>NC_059128.1:137844290-138495123 GCF_020740605.2 Lemur catta | reverse complement strand
TTTCTATTATACAAGTACTTAGTTAGTCTGTGTTCTGAAAAGGACACACTAATCCCTCTACAAAATTTTTTTTAACAAGAACCATGGCAACATAGACACTCATTTCAAAAACAATGAAAAAGAATGAAGACTATTTTAAATTAAGATTAACTAAATGTGCATACATATGAATGTTTGAGTGTAATGTGCATTGTCAATATTATAAAAATTTAAACCAAGTCATTTCTGAAACAGTTTTAAACCTTAGGAAAAACAGAGTCCTTATGCAGCATTTTCTTTTTACACTGGTTTGACTTAACATTAAACAAGTGGTGTAGTCAGAATTTCAACCATTCAGAGGTTAAATTCATCCACAGAGCACTTCTTACAAATCATTAATTAACACAAGGACAGAGACAGACAAACATCCGTTATGCACTTTGACAATTTAATCTAATTGAGAATTTTTCTGTGGCTTTTAAAGTAGTAATGACATGATTCATTTAAACAATAAGATAAAAAAAGGAAGATCAGAAACCAGCAGTTACAGCTGGACGTTAAGCTATCAATATTGTACCAAGAAGCTTTGCACGATAAGATGTGACATGAACATTTTCAAATTTATACTCCAGCCATCTGTCCTCTGAATCGTGGGGTGTTTCCAATTGTTGTAGGATCTAGCTAGCAAGCACAATTAGTTTACTGTAAGGCACACAGATCTCTACATCCAGCAAAATAGAACTGAGTTCTGTCAGTGGGATGGGTGGGTTAAGAAGGCGGAAAACCAACTATCTTCCATTCACCGAGCAGTTCTCTTCCTGTGGGGTGATCAAATACGCCACCCTCACCTCTCCCTGGCAGAGTCCACCTGTAACCACCCTGAGCAACACTCAAGTCTGTTATCTATGGTTCCTAGTGAATAAAGAAGGAATTTTAGTAACCGCCTTCAAAAAATTGCTTTTTATCCTGCTGGGAGCATCACTGACCATAAAAGTTAAGTCAAAATTCACCCAGCGGAAGCTAGTATTACAAATGGGGTCGACGTTCTCCACCATGACAATCACACTTTTATATCCAACCAGTCTCATAGTAATGTTTCCATTACTGGCAAATGAGGTAACTTACCCTTTAAGGGGACCTAATTTACTATAATTTTAAACATTTTTGGTAGGAATCAAAACCACATTCATTTTGAAAGTATCTAGAAAACAAGAAAGAAAACTGGCCTCTCTGATAATTATACCCAAAAAAAAAAAAAAAAACCCACAAAGAGAATCCAAAAAGAAATATTTACTAGGGGTTGTAATATTCAAATCTAAATGCATCATGTATTCCAAAAGTCCTCTCCATCCTACCTAAAAGTATGAAAAATAGTTTAAATGTCAGATGAACAGTATTTTATAAATAATTATCTAAGGAATAGCAATGTTTTCCTTCAGAAGAAAATCGTTGTAGAACTGTCCTGAATAAGCAAAGACAATAACACATTAGCCAAATGCAAAATAAGAAACATTTTACTGCATTAAGATATAAACATCAGCATATGGCAACCGTACAGAAATGCAAAGTCATTCTGTGGAATAACATAGGCTTGGAGAGGAGCTGATCTTATAACCACAGGACATGTACCACAGAAAAAACTGAAACAGAACATTTAACTTGGCGTTGATTTTTAGATGTTTTTAAATTAGGAGGAAGAAATTATTCACAAAATAAGTTTACAATGCTTACATATAATCCTGTGATATAAATGACAGTCAGTAGTTTAAGTGAGCATAACCAAATGCTACCAGAACTTTTTTAAAAATATTAGGAAAAAAACGAGGACGCTAAAGTCATCCACAGCTGTCTGAATGAAGATCCGATGATGACTGGTTTACCCAAGCCTTTTCCTCCTACGCAAGCAACTAGAAACGACAGGTTATGAAGATTTTTCATTTCATTATTAAAAGCTTTATATCTTGCTAAAATAAAGATTAGATGATCCCAATGCTAACAGACTTATTTCTCTGAAGCAGAGATAAGTAACAGAATCATATGAAATTTTCTAAAAAATAGGAAGACAGAATACAAAAGAATTTTCAGTTTTGAATTCCGAAGTTTGCTTTCTCTCCTAGTTATGGCCAAAATACTCAAGAGTATATTCCAATTTCTACATGTTGCTTATTTTATAATCACAGTGGAATAAAGTATGATGGTTGACAATAGTGCTCAGCAATGTTTTCTCCTTCCTGGTGGGCAAAGGTGGGATACGAAGGATTATTCCAGAAAAAAACAGTGTAATAGACTGGTTTTGTTTCCATTCAAAATTCCAACAGTTAATTACTACTCCCAAATTGTGAGGTGCATGCTAATTTATTCTCACAACTAGACCAATCTAGATAAATTCAAATTGGCACGCCCCTTTAGATAGTAAAATGTTCAATTCTGGGATTCTATGAAACAGAACACCACAGAAGAGGTTTTTCTTTTTAACTCTAATGCCACAGTGAGCAAAGTGAGCCGACAAACTCGGTCCACCCAGGTAGGAGCTGCGACCTGTTCATCCTCTCCATTTTAGACCAAAGTTTAGATATCTTGGGAACCTTGATACTCTTAAAAGTTACTCAGCATTCCACAGAGCTTTTGTTCATGTGGGTGATATTCAAATATTACCCATATCAGAAATGAAAACTTAGAAAATGTTAAAAGAATACACAAGCATATATATTGTGACACACACACTGTCAGATGACATCACAGCACATCGTGTAGCCTCTAGAAAAATGCACTGTATATGTACTCCAGAGCAGCAGTCCCCAACCTTTTTGGCACCAGGGACCGTTTTCACAGAAGACAATTTTTCCACGGACAATGGGGGTGGAGGGGTTGGGATGATTCAAGTGCATTATATGTACTGTGCACTTTATTTCTATGATTATTACATAGTAACATATAATGAAATAATTATACAACTCACTATAGGTTGGGGACCTCTACTCTAGACAATGAGAGTGAAAAGACAGACATCTTAGCACTATTATGAAAACAATAGTGTCCTTACGAACTCCTAAAAGGGTCCTGAGGATCCCAGATGTTTCTAGACCATGCTCAAATATCAAATGTCCTTGTCACTGGCCATATAAATAAAATCACCCTCCTGCATTAGTAAGTAGGAGACGTACATACCTATAGTCCTATTAGTAGCAAGGCTTTTAAAAAGTATCCTAACTGATGAAACGCTAGCGAAAAAGATTTTATACGTAGAATAATTATGTTCCTCTTCTGGAATGACTAGAAGGCTAATATCGATTAGTATCGATGATGATAATGGTAACAGCTAAGACTGATATTGCTCTTAGTATAGGCCACATGTTGCTCTAAGCCTTGTACATATAAAACTCATTTGGTCTTTACAACCCTGTGAGGTAGGATTCAGCCTTGTAAATCAGCTACTATGAAACAAACAGGCACAAGGCTTCCTCTTCAGCATGCGGTAGCAAAACTAGCAGTAATTCTACATGTACAAAATCTTATCTATTTGGGAAATAAAGCAAACGATACACCAAAGAATAAACCAAAATAACAGACAGAATGAGATGGAAACTGTTGTTGAAGAGAGCAATGATCAATTCAATTAAGAATGCTAATATCCCCAGTATGACTGAACCAACAAATTCAAGTTTTTGGAATGCTGGGGTGTGAAATTACTCTCTTGTTTAAATGCAGGAATTCATATCTGCGCCAATGTGGTGTGCATTACTTATACAAGGAGAGCTATTTAGATATACAAAAATATTTGTTTTTTTTAAAGTTACCTAACAGGGCAAAAATACAGGACTCCAGATTTAGTAAGAGAACACAAATATCATTATACCCTATCCTGTGAGATGTTATTTGCCTTTGCATTACCACGAGCAATTAAAATTTCTACCCAAAAAAGGGCACTTCTCAAATTGAGATAAATATGAACATTTGGAACTATAAATTACTAGAGCAAGCAACTATTAACTCCAAATGCCTTCCACAATTCTTTTTGATATCTTGAAATTATTGATGCTCTAAGTAAGAAAACGGTTTGTTTTACTAACAAAACCGATACAGAAGTTATTCCAAGAATATGACTTGAAAAGAAGTTCAGTGAGTTGAGATGAACTATTAAGTAGTGACTGAGTTAATCTTCCACCGACCAGCATCACACATCTCATAGCAGTTTTGTCACGCTGTGCTTGTCATCGCTTACACAAGACCTCGTGAACTGGTATTTTGCCCTTTTTAAGAAAACAAATGAATAAAATCCAACTACTAGTTGTGGTATTACAAGTAAGTGATAGTGTAGCTATCCAATCTAATGATGAATTTTAACGTAAAATTTATTTTGGTGGCAGAATTTTTCAATAATATTTTATTGTATATCCTATGTATATCCTAAAACGCTCACAAGTTTTCTACCTTATTTTAACATATGTTCTGGGGGCATTATATCATACACTGATCTTCCAAACATTCTGGAGATTTAAAATAGCACCTGTACTTAATATATCAAGAAAGTCAAGGATGAATTACAGTCACAGCTCAAAAGGAATACACAAAGTCAGTGAGCTTCAATGCAGTTTCTGAACTGTAGCCGCTTCACGCACACTTCATAAAATGTCATGAAGTCTAACTTTAAACCAGGAGTTTTTCCAAGAGGAGCTGTGCCACCCACTAGGGGGTGTTTTGACATTGTGAAGGCATTTATTTTCCAGTTTAGTCATGCCTGAGTATTTACGTATTAGATTGATATTTTTATTGTAAGTTACTTCCTTTGTATTCATCTTTGAGAGCTCACTAATTAGCATATATTTAGGTTATAAAGTATGAAATGTCCAATTTCCTTACGTATTAACAGTTGATACCGCTGACATTTCACTTTGACACTTGCTTTATTTTTATTGTGAATGTACATCCTCAGCCTCTCAACACACAGTTTTAGCTTTTGACTATCGTTCACAATTTTTTTAGAGCAATTTTTGTGAAGCCACAGGTAAGTAAAAAATTTGAGTTATTTTCGGATATGAGTTCTGTCATGGAACCAAGGCAGTGCAGACAGGTGGAAATATCTTTGGGAAGGATATGGCTAATGAACGCACAGCACATCAATGGTTTGAGAAGTATCATTCTGGCAATTTTAGTCTTGAAAATGAACCACATGGGTGACCTGAGACCAAGGTGGATAATGATGAGCTGAAAGGTATAGTGCTAGCAAATCCATCTCAACCTACACGTGAATTAGCAGCAAGGTTTGACGTTATTATTCCAACAATATTGGACCATTTGAAACAAGCTGCATGGATGCGTACCACATGAATTAAACGAGCATCAGAAGAGAAATCATCTTGAAACTTGCCTTTACTTTGCTGTCACAACATAAAGGTGAACCGTTTCTACACCATATTGTTACATATGATGAAACATATTATTTTTGACAATCACAAGTGTTCAACACAATGGTTGGATAAAGATGAAGTGCTAAAACACAGTCCAAAATGGAATATTCATCAAAAAAAAGCTGATGGTGTCCATTTGGTGATCCAGCACTGGTATTATCCACTACAGCTTCATGAAACCTGGTCAATCAATTACACCGGATATCTACTGAGCCAATTGGACAAAATGATAAGATGCTTACGATTAAGCAGCTCAGATTGGTCAATAGACACAGGCCAATCCTCCTGCAAGACAACACTCAACCCCATGTCACACAAACAAGGCAGCTCAAACTACATAAAGCTGGACTTGAAAACTCCGTCATCCACCGTATTCACCAGAGCTTGCACCAACTGACCACCACTTCTTCCAGGCTTTGGACCACTTTTATTGTAAGGATAAACATTCAATTCTCAACAAGCTGTGGAAAACGCCCTTCACAATTTCAAAGCCACTTGCTCTCCAGGCTTCTTCACTGCTGCCATAAACAAGCTACCATTAAGATGGCAAAATTGTGTTGATAGTTTAGGCACATACTTTGATTAATTGTACTGCTTCTAGTTTGAGATATAATAAACTAACTTTTGGTTCAAAACTGGACATTTTATGGTTAATGACCTAATAGTATAATACATCCTATAATGTTAGCATTATTAATTAATAGAGCATATTGTATCATGTAAGAATTCAGGTACTTTCTTTTTCTATTTACCTATGTATAGGTAGGTTATATTTTCTATGAATTTTATTTCAGGACACCAAAAGGAAGTTACAAAATATTTATTAGAAAAAGAGGGCACTGGATCTAAGGGTTAAAAAACCACTCCTTTAGCCAGGCGCAGTGGCTCATGCCTGTAAGCCCAGCACTTCAGGAGTCTGAAGTGGGAGGACTGCCCGGGAGTTCAAGATCAGCCAGGAGTTCAAGATCAACATAACAAGACCTCATCTCTACAACAAAAATAAAAACAAAACACTACTTCAAACAATAAAAAGCAAATGTTCTTTATCATCTTAATTGTGTCAAACCTATCTAAATTTTTCCCCCAAATTCACAGTTACATGGATAGCCACACCTACTTTTCCAAGACCCTGGTCTGACCATCATCACATCCAGGTGATTTTCATAATTAATTGTGTGTCCTCCAGCCCTTTGAACATAGACTACATCAGGATCCACTAATCTGTGTCCCCACCAAAAGGAGGAGCGTGGACATCCTCATTTACCAGGAATCAAAGACACACGCAAAACTCAAAGTCCTGTGACTCTGAAACAGGGACCTAGGGACAGTCAAGACAGTGTAACATGGTTGAAAGCTCAACAAAAACAGCTTTCAGATCTCACTCACGCCATTTAGTTTCCTCAAATGCAAAGTGAATGGGTTAAGCCAAATTACCTACGACATTTTCTTGGGCTTTATTAAGCTATGACCCCATGAATAAAGTATTTATGCTAGTGCTAACGAAGCTCCGTCTCCCCTCAAAACAAATACTCTAAGAACATGCCACAGCATCTCTATGCACTTTGGAATAAGAAACATTTTTAAAAACTGTCAGCAACCAGAGTCCTAAAAAGCCAAGTTCCTAGATAGCCTTTCGGAACCATCAACCATTCTGGTACCACCTACACTTATAATTTTAGCCAGGACAGCTTCTACAAGACTCTTTATATATGAAAATATTCATAAAACACAAAAGATTACTTAAATGTATTTTCAAAACAACTAGGCAAAATTCTGAGAATGCATGAATTCTTAACAAATGAGATGCGACATCCCTATTTTATATGATGTTATGGGGAGGGTTCACGTTACATAGAAATGCAGTATTCATCATTTAAATCAATGGTCAATAAGTTTTAAGTTATTTAAGGGAAATTGTGATTTCAAGACCAAATTTCGATTAGATTTTAAACACTTAGGGCATAATTGTTAGGTCGTATGGTTTGTCTTTTTCCCTCTAAAATTGGGCTTTTGTGGGAAACTCTGGTAGACACAGAAATAATTTTGGATCCAATCTTTTATTCCTGCACACACAGGACACAGTCCATGGAGGAAGATGAGCTTTTCTGCAATATGGAATTCCAGGCCTGACACAAGAACTCACATCTCATGCTCCGACGGTACAGGAGTGCTGAGTACTTTTCAGGGACACTTGTGGAAAATCAGGCATTTGAATCCTTCCCAGTAGGTTCTGACTGAGTAGGCGCCTGACATGGGCCTAGGCACCTTTCCTTTCTATTAAATCAGCATCCAAAAAAAAAAAAAAAACCAAGCCAAGGAAGGTGCATTGCTTTTTCAAGCCCTACAGGTGATTTTCATGGATAGTCTCATATAAATAAGAAACAAGATACTGCTTATCTTGTTTATGTTTGACAACAGAGTAAAAGGGAAGCCCTTCTTCTCCCCAAAGTTTCAATCCATGAGTTCCAATAAGCATCGTTCATAAACTATATTATGACAAAAGACACCATACTTAAATAGACACTTCCTCAGGTGCTGCGGAGGACAAAATCTAAAACAAAATCACAGGGTGTGCTTGTCTCTTGGCCTCCTCTACTCACCTGAATTCTACCCACCCCAACCTCCTAGAGGTGTTTTGGTTTTTTGCTGTGTGTAACTTTCTCTCATGGGCAGCGTTCCTGTTTCAGCTTTTAAAATCTGTTAATAGCCAAAATCAGGGAATCTTCAAAAATGAATTCAAGTCAAATTAAATCATCCACAGAAACCGATGGCAATCGTTTCTTTACATTGTAGGGCAAGAAATTTTTGAAGACAGCTATCTGACAAGAACAGAGAAGAGGAGGAGGGGAGGACAAAAGCTTTCTTTGGACCACATAAAATTATAGGTAACCAGATGACAGCTGGTTTTCATTTCACCCCTCTGGCCTCCCCCTAATCTGGCGTGTCACCCCCTGACTGCACTAATCAGAACTCCATTGAAAGAGATGGCTGTGTGGATTGACTGGGAACCAAAGAAATCACTACAGAAACCATCTCCAAAACCCAAAGATAATCCTGTGAGCTGACCAGTGTCAAGATCTGAATACTAAAACACACCAATCCAAATTTAGATACCTCTCTGATATTTCTGGTTACAGTGCCATGTGTCACCGGCTAGTTTCCCCTGCATCTAATGCATAAAAATGAAACGAAATCTAGTTTTCAACATCATGCTCTCACTAAAACAACCTGCAATCAATTAACATCGTCAGCAGCAAAACTCAATTTTCTCCCCTGCGTGCGGAGGTGAGCGTACCGAACAGATTTGATAATTCCCGTTGAGAGCGTGGCTGAGTGTTTCTAAGCAACCTCGCTCCATCATCTGCTCTGACAAAAACAAGGGAAAACGTTTGAACCGCAGGCTGATGGAGCTCTGAATACTAATGACCAGGCAACGAGGAAGGTTCATTACTGACTTCAGGGAGCAACACACAGGAGGAGCTTCTAGCCGTAAATAAATTCTAATTAAAACTTAGCATGCAGTTCATACAGCTGAACTCAAGCCTATAGATGACATTCCTTCGGTGACTGTCCACTCATGTGAGATGAGCTCATTAATACACCTGCATAGTTTTAGCAAACGATTCATGTGTGTTTTCCGGAAATTGCTTGGTGGGGGGGCGGGGGGACCTTCCAAACATGTCCATTTATTCACAGTGGAATTTGTTTAATCCTCTTAGGAACATTTAGACTAACAACATTCTTAAATTAACATCTCTGCCCATGAGACCTTGCACTGAGGCACATGCAACCCCAAATCAAAATTTAACATTTCGAACTGCTGGCCATGCTGAAGGCAGCACAGCACAGCAAACCCAATTTGAATGGCAATCAATAATACATCTCTCTCTTCACACCATTTTCCTTCTCTGTCCAAATCCCTCACTCTATTGCTATTGTAAAATGGGCATCACATGACTCATCTCCTGTCTATAAAAATGGAGACGAAAAATAATTCTTCCCAGTAAAAATTCCACAGGACTTCTAGAATACATATATGTTTCTTTAAAGTCTTCAATCAGAGCTTCATGCTGTTCAGGGATAAGAATCATTTAATGTGTCAATTGATACTAAACTTTTTAAAAAATGTTACACCCTCCTCAGAATACTTCAGCTACCGTTCAAGAAAAATATCCCAGGAACAATAAAAGGATCCCAACTGCATCCAAAACACAGCAAAACTGTACTTTGAAAAAAAAATTTTTTTTACTATTTTAACTGACTCATCACATCCAGGGTAGACTGAGAAATATTCTATTTAAGGGAATAACAGAATTTTTTTTTATAAACAAGCTGTGAAAACACTCCCAGATTAATTTGGTAAATCTTCATTTCTAAGAATTGCTAAAACGTGCCTTTTTTTTCTTAAATCAAATAACAAGGCATTCCCAAGCCAATGAGCAATAGAATTATCAAAAAATAAGTTTTAAAATAGTGAGAGCAACTAGCATTTATCAAGAACATACTATGTGCCAAGTACTACGCTTGTCATTTACATGTATTATTTTCTCACTTTTTTCTTTTTTAGAGACAGGGTCTTGTTCTGTTCCCCAGGCTGGACTGTAGTGGCAAAATCACAGCTCACTGCAGCCTCAAACTCCTGGACTCAAGTGATCCTCCTGCCTCAGCCTCCGGAGCAGCTGGGACTACAGGTCTATGCCATGACACCTGGCTAATTTTTGTAGAGATGGGTCTCGTGCCATGTTGCTCAGGGTGGTCTCAAACTAGCCTCAGGGAATCCTCCTGCCTTGGCTTCTCAAAGGGCTGGCATGAGGGCTGGGCCACGCATTATCTCATTTTAACCTGACAACTCTGAGGTGAGTTCCATTAGCCCACATAACATATGAAGAAACTGAGGCTCTAGGTGGTCACGTATCAGGTACCTCATGGATCCAGGATTCAAACCCAGGTTCTCTGTCTACACAGCCTGTGCCCTTCCCAACTCACACTCAGTGTCTCCAATGCCTCAAATATGCTGAATCCTGAGATAACATGGATTACCTACATTTCTAAGAGTAACTTTATTACCAGTCCCTGAATTACACACATTAACCAGATTTATATGTGGATAAAATTTTTAATTTTTTTAATTAGTTCAGGCTAAATTTATACTATTTATGGGGAGAGGTGCCAAGGGAGGGGAGAGGAAGACAGGCAAAGCATATAAAATGTCAAAAGATCTGCTTATTCAAAAACAAAATCATTAAACCACTTTAGCAATGTCCTTATCCATAAAGGCACCTCTAAGCATTATCTTGAGTCAGGGCGAGTACCTCTGGCTCTGCTGTCAGCTCAGGCCATTTGCAAACCACTCTCCCCACATGTATCATGTACCCTAGATGACCTTGGTTTGCCCACCTGTGAAATGGGTGTTTTGCTTGGGAGTTTTGCAAAGATTAAGTGAACAAAGATTTATATTTTTGTAGGAAGCCTGGTTCATTGTCAGACAATGGACACTAAAAAATTAAGAACTACCACATTTTCACTAAAGAAAATAATTTTAAATCTTCCAGTTAAAACATTCTTGATTGAATCCCAAAAAGCACTTTAATCTGTTTGCAGAAAACTGTGAAATGAAATTTATTTTTTAAAGCTGTATCTATTCCCCATACTTTTCAACTATTCCTGGCTGTTGTCCCTAAAACATATCCCAAAAACTCAGTATCTCCCACATTTAAATCTTTAAGCTTGAAGTTGTGATCAAACTTGGCACAATAGAGCTTTATACCATAATTCAAAGAGTAAACGAAGATTACAGTAGTGGGGTGACTTACAGACACAACACAATGTATTCAGGACAGTTTCGCCAACTCCAGAACAATGACTGGCTGCCAGTAAAATGAAACCTGTACTATTTTAACACAAAAAAAACTTAATGTTATCGATCAACGAAGTTGACATTATTTGCTGACTGATACAGTGTCTCCTTCAATCCTCTTTGCCTAAGTGACCTCAGATATCATTTAATTTCTAACAGAAAATGTAAAACATGATCGGGATGTGACGTAATATTTTTGTTTCAGCATTTTCCCCCTTCAAAAATATAAGTATCATGGTAAAAATTAGCTTACATACTTGAACGCATAAATATTCAATGTCAAACATTTCTTGATTTAAATTCCTTGTAAAGCTATTGTTACATTGTTTAAATAAAACATTTAAGGATAAATTAATATTTGGGATTCTTAGGAAATTTATTCTAGAAAATAAAAAGTCATCACACAGAGTTAGAAAATTTGGGAAGTAAAAGAAAATAGTATTTTAACTCAACCCCTTGCTTCAATGTGAGGCTACTAAGGTCTCAAAAGACACATAGGTTTTCCTGATTTCATACATAGGAAATCTGAAACCAAGATCTAGGTCTGGCCAGGTGTGGTGGCTCATGCCTGTAATCCTAGCCATTTGGGAGGCCAAGGAGGGAGGATCGCTTGAGGTCAGGAGTTTCAAGCTACAGTGACCTGTGAGCTATGATTGAGCCACTGCACTCCAGCCTGGGTGACAGAGTGAGCCCCCATCTCTGGGGGGGGGGGGGCAAGATCTAGGTTTTTGGGAAACCAGGACTTGCTCTCTTGGGATAGAATGGAACCTGCTGAAAGAACCACGGTACTAGAGAGCTCTAAGAGGAAGTGGAAGAAAGGAGCGATTTCACCAGTTGTAAACGAGAAATAGAAGCTCATCATAACAATATTATGGGCAACACCTCCAGTGCCTAAAAACCACTACTGAGCATGCTTGACAGCTGAGATGGGCAGGAGTTGATTCACTGGCGAACTGACGGCATTCTTTACAACCCAGCAAGCTGTTTTCACATCAGCTCTACAAGAAATATAAAGAATAGAAAGCTGATATGAACTATTTAAAAATTTACGTACACCAAGAACCAAAGAATTCCCCAGTAGAAATATAAAGACTTGCTAGAAGTTTCATTATGTGAATTTACTGCCAATTTAGTCGTCTTATAAGTTGTGCTATAAAACATATTGTCCTTTGCTGTTTCAAATAACATTTGAAAGAAATAACTTAACAGTATTTCTGGAATTTTCTTCCACTGTCTAAAGCCAAATCTCAGACCCTTAAATGGTGAGCTGGCATTTTGCCCATTGTCCTCAAGGCGGTTATTGACTCCACTAAAAAACAAAGGGGAAAAAAAAATCACATAGAAAACTATTCTAGCATCAAATTGCTTGCATTTCCTCCTGAAGACTTTGAAGATAAGGTGGAAATTAGAAGCAGTATAGAAATCTAGTGTGTTAGGATTACTGGTTAGAAATGACTTGTGAAAACAAATAATGCTCTTCAATATCCTCCTGTACCCACTTGTCTAAACAGCTATTCTCATGTGTTTATATGTGTTTAGATGTGTACGTGTTTTAGATGTGTTTTGGTGTACGTAAATTTTTAAATAGTTCATATCATATATATGCACTCCCACATGAAGAGTAATTCACTGGTCACGAGATCCTAACCACTGTAAGTTGGTACAGGCCCCAAACCAACGAACCGATGGCACTGAAGCATCCTCACTGCTGATCTGCTGTGTTTTACACTGTGTGACAGAGACCGAGAGGTGCCTACACCAACATCCATTCTCCCCTTCCTTCTTCACAAAGAAACCTTTATTTTTAGTTGGGTACACGTGCTTACCTTGCAGCAAGCTATTTTCACATTAGCTTTACAACCGGACCATGATAAAGGCAGGAATGCTATTTGGTACTTCCCAAAAGCATCCTAGAAGGGAAACCAGGTTCTCTTCTTCCTTCCTTTCTGCTGCCTAGAACGTGAGCGTGATGGTTGATGCTCAGGAGCCACTTTAGACCATGAGGTGATAATACTAAGAATGATACCACAGGGAGAGAGGTGACTGGTTCTCTGACACTGGGGCCATCGTACATACCCAGCCCTGGACTGCCAACTGCGTGACTTATTTTACATAAGAGGAAAATAAACTTTTAGCATGTTTAAGCTATTATTATTTAGGAAATTTGGAGTTATAGACTACCGTATTTACTTATAACTAATCAAGTAAAAGATTTACCGAATTCCTGACACAATTACTTAACTATAACGATGACAAGAAAGATGTATCCATCTTGGTTTGTGTTTTAATGTTATGAAATTTAAATCAAGTTTAAGCATATGCCAGTGAAACAAAACAGTGAGAAGAAAAAACAAGGCTGTCCTTATAAAGCGTTCATCCAAAGTTTTCTATTCTCAAAAACGGTCAAGAAACCTGCTACTCTGAGCAAGAGGACCAGAGACACACATGCTCTCTGCTTTTATCATCATCTTCGAGTTTTGTTTGGATTTGATTTTTATTTTACAGCCTTTGGAAAAATAAGACAGACTGCTACTCAAATCCTCTCAGGTGTCGCTTTCATTATTTAGAATCATGCCTCTTCTTTCCTCTCCTCTGCTGTTCCCTCACTTAATGACTCCAGCCTTCTAAATTGAGGAAATGGAACTCAATCAATCTGCTTTTAGACATTGTTAAGAAGTAGAGATTAAAAAACATAATTAGGAAATCTTATCTTCCAGAGGTCACTGCACAGATGAAATATGAGAATATATGCGAATTCACTTTGTAAACACTAAAGTGCAATACAAATGATATTAGTATTGATTCTGTGTTAAAATAATCAAAAAAGGAAAACAGACCATTTTCCCTACTGAAAGCAGAATGTGCTTTACCATTTTCTATCAACTTTAACGTTCCAACATTTTCTATAAAACTGATGCTTTTCTGAAAAGAAATTTATACAAGTTAGGGACTTAATTGCTTCAACTCTACCTATTCATATCAATAATGCTGTCATTTCTAGATGTTTATTAGAGCCCTTGACATACATAAATCATGGCATGACAAATTCTTCACATCACTAAGATCACAAAACCCATGCTTGGTACACAAGTTTGAAGATACAAAGATGCCTGGCATGTCCTACTGATTGTTCCAATTATTATTTTTCAAACTATTATTTCTTCTTCGTCGAAACTCGACATGCATTTGATGTGAGACTCTAAGTCAAAAGGGCAATAATCTATCATTATTGCTTTAGAGACTGAAACCTTACCTTCCTCTTTGTCCATGTAGACTTACACCTTACCACTTCCTACAATGAAGAATGAACCACGGATGTAGTCTCAGAATAACAGTCTGATGAAAAGGTCTTTCCAGCGCAGTAAGGAAAAAAGAGCTTTGTACTTGGAGAAAGGCCCATGAGTTTCAATTCTACTTCAGCCACTTACAACACACTTGGTTAAGACACTGCAACTTCTCTAAAATTAACCTTAACCACGTGTAAACGAGGAAGACAATACCTATAGTCAAGTGCACTCAGATGCTAGTTCCTTGGCCCCACTTCTCAAGCTCCTGTGGTGTTCACTACCTTGAGAGGTTCATGGTCCCCAGGTAATCAAAAAGTTGAGTATCCTAATAATTCATGTCAAAAGAAACCTCACCTGGCTCAACCAGTTTTCATGTGTGCCTACATTGTATGTCTATACTTTTTCTTTATTTTTTCAGTTGAGAGACACACCTTGTTGGAATGTTTCCATGACGGCAGAAGAAGTTCCTGGTTGGCCCAATCATAACTCCATCTAACGATGGCTGACAACTGGGTTAACTGGGCAGACAAAATAGACAACAGCAGTCCAAGATCACTGCTTGATTTTTTTATTATATGAACCGAAAAATTTTAGGCTAGTTTTATTTCAAATTCACACCTGATTCACGAAATAACCAACTGTTATTTTACTACTTATCTCTTAAAAAACAGTTATCAGCTCATTTTTCCCCGCCCTTGATCCCATGGACTTGATTATTTATCCCCAGATACGTTAGTTAGCTTTTTGCAAAGATGTTTTTCATCTTTTGCCCTTATGTTAAACTTGCGTGTTTTACCCTATTGCTTCACAATAAGACTCACCAAAAAAAAAAAAAAAAAGAAAAGAAAAGAAAAAACCACACACCCTGTTCATGATTATCTGTAGATCTCATTAATACATGGCTTAGCTTATTCTTCCGGATCATTAAAGAAAATACACACATTGCTCTGTGGTTCTCTTCAATCTGATAATGCTTTCAATAATCTTGGACAGTTCATTACATATTCACCATTTCTTTATCCAATTCAGTTAATTTGGTGTGTAAGATTTCAGAAATATTGCTTTCTCAAAATCATGATATTTAACATCTGCAGTCTTTTTCAATCAAGTAATTCCATAAAGCTATCAAGGAAAGCAATCAGGTTTTTGTATGATGATTACTACGTTAGAGTCTTTAGTCCTGCTCCCATTATCTTATAGATGTTTACACATTCATGTTAATGTTTATTTCATCAATCTATTAGGAATGGAAATTAGACAAACTGGATGCTAATTTTTCATTTTAAAAACAATCTACTAAATTCTGCCTGTTAATTCTTTTCTGCTTCTAATACTAAGACCACTTTTTCTAATTTTTTTCTTTTTTCAGCAAAACTCTGGGAGCCTACAGATAGTATCAGCTCTACGGGAAGAAAAAGAAGACAGATGGTCCTGGTGTGTGGGTGTAATAATCTCCGATTACTGGGCACACCTACTTCATATCATTCAAATCACTCTATCTTCACTCCTTAGAGTCCTGAAGGTTTCTGCTTTTTGTAAAACCCCATAACATTACAGTTTATATAGTTTTTCTAAAGGTGGAAATAAGTGACAATTATTTGTGTAACATGGGGAAGGGATGCTTGCATTTGCTCACAGAAGCATGAACCAACTCTAGAAGAACACACACACACAAAAAAATAACATTGACTGCTTCCAAAGAAGGCAACCGAATGGCTTAGGGACAACATTGCCAATTACACATTTTGAATTTTAAACCACGTCAATGTATCACTTATTCAAAAACCACAGGTTATTGTCCCAGACCTAGAGAATCAGAATCCTCTACAAGATTTTTATTGGTATTTAAAAAAAAGAAAACAAAAACAAAAATACCTATCTATCCCAAATCCTATGATACTCAGACATCCTTGAGAAAAAAAAATAAGTCATATCAAGTAACAACTAACTGCTTTAACAGATTCGTTTTCAGCCCCAAGTGATGGTTGTAGAAATACCTGGAAATAAAGATATGGGAAATAAGGTATGAAGACCCAAGAATATAAAACAAAGTCACGACCCTATAGAAATCTGATCATTTTCTCTGAAATAATTACTTGATAAAAGGGACTCAGTACCAAGGATCTGGAAAAGCACCAAGAGGCAATCTAGTAGGATGAGAAGGAAGAGACATCAGACCATTTTGATCATCCCTCAAGTTTCTCCTTGGGCTAATCTTACATGGAAAACATTTCCCTAGCTTCTGTAAGGGACCTGCAGAGTTCCCTTAATGTAAAGGGGGTCTGGGGAGTGAAGAAGGAGGGAGAAGATGCAGGGAAACGGGGGCCTGGTCTGAAGATGTATGACTGAGCACATCAGGGTCTGTGTTTTACATGTGGATCAACTGCCAAACCCATGCATACGTGCAACCTAAGTATTTCATAATAAATTCTTGTATTATTATTATAAGGAGTGTTCACCCCAGAAAAATGGAATGACTGTTGTTCCCAGAGTTAAATACTGTCACCAAAAAGCAGGCACAGTGTTATCTCAAGGGCAAGGGAAGAGTCACCATCATCGAGCAGAGGAATTCATACATCCCGGCCTAGATTCCTTTGAAACTTTCCCAAAGAAGGACAAGCTATATATTATAATCACTATGCTGTTGGTGGGAATATTCTGTTTTACACACAAACACATTTAGAGCATCAAGAGTAACCTGATTTAGTTATACTTCCTGCACGCTAACACGTCCCCATGCTCTTAGAGGGGATTTCCACAAATACTATGTAAAACCATGACTCGCTTTTATTACTGGCCAATAAAAGCAATCATCTCACAAATGAGTATGAATAAGTGCCCCGAGATGATTCCCATGAGCACTGACACCCAGCTCAGGGTGGGCTCTGTGTGCAGCATCACCTGTATACTCACATGGGGGCCCACACTGGGTTCTCAAGCCCTGCTGTTCCTATCTCAAAATTCTTTATCGTTTTTGAACAAGGCACCCACGTTCTCATTCTATCCTGGGACCTGCGAAGTGTGCAGCCAGTCCTGGCCCTCCTTCTCAAGGTGTGGTCTCAGCACCAGCTGCATCGGTATCAACCAGAGAACATGCTAGAAATGTGGGGTCTCAGGTCCCAGTCAAGACTTACTAATCAAAGTCTGCATCTTAACAAGACCCTCCAGTATTAATACATACTTTAAAGTCTAAGGAGCACTGCTCCATTGGAAGTAATGCTACACTAAAATAAAACGTACCTTCAAAAATAGCATGTGGTGGGAGATACTGAAAAATGCTTCAAAAAATCAACCCATCTGTGAGATTAAATAATAACTAACGGAAGTGAAGTATTTTGTTTTACAGGAATCAATATATAAGAACTGTGGTTAAACAGAGCTGCTGTCCCACCCTTAAAAAATTATTTACCAAGAGCTTTGCAATCATGTTTTGTTAGCATAGTAACTGTTAAGGGTTGAACTGTGTCTCCCTGCCAAAACTTATGTGTTCAAGTCTTAACCCCCAGTATCTCAGAATGTGACCATACTTTAAGATAGTCTTTTTAAAAAGTAATTTATGTTAAAATGAGGTCATTAGAGTGTGTCCTAATCCAATAGGATGGGTGTCTTTACAAGAAGAGGAAATTTGGACACATATCTACAAAGGGAAAACCGCATGAGACACAGGGAAAGTGGCCATCCACGCGCCAAAGAGAGGCCTCATAAGAAAACACTCTGCCCAATGCCTTGACCTTAGACTTCCAGCCTCCAGAAGTGAGAAAATAAACTACTGTCGTTTAAGCCACCCAGTCTGTAATGCTCTAAAATACGGCATTACTAGCAAACTAGTAATACATCTTACAAAAAGAACCAAAACATATAAAGTATAGTTTCCTCCTCCTTCTGACAACATCCATGAACTGATTATATCTTTGCTAACCTTCTATTCACAATTCGGGAGCAGGTGGGGGGTATCAGGTGTTGCATTTTTTAAATTCAATTGGCCTTGCATCAGAATATTCAAGTGATTCCATGTACAGGAGTAATATGTATCAATAACATACAGTATTTATTCTTCATTCCTGTGGCTACACACACTAGAATTTGCATACTCAATGCAGGCAGGAGAATGACGTGGCTGTCATCTTAAGAAGGTCCAATGCTAACCTCCATCTCTGTTATTTACGCAAAGAGGGTGAACATCGCCCAACCAGAATCATTTCCTGCTTGCTTCCATGAAACGCCAACTGCGACTCTCACTCTGGGTTTTAACTGCCGTGTATACAGTTACACCTTCCATGGAAAACGATCTCAGCAAATCATCATTCTCAGGGCTCTTCTCTTTCTCTGCAAATGGGCGGTCAGCAGCATTAGCCAGGGGCTCATCTGTTCACAAGCAATTGAGGGCCATCCACCCACCACTTTTCAAATTTAATCTAAAATTAGCGCTAAAGGAGGAGCCAGACTCAGAAGGTCCACTTGAAAAAAAAAAAAAAATCCTAGAAATCATGACAAATCAAATGCGACTTTGCACCTATTTGCTTCTTGGAACATAGGAGGATTTGTTGCCTGACTGGCTTCTTTTGTTTTCCCCAATTTCCTTCCCAATTTTCCCCTTGGAGGGAAACGAATGAGAAAAGACAAACTGTTCATTTGAAAACGGTGACAGTGCATAATCCATAGCTGACTGCACTGTCATTAATTCACAGTACCATTCTGGTATTTATTGTGTTAAAATTGGGAGTGTGCAGAGTAGGCGGAAACCCAGCTGAAAAGGAGCAAGGAAAACACTTGCGCTCTTGACTTTTGTGACAGCCAAAGCAGAGCGTGCATCCGAGAGCAACCGCCCCTCTTTTCTCCCTGTCCGCCAAGGATCCAGTCATGAAAGCATCACACTTAGGGCACCCCTTCCTGCCGTGCAGGTTCTTAAAAGCAGAAATCATAGGTGGGCACGTCCACAGAGTCTAGATGTGTCCCTCAGGACTCCTCCTACGGAAACCCTGATTCTTTAAAACGTAGGACAGCAAACCTCATAACGCAGGAGCAGCTGCAGGCAAAGCACCCAGATGCGGGCAAAGGCCTCATCTGTCCTCACTGTGGCCGTGTA
Source organism: Lemur catta (assembly GCF_020740605.2). Classification (NCBI taxonomy): domain Eukaryota; kingdom Metazoa; phylum Chordata; class Mammalia; order Primates; family Lemuridae; genus Lemur; species Lemur catta. Next base: position 138,475,506 of record NC_059128.1, on the reverse strand, counting down.
TTGAATCTCCCGCCATTCCTCCCTCTGCCCTGCTGACCCAGCTGACGCCTTGCAATTCCTCCTCCTGGCACAGAGAGGAGCGTGTGCTGGCAAAACCACTGGGAAACAAGCCCCCACATCACTCTGCCCCAATCCTAGCCCCCCAGCCCCAGTCATGAGGACTAGCTGGGGCCCAGACCCCATTCCGCTCTTCACCCACACCCCACATCTTTCATCCACCTCTGGGATTGGAATACCCATTTGTGAGCCTGGCCCTTCTTGCAAAGAATAACTAAATCTGACTTTATCTCTACATGTGCCCAAACCAAGGTTCTCCATTACCTAACACTCATCAAGCATCTGTAATTAGTAAATGTGGCCTTTCTGTTTGTCTATGAAATACAAGTGGGTCTGGGGAGGGGAAAGGAGACTTAGGAAATGAGGCTGGGGGTCTTTTTCCATTCCGTCACCAACATTTGAGTGCTTATCGTATGTCGAACATCCTAAACACAGGGGACGCAGCAGAGAGCCAAAGACCTCACTCTCACGAGCTCACATTACACTAATATAATAGCAGGAGGATGCAACAGACAATGTCTTGTTGATCAGGGAAGACTTGTCTGAGCGTCAAGACTGAAGACAAAGCCAAGACAAGGAGGAGCCCACCATCCTAAAATCCAGAGGTGAGAATTCCCAGCAGGGAGACAATATGCAAGGCCCTAATCCAGAAATGAAGTTGGCGGGCTCAAGGGGCAAAAAGGGATCCCCCACTTCTGTAGTGCTGGTGGGTGTTACTGGTGCAAGATAAGCTGAGGGAGTTTAGGTCAAAGTTAGGAGTTTCTGTAATTACTCATTGATACCAGGCTTCAGACCTGAACGTGCCTACTTCAGGGATAAGACTATGAGAACCTGCCCGCTATGCGACACCAGGCCTAAGTAAGGTGCAGTGAATGGATGGTAACAGCCAACAGAGAAGCCAGGAGGAGATTAACAATGACTTGGGACCCAGACAGACCAAGATCCACAATATACTCCAGTCAGTGCCATCATTCTGAAGTTCTTCACTCCCAGATTCCAAACTTTCTATCCCCAACCTCTAGTCCTACCCAAAGACCCCAACTTTAGGAACTCCAAACTATCCACCAACTTAAAGAGGAAACTGCTTATCCTTAATCCATGGCCCTCCACAATAGAGACCCAACTTTCCTTTTCAGGCCCCAGGTGCACTGCTCTGTGAAGTACGACACACTCTTTGTTCATAATATTCAGAAAGTGCCTGTAAAACTCATCTTGATACAACAAGTTCTATTACAACAGGAGTTTGTGAAATCTCCCTACATTGCATCACCTGGGTCATCAATTTTATCTCTCTAGGTGGCAATTAATACAAGGACACAAGTGAGGACATGGACTCAGTGACTGGCATAGCCCTTCTACCGGGAAGTAACATTAGAACACCTTCTATCCTAGGAGCATTCTCTTGGAATGCTCCACATAGCACCTAGTACAGAACATTGCCTTCAAAAAGAGAAACTACTGCTTTGAAAAGGCGTATCATGTTCTAGGCCACACATCAGGAATCTCACTTCTAAATCTCATTTAACTCTCACAATTCAATAACATACATATGATGATGCATTTTATATTTCGCAGATAAGGAACTAAGTCTCAAGAGATGAAACTGGTCCAAGGTGACTCAAAAGCAGCCGAGTCAATATAATGAGACTTCCCCGGGACCTTGGGACACTGCTTTTTGCTTCTTCCCACTCCATAACTCATTCAATAAGTGCTTCCTGAGTGCCTACCCCAGGCTAGACACTGCTCAGACTCCACAGATGCAAAAGTGGGCAAAAGACAAGTGCAAGTTTCATCCTATTGTAACATTTAAAAAGAAGTGGGCAGGGAGGAAGACATAATTATGCTTTCAATGTGGGCTTGAGGCAGGAATGCTGTGGAGCAGAGGTAGAGATGGGAAAATAATAAAATTTCCCTGTAAAGCAGGTAAATGATAGATGAAAAAAACAAGTATTTGCACAACAAAGGTTCAGAGAATAAGTAATCAAGTTAGAATAAATTCTGAACTTGCTTGAAAACAAAACATTAGAACTAAATATATATACGATTCTACATCTACATATATAAGCATGTAAATTAAAAGGTTTTTAAAAATTCAGTAAATATTTCTGAAATGAGCACTACATATACTTAGGTATATAAAACAGTAAGTTATGGTAACAGACAAAGAAAGCATACACTTATTCACCAAAGAGTTAATCCATATTTTTAGGATATAGAATGTGTATCACTTCTAATTACCCATTTAGATTAACTAGCATGAGGACACACAGACACACACACACACATATATATATATATATATATACACACACACACACACACACACACACACACACCTTCCAGCATTGAAACCTATAAATCACTGAATATCTCGGAGCTATTAGAAAACATTAATTCAATTCCTCAAGCTAAATTACATTTCACAATTTCCATCAATGGGCTTGAATAGAACCTTGAGATGATTAATGTTTTATCAGAGATTACCCAGACAGGAGAACAGAGAGCCTGCCACTTCGAATTTAGGACGTTAGTTCAGTACCACTGACACAGCGAAGACCTGAGCTATCATTCGTATGAGCATTATTATTTAAATTTAGTAAAAAACTTGAAGAAGTGTAACTTATTTAGGAATTCATTTCTGTCATGTAAGACTTGGTATTTTTCTCTTGCTGGAAACCAGGAGACTGGAGATTTTGGAAAGGCCTTAGAAATCCCACTGTTAGAAAAGATGGATAATTCTTCTACGATTTGGCCTCCGGAGAGGAATATTGGGGCACGGTTTTACAAGCTTCTGCTCCTCTGCTGTTTGAAGCTAAACCATTTGTCTTGGATTTACATTTATTATAGTCTACAATTATGACTTATGCCTCTCCCAAGCACTCAGACTATATAGCTTCGTTTTGCACCCGAGAGACAGCAAAGAAAAGGTTTATGACTTTAACAGTGAGTTGCACGCTCTAAGGACGACACAGAGCACAGCCCACATGTCCTGTTAGGAACACTTTCTGCTCATTCAAAGCACGTTATTTGAAGGACTTAGTATGTATGTAATCAATTTGTAAAAACAGTGTCTTCAAAATGAGCCACAATTTACACTTAATTTAGTGACTACCACTGTAAAATTCACATTTCCAACTATCAGAAAGCCTTAATGAAATTGTATACGGTCATTTCTGTTACAAAGAAGTGAACTAAATGGGCTTCTCCAAGATTTTCTCTTACTTCTGTGACCCATTTACACCGATATACATATCAGGAAAGCCTATATAAAAAGCTCTTCCAACTGAACTATCACTTGGCTTTGCAAGCGACCAGAAAACCTCCAGGATCCAAAATCGTCCCAGGAGTTATCAAGACAGGATTATAGTGTCCCTGAAAGCCCTTTGAAGGCAGAGGATAATCAAAAGAAAATGGGCTTTAAAATAAGGCAGATCTAGGCTTTTAACCCAGTTTTGGCAATCCAGATGTGGTGTGTCTTGGCAGTTTAGTTCCCATAGGACCCTGAGGCTGTCTGCCACCGGAACATGATGGCAAGGTCTAAAACACAGGGGACAGAGACAAGCAGATAGCAGACAGGCAAGGAACGGCCACTATGATTATTAGTATTAATGTGCTTGTCAGACACACCAACCAAACTTGAGGTTGGGGCCCTGCAGTTCAGAAAAATATGAGTACTTCTTAAGGCTTAAAATCAAAACATTCTCTAAAAACATCAGGTGGTCAGATTTAGACCGCAGTTTGTGAAATTCTACCCACATTCTTCCGTTCCAGTTTTAAAGAAGTCAAATTAGCCTCTGATGGGATTTTTAAAATCATTCTTGTGGGATGGGGTAGGGGAGAGAGGACAAGGAGTTATTTGTCTAACGGCATGGCAAAGATTAATAAATTGAAAATACGAAACTTAACACGACAGAAATTGCCATTGCAAAATATTCATTAATGGACTATGTATTGAATACTTAAAAATAAAAGATTTGTTGCTTACAACTGGATTTTAAGTCTACTATGAAATATTTTACAAAATACAATCCATAAAGCACCTTACAAGACCCAATGCCACCAATTTGGTTAAATTCTAAGTTGATTTCACTGCATTTTCTCATTTATCCTCGTGTACACAGGGGCATTCTGAATGCCAACCACAGCGATTCTTTTTATGTCCTTCCTATGTAAAGTATTTCAAGGAAGTGGGGTGTTTTGTACCCTACCTAAATCACCTTCTAGGAAAAAGAATAAAGTAGATGTATGTTGTAGCAGAATAAATTAAGTTTTCCCTTCGAAACAGACAAAATAAAATTTTATTTTTCACTTAGTTATTTCAAATATAACAAGCTCATTGTTTAAGGTTAAAAAACCATCCTGACTCAGTTTATACACTACAATTCCCAGGGCTTTCTTTTTCCTCTTTTTGCCTCAAATGCCAAATAAATGAGGATAAAAAATTTAATTTTCCCCTTGTGTTGCATACCAACTCTTCCCTTGAAAACAATTTATAAGTGGAAGCCGATACCACATTACCCTTGAAGAACCAAACTCTGTTCAAATTATTGCTTTTGCTCCTGAGCTTGAACACAAGGTAAACTCAATCAAGTCACAACAAATCAGGCGAGGTTCGGCATCTCTGTGCAGGTAACCTTAAGAGCATTCAAGTTTGTAAGCAATCTTCATCCAATCCAAATGTTTACTGCCACGCCCCCGTAACAGAAAATGTGCTTACTTAGTTGAACATAACTCCAAATGAACTTTCCTGATATTCCAAAAACACACATGTTCAAAACCCTGTAGAAAATACCAACACACACATACAAGTGCCTAACCCCATCCTAGAAGCTGCGAGAATGACAAGGGGAAAAGTTGGTACCTTCCTTATTGCAGCAGCTCAGAGCAGCAGAGGCTCACACCAGCAATTTTTAATATATTATCTAAATCTTAAATCTGGAGAGAGATTGCTAAAGAGAGTAGGGATTTAACTAGCTTTAGGCACATTTATATGAAATTGCTCCCAGCTGCAGAGTTTAAATACAGGGAGGGAAAATTTTACACCCCCAGAGTCAAAGACATTCCAAGGATATGCTTCATCAAAGAAATACTGAAAGCTCCAGAAGTCTCCAGGTTCCCAAAAGAACGGTCCAGGAAAAGGTCCTGGGGTGTTAAGTTCGAGCAAGGAAAAAGTTAGTAGCTGACAGGCATTATCAAGAATATATGAGAATAAGAACAGCTGGGAAGGATTTGGTGTTCTCACCTGTACTAGATTTGTGGGGATAGCAGAACAAGGGTGGCAAAGACACCAATGTTCTAAAGGGCATAACTATACGTCCTCTACTGTGTACCTCCTCTACCACTATTATTGTTTAATGATTATTTTGCTTGTTTATATTTATATAAAATATAACACTGAGGCTGGGTACAGTGGCTCACACTGGTAATCCTAGCACTCTTGAGGCCAGGAATTCAAGACCAGCCTGGGCAACACAGCAAGACCCCATCTCTACAAAAAATAGAAACATTAACTGGCATGGTGGCACATGCCTATAGTCCCAGCTACTTGAGAGGCTGAGGCAGGAGGATCACTAACCCCAGGCATTTTAGGTGTTAGTGAGCTATGATGATACCACTGTACTCTAGCCTGGGCAACAGAGTGAAATCCTGTCTCAAACAAAGAAAAAGATAAAATAACATACGTAAAAATAAAATGAAATAAAAATATAACATTGACATTACATATGTTTATATATTTTTGGCTTATAATTATCCACCATAAGTTTTACTGGGACCAATATCTCGTTTAGAAAAATAATTTTCACTTTATCATCACTTAAAACATTGTTTCTAAGGAAACACAAGTCTTAGAATTATCCCACTTTCCTGTGCATGGTGAAGATGAAGTTGGGGTGAAGTGGGGAGGAGGAGATGACCAAGGATCTGGGTGTGGGGACCAGGAAGAACGTCTTTCCCAGCCACCTTTGTCCCTTGCTGTGAGCATCTCTGCCTCCAGAGCATGAGAGAGCTGCTGTACTTTCAAAAAGCAATTAAGTCTCAAATGTTTGCTCTCGAAAGAAAAAGGTGATTCTAGTTTTTGCCACTGGGTGTTAATTACTATTGGTTTAGTTATGATTCCAAAGTTGTGACTTTCTTGCAGGCCCCATACCTATGTCTATACGAACCTATCAAGCCACAACCCAAGGACTCTGGAACCATTTTTCTTTGAAACTTAAAAGACATTTATCTACTTTAAAAATGAACTCTCAAGTAACAACTATTACCCATAAATGTCTGTCTATAGGTTAAAAAAGAAATCCTCAAGCTAAGAACTGCAGAAAATATTTAAGCAGATAATCTAAATATGTGCATAAGTAAGACACTGAAAGAGAGAAGAAATTCTAGTATGTTCTAAAGCAGCAGTCCCCAACCTTTTTGGCACCAGGAACCAGATTCATGGAAGACAATTTTTCCACGGGGGCTGGGGGGGTTTAGATGGTGATGCCAACAATGGGGAGTGGCTGTAAATACAGCTGAAGCTTCCTTCACTGGCCTGCTGGCTCACCTCCTGCTGTGCCCCCCAACTTTCCTGAAAGACCCCTTTTCCACAGATTGGAGGGTGGAGCTCTGCAGCCCAGGGGTTGGAGGCCACAGTTCTAAACAAGAGATCTCTTATGTTTCCACAGAATGAAAGTGAGGCTTAATAAACAATGCCGAGTGAAAGGAAGAACACAAAGACACAATTATAAGAAGTAGATATTATGAACATAGGGAAAGTGGAATTTTAAATATGAATATTACAACATAGACTTGGCACCAGATGTTAGTTTGAAATTAAACTTTTAGCTTTATTACAAGGAACTGTCCAGTATAGAATAACATGTTTTAGTATTCAAAGGTAAAAACAAACAGAGCATTCCATTTATATAACATTGTAAATTTTCAGAGCACTTTTTTGATAATGTGAGAATGGAAAAAAAACATTTTTAAAAAATGAGGGAAGAGAGAATGTCCATAAATGAGGCTCTTTTTCCAAAACATTAAACTAAGCTATTATCAGGCGTGCTTCGGTTTACACCAGGACTTCAGGAATAAACTGGGTTGTACCCCATCAATTACATTGTAAAGCTGTGAAAAGCCAGGGTAGGGGCCAAGAGCCATCAGCAGGCCTAGGAGTTGGGGGGTTGGGTACCAACACGCAACAGTTAAGAGCAGCTTCTCATACAAGGGACAACGCTACTGCCATAACAATCTGAATTACAAATCCGAACACCCTCCAGTGTGCCCAACACTGAAAGCCCACACCCCTCAGAACAGCGTAGAGGGATGGACTTCTGGGGTCCAGCCTGCCTACTGATCCAATCCCAAACAAAGCACCTTGGCCTTATGGTCTAGAACTGCACACCAACTTAGAGTTACTGACACAAAACCACATCACAGCCTCTGGCAGTGCAGACAGTGAGCCCTCCACCAGGAATATCCCTGCCCCCTCTTTCCCTGCTAAACTGAATCAACACAAAGGTTGGATCTGACAGTGTTTCCCACTCATGACCACTTTCAGCGGTCTCTCTCCACACTCCCCCAAACAAAACAAAACCCACATACACCTGCATTTCTGTCATCAAGGCTACATTCCGAACATAACTCCTAGCATAAGCACGGCTCAGAACTATCATCGCTGGCACCTAATCCCATCCTAAATACTAAAGCCATGCGTGTCTTATTCAACACTAGACACCCAGGTCTGAGTGCAGTGCCCGACACATTCGGGTTGAACAAATGATCACAAACCTTCATCTAGGCCAGACCTGACCCCACCACCCACTCCACCATCCGAAATGATCAAATCACTCAGCTTCAAATATGGACATAAATGTTTACGAACAGTTCACTGACACTCATTGTGACATTGTGACAGAATAGTCGCTTATAACTAGGATCCAGACTGGCAGCCTGGAACTGAAAAACCGACCCCCTACTAAATCTCACTTAACAATTTCCTAGTCTGAAGTGTCTGTTATCTTCAAGTATTTGTATGAACCAAGTGTACATAAAAATCAAACTTCGAAAATTTACCTTATGATCCTCTTCAAATTAATGTCAGGAGCAAACAACCAACAACTGAAAGCTATAGACTATTTATTGCATTACTCAATGCATGTGTATATACATATGTTTGCAATAGGTATGCTAAGCACTTTGCATAGATTATCTCATTTTGCTTTTATGATTTGAAAAACCTTATGTGATATTACTTTTCTGATATACAGGTCCAAAAATCCAGATGGCAAATAGTAAGGCGAAAATTCAAACTGAGATCTGTAAGACAGTAAAAGCTTGTCCTTTCCACTATAACATGTTTATGAAATCACATTAAAACCAAGTTTTAACTTTACTATAGCATAACTGAAAAAAAGAAAAAATTTTTTTTCTTCTCTCATAAAAGGGCTTTATGGAACTCCTTTAATTTGACAAATGGTATCTACAAAATGATGAGAAACTGAACGCTTTCCTCTGGGGTTCATGAACAAGACAAAGCCACACTATCATGACTGTTACTCAACATTGTGCTAAGATGCAAGTCCACAGAATAAAAGGTATAAAGATTGGAAAGAAGAGGGAAGCTGTTATTATTTACAGAAACAGGCAGAATGTCCAAAATGAAAAAATTAGTATCCAGTGTTAGAAAGTTTATGAAAAAAGTGGACCTATATGTCCACCACAAGACATGTACCGGAGTATTTATGGGAGATGTATCTAGAACAGGAGGAGCTGAAACCAAGGGGGGGGGGGGGCGGAGAGGCAGGGGTCCTGACCCAGGTGAAGGCAGTAAGGCAGTAAGGAATAGAGGAAAATCTGGAAACAATTTTTTTAAAAAAGACTAACAATTAGTCTTTTTATTGTGACCATGTCCTAGCAATTTCAAACAATGTCACTGGTGGAAGACCCCTCCCCCAAAAGCATCCTTTATTGGTCTGAGTTCTAAATACTTGTTAGGGCTACTGTGTCAAGTTTTAATTTCAATTTATTTTAAAATTCAAATTAGCACTTCATGTTGCATAACACATAACAACAATGTTATGCTTTAGCAAATGTTGGTTTCCACACGGACATTGACTCAGAAAACTCCAGTTATGGAGCTGCCGGCCCCCACTGGTACTCAGCTACACAGATTCATTTCGAGTAAGTTCCCAAGAGTTCAGAATCATTCACGCTTGCCGTGGGCACAGCTTGTTTCTCCAGTCCCTCCGGTATTACATAATCCTTCAAGTTTTACAGTAGATTTGAAATTCATTAAACATCATTAAAAAGTGAGAAAGAATGACTGCAACGATAAAGAAATACATCTTATTTCCATTCTGTCATTCTACGTGGGGCCCCTGGACTTTTTATTTGCTCCTAAAGCTTTTCAACTATAGGGACATCATTTGTAACTGAACTAGAATGACTCCCCAAGAAACAGAAATATTCCTATCCCTGGAATTTACTGTGAAATGCAACTCATATGAATCTCTTAAAAGTTATCTTTAGGTGTGAGACTTTTTGTAACTGCTTGTGTAGAGGTTGTTCCTTTATGCGAAAGGAATTTTTCAAACTCAAAATTATAAAAAAGTATTATTTGTTGAACTATAAACAAAAGAGATTGACAAATCTGGCTATACTGTCTACTGAACGTGAATATATGGCAGAGATAAATTCTGACAAAGTCACTGATAAATCCGGATAAGGCTTCCAAACACAAACTGCAATGTTGTTATTCATTACTGTGACAGAACGAGATACGAGTATACATCTTTCTTCTTGCCAGAGTCTTGAAGGGGGGGGAAGAGGGAATAAATATATATATATATATATATATATATATATATATATATATATGTATATACACACATACACATGGGCATGCATTTTTCGCTTTTCAAAAAAAATTAAAACTATCAGTCCATCTGTTTCCTTCTTTGTAATATTTTATAACTGATATAATTAAATATTGGAGATTCACTAATAGAAAACATTCACCGAATGTTTGTGATATTATGTGTTTTCTGCCATAATTATTAATGAAAATAATTTTGTTGTTTAATAGGGTGGTGTAAAACAGAAATCCCAGCCATGACAGGATGGGAGGTCACAAGCCAAGTCTCCTTATACCCTCTCCTTCCTTAAGTGCCATCAGCCTTTCTTCCCCCAGGGGTTAAACAGAAACAGCATTCTGGAAAGACTCCCCCCCCCCCATTTCAGTCAGTCAACCCCCAAAGGCTGCTGCTCCCCTTCTTGCGGTTTTGGCATCACTGCTGACCAATATTCCTCCCTGAAAACGGGCTGTTGACCATGGAATGGTTCTGGTCAGTCTATGGAGATGGGCAGTGAGGGTTTTTGTGGCCAAAAACTCCACCATGAGACCATGTAAATGAGGCCATTTTGCACACGTGACTCATGAAGATGCAGGAAGCTCAATCGCGCTTGCGCATGTTTCTCCTCTCCCAGGTATTCCTAACTCCTCTACAGCTGGTAAAATATGCATGTTCGGCCTGTGCCCGCTCAGCATAAACACCCTTTCCCAGTGCCTTTTCTTGGATGCACCTGCTTCCGGCTTCCACCTAGAGGCTCTGCCCCCAGCCAGTCAGAATGGCCACCCTGCAGGCTGCGATGCTTTATGAGAAAGCAAGCTCCGCCTTCCAAATTCATGAATCTTGTCGTTCTTCAGCTGACACACTTAACAACACAGATGACTCCCACAGACATAATGGTGAGCAAAAGAAGCCAGCAACAAGAGACTGTATAAGGTGTGATTCCGTTTCTATGAAGTTCAAGAACACAAGAAACTAATCCAAGGTGATAAATCGCAACAGTGGACAGGGGACTCCCTGGCCAGGCCACAGGCGAGCCTTCTGGGGCTCTGAAAATGTTCTCTATCTCCCTCTGGGTGGCAGCTACCTGGGTTGATAAATAGTAAAAATGTATCAAGTCTTCACTGTATTTACCACTTACATTTTTTTTTAAGAGGCCTTCTTCTCTACTGTCTGTGTATGCACACACTGAACTAAAAAGCAAAATGGAGGCTGAAAAAATGTAAACTATGTATCCAAGATCATTAGTACTTAAAAAAATTGTTAGATACAGTTAAGAGTAGGTGACAAATAATAGTGCTGTGGTTTTTAGATTTCAAATGTGATTACGTTCTGTCCCTTGAAACGGTAGTTTGGTTGAGAAAGATTAATGGAAAGAAGAAAGCGTCGTCAAGGACCAGTGCAGCAAAGAGCTATCAAAATTAAACACAGTGTATAGGACCTGAGAGTATATCAGAAAAATAAATGTTGTGCTTGGAAAATTACTCTTTGCTGGCAGGTTGTCAAAACGTCCCAGAATGAAGCAATGGCGCCTTGGTGGGCTGCAAGTTTAAATTAGAAAGGACCACCTGCCTAGCGCTGTGCGGCTCTGCTCTTCATAAAGTTACATCCTTGTTTCCCTTAAGAGTTCATCTTTGTCCCTGATGGCATCCTGCCTTTGGCAGAGAAGACATGACACATTCCAAGAGCCCCAGGGGTCAATACTCTATTCCCAAGGACAATATTAATGTGGCTGGGTTTAATCTGCAAAGATTGTCCCTTCTGCCTAATTCCCTCCAAATTAATGCAAAAGGGAAGCAAACAGTCAAGGAACACATGGAACAGGAGACACTCAGTTCAGGATGGAGCATTTCACCCTGTGTTTGGGGAAAAGGGTCTGCCCAAGTCAATCGGAGTTCAAAACACAGAACGGAACCTCAATTACCAAAGCAATCAGCAAACAGGAGGGACTCCGGCAACTCACTTTTTCGCCACAACCTTTAAAACCAGAAGCGTGTAAAATAGTATGTGAGGCTGTAATATCTACCCCAGCATGTCAGACAGGGAGTGGAAGGGGCAGAGAAGTTAGGAAAGAAAAGAATGAAAATAGAAAAAAAAAAAAAAAATACACGTATCAGACAACATAAAATGCACACATGGCAATCACAGGGAAGAAGAGAAAGGTAGGCAGAAGCTAGGTTGGTTTAGGCCACTGCCCTGAGTTCACTGACAGAAAACAAAGGGACATGTTACACAGAGAAAAGTGGCCAACACTGGAGCCAATCCCTCCATAACCAAATCCCTGAGGAGGGAGGTGGCAGTCAAAGGTGTCTGTACAGTCCCAGATGCTTTCAGGAACAAGAAACTTAAAAACCACCTAGTTTTCTCCCATAAACTGCTACCTTGAAATCTTCACAAAGGTATGAATTCCCTCATTCCACAAAAAGGGGCCCAAAAGCAAAGGGGAAACGTCCAAATTAAATGTGCTCCAGTGAGAGTCATCAAAACCTATTGAGTCAGTCAACAAACCCAAGTATTGCATGTTAGTCTTTCCAGCTTTCAGAGGAGGAGGAGGAGGAGGAGATTATATATGACCACATATGTGTCTAGGTGTGTAAAGGGACATGCTTGCAGTGGGAGGGGGAAAATGCCATGGGAGTGCGGGCACCTCTAACTTAGGCAGAGTCACCAAGAGGAATGAGACCAGAGGCAAAGCAGGAAATCATGCCAGATCCAATGCCCTTCATCGAGTTAGCATGTTGTGGAGCACAATTTTCTAAGATTTGTTTTGGTTGGTTGGCTGGCTTTTTCACGGGACCTGGGAAGAAAAGAAGCTACATTTCTATAAACCAGTATCAGTAAGACAGCCCTGACACAGCTGGGGCATGGAAGGAGCTGTCCAGATTTGTGCACAGATGTATTATTTTCCAGGTGAGAGGCAAAGTTGAGAAATATGTTTCAGCACCAATCTTAGTCTTTGGGGGCCCGAGTTCCTGGAGAAGCAGTAACAAGTTGGCTCCAGTTTACAGATTTCAAAACTGACAGAGCTTCACTCTGTCCCACCCACAAAGTCACTACTCAGGAAACATTAAAACCATAAACAATTCCAGCATTTTTTCATATAAATGCACAACACAGGCAATCTGTATCGGCAAATAACCCTCCCCAGGGTACAAACACATGTGCTTAAAATTGCAACATTTCATAGTCATATCAGCACTGAGAAGATGACAGCCTCCCCAAGATGAGGCTTGAGTAATGGGTTTTGTGCCAACAATAGGAATTCTTAATGCACAACAGCAAGAGGAACCTTGAATAATTCAGTAACTTCCTGGGATAGTAGGAAGGAAGAGTGCAAATGGAGAATGAGCAGGAAGAAAGAAAAGGGATATTCTGTGTCTTATACAAATTCTAATAATCACACCAATTCCAAATTACAGTCATCCTGCATGATATCAGTTTGCATAATCCTTTTTCTATTGCCAGTGTGTTGGGAAAGGGGAGGAAAAGGTAAGTCCACTTCTGTTGGTGTCACTGGACAGGTTCCTCAGAGCTGCGTGCAGTCTCTGGGAGGGCCGGGGGTTCCACCAGCCAGGAAAACTCTAAATCAAAGACCTACAATGGTTAGTGCTAAGTCAACTCCCCCTCCACTCAGTTCTCTCACATTAGAATCAAGAACCAAAGCTTTCTGAGAAACATTTGGGTGTTTTTCTTTCATTTATGTCAGAGTTAGAGAAGGGCAGGCTTTGCCACCCACGCAAGCATCAGCACAGACCACCCCCGCCCCCCAAGCTTGGTTTGAAAGCTCTGTAGTCAATGTCTTGAAATTCTTACTGATTTTTTAGGAAAGTGCCCTGCCCATTCATTCAAGACCATGGTCTGCAAATTATGCATCTGGTCCTGAGTAGGACTCTCATTTATTCTTAGAGGCTCACGAGTCCTGCTGGCTGCTAACCAAACTCTTCATGTGCTAACATGTCTTGAGCCTCCGGATGCCAAGAGGGCTCAGCATGGGCAACTACAGAGATCAGAGCAGGGGGCTTCCAGTTCCTCTGAATTCCATGCCAATATGAACATTTTGGAATTAACATACACTGACAGCCACAAACAACCATCTCTCCATTATTACTCCCAGGCTCCTCCCCAACCATTACCCAAACCCCTAGTTTTTGACGATGTATATAGTGTAAGATAATATGAAAACTAGGAAAGATGGAAATCACTGTCTTTTCCCTCACATAAAAATAAACAAAGGACAAAAAAGCCTCCTAAAGCCATCTCCATGAATCCACAGGTTCTGTATTCATGGATTCAAACTACTACAGATTGAAAATATTAAAAAACAGGCTTGACGTGGTGGCTCATGCCTGTAATCCCAGAACTCTGGGAGGCCGAGGAGGGAGGATCACTTGAGCCCAGGAATTTGAGGTTACAGAGAGCTATTACGACGAGGGCACACTCTAGCTGGGGTGACACAGTGAGACCTTGTCTCTCAATCAATAAAAAATAAATCATAATGCCATAAAAAAATACAAAACAAACCAATAGAGTGTAACAATTACTTAATATTTACAAAGAGTTTACATTATACTAGGAAAAATAAGTAATCCAGAGATGATTTGAAGTAGTTTATGTGCAAATACTACACCAGTTTATATCAAAGGCTTGAAACATCCTCAGATTTTGCTATCCATGGTGGGTTCTGGAACCGATCCCCCATGATACCAAGGGACAACTGTACTTCTCTGTTCTTCCCCACGAAAGAAAGCCCATTGGAGTCTTTGGCTGGTGTCTGTTACTACTGTCTCAATTGAGTAGATAACCCCTGTTAACAGCTGCATCAAAAGGCTCGTAACATTTGAAAACTCCCTGGCACCATACAACCCACAGACACCACATGAATAAGTTATTCATAAGGCAACTAATTTTAGATTCAAGGCAGTATTTCCTCTCAAGTGACAGAGTAAACATTTCTAAAACTAACAATTCTAGTGAAAATTTAGAACCCTAGGTACATTTGCAGCTCCACGGGTTATTTTTGGTCAATTAATTATAAGAATCTAGCATTAATTAATATTCACACAACATTAAAATAAGATCCCTCTGCCAAAAGCAGGCCTGAACTATAGCCAATACATGAAGAAAAGCTCTAAGAATTTAATATGGGAAAGTCTAAAGCACCTCAAAAACCAAAGAGCACAGCATGGTTTGCAGGGTTGGTTTTCTAAAAATGGAAAATTCAAACAATACAAGGCAAGCACCACCTATCTCAATATTGTCAGTATTTTGTGAACACTAAAACCTGCTCTTAAAATTACATCAGACTCCTAGGATGTTGAGCCAGTTGGTTAAGGATCATCAGAAGAGATCAAGGGCTTGAGTACTTACCCTCCCTCTCCTGAGAGTTTTTTTTTTTTCATTTTATTTATTTATTTTTTAGAGATGGGGATCTCGCTGTGTTGCCCAGGCTGGTCTTGAACTCTCGGCATCAAGCAATCCTCCCACCTCAGCCTCCAAAGTAGCTGGGATTATAGGGATGTGCTACTACCCTGCCTGGCTCTTGACAGTGTTTTTATAAAGCAATAGGAATTATCAAGATGTTACAAAGTGTTAGGCAATAAACTATGAGAGGAGAAAAATGACTTGACATTAAAGTACCATTGGAAAAGTCGGAAAATCTGCAGAATTATTTTTATTAAGAGCAATGAAGCCAGGCGTGGTGGCTCATGCCTCTGTAATCCTAGCACTCTGGGAGGCCGAGACGGGTGGATCGCTCGAGGTCAGGAGTTTGAGACCAGCCTGAGCAAGAGTGAGACCCCGTCTCTACTAAAAATCAAAAGAAATTATCTGGCCAACTAAAATATATATAGAAAAAAAAATTAGCCGGGCATGATGGTGCATGCCTGTAGTCCCAGCTACTCGGGAGGCTGAGGCAGTAGGATTGCTTGAGCCCAGGAGTTTGAGGTTGCTGTGAGCTAGGCTGATGCCACGGCATTTACTCTAGCCCAGGCAACAAAGCGAGACTCTGTCTCAAAAAAAAAAAAAAAAAAAAAAAAAAAAAGAGTAATGAAGTGGGGCCTGGTGTGGTGGCTCACGCCTGTAATGCCAGCACTTTGGGAAGCTGAGACGGGAGAATTTCTTGAGGCCAGGAGTTTGAGACCAGCCTGGACAACATTGTGAGACCCTCATCTCCAAAACTTTTTTTTTTTTTAAGAATTAGCTGGGCATGGTGTCATGCACTGTAGTTTCAGCTACTTGGGAGGCTGAGGCTGGAGGATCCCTTGAGCCCAGTTCAAGGCTGCAGTGAGCTATGATCACACCACTGCACTCCAGCCTGGATGACAGAGTGAGACCTTGTATATTATTTTTTAAAAAAGTAGTGAAGTGTATTTTTAGTGGGCACATACTAAAACTTGTAGAATTCTCTACATGTGGAGGCTACCAATTGTTTCAAAGTCCAGAGCTCTATACCAAAGGGTCTTTTATTGAAGCTCTGATTATTCATGATAGATTCCCCAACATATGGCTCTAGTCTGATAGTATACTCCTATACTTTCCAATCAACATTCTACTGGCAACAACTAGAAGTAATAGTAAATGTATCAGCTAAGGCATGTGGCAAAAAGATGAGTCATTAAACCATTCCAATCAATAATCCAGGTACCTGGCAAACCACCCAGGTAACGTGAAGGTTACTGACTGCTCTTGATTGGGAAGCCACAGTTATGACTACTACTGTTCCCTTATCATAAGAAATGCTCTGATATACCCACAAAAAAATTGTCACTGTATTATCTCACTGTTCAAAAAACAATCAAAAAGAACAGCACTCATCAAAAACTAGTCAGGCATTACGAGAACAGAAGACTGCTCCAACAACAGAACCGTTATGCAGACAATATTAAAAGAAATCTAGCTTTGGAGGACAGTTAGCAGGATCAAATAAACGAAAAAGTGTTACACGTGGACTTGTATTAATCATGAAAGAAGGAGGGAAAAAGCATGTGCATACAAAAAATACTCAGGAACCAGTATAATCATGGTTGAACTATGGTATTCCTAGAATGTACTACACATGTCAGGAGTTACATGTTTTTTGATAATGTTGCTGCTGTCAGCATTTTGTTCTATTTCAGTTCATAATTATTCAGTTCAGTGTATTGCTTCTGAGCAAAATGAAACTGTTGTACACTATGTATGTATGATTAAGTAGTAGGTATACTCTCTAAGTTGTATAGAGTGGTACCCAACAGAACAATTGGAAAGTACCCAGATCTCTTCGTGGCTGAAAATACGCAAGAATTATTTGTGTCTACAAATTTGATTGACTAGGCAGGTGAGTGGGTCTGTGGGTGTTGATGGTAAACTTGGAAATTTTCAACTTAGTGATTTTAGAAAGTAACCAGCACCCAGGAAAATACATTCATCCCTCCTTTTCTTTGTTAAAAAGACCTAGTTGCTGAAAATATTCCAGTCCTTGAACGATTTACAAGAGCTGTATTCAGCCTACGTTCGTGATGCTTGCCAAGCTCACTTCCAAAAGTGGAAGAAAATCATGCACCTTGAATTAGACAGAATAAGGGCCAGTTTATTCTTGCATTTATTAATGCTTCGGTGCTTGCATAAAGGGAAAATCTCTAGTGGCTGGTACAATTAATTATAGCTTTCAAAGGTATTCCGTGTTTACTAGTTACTTCTACAACATAAGGTAATACACGAATAAATGTTTTCCATCACAATTTTCTACCTTTAGGAAGACATTTGAGAAACATAACCTTGCTTAACAGCTAAGTTAGTTTACTTTTAAACAACTAGAGTCCTCAACCTAGAAATGAGAAAGAAGTTAGTGTAAATGGGAAATTTTTCTGGAAACATACAACATTTTACAAGAAAACATAACTTTTATAGAGACATTACCTAAACCAAGCATCATCTGAACAAAACTGGAAGGCAAAACAGATGAAAAACCAAACCATCAAAAGGTCCACAGAGTACTCAGGCACTGAGGAAGGCGAGAAAAAGAAACAAAGGAGGGATTTCAGGTTTTTCTAATGTCTTTTTTAATTTTTTTTTTGAGACAGAGTCTCGCTTTGTTGCCTGGGCTAGAGTGAGTGCCGTGGCGTCAGCCTAGCTCACAGCAACCTCAAACTCCTGGGCTTAAGCGATCCTACTGCCTCAGCCTCCCAAGTAGCTGGGACTACAGGCATGCGCCACCATGCCCAGCTAATTATTTCTATATATATTTTTAGTTGGCCAGATAATTTCTTTCAATTTTTAGTAGAGACGAGGTCTCGCTCTTCTTGCTCAGGCTGGTCTCGAACTCCTGACCTCGAGCGATCCACCCGTCTCGGCCTCCCAGAGTGCTAGGATTACAGGCGTGAGCCACCGCACCCGGCCGTCTTTTTCAAATTTAATTTCAAATATGGCCAGAAAAATTAACTTGGCAAATCACAAGATTAATACTGTTTTTAGAATTCCTTCCTTCTGAACTTCTAATAAAGCAAATCAGAATAAAATTATAGAAGGTCTAAAAAAAAAATCTGAATCTTGGACAAACCATAAGAATCCTCCACTCCTGAGGTCCCTGAACAATTTTTCATAATGAAACAGGGGGGAGGGATTTGATACATTTAGAATAAAATAGTTCAAATATGGTATGCATCTATCATACAGTGTATAAGCTATGGGCTAGAAATATGCGTATTTAATTCTATGTATAATCCCAAGTGTTCTAAAGTCATGTTTAAAATTCAAAAAAAAATTAAAGACAATTTTTAACAAGTAAATCCTTTTCAGAGTATATCCCCAAATCCTTAAATATATAACATTTTCTCTATTAGGGAGAAATTATTCCTTAGGAGAGGACAACCATGATTTTTTTTTAAAGCCTAATACAATTAAAGCTTTAAAGAAAATTAGTTTCTGGCTCTTTATTCGCTTTTTCCAAATGATCATTATGGATCTAGAGAATGATCACTATGGATCTGTAACAGTGACAGTCCTGTGAGGGACACCAGGCTGGCTGCTCAATTGCAGGGCCCTAGAGCTCAGCTCCTCGGGAGTTTCCTGCAATCTTGGGGAAGTCACGTAAACCTTGATAATTTCCTCATCTGGAAAACTGGGGCAACAATCCCTACCCCAGGGGGCTGTAGTGATGTTTTATAAGCTAAAGGTTGCAGAAAGCTGCTTAATGCTGGTGTATAGCACTGGACACAGTAGATAAAACTATTAACCGCTAGCCATCATAGCAATGTGTCAAAGGTAGGTATCATTACTCCCATGCTAGGAAAAAACGAGGGTGTAACTTATTTGCAATTGTGGGTCTGGAAAACCGCTAAAAAGATACTAAGTATCTGAACAGCCAATCAAGTAAGCAGTACTAGTTATTGTTTATCTTTAATAAAAATTCAATTTAATTACTCTTAAGTTATTGTACGTAATTCACCATGTAGCTACACGAAACCTACACCAATACAGGTGACTATAAATCAACTAAAGCTATTAAATACGGGACAAATATTAATAAATATTTCTACTTAAAGTCCAATGTACAAAATAGTTTTTCCTGAACTTAAAGGCATGCTCAGAACCAGCCTACAATTGCTGAGTTGTTTCAAGTTATTTTAAAGCATTAACATAAATGCATTTTTGCACTTTTATAAAAGTATATAAAAACATAGTAAAGTGAATAAATAAAAAAAAGCCTCCTGATTAACGTGTGCGCACATGCTTTCTTTCTGACTCAGTTCTTAGTTTCACTTTTCCTAGGTCTAGTTCGTGAATTGCAAAGATGTATAAATCCTTATTTTCATTAGAAAGCAACCCCAAAACACTTTTATGGCTTGAAATTTGAGCCCAACAACATCTGTGCAATTACATAGTATATCTTGCAGGAATAATAGAGCCATGTATCATAAATACATACCAGTAGCACAACGTTAAAATCATTAACTTTTATTTAATTACCATCCACTCTCTGAAATGTACACAGTCCGGCTTACAATTAATCATAATTATTCAACCCCACAGCGTAGCACCACACAGCACTGAGAAGATTAGCAAATGTGTGGCCTTTGTATTCATTCTGCCTATTACAAGAACAGAAAGAAAATGCAGACAGTATGGCACCACAGGAAAAGGGCAAACAAATTCATTTCCTGTAGAGTTTTTAAGAAGGTTTAAAAAACAGTTTTCTGTCTCATATTCTCTGGAGATCAGCTTCCAAGTTTCTGAGTTTATGGGGGAAACCATTTAGGGTCAATGTGCAAAAGCCATTTTGCATCGTTTTCTGAAAATGTTAATTTTCATTTTAAATGTGCTTTTCAAAATTATGTTGCATCACAAGCTGTGGATCTATATTCTATTGGTCAGCAGATCCTTTTATGAACTAATTTGTTCAACTGACTGTAACAATCACTAAGAATGTACTGCCAGGGTATCCTAATAGGAAAAGTTTATAAACACAGAACTGTGACAAGACGTATACTCTCTCTCTCTCTCTCTCTCTCTCTCTCTCTCTCTCACACACACACACACACACACACACACACACACACACGTACTTGTGTGCAGGATCTAGCTTCCGAAGGTAAAAAGCTAAATTCAAGGAAAGAAATGTTTTCCTACTTTAAAAATTTGTTTCTTCTTGGATCATGACATTTTAAGTCCATGAACATAGAGAAGTCCTTTGAGTCTATGACCGCTCTCCTTTTGTTCCACTGCATGGGACAGGAGGACTAATTCTCTCAGAAGAAGGAGTAGGAACCTCTGGGAAATTATTTCAGAGCTGGCTCTGAATAGCTAAGAGGAGCTAAAGCTCTGAAGACTGTAAATTTGAGAATATCAAGAAGTCCTCTAACAATGAGCCATCGAAAGACTATGGGGAAAAAAGGAATAAAAACTAAGTTTATAAGAAAAATCAGAGTGAAACAAAAAAACCTGTCCTATTCAAGGGTAACAAAACAAATCAAAAATGATAAACAGTTTATTAACAAGTTATCTAAATGTATACAGACCATTTCTTTCTTTAAATCATATGCGAAATGACTAAGATATTTAAAGCATTTAATAGTGGTTGATTTTTTTAACTTTCTAAAATTAAAAAAAAAAATTAAGTATATTTCACATTACCCAAAGCAATCTATAGATTCAATGCAAGCCCTATCAAAACACCAATGATATTCTTCACAAAAATAGAAAAGAAAAATCTTAAAATTTGTATAAAACCACAGAAGAGTGTGAATGGCCAAAGAAACCATAGGCAAAATTTAAAAAAATCATCCAATTTAAAATGGGCAAATGATCTGAATAGACATTTCTCAAAAGATGAACAAATACATGAAAAAATATTCCACATCACTAATCATTAGGAAAAATCCAAATCAAAACCACAAAGAGATATTATCATCTCACCCCAGTTAGAATGGCTATTACCAAAAGGGGGTGGGGGGGGACACACCAAAAAACAAAAAAATGCTGATGAAGATGCAGAGGTAGGGGAGCCATTCCTATACTCTGTCAGTGGGAATGTAAATTAGCACCGCCATTATAGAAAACAGTATGGAGGTTCCCCAAAACATTAAAAACAGAACTACCATTACAATCCAGCATACCTACTTCCTATCCAAAGGAAAGGAAATCAGTATGTTAAAGAGATACCCGCACTCCCATGTTTATTGTGGCACTGTTCACAATAGCCAAGATGTGAAATCAACCTAAGTGTCCATCAACAGATGAATGGATAAAGAAAATGTGGTACATATACACAGTGGAATACTCTCCAGCCATTAAAACGAATGAAAGCCTGTCCTTCACAGCAACACGGATGAGCCTGGAGGACATTATGTTAAGCGAAATAAGCCAGGAACAGGAAGTTCAACACCACATGTGCTCCACATACGTGGAAACTAAGAGTCAATCTCACAGAAATAGAGAGTAATACAGTGGATGCCAGAGGCAGAGAAGGGGAGAGGGAGGATAGGAAGAGGTTGGTTAATGGATACAAAACTACTGCTAGACACAAGGAGTAAGTTCTAGTATTCTACAGCACTGTAGCATGACCACAGTTAACAATCATTTACAGTACTTTTTCAAATAGCCAGAAGAGAGGGTTTTGAATGTTCCCAACGCAAAGAAATGATAAATGTTTGAGGTGATCGATATGGTAATTAAGCTGATTTGATCATTCCATATTGTATACATGTATCTAAATATCACCCTGGACTCCATAAATATAATGTGTCAATTAAAAATAAAATAATTTTTTAAAGTACATTTCAATTTGTCTAAAATAACTTAGCATTTTGGGCCACAAGACCATAACCAACTAATCCTTGCTCAAACTGAAAGCAGAGAACACAAGAGTTGGGGGGTATAGAGGTAGACAGACACCTTTCATAGGACTGGTTTTGTAAATTTCAACTCACAAACAGGACAGCCCACCTTCAAAAGAATAAAGGGCTACAGTCCAGGAACTTCTAGAGTCTAGAGAGATCAAAATTAGAAATTTTAACCTTCTTCCTTTTTAATTTCTTAATTTAGGTAAAACTATGAGATACAAAATTTTAAATAAAATGCAATTTGATTTGAAATTTTAAAAGGCAAACATTTTAAAGTATTGGCTGTAGCCTCTCTTTAAATACTGGTACTCAACTATATTCTCTGGTGCAAAATGACTTTGCTAAAAAATTACAGGGAACCCTCAAAACTACGACCTTTCTAAACTATAAACCCAGAGCTTTAAAGTATTTTTAAATGCACAAATCCTCTACCACTTCCTCTAAAATTCAGGCTTCCTAATCTGCATTTTAAAATTTTAAGAACTTTAAATTTTAAGACCTTAAGACATAATTGTATTTGTTAATTAAATGTTCAATGATGTTCCACTAACAGTGACCTATAATGAAATAATCAGAATAAAATCAAAAACTTAAGATATCCCAATATGAGAAGATGCACAAGTGTCCAAGCTCTTTAGAAACTCTTTAGTTTTGCTTGAAAACACAGCAACTCCTGTAAATACTGAAATATATTCCTTTTCTACCCCACTTAAAATAGATTTTCTCAACTCTTGGTGACATCAAGTGACATCCTGCACTGTGAAGCCAGCATGTGAAAAAACTGCCATAACAGTGACAAAGCCAGCCACAGTTCGGGTAAAAATGAGAAAGTGACATCTCAAAAAAGAAATAATAGTGCTGTGGCAAATGTCTATGAATTCATTTTAAAAGAAAATGGACCCAAAAAAGAACAGACCCGAAATGAACCAAACGTATGTGTGTATCAGCAAATCGATGAGCCGTTCTCACAAACTCAAATGTCTTTTTAGTTATGACACATCTTTCCTCATGGACTATTTCCAATTGGATCTCCAAAATATTGACAGTATCAAAATATCAAATATCATATCTAAGATCACAGCAAGTTTGATCAGCCCCACATTTCTGTCTGGCAGAGACACGGCCTTTTCTAAGCCAGGAGTCATACACATCTCTCCACAAACCATCACACAGGTCACACCTCAGTGCTAAGGTACCAATCAAGGTCAACCACAATATGATCCCCACCTCCTCTCTGGTTTCACCAGCTGGCACTTCCCCCTAAGGTTTCCTAATTGTCTCCGGGGCACACCCTCATCATTCCTGTCATTTAGCTGCCACCCAGCCCATACTCCATCACTGGATGCTCTAGGTTACCCACACTGTCCTGCAAATTCTCTATGGTCTAGCTCAACTTCACCCCCATTCTAGAAGGCATTGCTGTTCTCTCCAATTAAAAGACGACCCTGGTATCTACAATGTTTATGGGCACTCCAATATTGACCCAGCCAACGAATGGCTTAAATCCCCTGAATTTCGCTGTACATATTTATAATCTGTTAATTGCCAACTTTTGTTTTTTCATTTTTATTTCACCACCACCAGAAGATTGGGAATACTCAAGCAAGGGCAGGCAGCATCTCAAACTCCTGGGTTCACACATTGCTGAATCTGTCTCCTGGGACTCTCCCATTGTTATGGAAACAAAGGATGTTCAAGTATTTAAGGGAGTCTCAGAATATAAACAGTATTTTGGAATCATCTGGCTTAACTACCCACCCATTAAACGTCTTTGAATGTCCTCTATAATATTTCTACCACTCATCCTCTATTTGAACTCCCTTCCTCTCCAGGCAGCCAACAGCCATCTTTGAGAGCTCTGACTTTGGGAAGCTCTTCTTGACACCGGATCCCCAGCCTTCACCCCAACATTGTAGAAAGCAAGCCTAGCTCTGTTACTGCATGACAGCAGAATGAACTTCTAGGTTAACCCCTTCATACATTCAATCAGCAAACACCTACCAGGAACCCCTAAATCCCAGGCACCTGGGACACAGAACATGCACCCTCCAACACTCCTACCAGCTCCACCTCTGAGGCCCCCATTCCCATGGAGTTAAAAAAAAAAAAAAAAGAAAGAAAGAAAATACATTGTTCAGACAACCTCCCATGCTATACCACCCGAGCTTATCAACCACCAGCACATGATATGATCTCGCCTCCCTTTCATCATGCTGGCTCCTTGCTCCCAAATGCCAATTTACTCAAGAACACATTACCTGCCTCCCTAACCACCAAGATGTGATTTTTACTCCACAGACAGCCAAAGCTATGCCCACTTATGATCCCAGATTCCATTCATATTTTCATGCTTCTTTTCCAGAAAATCCAAATTCATCATCACTGGAAAAGCAAGAGGTTTTTGTGAGATAGAAACCCTGTCTCTCTTCCTCTACCCACCATCTGAACCAGGAGGGGAACATAGCTTGCAAACAAAACTCTTCATGGTACACTAATACATAAAACAGCAAACATAAGCATTAGCATAAATTTATCTTTTAATGTGGAATGTACACTATGTCTTATTAAAAAGCCTATCAAAGAAAACAACGAGGCTGTTTAATGAATAACACAGTAACTGAAAATTGGGACTGAGCAGTCCATCAACCTCAGAATCCAATTTGTTCCTGCATTTCCGTATCAGCTTAAACCTCTCACAGATAAACAGATAAAAAGCTCACCTTGTAATTTCAGGACACTCTTTGATTAAACTGATTAAAAAGCTTAAAAGAGAAGTGGGAAATTTCTGATTCAAAAAGTTGAATAATCATTAACAATGGAGCCAGCTTTCATTCCTTATGAAAACTGCATGAGACAAAATGCACACAAAACCTTAGAATAGGAACCATCACCGCCACTACTAACCCCCCGCCTTTTCACACACACAGACTATATCTTGTCACATCTTGCCATGTGTTCTCTCGTTATCACACAGTTGAAGCACCTAACACTTTGCTGGCACTTAACTGAGCAATTATGGTATACAGAATGGTACACATTTAGCAGACTGGGCCAGGGCAGAAGCTCTGCCCCCTTCCTTACTAGTGATATTGAAGAGAAACCTTTGCAGGCCAGGGGCAGTGGCTCATGCCAGTAATCCCAACACACTGGGAGGCCCAAGCCAGAGGATCGCTTGTGGGCAAGAGTTCAAAATCAGCCTGGGCAACACAATGAAACCCAGTCCCTACCAAAAAAAAAAAAAAAAAAATTTTAAATTAGCTGGTATGGTGGCATGCACCTGTACTCCCAGCTACTTGGGAGGCTAAGGCAGGAGGATAGCTGGAGCCCAGGAGTTCAAGGCTGCAGTGAGCTGTGATCGTGCCCCTGCACTCCAGTGGTGGCAACAGAATGAGACCCAATCTCTTATGGAAAAAAAAAAAAGGAGAGAGAGAGAAACCTTTCAACAGAGATGATAGAAGATGCCACCTTTATTCTAAGGTTTGCACAGAAAAAGATTTAATCGGGCAGGACACCTGAAGGAAGTGGTAGTTTCCAACATTTAACATTGGAACATGACATATTTGTAAGTATCCAGCATTTCAAGAACACCCTTGAAAATGCCTAAAACAGAACCCAAACACAACTCGAACCACAAACTGAAAGGAATAGCACCTCCCCCCCTCACACCTCTCACACAAATCAGTTCGTTGATAATTTATTTAAACACTATACTTTCTAAAGGAACGTGTATGTCATATTTTTTAGAATTTTTCATGAGACTATTCCAATAAACACAAACGTAATCATATTGAGGACTGAACCCTGATCTTTTTCTTTGTCCAAAAACTTCCTTTCTAAGGGAGCCTGGTGAATCACGCCTACAAATGATAAAATCTCAGTAAACAGGTTTTTATGATGTGGTTTACTTCCCAACCTGATTCTGGTACAGCATCACATCAAGGACAGAAGACACTTAACTCGAGCATTCCTTTCCTCTGACTCCTGGTCTTTTGGATAAAGCCTAACTAAAACTCTTTCAGCCAACTGTGAACTAAAGAATCCCTAAAAAATCCACCTATGACTTGCAAGACCCCACTTTTGAGATGTACCACCTTTTGGGGCCAAACCAATGTATGCCTTCCATGTACTGATTTATGACTTTACCCATAATTCCCATCTCCCTGAAATGTATAAAACCAAACTGTAACCCAACTACAGTGAGTTCACTTGCTCAAGGCTTCTTGGGCATGGCTACAGGTCATGGTCCTCAAATTTGGCTCAGAATAAACCTCCTCAAATTATTTCACAGCGTTTGTCTTTTCCGTTGACAGTATTATACACAGATTTCACATTTTTTTTTAAATGTTGGATATTTTCTTACTAAACCTGCTTCAGAGTACCAGCACTGGGGGGAAAAAAAACCTGCATGGCCAAACATTTTCATTTAAAATGCATGTTGATAAAATAAGTACCCAATCCATGGTGTTCAGAGAGTTTATATAACATTCTGTGGAAACTGAAGAAAAAGATTTGTCAATGAAGACATGAATAGCAATCATTTACTTAATCATTTCTTAATTTTCACACATTTCTATAATTCAGTAGAAGAACGAAGTACTCCAAAAAGCTGGCTAATTCTTATAATTGCTTTTGATTAGAGAATTTTATTTAAAACAAATCAAGTTTATATATGTGACCACATTCCTTGCTAAAACAAAGAATGGAACTTCTCCGAACAGGGCAATATTACACATTACACATCTTTTAGAAATTGTATCTTTCTATACAAAAAGAAAGATACATCTATTAGAAACTGTATCTTTCTATACAGAAAGATACAGTTATAGAACTTAATTTGGAAAACATTCCAGGAACAGAAATTCAAGATCATCATTTATTCTGAAGAAACAGATTATTTCCGATTTATACATTTTGCATAAATTGTATGTAAATATTACTTTTGGGTTTTCTAAGGCTGGTTTAAACTAAAACTCAAAGCCTCAAGATATTGTGAATTAACATACAAAGGGACATCAAATAAGCAAGTTAATGTATTTGAAAGGAAATTATGTTTCCTCCTTTGAAATTTCTGAAAATAATTCTACATTAGAACTTTCACCTAAAAAACTAGCCCTTTCAATGGTTATAAAATCATGGGTTAGATTATATTTGTCACAAGACAAATTTTTCTTCCTCCTTTTTGGTTGTGGGGAGAAAATCATTTCAGAGATAAAAATGGGTTTGTATTTGTAAGCAAGATATCAATTCCAACTAGGCCCATCAGGCTACACAAAAACGCTGAATAAATTACAGTTGAATGAATTTACTGGACAAACTTCAGTCATTTTCAGTTTCTTTCACAAAATTGAAGATTTGGGGGGAAACCAGATTATTTTGCTGGGACAAAATCTATGACAGAACAGTAATAGAGGTGTCTAAAGTAATCACACCTTTCAACAACTAACATTGCCTGGTTTTTTTTTTTTTTTTAATGTACAGAACATATTCCATATTATTATTTCTCATAATCCTCCTGAAATGATCGCTGTGAAGAGTGTGAACTGGGCCTTTTCAGGAGCTTTTGTCACGTATTTCTCTTTTTCCTGACAAATGGACTGTGGTGTTTTCCTCTCTCGGCCCTTCGGCCATGCATGAGAGGTTTAAGAGTGTGCAGGTCAGATGTGAAACTTCAGTGTTTCTGGCCCCTGAAGGCAGGCTAAGAAAAGCGATGCAATTGCAAAAATCCACCCCGAGAGTGCTCTACAAAGAAACGCAAAAGCATATGGGAATATAAGCTGGGCTTCGACAGCCCGAAAGTGAAAAATGATACTTCCACGCGGCTGTGTCATTAACACATACAGAAGCCCCCGGAACACCACCGAAGGCTGTTCCCGCACGTGAAGGAACTGCATTTCACCACCGTCTGACAACGTCTATTTATAGCAGACCCAATGTCTGCAGACGCATGATTATTTATGCACATTAGATATGCATTATTTAACGCTACTACTAAACCAAAATGGGAAATCTTCTACGCATCTTTGAATAGGCCCTCCAACTCTTTTCTCCCAAAATTATTATGTTCAGTTTTAAATAACTTAAATCTTCAACTTTAATTGAAAACAACGCATGTGAATTTGAAAGCTCTGGACCAACAGTGTTTTTACCAACTTCACAAAACAAGCGGTTGAAAGAACGAACGAGAATAAAAAGAATATACTTCCCAGTTAAGCAAAAGGAGTTCAAGAAAAACTTTAACTGGGTACACATCTCAGCAAAAGTAATAAACCAATCCCCTCTTCAACCCCCAAGACCCACATGCTCTGCCTGCCGCAGACAGGCCTGTGTAACCAAGTTGGTCCACACTCATCCATCCTCGTCCCACTGGTCCCAGACACCAGCTGCCTGGTCTTTGGGACCCACACACAACCGCGTGCACGTGGCTACTATTTGCACATTATTTTCTCCTGGCGTTTTCTGTCAATTTCCAAGGAGAACGTACAGTCCTCCGGTGCAGAACTGCATGACTGTTTGTATCTCCCATGATAATGTTTGTGCCCTTTTTGTCTCAGGAAAATGTCTGAAAAGTTAAAAGGCCCTTTCTGCTAGCAAAGTAGCAGTTGGGACATAAGCAGCCGCTTTTACATATTAAGGATATGTTGACCCCTGTCCCCCAGCTGTGAGGAAAGAAGAACTTTTGGAAAGGGAACGGGGTAGAAACCACAAAGAAAAGGATCTGTTGTGACGAAGGGCAGAGTCTTCTCAGACAGACTGATTTCGCTGAAAGCCACAGAATCGGGATAAACAGTCCCTGTTCATGTACTGGGAACAGAAGCAGAGCGAGTGGCGTCACCACAGGGTCGGGTGAGAGCTCTGAGATTACGTGTGGGTTCCTGGGGGCACCTGGAGGCCAACACACCCCAGGAAGACCGAACGGTGGGCACTGAGCCCAGAAACCCCCCACCACACCCCCAAGGCCGGCAGAGAAATCACCAGGAGGAGGACAGTTCCTTGGTCACACTCACTCCTCGGGGCCTCCCTGGAGGCAGAAGGATGAGAGGCTGGAGAGCTGCCACTGCCCTGCAGGCCCCTCTGGGGAGCCGATACCCAGAGAGGAAGGCGCCCCACCCCCACCCCCACCAGCAGCCACTCACCCAAGATTACGGGACCGGTTCACAACGAACACGGGATGTTCACCCGCGCTACTTAGGAATATTTCCCGAAGTCGGGCAACCTTCTTGCCCAATGCTTCCCTTTTTCTTTGAGAGGAACTGCACAGAAGCTTAGGCAAGATTTCCATTTAGTAATGGATGGGATGGTCCATCTGTATGGTCTAAGCTCAAGCGTGTGCTTTGCTGCGTCTTGCTGCAGGGTGTCTCAGTGACACGCCAGGGACCAGTGCATTTACGTGGTAAGTGAAACCTGATTGGCAAGCCTTTAATACGTTCATTCACTCAACATGTATTATATGTCTGCTATGATTTGGGTCAAGGGTCAGCAAAGTTTTCCTACACAGGGCCCGACAGTAGGTATTTTAGCCTTTGCGGGCCATGTAAGCCCCTGTCCCACCTGACCGACGATGTCCAATGCCAACGCCAGTGAGAAGTGGCCGCACACAGCACATAAATGAATGGGTGTGGCTGTGTCCCAACCACAGGCTAGATGCGGCAGCTGATGGAGAGATGAGGTAGCCCTGCCCTTCCTCCAGCCTGAAAGACAGGGACCACAGAGCACAGGCCTGACGGCCGTGCCACACAGCGAGGGCAGCTGCTACACCTGTGTCCCGAGCAAATATGACTTTGGAGAGTGAGACAGTGAAAAATTAGAGAACCACCACCACCACCAAAGGGGGGTGGTGGGGGAAGAGAAAAAAATGAAGAACAAGAAAATGCATTACAGCTAGGAATGGTTCACAAGACACCAGTCAACATTACAGGTGACATGAAAATTGCTTGCTTACATCCTTCAAATATGATTTTTTAAAATCCCTGTGCAAAGCCAAATGGCCTACAAACGGGTAAAAGAACAGGTCTTTAAACCCTCCCCCAAAATGGGGAGAGAGGGGTGTTAAATCCCTCCGTCACCACGATCTCCACCAGCCGTCTAATATTGCAGAGTTACGAGGTGAGAATAATGTACCCAATTGGTGCAGTAATGAAAAGTCCCTGGGCAGGAACACGTGCTCCATCCACCCGTACACTGCGGACATCTATTTTAACAAGCCTGCGTGTGATTTACTGCCCCTGACTCTCGTATTAAACATTTTCAATATCTTTTAGCAATTTGATAAAACCTGTTAAAATTAAATTCCAACCACAACTCACTCATCCACACCTTAGGAGGCAAAGGTTATACTAATGTGATCTCTCTTTATGGGCCTTGCCAAAAAAAAGAAAGGAAGTCTTTCAGTCTGCATGTACAAAAGTAGTAATACCAAAAGCACAAAGGGGGGATTTTTTTTCCTCTTAATTTATATACACACACATATGTACATGCATGCATACACACACACACACACACACACACACACACACACACAGATTTTGGAATATGTTATGCTACTCAGAGTATCACTAACTAAAAGAAAGATCTTTTCCAAACTGCTAGATGAAACCTACGAAGAGGGCCTCAGTTGTGTATTTCATATGTACATGGATTGATGGAAATTAATATTACATTGTATTATTTGGGACCCATGAAAAAGAGACCACCCAGCAGCTCAAATGCTTAAGATAAAACACTTCATCTGGTTGTCATAACCCTCCGTTCAGTGACTTGTTTAAAACAATAAGCACTAAAATATTCTAAACCCTCTGCTTTCACTGGGAGATTTGAAGACTGTTTTTAGGATAATGTTTTTCATATTCTTGAGGTCAATGGTCCATAGTGCTTATTTATTCACGAAGCAAATACTGTGGAGTATGCTTAGCTATTGAATGTATTTAGTATATGTAGATAAGTATCTACATATCTAACATAAAATAAATAAAATACATGAGAATACATGCAGCTGTCCCCCGGTGCATTCAGTTAATCTTGGCCTGTATTACTCACATAAATGTGCAGCTCCTACATAAGTCGCCTAAACTTATGGCCCATCAAAATAAGGACCAGGTGAGATGGGACAGGTGATCTAAATGATACTCCAGGACTTCGGAAATTTCGAACATTTGAACACCCCATGGACCTGGGCTTACTCAGTTTGGAGCTAGCCCAGGAGTGGGATCACTGGGTCGTACAGTAGTTCTGTTTTTAGTTCTCCGAGGAACCTCCACACTCTTTTCCATAGTGGCTGTACCAATTTCCACTCCCTCCAACGATGCACAAGGGTTCCCTTTTCTTCATATCCTCACCAACACTTGGGAGGTGATGGCTCACCGTGGTTCTAATTTGCATTTCCTCCATCTGAGACTAAACAGAAAGGCTGTTCCTCTATGTCTTGACTCCGATTCCATATTCCACTGCAGGTGCCTAATTTCAGCCTGGGTTCTTTAGCCTGTCCCTTCCTTATTGAAAGGGTCATCGGTAACAGACTCGGGCAATCAGAAGCTACAAAGCATTAGGAGTAAGTAGACGGTATGGGAAGATGAAGCCCTTTCCCTATAGGAAGCAGAACTAGAAGACCACTGAAGATAGGAAGTGGTACGGGGAGAAGCCTGGGAATATATCCAAAGCAGCTTGTTTTAAAACAAAAAAAAGGTTGGAGGGGGGACATTGTGGGAAATTATCCCCTAATTAACTAAGGAGCTGTTAACAGATGAAGTCAATCTATATTTGCTGATGCGGAAACATATCCAAGATATATTGGCAGAAAAGTATGTATAGCAGGAAACCGTGTGTGTGTGTGTGTGTGTGTGTGTGTGCGCGCGCGCTTAAAATGCTCATATATGTGCAGAAAATTTCTGGAAGGATGTAGCAAAAAAAAAAAGATAATTATGTTTTCCCTTCAGGGGGAGGGAAGGGGTGTGGTATTTGGGGCATATTTATTTATTTATTTTCCACTTGACACACTTCTCTATTTTTCTTTTCATAAGCATGTACTACTATTAAGCTAGGAATACTCAGGCTTGTAAAGGAACAGAAAGAATTGAGCACGGGGCAGGTACAAGGTTTTTAAGAATTGCTCTGTTCCATGAGGAGGAAATAAACACAGGGCAAAAAGCGCTCTTATATGCACAATAAATAACTGAGAATGAAAACATCTGCAAATGAAACATGGAGACAGATTTGTTCTTTGCAGAGACCCTAACGTCGGTGCTTTCAAATATATCATGGATGGAATGAAGGCTGCAAAATACCATTTCCAGAACTGGGAGCCTTTTCAATTTGTTGGGTGATTTCTAGTTAAGATTAAGCTGAGGTGCTATGACCAAACTGCATCCAAAAGCAAAGAGGTGACATCCCGAATTGGAATGAGGCGAGCCGTGATAGCAGCCCTCAAGGCTAAGTGTGAGTCCCAGGACTCAACGGAGCTTAATGGCTAATGCCGACCTGAGCAATGGGAGCCTCCAACGGGTCCCTAAACAGTCGCTGCAGTTCCAGAGCAGGTGCAGACTGTCCCAGCCTGTCTATTGAAAACAACCCTCGGAACAGGAGGAGGAGAACCAACGTTCAAAGAAGTGAGCGATTTGTTCACGTGTAAGCACCGTGGACAAAACCAAGGCTTCTCCCTGGGGGTGCTTTTGTTCTACCCTATGGCCTGTGCTCTGGTTGTATTTGCAGAAAAAATGCTACAGTCATAGTGTTTCAAATTGTGGTAGTCAGAAAGTACGATGAAATAAGTTTATCTCTGCTAAGGTCAGCTCTTGGTGACCTCTCTGGGCAACAGGTGCTGGGCATGACATCGAGGCTTGTCCCCTGGAGCCAGACAGTGGCATGTGAGCCCCCAGCCCCTCTTCCCAGCATGGGGAAGTGTCTTAACCTTTCTGTCTGTCCTGAGTGACCTCAGGGGTGAGGAGTCCCAATGTGATAGGGCTGTTAAAAGAACTGAGATAATGAAGCACTCGGAGCAGTACCCAGGGCACAGTAAGACTCAGAGTTGTGTCACCTGTCATTCTGAACACATCGACCAAACCTGCTGAATGGCTCATTCCTCGCTGTCAGTTAACTAGCTGTGGACAGTACTCAGTAGGTTTGGTTTCACTGTGTATTCTCTGCTCATTCCATCTTAAAGGATAATATAGAAAGAAAAAAGAACAAGTGAGCACCTACTGGTACGGACCAGATGCTGTGTGAGACTTTTACAGACACAGCAGACCTTAATCTTTACATTGGCTGTGCGAGTTGATATTCTACAGATTAGCAGACAAAGACTAGGAAGGTTCTGGAACTACCTGAGGTCGTGAAGCTGATGGGGTGTGGGCAAACCAGGCCTTTCTACCCCAGCCCCGACACAGCCCAACACACCACATTCCCTCGGCAGAAGCCGGTTGTAATGATGGAAGGGATTAACTTTCCTAATTTACTTTTCTTCTAAAAATGGTGGGGGCGGGGGAGGGCCACCCAAAGCCAAAAACCTTCCATGGTCTTACATCCCCTGCCTGGGGGACAAACTAAAGCCCTTTCATTTGTTGAAAGCCTTTATCAGTTTGAGCCAAACCAACAATCAGCCTGCGCTCCTACACAAGCCCTCTACTGGGCTCCAGTAGCACCTGGGATCTCCATGTTTTTATCCTCTTCTGCCCTAATCGCTGCATCATCTCAGTCATACCCAAACCCACACCGGCTCACACAGGACTCCACACGAGCCCCCCGCTTCTCCGTAACGGCCCCCACGTGACACCTCTTTTTCTCGCCGACCCTTCCAGGGCCACGCCACCTCCAGACATCACTCCACCGCTGGCTCCATGCACAACCTCACCACCGGGTCTCCCGAAGCCACCAGTGAGAGACTTCGAAGGCATAAAACAAGTAAACTGAGACAGTCGCTGCCCAAGTGCTTGGGCCAGGCAGGAGCACAGAAAATAACCACCAAACTGCGCCCCAAGTCATCTCACAGAGAGTCAAAGTAACAGTGATGCTGAAGATGGTGTGCCAGTTCCCATCAAGCCTAACGTTGTCACCCAATTAGTGGAATAAATTGATTGACTTCACAACGGGCTCTGTCTCCTCCGCGTTAATTTGCCTGTGTGCACTCTAGCAGAGCATGAGGACAGAAAGACAAGGTGGGCCAGAGGATGTGGCTGGGAGGAAGGTGTTCAACCATCAGTGCACAGTTCGGGGAAAAAATACGTGCCACATGAAAAGTGATGAGGGCAAAGGGATTCTGCAATTGCTCATAGCATAAAAACCCACCAGACAAATGTTTACTGAGCCTTATCCATTCCCGGCTCTTTGTTAGACAGTAAAGAAAGTTGGGAGGAAAGTGTGGACCCTAAAAGGGAGGAACTTAAAACCAAGACCTGTTACACAACTGACATAAAGACAAAACTAAAAGTATAATCACACCCTTTTGCAAGGATCGAAAGGGTTAAACGATCCCATGTTTGTGCCTGCTTTATTTCCAGAAATCAATAAGTAAAATAAACCTGTTAGCCAGGACTCAATCAGGTGCTATAAGCATAGTTTCTCGCAAGATGGATAACGTGATCCATATGCGTTTATTTGCAAGTATTTTCCATTCTTTCCAAAAAAACAAAGATGAAGCCAGCGCGCAAGTTTTCTCCCAAGCAACTCCTCTTTTTTCTATGCCTCATAACTATTCAAGGGAGAAAAACAAACCGGGAAAGGAAAAAAAAAGCTCCTTATGAAAAGCCTGCCACATATTGAAAGTTCTACAATGAGAAACGTGCATTAACAGGGGCGCTCGCCCCCCATCCACAAGTGTTCGTTTTAATTACAAGTGATCCCGTGTGTCGGGCCCCGCCGCGGAGACCCTTCGCAGGGGCTCTGAGAGTTTCCCCCGATCCTGTATTTGAATTCGCTACAATGCTTTGTCACTAGGGGTTTCAGCGTTCAGGAATAATGCGCTTTGTTCTGCAACGTGCCCCCCACACCTGCCAGCCCAACAGCCAGCCGAGGAGGCCCGTGCCGGCTGCCGCGCGATCACGCTGCCCCCCAGCGGCCGCCGCCGGCACGGCAGCCCTAAAGCGGCAGGCAGGCAAGACCTGTCACCAGCATGTGGGGGGGAAAAAGTGAACCTAAGAAGTGAACTCTTCCAAAAATGCAATGGTATTTCACGGGCATCAAATGATCAAGGTTGCAGGCATGAAATATACTCTAGGATTTTCACCTCCCAAAAAGCTCTGTTCCTACAAGTGTATGCAACGTACACACAATCCACTGCATCCACCACAACTATCCTGGAGGAAAAAGTGACAATTTGAAGTCCACAGAATATAATGGCTGTGTCAGTCTGGTAGATCATGGCTACCTGAAAGATAATTTGGACATTGTGGGAAGGAAGAAACTAGGCCATGCGTAAAATGCAATCTTATCCCAGGATTCAGAGCAAGCCAAGAAATACTTGAAATTTCAGAAAAATCAGAAATTAACAGGAAGTCGTGAAGACACCATCTTGTTACAGACATCGAGATCACCCTGAAAATTAAGTATTTCCCCTAGATTCATAAGGAGTCAGATTTCCTTTGTAAAACAAAGCCAATTCGGGGGGCGGGGTGCAGAGTAGGGACTAGTAAGAGCCTCCATATGTGATAAACTGCCCCAAGTCGCCACCTGCAAAATGTTTAGTGCATCTCGGTAGCAGGAAAACAGTGATAGCTTCCGAGACACCTTACAAATGCTATTATGACACCTATAATAACTTCCATGACAACATTCTAAAATAAAATCTAACTATTTTCACATCACGCTCAGACCAATCTCCTCTGAAGTGTGCAGAGACACAGGCTCCCTCGGTCCCCAGCCGTGATGCCCAACTGCAAACTGGCAGTGACCTCTGCTGGACAATGCGTGAAGCGCATTCTCACTACAAGAAAAGTGTAGCTTCCCTTTGCTGGGTATTTTGGAATAAAAATACCACAAAACAGCAACTGGTTGTCCTTAAGCATAGCCCCTTCAACCTGCTCTTACAGAAGCATGTAAAATCTTATGCTTTCGATGGGTTTTCTTTGACTTGGAGGATCAGTTATAAATTGAGTTCAATCATCCACAAACATTTTTTGTCTTTGTTACCATGTATATGATTTACAGTTCTCCCTCCAGGGAGAATAAAATTACGTTCTTTCACAATGCTTAGAAGAGGAATATGAAATATGGCTATATGAAGTTATTTCAAAGATTAATTCTACCTAGGCTTAGGGTCCTCGTGCCATTAGTATAAGATCTAAAATTTCTCCTGCTCTCAAATTTATTCTAATCTGTGAAACAGAACATGATTAGGCATGAAGGTGGGTAAAGATGACACCCAAACTCTTTTGGCAAAAGTATGCACGGGAAAATGCAGCACGTAATATGACCAACACTCCTTGTCAAACATGTAGGAAAAATATACAAGTTTTTAAACAGGAATGAAGCATTTCACGTCCCGGGGGCATAGCTGCAGTCGGTGCAGCAGAGGGTGCGGAGTTGAGAATCAGATCTCAGCTTTGTCACTTACGAGTGGGGTCTTGGGCCTTGCTCAACTACAAAACGGAAAAATCGCAGCTACCTGGCAGGGGTGTCATGAGAGTCCATTCATGTAAAGCACCTAGCACACAGTTTATATCCAGTAAACGCCACATGTTGCACACATATACACAGAGATAGAAGACATTTCCCTCCACAAAACCTTCCAAGGTTCCATATTAAGGACAGAAGCAAAATCCCAACCCCTCGGACGAGCAGTCTTCAGGCTTCCCCTCGTGCTATTTAAGACAAAGTCAGGCTTGAGAGCCTCCCACAGCAACTAAACGGCACCCCCTGGCTCCACCCCTGGGCCGAAGGTTGCATAGGTAAATCCTGCAAGAGTAAAGAGTCTGTCTAACGCTCTCAAAGGCCCTTTGGAAGATTTTAATGTCCTGTGAAGCTAGAACTTAACATCATGTGCAGCTTTGAAAGGGCATTTTTAGGGAGGACAATTTGACATCTATCCAGATTATAAATGCATACACCCTTTGACCCAGCAATTCCATTTCCATAGTCTGTGGGATATATGCAAGTTCACTATTGTTTTTTACAGGAAAAAAAAAAAAAAAAAGACAAGGAGGAAGGGAGGGAATGTGGTATGTTAATAAACACGGAATTCTGATCATTAAAAAGAGTAAAACAGGTCTAACGTGCTCATCAAGAACGAACCCCAAATTATATGTTAAATTTAAAAAGGAAGACTACACAGAGTAGGCTTGTCTATAGATTTAAAATTTCTGTAACAAAGCACACACAAAACAATGTTATTAGTGATTAATTCTGGGGAGTGAGACGGGGGTGGGGAGGGTAAGGCATTTCTAGTATCTTCCTTACTTTCTCTGCTGTGATATATGACTTCCTGACTATGGCCAAGCGTTATTTTATAATTAAAAGAACTCCAATACTGATTTTTTTAAAGCAAATTAGAAAGTTTGGGTCATCAATAATGCATTTTTACTTGTGTTAAACACTCATGCTAGGAGGCCAATGAGGAATCCCCAGAGGCCAAAGATGCACAGCAACGAAAAGTTCCCAGGGTCTCCCCCAGGCCCTACCCCCCGCCCCTCCCGTGACCCAGAAGAGACCGTGCAGAGATGGGCTGGGAGATTTGGGTTTTGGCCTATTTTAGCATCTTCTGCAGAAAGGCAGGATCCTACCTGAGCTAACTTCTGCAAAGGTGCAATCTACAAGTATTTGTGGTCTGCATTCTGGATCTTTTACTTAGCAGTGGCCTTGACTGGCAGATTAGGTAATAGTAACACATACCACGTGAACACCTCAGAGCCACGAGCTACACTTAGGAAACAGAGGAAAATATCTGGTCACAGACACCAGCCAGCCATGCAGCACATGGCCCCTGCCCCCCCCACCCCCCTGATCTCCAAGGGGCCCAGGGCCTCACACGCCCATGCCCCTGGGGGCCCCACATGCCTCTCCTGCACCCACAGGTTGAGTAGTACCTTTGGTGCTTAGGTAAGCTGGGACATATCTGTGCCCTCATCTGTCAAGCAGGGTGATGGCCCACTCCCTGGGGGAGTGCACCTATGGAACAGCTCCCTCCCTAACAGCTGAAGGAACGTTAACCCCACCCTGTGCAATGCTACATGATGCATCCAGAAGGGAGGTTGGGAGGGGAGGTTGTGAGGGTGGAGTCCTGCAATTAAACAGAAGGTGGACAGAGGTCTCCCCTGCCCACTGCACCTGGGCAGATGCCTCTAGGAGCAAGTTTCCTTGGCTGTTCAGTATATACACTACCTTTCTCCCAGGGCAGTGAAAAAATAAAATGATAATGTCCACCTAAGGTCCCATACAATTATTAATAGTTAAGCCAGGGGTAGCACCAGGACCCTGTCCCTGGGGCCCATCGCCTCTGTGCACACCATCCCTGCCCACCTGGGGCCCGTTGCCCCCATGCACACGGTCCCAGGCCCTCCTGCTCCCTGTGAACCCTGTCCTGCACACCATCTACTCTCTCTCGCCTCTTCTGCATCCTTCACCTCTCCTTCCAACTTCCATGTAAGCGCCCACTGTCACCCATGCACCTAGAAAGGTTCTCGTGCTTGTACTCCCTCACACAGCCAAACTCCACTCTTGCCATCTGGGAGTCCTCACCACCCAGCCCCTCTGCACCCCCGGCCCCACGGGCTGCTGCCACCCCCTGCTGGTGGACCCGACTCTCCACGAGGGCCCCACTCCCTTCACCTGAGCTGAGAATCACCAGGCTCATTTCTCCTGCCCAGACCTCTCCTCCTAGGAGCCCCAAATTCGATTACCTGTGCAAGCTACAACTTGAATGCCATGCACTGCCACTCAACGTGCACAAAATCTGCCTCGTGACTGCCACTTCCTGCCCAAACCTTCTCTCCTTCTCTGTCTTCTAGGACAGCAACCAGGACAACCTCTTCCCCAGCCATCCCCTACCAGGAGCCTGTCAAACCCACCTCATAAATATCCTCTCATTCACATCCATCCTCTTTTCTCTCTCTGCCAGTCAGAGCCACGCCCCCTCCTCCTGGATCCTGCAGCAGCCTCTCCCTGGGGGTCCCCCATCCACACTGGAGCCAGGCTACCCAATTGAAAACACACATCTGATCACTCACTAGTAACTCCCCTCTGTGGCTTCCTGTTGCTCTTGTAATTGATGCAGAAACCTTTGCATGCCTAGAAGGGCCACTGCTGAAATGCTGCCCACCGGGGACCGACTCAGCCTAAGGCCACACCCCACACTTCCAGTCGCTCTGTCCTGCGCTGCAACCCACCCCGTCACACTGGTCTCCACCTGCCGCACCACACCGTAAGGACGGCAAGGACAGAAAGGCGGCCAGCTCACTGAGCCTAGAACCATGCCGGTGCCCCAGTCACTCCGACGTCTGCTGGATGGATGGACAGACGGCCTCACCTCCCACGAGACTCGCCTCAAAGCCCCTCTTCTCACCTCCAACTCTCTCCCCCTTTATACACCCTTATAGCGCGACCTCAGCTCCCTAACCGTGGGACTCCACGGTGTGACGCTGACGGCGGGAACACCATCAGGGCAGGGTCTGTGCTGTCCCCTGCTCTGGTGTCCCCCCCACAGAGCTCGTGCTCTGAAAGAGCTCAAGGAACATCTGTCCAGGGAAAGATGGTCTGCATGGCTTACAGCAGGGGTCCCCAACATACGGTGAGTTGTATAATTATTTCATATCACAATGTAAAAATAATAAAGTACACAATAAATGTAGTGCACTTGAATCATCCCGAAACCATCCCACCCCTCCCCCGGACTGTGCAAAAACTGTCTTCCATGAAAATGCCCCCTGGGGCCAAAAAGGTCGGGGACCACTGCCTGACAGCACCTCTATGGTCTAAATGCACCAAAGCGCCCCTAAGTGACCAAAATATAACTAAAAGGTCCGCAAAGGCCTCCTGTGGTTCTGTTAGTGCTTTGACATGTGTAAATATGGAACATTCCGGAATTCCCTGGATTCAGGGCACCCCATTTTAAAATAGCATCACTCCTTCTGTAAATCTAAAAGAGAATTACAAAACGCACAAAAGAAAGAATCCGTGGAGGAATATATATGTTCACGTGCACTCAGGCACATTGCCTGTGTGTGTTTTTCAGATTTTTGTTCCACTTACTGCCCCACATAAGTTTTTTTTAGGCTGCAAAAAACACCGCGACGCTGTCCACGGTGCCTGGCTTTTGAACTCTGAGAGCAGCAGCACAGAAAAGACAAGGCACAAATTCAAAACCATTTCTCCTTGCCCTCTGGGGCTCCTAGAGTCAAATGTGCCAGTCACACATCGGAGTGCCTAAGACTGCAGCCCAGGGGAGACCCCTGCCCTGCAGCCGGAAGCTGATAAACCACGGGAAGGGACCCAAAGGACAAAGTCTTTACCCAGCTCAGTGGGAGTTGTCTAAGCTTAACATTTTAAAACCGCTTCGTACAAGCGGCAGCTGCATCCCAAGGGCTGGCCCCGCACTCTGACAACTCTGGCTCTGACGTGCGTGCAGGCTTATTCCCTTGGTGCCACGGCACGGGTGGCGCGGGCTGACATGGCCCAGGGCGGCTGCAGGGGGGAGCTGTGTTCCATGTTCCAGGCGTGTCAGGAGCTTCAAACACACCCAGTGCACATGGAATCCTGGAATTCTGACTGCTGGCTTCTGTCAAGAACAAATCTATGGAATAAGGACAAAAGATGTACCCTCTTGACAGTCTGTCTCCAGTTTCTCAGGGCTGTCATTTATACGGTGTGACAACAACTTTACATTTGGTCACATTACATCTTCCCTGACTGACGGGCAGCGGAAGTTTCTCTCTCATATGGAGGTCTGCTAGTGCAATGGCATTCTCAGTGACAAGGACACTGGAATTCGATTTCTTGTACAGTTTCTGAATTCTAAGGAATTAATTTGCTGAATAACTGAAGGGTAAAACTACATAGTTTAAATAGGTAAAATGAAGCTTGTGCAGTATACTAAGTTTCCTTGTGGCACTGGCTTACTCACCTAATTTCCCAAAAGGGACATTTGTTACCATCGGACCAGCAGACGGTGTGACTTAAAGACAACAACATGAGAGCCTGGCACAGTAACCTGTAATCCCAGCACTTTGGGAGGCCAAGGCAGGACTTCGGAACCAGCCTGGGCAATACGGCGAGCCTCGCCTCTACAAAAAAATAGAAAACTTATCTGGGCGTGGTAGCGCACACCTGTAGTCCCAGCTGCTCGGGAGGCTGAGCTGGGAGGATCACTTGAGGAATTCAAGGTTACAGTGACTTATAACTGTACCACTGCACTTTAGCCTGGGAAACAGAGTGAGACCCTGTCTCTGAAAAAAATATGAATGAATGAAATAAAATAAAGAAAACAGAACCAAGATATCAGGATTCTAGACTCCAGGCTGCTGCTAAAAGCAACTAAGTTTCTTCTGTAGGTCCATGTTCTCTCTGGGATACTAAGAAACCATGTTTGTTAAAGAGTAGAAACGCAAGTCAGGAGAGGTGACCTGCTGATGAGCCGATTTTCAGAGCAAATTATAAAAATGTGTTACTATATGTGACATGTTCTAATTCTTCCCTGTTTTATATTTAGATACTATTTTACTACTAAGTCAAACTCCAGGCTAAAAAATGAAAACGAGGAAGGAAATCTCTTTAACTGATTAGCTCTCTGGAGAATGGCCAGGACGATTGGGATCCTGATAAAAGCACAGGTTGGAGTAACTAGGCCACAGCCCCCCAGCACAGAGGGGGGCTTGGGAATGGTGCCAAAATATCGCTTTTCATGAAAGGGGCAAGTTAGAAATACTGAATATGTGGTTATCACGTCTACATGCTCACAGCCAAAATACAAATTGTTTTTCCTAAATAACAATCATCAATAACTCATTTTTGTTTTTGGATTAGTACAGATAAGTGACTACAATTAGCTACATTTTTTTTTCATAACCATAATTAAGTCCAGGTACGTAGAAAAGCACAGGCTCTTCTCCCTCATGAGTAGTTCAGAAAATAATACACTTTATTATTGAAATTTTGCCCTGAAGCTTTCTCTGCTGTCCAAATAATTTCCCAACTGCATTTCAGATTAAACTCCTAAGTTTTCAACCTCTCTCCCCCGAGGTGCTGTTCCGCACTACAACATATTTTAATATGTTTAAATGATAGCGATGCTAGGAAGTGTTACTTCTCACCGAAAACAGTCATTAATATCACTTCATACCTCAGAGAGCGTAACAGTAATTTGGCGATAAAACAAAGTAGGCTCATCATCCACTCATAACCTGATTGGGGGGTCCTGCCAGGACTTTGTCTATGTAGGAATAGTCTTCACGCACGTCCTCCGGTCACCACGTGGATGGAGTGTTTCCCGTATCACATACCGAATCCAGCAAGCGCATGTTCTTTTCCAGCATCACTGTCTCCCTCCCCTAACTTCCTTACAGCTCTCGTGGTCATGTTTGACATCACAGCCATCCAGTTCCCAAGCCGGGTACTCATTTTCTTGGAAATGTGAAAGTCTTTGCTTTCATTTCGGCAGAGAGCTTTAGCAATGACTCTTTCCTCTCAATTGTCATGGTACAGTTTAAAAAGACAGAAGGTACAGTTAGCTTTTTAAATAAAGCAAGGTGGCTCTGCACCCCTGGACTTCAGTCTGTCCGTACCTAACCAGAAGCACATCTTGAAGAACCAGCCACTACCCATCGTCCCCTGTGAATTCCCTTATGTTGTTTATTACCTGTCCTGAGCAGCAAGTATTAAGCTGGAGTGGAATCGGGCAGGGAGTCGACCATGCACCGCCCTACCGGCATCTACAAGAGCACGTTGCAGGCATTCAATGTGCATTCGCTTGAAAAGCGGATGAGTCAAACAAGGAAGGTGACTTCAAAGTGTCTGTCAGGCACGGTTTAGCAAACTCAGCAGTCCTACTGATTCCAGGAATTTTAAGTTGTTTTGTATTCTAACACGTACATAGTACCAGGGCAGGAAAAAATGACAACATGAAAGACTTTTCTCTTGGAGCCCACAGAAACAGATCTATACCCGACACAC
Organism: Lemur catta; assembly: GCF_020740605.2. Taxonomy (NCBI): domain Eukaryota; kingdom Metazoa; phylum Chordata; class Mammalia; order Primates; family Lemuridae; genus Lemur; species Lemur catta. Next base: position 138,432,221 of record NC_059128.1, on the reverse strand, counting down.
AAAAAATCAAAAAGAAATCTGTCAGAGCTTATACTCTAAAAAGTTCTCTTTTCTTGACACAGTCAATGCACGCACCAGACTGACTTGTAGCCCTAATTACTTTGCTATTTTTAGGTTAAATTCAGACTTTCACTTTCTACAGTATCTTTTAATCCATATTAGTTAGCTGCTAAGACCTATTTGAACGAAATCCTAGGATGAGTCTGTTTCTGCCAATATTCGATGAAGAAATGATCTGGAAGCCTAGCTTTGAAACTGGCAGTCAGTGGTGGGACATTTAATTTAAACACTGTGTCACAGGTCTAAATTAAAACCTCAGAGAATGGTGTCCAAGAGTAGGGTGCAGTGAGATCCCTGATGTTTCTTTTTCCTTCTCTGTGCATGCAGACATGTGCCAATTCCAGATAGGAACCCGACATGCAAATCGTATCTAAACGACTCACGACTATTTGTTTATAAATAGAAATACTTTCTTCTTCGTGCTGGCATCGCCATGTGGCATACACATGGGGCCGAGGGCTGCATCTGATTTATATAAACAGACTGAAACTGCATGTAATGCTATATCATCTCCAAACACATATGTGAACCCAAGATAAAAACCTATAAAAGCTCAGTTGAATTACAGAGGGACTGTAATAAATGCAACAATGTTAAGTCAGCTTCAAAGACATTCTTAAAAAGAAACTCCAAAAACTTCCATGAATGTTTTACAGTATACTTTTAATATTGACATATTTCATCTTAAAACCAGCGCCAAGAGCTGTTGTGAACGGCCCCTCTTTTCATGTTGGGGATGCTGTTAGGAGTCTTTGATGAGACCAGAAAACACCTGGTGACCCTGCGAGATCTAAACAATACGACATGAACGTGGAAACACATGTCCCTTCCCTTCACGTGACACTTCTAAAAGGGCCCAGCTATCTCGGATGGCCCATCATTCAACACTTCTAGATAAGCTGAGAGAGTCCTGCCGCCCTCTGGGGGACCAGCCAGGATAAACTGATTATAGTCACTTGCAAATGAACCCACCCAAAATGAGAAACCGTCATCATCAGTTGTAAATATGTCTGCGAACTACGTATGCTACGCATTCAAGGGATCAAGTTCAGCAAATTCCTAAATTTGAGTGACTTCTATTCCCCAACAAGTCACATCTGATAGAAGGCTGTGTAAGTAGTAAGTAAAGCCCAGGTATCCTATGAGCACAGTCACATGTCACCTAACGGTGGGGACATGCTCGCTCTGAGAAATGCGATGTTAGGCGATGTTGTCATTACATGAACATCCTAGAGTATACTTAGACCTAGAGCCTTAAAGATGAAATGGAATTTGAAGGTTGCTCTTAGAAATTGTCTTCATAGTCAATTTACTCTAAGATACGTGTTGCCAGCACATTTAGGTCAGCAGGCACAAAAGAACGCTACACCGGGAAATGTTCAAGGCGTAAAAATAAGCACACTTTATTCGCCCCCACCCGGCAGGTGCTCGACCTCACGGTGCCTCCGGAACCGAAGTCATGGGCCGCGGAGCGTGTGAGGCACTAAGTGTTTCCCAGTCGAAAGGAACCACGGAGTGCACACGGACTATGTGTTCCCGGCATCACTGCCACGAAAAGTAAATTTTTGCTCCAAATGGCAAAAATCAAACAGCCAAAGCCTTCCTGAGCCTTGTTGTGGGTCTGAGTGGAGAACGACACACACTTCCTCTTAAGACAAGTCTTTGTTTTACACCGAGCTCTTAACAATCCCTGGATATGCCTCTCTAAAAAGGGCTTGTCACCAGCTACCTTCTCTGGTCACAGGAGCTGCTCTCACGGAACAGCCCTGCCACTGACACGTAACGGGACCACCGATGGCACAGAAGCCTGCATATACGGAAAAGAGCGGGAGAGACCCAGCCCAGGAACTGGTGATGTCCCTTCACTGCCCACCAGAAGGCTGTCCCCACCAACCTCAGGGAAAGGCACTGCCCAACCTGTCCTGACCAGGCCTGGGGCCCCCCTGAGCCCAAATCCATTTTCAAGGCATCCGACAACCTACCCCAGACAGCTGGCACGGTAAGCCCTTCGGCACATACCCAGTGCGCAAAGCCGGATGCTGCTTAGAACCCATCGCCTCGAACAGAACCAGTCCAGACCCCCAGATCCTGGCCTGGCACTTCATGGAGTTTCCTGACCAGGGACATGTGACAAGACGAAGCCAACAGCTGCATATTCTAGAGCCAACACCGTTCCCCACACAGTGGCCGACAGTGAGTGACTAAAGATCACCAAACTCAACACCCAGCAACACGCAATTGCTGTGACCAATTCTGATGTTGTATGTAAGAGACCTGGGTTCTAGAAAAACTGTATCACTAATTACTTTAGGCATTTTTCATTCTGGGTAACAAGGAACTTGTTTTCTCTTAGTAGAACAAAGTGGACAAGCTGTTCTGTTCCCATTTTTTATTTTGATGCAATCCCTTGTTTCCTCGTAAAGGTCTAAGTGAAATCCCTTTATTCCGATTGTACCCCGAGATCACCCTCCTGGTGAATTCTGTGCTTCAGAGAATGATCGCTGGATGGACTGATGACCAACCCCTAACTAAGACGCTCTGTGAAGCAGACACGGTATCTGCTCTCTATCTCAAAAGAAAAAAAAAAAACACCTAGGAGAAATGTTGGTACCCACGGACACAGACACACTCAATTGTGATAGAATGAATGATTATAAATTGCTTCACGTTAACACAGAGGCAAGAGTTAACAGAACAATTCACACCTTATCTTTATTAAATTGCTTGAATATTAAGCTGACAACCTTTATAAAAATATAAATGTGATCACTTGGCTCTACTGGGGATTAGGTGTAGATAAACACATTCGGTGCCTGTAAAATTGTGAAAAACAGTTCAAAAAACTATCCTGAAGATTACTGCTGGCTCCTGGAAAAGAATTTGCAAATACGAAAAAAATGACAATAGCTAACATGTATAAAGTGATATCACATGCCAAACAAGTGTTTTCACCCTCACAACAATCCCCTGCAATTGGTACAATTATCATCCTTTCACAGACGCACTGAAAGGTTAAGTAACTTGCCCAAGGTCACACAGCCAATAAACAGCAGGACTGGAATTGGAACCCAAGCCAATGGAATTCAAACTCTGTGCTCTAGAATCTAAGCTGCCTTTCTATGAAAAAAAGTCTATGACTCTACAGATAAAGCACAAATTCAACTGATGAAAAACAGAGCTCCGTGGTTCCATGAAAACTCCTACTTTGCTAAATGACATTAAATTCCACACCAAACCCAATCACAGAATCTATGTACTTCTGGTTCTCCATTTCCCTTACCCCATTCGCCCTGCTAACACATATTACACCAAAACTCAACTCTGATGTTTGGCTTCCAAGGTCTTCCGTCTTACAGCTCTTCCCAAATATTCTCTAATAAACACACTCTCTGCTGTTGCGTGGACACATGCCGCACATTTCCAAATCGATGCTTTCCTTCATGCTGATCAATGTCCAAAACATTTCTGACCCCTACTTGTCTAAATCTGTCCCTGATTGGTCACACCTGTGATCAATTTCCCCTTCTACACTCCTAGTGCCTTATAGTAAGAACCATTCAATTAGGCACTTACAAATCACCTTGTATTCTTCCCTATTACAAAAACAGAAAAGCACAGGACAAATGCTTTTTCTGAGTCCAACACTCCACCCCAGCATTTGTTAAGCACATCAACAACTTTTAGCAATAGTTATAATTCAAACCTGTTATGAAAACAGCCATTTCCTTTATATAATCATGTGTTTTTTTACATGCTTTAACATGCTCACTCTGCATACTTACCTGTATTCTAGTGACAATTTGAAGACAAGGTTTACTGAAAAGAAAAATAAACTCAACTCCCTAATCAAACCATTACAGGTTTCTAAGACATGAAGTTTTGAGTTGTACATAACACAAAGACTTTATGTGAATTTCTCTTCTAGGGCCACATGTTTAGCTTTTTCACAAAGTATAGTGTTTGTCTATAAATCTTTCTAGCGTATTAAGTTTGCATTGATTTCTTTGTGTTATCTGTTAAGCACGACAGGCATTGCCCTAGCCTGTGTTTCTCCTGATCATGTAGGACTGAGTATGTGTGTGAGTGTCACGTGCATGACGTCACTACCAACCCTGCAGAAGAGAGCTGAATGCAGAGAAAAGCACTAGCAGATGATCCTCCAAAACTCAGCTCTGATGTCTGGCTTTCAGTATCTTCCATTTTATGGCTCTTCTCAAACTATTCGCTTCCCAATCCTACAGAAGGCAGAGGAGAGTAAGTGAGGAAATGAGAACTCTGATGAGTACAGACACTGTCACTTCAAGAGCAGTAACAAAGTCACATTATCTGCTGTGAAACCAAGAGCCCTGTGAATGGCAATAAAGTAGCCACAAGGGGGAGCCAGTGGGTCCATCTTAAAACTAATTGGAGACTAACAAATTTTGGTTTTTAAGAACTTTAAATTCCATAAAGACAAGCCACAAGAACAGGAATGAACAAAGGCTAACAACGACAAGAGATGCAGTAAGAGAAAGCAGCAAAGAACAAGAGATACAGAGATTCCCTCTGCTCCTCAGACCTGAACGGAAAAACCAAAAGCATTTTTTTTTTAAATTATATTCAATGTGAACTCAAACATTTGAGAAGAATGGCTTGGAAATGGCCTTCTCACATATTAGCAAAATGTCTAAATTTTTTATGTTATACAAATTTAAGGTCGAAGAAAAAAGTAAAAACGAGAATAATTTTTTAAAATTCCCTACCTTTGTCAAATCCATTTACTACCACCACACCCCCTTCCCAAAACCGTAAGAACTGTCATGTTTGTGGGCTTTCTGTTAGCTGCTCCCATTTTGTATTTTATTTTAATCTTCAAGATTTTAAAAAAAAAAAAAAAAAAAAAACCACCACACATCCAAAACACATTTCAGTTCCAGATAACTGACCTTAATTCCAGGAAGTGTTACATGATAAATATATTGATGGTAAAGGTTTTAAATATTGCTACTAAAGATGTAATTACAGATGCTCAAGTTTTCGTACTATTGAAGCACATTAATTAAAACTTGGCACCGTCGAAGGAAATCAGGGAACATATGAAAAGGAGGGCGACGTGTATTTCATATTGAGTGTGGCATAATTATTACCTCTTTTTGATAAAGATGTTGGGAAGAAGTCGCTTTAATCATCATTCAATACAAAAGAACCAATCCATCAAGATCCAGAGGGATTTGCTTATTGTTATGCTTTCAGAAAGCTCATCAGGTATTTCCAAATGCTTCCTAATGACAATAATTAAACATCTGGTAATGGTGACCTACTTGTGGCTGCCGAACTTCCTTGGATAGTCTTTTTCATTAATTATGTACATGCTGGGAACGAAGAGAGAATTTACGTTATGAATAATAACTCAAGACCGCAGGGGAAGTCAGAAACCGACAGGAGCAACTCCCCGCTGTCCTCTCTGCTATCTGTATTAAGGCCTTGTTAGCGTTCTCAGATTTGGTAACAGATGCTACATAAAAATTGCAAAAGCACCAAGCTAAGGCACGCATGCATCTTGATGTAAACATGTTGTGAGGGAACAGCCTTTTATTAAACATGCAAAACTGAGCCTAAGGGAGAGAAAGAGCCAGGCTTGTCCTATTTTCTGCAGTTTACCCTGTACGGAATTAGGTTCTGATGCAAACTTTGACCCTAAACTTTTGCAAAGAACGCCCAGGTCTGTCAGAGCCTTGGTGACAGCACAAATAAGAAAAGCCCCGGGGACAAGAACATGGGCACTATCCAACATTTCACATTTTCTTAAATCTCGGGGTGAAAAGAAGAGAGAGAAGAAGAACTGAGACAATGAAGTTTGTCGTCTGAAAATCATTTGGTGATGCAACAATTTCTGTCAAAAAAAAAAAAAAAAAGTCCACTTACATCTCAGTAAAATCACTTTACTAAAGGTACACATTGCTGCTACCTTTCCTGCTTCTCAGCTTTGTTTTAACTCTTCCAGAGATCAAAAACACAAGTGGCATCATTCAGAGTTTTTAAAAAGATGATTTGGGTTTTATACCCTTTGGTAAAGATGTGAAGATATGCATCAGTACTAATTAATAGCTAGATACTATTTTAAATTGCAATAGTACTTGGAATAAATTTACCAATATTATTTTGTTATTCAATTTGTTGAATCCTGGATATCATTTAAGAGACACCAAAAAAGTACAGTCAGGATGCAGTAAGGAAAACAGAAATCACAGTGAGTATTTAACAGAAGGAATAGGGTCGACAGGTAACCTGCGGAGCACAGGAGACTGGGTCAGGAGAACCCAGAAGCGTGGAGAGGTGACCTGGGCACGTGGTGCCAGCCTCTAAAGAGAAGGAGGAGCTGCATGCCAGGCAGGGATGTGGGGGGATAAGCAGAAGGACTTCCCAGAGCTGGGCCACACCCTCTGATGGCTGGTGTTGACTTTTCCCGGGAGACCTGAGGGGGAAACGCTGAAAACTAGAACCAACTTCCACTTGCCGGCCACGGCAGGGCAATGCCAACAGGAGCAGCGAGCAAACAAGGAAAAACGGAGCACCATGTCGTCCTCTTCTAGGCTGCAACTGACCAACAAGTCATTGCAAAGCAGGGTACAAACGGTCGAGTCGGAGTTGAGAAATAACAGCTTAATCCCGGACCCTTCCCATTGGGCCTCAAACTCCTCATCTACAGAATGGACAATACACCAAGACCTGTTCACCGAGTGGTGATCGTCAAGTGTATTAAAATAGCACTTATAATGGTGCACAAAGAAGAATTGTTAAATGTACATATGTTATTTTCAAAGTATTGTTATTTACTTTCTACAATTTTACTGGTTAGAATTTACCCACAAAATCCATGTTATTTAATAACTATTAATGCAACGCAAGAGCACGCATAAGCCTTGGCCTGGTGTACACCCCTAGGTGTCTGATGCTAAAAAAGCAGGCAGCCGTCACAAAGCAGGGGACAAGGAGACCTGCGCCCCGAGACCAGCTCTGCCTCCGACAAGCTCTGGGACATAGTGCAGATTGACACACGCCATCCGGGCCTCAGTTTCTTCATTAAATAAGGGAGACACATAAAATTATTTCCAATATTTAAAAATATAATTACAGAAACTTTAGTTTTTTTAATGATGTAATTTTCCAAGCTTGCACAAAAGTAGAAAGGATAGTTCGATGAACTCCTATGTATCTCGCTCAGCTGCAATTATTATCATTTTCCTTTGTTGATATTGCTTCATGCCTTCACTGTATTATTTTTATCTTTTTGGCTGGAGTATTTTAAAGGAAGTGCCACGTACTATGTGACAGCACCTAAAGGCCACTTCAGTGTTCATAGTCTTATGCTAGATGATATGCAGTAACATTTAAATCAAGACTTAATTGTTTAATTGAATAAAGGTATGTTAACACTTCTCCTTAAAGTCTGGATCACTTTTAATTCCCCCACACACACACACACTGTATCAATTTACATTTTTTATGTAAAAGTATAGTGAAAATGACTCCACTGAAAAAAACCACCAAGCACCACTCAGAGTAACACTGTTGATTTTTAATTCATACGTCACTACCTAACACACTAAAGCCTCACCTCTCTCTTCCTGTAGCCCTAAAAATGTGTCTAATTAGAACCTCTATGACTAACCCATGCCATCTAGAGGTTATAAAACAGACCCTAGGACCTCAGGTGGATACATTTATTAAAATTATCACCATCATACTGCTTCCACACAGGCATGCTCTTCCCTAGAAATAGTCCATTCAAAGCTTATTTACGTTAGCCACACACTGGCATTAACGCCTTCATTTTCATAAAATAGATTTGCTAAAAAGTGCTTGGAAATCTATCAGAATTTATCCAACTTTGGGGAGGGGAGGGCAAGGTAGAAGGTATATTAATTTAAAATGCATTTGTTTTCCCCAAAATCTTTCCTCTCTATTGTTGAAACAACCCATAACATCAATAACTCTTAATACAATTTGAGTTTTAACCAAAATAATGGCCAAACATTATATACTATCATACATGCAACTTCTTCTCCTTGCCTCCCACTGTATTTCTCTCCCAAATCCAATAATCAGGGGGAAATAATTTTCTAATTTGAAATTGGTTTCTAAAAGTTTCCTTGATTTTTTTAAATTAAGGTTTCTCATAGCATACAAGTTTAGTTGAACCACCCATAATATCTATATAAATGCCTATATTACATGTGTATATTTTCTCTAAACTTAGAATAAGATTTGAGAACATGAAGTACACCTTAAACACGTGGGTGTTTGCAGAGACGCAGGAACAGATGTAAACCACCAGACACGGGCCTTCTGCACAACACCGTGGCATAGGGGAGCCGCTGGGGGTGTGGATATGCACACAGCAGCCCTGATCAAATGCATAGCAAATGAGTGGCAAAACAACCAAATGAAGATGCATTGGAGAGTAAAGTGTATTTGTCATCTGCTCACCGACCCACACACACACACTGAGGAACAGACAAGGCTCAGGGTTATAAGGTGGTGCAGCAACCACTGGGGACGCCTTAGCCAAAACTGCCAACACCAGACTCGATCAGCACCAAACGTGATAGCGATTCCCGCTCCGCGAGAATGCAGGGCACTGAGCCACGCAACAGAACCTACGCTCAGCTGTTTCCAGACTGGAAAAATTATCTGAAAACATGATACCAAAATATCATGTTCTGTTAAAATTTTTTAAACAGTTTTTTTTGGTTGTGTCCCGATTTGCCCCTCATACTAGATGAGGAACTGAATCTCTTGATGGAATGAACTAGTAATTTAAAAAAATGTGAATTGACAACAGACGTCCTTTCACACATTAAGTTTGCTTTTTACACATGGCAGAAGGCCTAGGATTAACTGGACTGGAAGAGGCAGTATGAGGGCTCTGTGTAACAGAGAGGTTTTCAGCTTTTAAGCATAACATAGCCCTTCAGGACACAGTGGCACTCTCAAGGAAAGAAACTCCTTCTTAATTGAAGCTATAATTACTCGAGAAACAAGGGACAAAAAGATGCATTTCATGTACCCAACATGCTGACAAAGTTAACTCATCTATAATTAATAATGCAGTTTATTATGAAATACCTACTTTCAAATATCCCAAATGTACAAATAAAGTGACTCGGGACATTGATACGGTGCAAATGTCAAACGTTTTTATTTAACATGCCTGGTTAAGGTCCTTTCCTCCAAAAAACTGGTAGCATTTGCTGGAAGGAAAGTGAGTTGGCTAGCCACTACCACTTTGGTGGTCTGATGGAATAAATACAGAACAAATGGGTAGTAGAAAAACAGAGGCCAATCTATTTTCTGCAGAGGTTAGGGACAGGAAATAACAGCTATTATTACAGCCTAATCTTCTTTGCATAGAATAAAGGGGAAAGAAGAATGGACATGATCTATTTATTCACCTACAGCCAAAATTGGGCCTCGATTATGATCCGCCCATCATCTGGCCTTCATCCAGTTCCAATGATCACTACAGAAAGAAGCACAAAGATCAGTTGTTATCACAGCTTGGGCAAACAAGCTGTCAAGGGAGGGACCTGCCCAGACAATGACATGAGATAACACAGAAAAGAGGCTTTGACCTCCAGATAAGCCCTTCAGTGTGGAAAGGCAGGAGACTGTAGTCCAATTAGCATTAGGTAAAGGTTCCTAATCATGGAGCAGACTGAGAGAGGTATATTCTTGTCCTGAAAGTCTTCCCACAGTCAGCTCCCACAGGACAGGAGCACCCTGGGGAGAGGCTCAGTTCTGCTCCCAGGACCACAGCAGGTCTACCTGGGAAGGTTACCAGTGGCAGGGAGTTCCTCGGATGCTTTACTGCAGATACATTTGTCAGGGAAATCACACACTTCGCCTGTGCTCGCTTCCTTTAAAAAAGGGAGCTGACATCTCAAGAGTGTTTCGAGTAAACTGCTGGCTCCTTAACCAGCTTTGCTCGTTCTCAAAACGTTCCTTTCTCTACTTCCAAGCATCTGATTCTAGACAAAGATGGATCTGACAAAGGGGCACACTGAACCCAGGGCGCAGTTAAGGCTTCAGATGAGGCTGGTAAGAACGTCCCAAGCTAGTCGTAGCCTGTGCAATATTGAATACCCTCCTCTAACTCCCTTCTGAGCTCTCAAGCATACTCTCACCTGTTCTTCCCTAATGGCTTGAAGAGAATTTGTGGACAATAGAGAAATGCTTCCTTAATTATTTAAAGGTGCATGGGGGAAGGAGAGGGGTGGAGACATCACCTGGGTCTGTGAATAAGTAGCAGTTACTCTTTTTTTAGCCCAAAAAAGAAAATGAGCACCCTCCAGGAAAGGCACCCTACTGATGGGGGCAACATAAGTAAAACCACAAGTACAAGGAAAAAGAATTTTTTCCTAAAAAAAAAAAAAAAAAAACTTGCCTAACTCCCTGTGCCTAACATAATCTATGAAAGTTATTAATAATTAAGATTTCCAGAATGAGTTATCAAAATAAGTACAGCAATTCAAATAAGCTAGGGGATAAACTTACTAAAAAAAAAAAATTCTCATAAGCCCACCTGATTTATCACTAAACAGATGTCAAGTCTCACAAAAAAATCTTTGTATAAGTACATTATCGAGTCATTAATGATTGTTTTAAAAACTGTAGCATATATATAAATTCATACAATATATACTAATTACATGGCTAACAAAGTAGCAAGAAACTGATGCTGACTCTAGTCACTGTTGATGCTCTTTGTAACACGATACAAAAATGCCCAAGAACCTCAATTTCCCTACGCTCCTCGTCAAAGCTCACAAGTTAACTCACCATTACCTTTAGACTCCAGGTGGCACTGTAGGAATTACTCAACAAAAACCAGACCACACCACCGGATACTTAGGTTTCTCCTGATTAACCTCCAAGAGTCCACGAAAGGATCTCTCATTTGTCGTGCTTCTGCTTCGGGGCTTATTCCTCACCCTCATCCTTACAGGCAGGAAGAAGGGAACAGGGCAGGTACACATAATATGGGATTGACAGTTCCAAAACTTTGAACCGGCCTTGTTGGAATATTTGTATTCAAATATCTACATCTTCACGCTCTGGAGTAGTCTATGCTTAAATCCAAAGTAATCTCAGCCTACTTTAAACTTGGCTTCCGTCGCGGACCAAACCACCTTAATAAAAAGGTGTTGGCCGGGCACGATGGCTCACGCCTGTAATCCTAGCCCTCTGGGAGGCCGAGGCAGGAGGATCGCTCGAGGTCAGGAGTTCGAGACCAGCCTCAGCAAGAGCAAGACCCCGTCTCTACTAAAAATAGAAAGAAATTAGCTGACCAACTAAAAAATATATATATAGAAAAAATTAGCCGGGCATGGTGGCGCATGCCTGTAGTCCCAGCTATTGGGGAGGCTGAGGCAGGATTGCTTAAGCCCAGGAGTTTGAGGTTGCTGTGAGCTAGGCTGATGCCACTGCCCTCTAGCCCAGGCAACAGAGCAAGACTGTCTAAATTAATTAATTAATTTAATTAAATTAAAACGTGTCAATGGAGAACTGAGAAATACAACTGATACCCAACATTCTGTACAATATTAACTTAAAAAAAACTAAGGAGAGCCTGCTCCAATCCAAACCAGAAATCTCTCAATCTGGGGAGAGTGTCTTTTTGGAAGAAAATTTATTTGCCATAGTTAAACTAAGGGGTAGCATATACTTAAGGGTTTGGATTCTTGTTTGAAACTAGTATTTTGAATACTGTGATATATACCATTTTCACCTAATTACATAAAGCTCCAGTTATTGTTTAAAAAATTATAAGCTATCCTTGCAAATATGAGTAGTATTTAAAATTTGGAACTTCTCATTAATTGAAGTTGCTAAAGAAGAATGCACAACTTTCACAAGAACAACAAGAAATCCAGTTCCATAATATTTTAATATTTACCCAGGAAAACAATGTCACAAAACTTATCAGGAACACATTATTCCTTTAGGTCTGGGTGACAATGAAAAATAACAAGTTTTTCATTACATGAGAAAGGATAGTTTTGTTTTTGAAGTTTTTATTCTATTTTCACAATAAAACACTGTGGCCCCAAGGAAAAAAATTTTCTTTTCCTAGTGTGGCAGTGAATGTGTTGAACAGAAAATCCACCCAATTCCCTTTGTGTCTTACATTTGAATTAAGATGGCTCAAAACAATAAGTCCCTACGAGATCAAGGCAGCATTGAGTCGTGTCTTCTATTTTATACTTCCTTTAAAAAAGGACCTCTTTGTAACAGAAAATTATATTAACTGTATCTCTGAGTTACAGCTTTTAAAGTTTCCTTCTTGTTGAATTTTAAAAATCATCTATCTTTCTGAGTTAGCATCATTGTTTTTCCACTATTAAGCAACCTTGTCAGAACGTATCATTCTGCTGACTTCTACATCTAGACTATTCTTTTCTATATAATTAATGTCAGTATATAGACTTAGGTATATAGATAATCATAACATAGGTGCCAAAGTAAATGACTGAAATCCATGCTCTGGGTCAGGCAGACATCTGAACGCATGAGTTTCAACCATTTACTTCAAACACCGTGTTCCGTTTTTGCTGAGGCAGGAATTTCAGCTGTGTGTGCTATAAATTGAACCCCTCACCCATCATGCCCAGAAAATGCCCAATATAGGATATTTCAGGTTATCTTAGGGGTTTTTTTTCCCTATAATAATCTCAATTCTCTTGACAAATCTTAGAGGTATGGTTATACTCTTGTTCTAACTACAACCTCTCTCCCCCTACAGAAAAGCATATAAAAGAATGACCTTAAAACTTATGTTTTGTATGGAAACCTTACCCCAAAGTGATGCATAAAACTGAAATCATATGACTGCTTTAAATGTCACATGCTAACTTCTAGCACACAAAATGCTGTAAAGAAGGGATGTTTCTTGCTGGAGGGGAAAAAAAACAAAACAAAACTCTTCACCTGCACCACCAATGTCCCTATGCACTCTCCAAAAGGCCACAACCCTTCTCTAAGATAAAAAAGTTAACACCTTTTTACCAGCCAGTTTGGAACTTAATTTACAGGCATGCTTACAAGAGCAGAACACCATCGTTATTATTAGTGCCACTGGAAGGACAAGCAATTAGAAGTAGTTTAGGGCAGGAAGGTAGAAATACTCAGCAAAATTTAATTAAACAAATTGGATTTTGGCATGAGCTCTAGGTCAACACCCTACTTCTATAAACAATGCCACGGAATCCTTGGAATCTGTAAGGACAATACAAGACACTCACATTTAATCTCTCAAATACCAAATAGGGACACTTAGGCTACCACCCTCAGGTTCAAGTGTAGTTTTAAATACCCTGCATCTTCAAACGGGAAGAGAAAAGATTTTGCCAACCGAATCAGCATGACACTTTCAGGCAGTACCTCGATTTCCTCGTTCATCTATGCTATTACTTTCAATACACACAACGCAGAAAGTTTAACTTCTTAAAAACAAGTTTGACTCGGTGTCTTTACTCAAACTACATTAATCTGAACATTATCATATTGAAATAATCACTGGGAATTCTTTACCAACAAACGTCTATCATGGTGGCGATTTCTGCTGGAGGAAATATATTATTCATAAAATAGAGATTTAGAATGTCCCAAACTTCATTTATTTCCAATATGTCAATGTTCCCCATGACAATAAGGAAAATAAAGGAAAGGTAAAACCAAAACTACTCAAGATTGAACAAACATGCGAGGACCAAAATAAATGTAGAATTGATGACACGTGTTAAGTGTTCACGTGTATAAACCCTTAAGAGATATTCCCAAAACACAGATCACTCATAAACTGACCAGACTCAATACCACTTATCTGAGCTGGATTTGAATAAGAAGAAGGAAACAGTTCTGACAAATTTATCTGTAATACTGAAAGCACCGTTTTTCCCCCCCTGGTTGGAACATGGATGTCATGACTAGTTCTCAATGATTTCGCAGCTCAAAAACCACCGTTCTAACAAAAGACCACTAGAGGGCACATGTGAGCCATGGCACTCATCCAAAAATAAATTATAAAGGAAAAAAGTTACATTTTGTGTGTGGGGTTATTTTTACCTTTTAATTATTATTATTAGGTAATCACACATTATCTCCAAAAAAGATTAATATTAAAATTAATCTAACTTTTAAAAGATTAACATCAAGAAAGGAATCTGATTTTGAACAGACAATACTGTTAAAAGAAATGCTATGTATTGCTGGAACAGCCTACACTGAAAGCAGAGTCAGAATCACTTCCTGTCATTTAATATTTCCATTCAGTAGCTTCAAAGTATTCTTTAGGAAAAGTAAATTTAATTCCAAACCATTATATGGAACAGTATTCCTATGAAATTATGTAAGTGCTCATTTGTTTTTATTCTAATATTTTATTTATGTATAAAAGTCAACCAACCCTCTTAGTGAGATGTTTGGGTAGTATTAAAACCATGTTTTAGTAGAAGATTCCATGTTAGTAATCAGAATCTTCTGCTAACATTACAACTGTTAGCATGGTGACCCATGGTAATTTACACCCTCATAATGAATACATAAAAACACTAATAAATCATCAACATCTACCGATGGATTGATGGCACAGAAAATGCCACTATTATTTTGAAGCCATACAAAAATGTTCAAGACTTAAGAAACTTTCTCAAAAGAATATTAAAAAATAAACAAAGAATACATGTTACTTTCAACTCCAAAAAAATTTTTTAAAGAGATCAGAAATTTCTGTACCAACCTGTCTTTTGCCAATTTCTGAAGTGGCTCTTTTGAGGTTCAATGACCTTGAAAACCTCAGCGCCTTCACTGAATCCTTCCGAGAGGTACCAGAAAAAGAGTAATACCTCTTTGCAGGTTTCCTCTTCACTCTGTCTGCCATCTCAATCCATTAGGAAGGCAAAATCCAAAAGGACCCAGATTTCAAAACTAACTATAGAATAAAATGATCCCCAAACAACCTATGTTTTGCTCAGTCTTCAGGAAACAGCTGGGAAATAGAGAACAGAACCCATTCCACCTAAATAACCTGAGACGGACAGCACGGACTTTGCATATGGCGCCACGGAAGTCAGCTGGCCATAGGCTCTTCCACTGAACCAAACCAAAACAACCTTCACCAGTCAAACAGGACAGGAGTAGTTTGTCAAGAGTAGAACAGGGTGTATCAACACACACCTTGGAGTCAGAGCAGGGTGTGAGTATGTACATTCAGGTTTAAAGAAGTCTCTTTAACTCATTCCTTGCCAAAACAGAGAGCCACAATAGGATCCAATCACAACTCCTACCTCATGACAGGAGCCCTCATAGCAGGACTATTTTGTTAAGCTCTTTGAACATTCTTTTCTTCCAGTAAATGAAAAATGGAGTGATCAAATGCTCTAACACACACATTTCACTCAGAAAAAAAAACACACAACAAATATGTAAAAGCATTATGAATTAGGAGTCGGGAATACCACACCCCTCTCCTCTGTCCTAGAAAGTAAAAGAAAGGTATTTTTATAAAACCCTTTCAAAAGACAAGCAGACCATCTTTCCTTCATTTTATCTCAGGTCTAACTAAACTGAGGTTGAGCATTAGAGATGGTGAAAGCAAAACTTGAGAAAAAGGACAAATAGGTCTCTAGTAAGTATTGAATCCTATAAATACTTGCAACATAATTAATACTCATAATACTATTAATACTAGAGCCTCACAAAACTTGGTGCTTTAGGATACACAAACCTAACCCAAGGACCAAAAGGTAGCACATTCAATGTAGTATTTTTTTTTTTAATTTAGCTAATAATCTTAAGATTCAACAAGAGGCATACAATTTTTTTTTTCTCTCTTTGAGACAGAGTCTCACTTTGTTGCCTGGGCTAGAGTGAGTACCATGGCATCAGCCTAGCTCACAGCAACCTCAAACTCCTGGGCTTAAGCGATCCTCCTGCCTCAGCCTCCCGAGTAGCTGGGACCACAGGCATGCGCCACCATGCCCGGCTAATTTTTTCTATATATATTTTTAGTTGTCCAGATAATTTTTTTATTTCTATTTTTAGTAGAGATGGGGTCTCGCTCAGGCTGGTCTCGAACTCCTGGACCTTGAGCCATCCACCCACCTCGGCCTCCCAGAGGGCTAGGATTACAGGTGTGAGCCACCGCGCCCGGCCAAGATGCATACAATTTTTTAAAACACATACTAATTACACATTAAAAACACATAATAACTATGTAACTGAAGAAACTACATAACCAAACATTAGCCTGTACCAGAAATAGATAGCTTACGAATAATATAAATACATTAGAAACCAAACCTACCCCAAGAAGCCAAGACGACCTACACTAGAGTACCTACACTCTAGACGACCTACACTCTAAATGTGGGTAAATCCCAGAAATTGAAGGCACTAAAAAAAACTTCCTTAGTGCCATGCCCTGAACTCTAATGATTAAAGGATAATGAGCAAAATTATGGCTAATTTACTTCAATTTTCTTTTGCAGTCTTTTAAAATATTGCCTCTCAATCCTAATTTCCCCTCCATAAAAAAGATTTTTTTCATAATTTTATAAATTCTTAATGACCAGGTACAAATTTTGCACCTTTGAGAAAACTTCCCCCATCGCAGAGACGAGACCATTAAGGCTGTGGTTTCCAAGTTCAGTGAGCATAAATAGCACCTGGAGGTGCCCAGTTGCAGATTACAGAGATCCTATTTCACTAGGCTGGGGGGGGGGGTGTGGGGGGCCTGCATTTTAAGCGTTGGGCACAGTGGGGAGGTCAAAAAACATGACCTTTTTTAAAGGAATTATTTAGAAGAGCTGTCACTTTAAGGCAAAAATCAAAGCAATTGTCAAGATCCTTAGAGTAGCCACCAAAATTAGTTGAAAATGCTCCAGAATGATTAAATCAGAATCGAATTTCAGAGCCATGGACAAGAGCCACACAACCAACAACATTCCACGGTTCCTTGATTTGCATAACACACCCAACAGTACCTGTGAACCTGGGTATTGTTGAGTCTAGATTAATCGTATTTTTTACGGTCACAACTCAAAATGGGTTCTTTAGGAAGAGCACTTAAATATTTAAATTATGTATATATTTTTAAAGTATTTCTGAATAATCACAATACTGATTTAAAAGCTATTTCAGTCTGTGGTATACCGTCCTCTCTGGTATTTCTCTATTTGGAAATGGATTCAATCACCATGACGTAGAATTGTCTAAAAATGGATTCCATTTATTCATGTTTAAAACCTTTTTCTCAGGTTAAAGGACTTTTTAACTTGTACAAGAAATACAATAAAAGAATCTAGAAAATATAGATTTATCATCAAATCTGTACAAGGATACAAAATCTAAAAGATACTTTAAGAATTCTGTGATTTTAATATTCAACTATCTCAGAGGATGGATCAGAAACATTTTGCCTTATTCTTGGCTTTTGTGTGATGTAACAGTTACCTCTGGTGAAAGAAGAATGCATTACTTTTAACTGCTCAATGACAAATTACCCCAGAGATCCAAACAGCATCAATCACTTTAACCTAATCGATTTTTTTAACATTCAGTCCAACTGCAAAATACATGTTCTTTTCGAGCACACATGAAACATCCACCGAAAAGGCCACATGCTGGACCATGAAATAAGTCTCCCTACATTTCAAAGACTTTTTAAAAATCATATTGCTCAACACCTATATTTTAATATTCTACCGACTCAAAATGTAAACTCTGTTCTAGGGTCTCTATGTTGACCGGGCGTGCACATTGGTTAGGAAGGATGAACGACAGTCACTGGTACTTCATAAACCCCTAAGACATCATGGCATTGTGCTGAACACATGGGTCAATTCTGCTCAGAATTCCCAGGAGCACAGAGACTGCACAGCCCATAATTTCGACTTCGTGCAACAACCCAACTTCCTAACAGGTTATTCCAAGCCACGTGCCAGAGCCAGGAACATCACAGAAGCCATGTTATAAGCTATTCTTACTCGATCTATTGAAAGGTACAAGGTCAAAGTGTAAGGCAGGATGGCACCACCTCGAGGAAAAGCCTCAGACTACGCAAGGAAAAAAGGAAACAGTGGAGAAACAGGTGTGCTCATCCCAGCTGTTCAGAGTACAGAGAACGCTGATGAGGACAGGACACAGGAGGACCCCCCCCCACCCCGCTTTCTCCATAATGGTCTAAGTGCCCAAGAGCACGCACAAAAGACTCCACACCCATGTCAGCACAGCTATACTTAATGAATGTGGAAATATATTTATGCAAAACTCAAAGAAAAAACAAGCTATTATTCAAGCCTCTTTATTTAAAAGAAAGACTAAGTCTCTATCTGAAGAGGAAGTTCAGGATGAAAAGCTCACTCAACAGTGATGAGCTTGGCATGTCAATGGGATCACAGGTGATTAATTCCTTTATGTTTCTGCATTTCCCAATTTTTCCTCACAAGGATCTGTGTTATTTTTATATACGAAGGAAAGGAAGGGAAGAAAATAGGGGAGAAAAAGGAAAATACTGAAGATCAACACAACATCAGCTGATCCCTTTCTAATATCATGGTTGGGAAAGGGCACCTGTTTCAATTCTTCCTCAATCTTTGTAGCTGCTTTAACTTCGGAGTTGAACCACACAATAAACTATAATTTAAAATCTCTAGATGGTACTGTGCACGTGGACCGCAGAAAAGGATTTGAGTGTTACCGGATGCCTGGCTCTCTGAAAAGTCCGAAAAGGAAAAATGGCACCAGAAAAAAAAAAACCTCAAATCATAAATAGGCAAAAAAGTTCTGAATTTACACAATATGTGCTATCTGAAACTTTTTGTTTTCCTTGAGATTTCAAGAAGACACCTAAGATATCCGCCACTGCTGCGCCAGGCACGATGCTAACTGTCAGGAATGTGGGTGTGAACAAGCCCAGGACAGCTGTCCTCACCCACCTCCCAGCCCAGGGAAGGGGCGGTTGGGAGGGTGAGACAAAGGTCGAGTAACCACGGTGCCCATAGGGAAGCAGAATGAGCATCCACAGGATCTGACCATCTTCCAACCTCATGATGCAACCCGGCTGGCATAATGACACCCTGTGCTGTAACAGGGGAGTGTTATGAAGAAGTCGCTCTACCAGGCAGTTGCCTCCACGCAGCTGAGACAGTGCAATGGTGCATGTGGCTCTGAGCCCTTCTGCGATTCCTCATGAGCCAAACACAAAAGGTGTGACCACATGGCTCTATGAGCTTGCTCAAGGCTCCTCCTGTCACCACAGTAAACAATGTGACAACTTCTGCATGCAGAGTCAAGCATCCTGTCACTTATTCTTAAGATGTTTAGAGTCCCCCCCAATTCCTTCCAAGGGTACATTAAAAAGGGGGGTGCAGTAGGTGGCCATGTGTACGATGCCAAAAATCACAGACTACGCTGAAGATGGTGTTACCACGTAAAAGCACACCCGGAGCAACGATGGAGAAAGAGATGCTTTCTGTAAGCTAGGTGCACAAGGGAGGATGCCTGGGACACAATGGCTCATTCCGTAGCAAGGGGTGATGGATAATCTCTGGGCCAAAGCTGGGACCCAACTCAGGGACCTCATGTATCGTACAACACAATGATCACACAGATGGGCCCCAGTTGTCAAGAAAGAGGTTTCGTTTGGTTAAAATACGGGAACAAGGGACACAGAAACCTTTTTGTGATATTACCATTTAAAAAGTTCCAATTTAAAAATTCCAAAACTGAAGTCCTAGGTATCAAGGAAATCATTATACCCTGACATTCAGGGTAGTGAAGATTCATGATACTTACTATAAAACAAAACACACTAAAGTGAGTGGCCCAAATGTTCCTTACAGTGTGTGTCTAAAACAGAAATGAAAGGACTCCTACCTACCCACCTCCCCGCTCCCCAGTCCCAGAAAAATGCGTTCAGAGCAGCTTCCCCTGGGCGTGAACTCACTCTGTCTTTATCATCTGCTACATCACAGAGAATGTCATCTAGGTCCAGGATTCCTCCATCGCCATGCTCCAAGCGATGCACCTGTATCCAGTAGTTTGGATCCTACACGAAAGAACAGAAATATTGAACACAGTGAGTCAGCTACCACCGAAAAGTAATTTGACAATTTAAACCGTGCTAACTTCCTGCCCATAAAAAGGAATCGACCATATCAGCAATACCGCAATGGATTTAAAATTCGGGTAGCTGCTTAGATTTGGTATTATTGAGTCCATTTTCCTTTTCTTTTATGATTGAGTGACTCATGCAGACTCTTCCCTTTGGCTCAGATGCTGATACACTGTTATGATAGGAATTGCAGAAACCAGCAAGACTTGGTGCAGAGGAAATATTGATTTCTCTAAAGTATATTAGGTTTTCCATTGTCCAATATACGAAATATGCATTAATCCCCTCAATGCAACCTACAAAAATATCCCAATAAAAGCATATATTATATATGTGAAAAACTCGTATTTTTGCTTATCTGCAAAAAGTGGGTTGCACACCCCAGTGGCCCTAAGTGCTCCTTAGGGACGAAGAAGTCAAGATACTGACACAGAAGGATGTTGACAAGACCATGAGTGGACCAAGCAGGCTCAGAACAGCTGTGTGGTTTGAGCCTCTTTTTATAAAGGCAAAATCGCACACACCTGTATATATACGTATTCAAATGTCTAAAAACACACCAAAATTTGCAGTGGTTCTTGCAGAAGTGGAATTGGGCAGAAGGGAGAAAAAGGACATCATCTTCAATTGTATACACTTCTATATGGTATACATGAAAAAAAATCGTTAAAACCCTGTTTTCAAATTATTTGACGAGGGAACATAGTTGTTTGCTTTTGAACTTCTACCAGCATTCTCACATACTCCAGTGAAAACATACCAATGCATACGTTTTGCCACTAGCTACCACATTTCTCTGCAACACCAAACTGCTATATCCAGAAGTTCAAGTTAACATTCTCTTTAGATTTTTCCAATCTAAAAAATGATGTTTGATACAGTTCTTTCTTGAAGCAAAGCCAGGAAGACAGAGGCAAAAGATTAGTAGTAGTTAAAATACAGATTCCTGGATCTTACCCAAACCTATGGACTGAGACCCTGGCAGGGGGGCAGGGGGCGGTGAGAATCCACATTCTTAAGCAGCGCCCGCCCCCCCCAAGTGAATCTCTAACAAAGGCATGCCTAGGAGCCACTAAAACGGAACACAGTTCTTACCTTGGCTGTGCTGGTTAAAATGTGACATCAGCTCAAACATTAATCCTCAGAGTTCTTAAACCTTACCATAAAAACTACTATGCAAATAACTTACAGTTACTCTGCACCCTCAACTACATGGACCTCTATAAAAGGAATTGTTCATCCAGAACACCAAGAGTCAGTTTGCAAAACACACACACACACACATCTTGGCATCCTCTTCCTTTGTGGGACACCTGATTGCACATGAAATCCCCGATTATAATGTCCTCCAGGGAACCTGCCACCCATGAACACTCCAGAATTTGTCACTTCCAGATTTGTTGAGCCACCAAAGAACAAAGTCCCAAAACAAACTATATTCCCAAGTTCCTAGTCTTCCTTACCAAACGGTATTAACTCTCCAACGGAACTTGGCAATAACAAATTCCCTGGGGATGCATAACGGAAAGGTGTCCCCTGGCCATCAGTCCCTGGCCACTAACAGCAGCCTCATCCTGTCCTCCCCTTCCTACCAAGCAAGCTCTAGGGTGGCCTCAGGTACTAAGTATCAACTTTCATTTCTAAAATACTTCCATACATACACACACACACACACAGACTGATCCCCAAGATGTGTTTCACAAAAACTGTTCTTTAAGCTTCCTAATCCTCTTCACTCTCCAGATGAGATCACAACCTGCAGCCTTTATAACATTTGGGGTCACCCCCTTCAAAATAAATCTCCACCTCAAGACTCTCTCAACTTCAGAACTTCATCCTCCAGAAGTCGCTACATTCTAGCCTTTTACCCAGAACTTCATCTTTCACTTCTTGTATTAAGTCCTGTAAGGCTGGACCCCTGAGCTCGAGCCCAGTGCCCCCAATGCCTGGGTCCTAACTTCTCCTTCCACCAACCCTGTCCACCCATCGGGACTTCTCCGGCATCTTCTTCTCCAAGGGCTCATCCTGACCATCACACCCACAGGGCAGAAAAGAAGTCTATCTCCAGCCCACCGTTAATGTTCCTAAAAACCATAATAGTATGGAAAACAGTAGTCGGGAGTCAAGCTTAGCCTTGAAGATCGTTAATGCTTTATTTTTACATATGCAGTACAAGACCTTTTGTAGACCCTACTTTAGCTTCCAGTTACTGTAACAATTCTCTGATCCTCTTCACAGCAACATTCTTTAAAGAATTTTCTGTAACTTGTTGTTTCAGGTCTGTCTCTTCCCATAACCAATTCTAACCAGGCTTCCTCCCCCGACACACTCTCAAAACCATTCATCACATCACCAACAGCCTCCACGTTGCCCAATGCAAAAGGAAGTCTGTTCTGCAACCTCATCTTACTCTGTCAGCAGAATTTGATACCAGTGGATCACTGCCCACCTCTTTGGAATACTCTATAAACTTGGCTTTTAATCCTCCAACTAACTGATCAAGGCTTTTCTAATTCTGAGACTCAGTTGTTGACTCCCGCCCTCCAGAGGGGTCCTGACTCAACACTCAGCTATGCCGAGCAGCCATGACAACATCCCACCAAGGTCAACATCAGGCTGCCTTCTCCACAAAACTGTGCTGAATGGAAATGACTCTTCAAAGAGAGGGAGTTGAGGAGATCACCAGGAATCCCAACAAAAGCATGCCACATTGTAAAAAATCAAGTATGAGCAGGGCATCTAAGAATGACCTCCTCCCACAAGAGTATAAAAACCAGGAAGGATATTTCTGCCACTGAGACATACAACTCCTTGGAACAATGGTCTCTTGGGAGATTTTGACTGGCAACTTTCATCAACAATATTCTCTTTCAATAAACAGAGGGGCCTGCTGTGTTTTCAAGGGAATAGTCAAGTATGCAACAGGGGAAAAGCTGGAACACACTCGATTCTACTTTGTGGCTATTTGCATTCAAAAGTTTGGAATAATAAAAAAATTCATTGCTGTCCTGTCTGTCGAAACTTAGAAATGTAAGTTGTGACAAGCCACTTTTTACACTACTAATCAACACTAATTTTACGATAATTATACCAGTCACTGGGTTACAAAAACAAACATGACACAATATTCAATCTTAAGAAAAAATATTTCTCAATTAGGATATGTCCACTTAAAATAACCAAAGATTTAAACCCTAACAATAATTTTACATTATGACAACCAGAAGTCCATCATACATGAGCAACACGTGAGGAGCCACATTCAGCCATCAAGTAGACTATCAAGAAGCAAATGTCCCGGTCAGGAAACGCTGCCCCCAGGGATGGGTCCAAGCCCAGACAAGTAGTCTAGAGACAAAACGACAAGGGAATCGCTGCTGCTTATCCAGATAAAGAATGGGCTAGAGCCTGGCCTAGCTCGGGAGGAACAGGGTGGAGAGAACATTTTCTGAGACCAAGTCAGAACGTAAGCACAGGTAACTTCCCAAGATGCAAGCTGCAAGGCATGCTGATGGCCACTCGATTCCAGGAGCGCTAAGAGAAAACAGTGCAGGCAGAGTCTGAAGGATAGACTGACTCCTGTCCCCAATTCAAGAAATCTCCCAGATTCCATAAAGAGCATCGTCACCTTATGCAACAAGCTAATGAGCTTCTACGAGTTGTGACCAGAATAATGTACAGCCTCTGCACATTGTATGCAAGTTCCAAAGGAAGTACTTGCAACTGCAAAGAGCATCCTACTTCTGCAGTAACCACGGCATACATCAGTGGTCAATATCCTGTCCAATTTTCAAATGAGAATACACTTATAAACACAAGACTAGAAAAAAGATTGCTAAAAATCCATGTAGACAAAAAAAAAATTCAGTATTTACTATGTGCTAATTATTGAAGGCAAAGCAACAATCATTGCCCACTGTCAGAAATTACAATTGATCAAACATAAACAAGTAGTTAAAAGAGGCAGACCACGTGTCTGAAGAAAAATAGACCAAGAAGTGCTGTGAGTTCAGAGGAGGGAAGGATGACTGTCATCAGGAGGGCTCCAGAGAGATTTGAGGGAGGATTTAGCAGAATTGGCTCTTACCAGGTGAGCAGATTCACGGGAGGGGAGCACAAAAGGAGCACCCGGAGCAGGGGGAGGGGGAGGGGTGAGAGGGGCAACCGGGGTAGGGGAAGGGGTGAGAGGCAGGGGGAGTGGCAGAGTTGATTCAGAAAGCTGTGAACACAAGAAGCCGCCAAAAGGCAGAAATGGAAAGGTAAAAACCTCAGATCAAACAGACACACATTTATTCTGTTCTTTTCCTCAAAGTCCATTGAAACTACAATACATTTGGGGGAGGGTTGTTGTTTTTTATTTTTCCAGGCATAATCCCACAAAGAGACCAGAGGGAAACAAGGGCAACTCAATTTCTGGAAGCTGGAAAGCAGATGTGACCCCTGGCGACACACTTCGCTGAGCTGCAAAGGGAGCCCCCAGGAGGCTGAGCAGAGAGCCAGGAAGCCATGTGACCTCCCCTGTGGAGCCCACAGGGGAATGGGGAGAACCAAGTGTGCCCGAACACAGGAAGGAAGGTGGGAAGGAAAAGAGTACGTTTGGCTGAAAGTCTGTCTGAGCATCAGTTAAAGCCCCAGCTTCCCGGGAGACTCCACACAGCAGGTCCCTGTCCCTCCCCTGGGTATAAGACAGCAGGTCTGGACTGAGGACAACTGCAGAAGCTCTGTGTTAAAAATGGGAGGAGATAAATGAACGTTCACTACTGAATACAGAGCAGCCTCTGCTTCCACTTGTTCCCAGGATGCTGGGGGCCAGGCTTGCGCCAATCCGGGCAAGAGGCTGGAAGATCATTCCCCGGGCTCTAACCATCAGAAGACAAAAGGCCCAGGAATCTGGCCTGGCCCCAGCCACGACCCACCCCTCTCCTGAACTCAGTGCTCTCCAGCTGTCCTCAGCAGCCCTCCTGTCAGACAGAGCCAGCTGCCCAGGCACAGACAGCGCCAAGGATGGAAGACAGACCAAAACAAAGAGTAAACAACTTGAAAGAACCAGAGACTCTATAAAAAGAAGATGCTCTTTAAAAACCCATCACTGATGCCCTAAGCAAGTTCAGATGATGGTGCATCCAAAGTTTCAGGGGAGGATGAGGAGTGAGGGAAGGAAGAAAAAAAGTAACACAAAGAGAATTTTTTTCAAAAGCATTTGGGTAATTAAAATACTGAAAATGAAAAGCTCAACAGGAGAGTTGAAAAGAGTTGAAAATATCTCCCCAGAGAACTAAAGGGGGAAAAAAAGCAAAGGCAGAAGATGAAATAGAAAGGGTAATAAGACCAGTCAAGTAAGTCAAGCTGCTGAGTAACAGAAAAAACAAAAAATGATTTCATGTTAATGCCCCAGAATGACATGTGTTTCCCCACATTAAAAAGTACCACAGAGAACTCAACGAAATTTATGACAACAGACATAAACCAAGCCCCCTCAGAACATAGAAGACAAAAAAATTTGGGGAGTAGAGGGAACCCCTTCCAGAAAATAAAATGCAAATCGCAATGGAGAGATTAAAGAATCAGAATGAGTTTCAACTTCTCAAGAGCCAGCACTGGAATCTAGATAACATACCAGTGACTTAAAAATTCCTACCAAAGAAATTATCTGGCCAACTAAAATATATATATAGAAAAAATTAGCCGGGCATGATGGCGCATGCCTGCAGTCCCAGCTACTCGGGAGGCTGAGGCAGGAGGATCGCTTAAGCCCAGGAGTTTGAGGTTGCTGTGAGCTAGGCTGATGCCACGGCACTCACTCTAGCCTGGGCAACAGAGCAAGACTGTCTAAAAAAAAAAAAAAAAAAAAAAAAAAATTCCTACCAAAAAAGTTCCCATCCTAGAATTCCACACCTCACCCAACCACAAGTGTAAAGGCAGAAAAAAGATATAATATTTTGAGAAAATCAATGTCTCCAAAAATATGACCCTCACTGTAACTTTCTCTGGATGATACTGGAAGATATGTTCCCACCGAATAAGGACCTAAAGCATGAATGATGACACAGCATATGACAACAGGACACATAACACAGATGCACCCAGGATGATGAAGGTAGATCCCAGGTCCCAGGGTGTCAGCTCTGAGCCAGGTGTACAGAGCCACCAGCCCAGACAGAAGAATGCCACAGTCCCCAAACTCAATGTCTTCACAATGACGTTGAAAGTGTACCCAATGGAGCAAAATATACCAAAACTCTACTTTAACAACTGGAAGAGCTGGGGTTGAATTAGCTATAAAATTACAGATGACCAACCAAGGCAAAAAACATTTTTCATTCCACTGAAATCACAAAAGTTATGAAGGAAAGAAAATATGATCAAGGTATCATACGTGGTTCAGCTATAAGCAACTTGTAACTAATGAAAATAAGGTGAGCCTCAAATATTTTTCTAATCAAAATTATAACTACATTTGTAGGAAAGCAGTATAAAAAGTTTGTGTTTGTGTGTGAGAGATCCAAGAAGTGGCTGTCAGTGAGAGCGTGGGCAGTGAAATAGAGTTAAACCTTCCGTGTTAAGTCAATAAATGACAAAAAAAAAAAAAATCAGGAAGAATATGAGCAACTTACACAAAAATATGGAGGTAAGTATCAGAAGAATTAGGTGGAGTTGGAAAAGGCAACCTCTTAAGGAGAAGCCTGTTTGTTTTTTTTTCATAACAACCCTAGGAGGACTATGTACACATGTAATATTGAACAAAAAAAAATAAAGGGAAACAGTTTGAAAAATTCCTTTAAATAATAACCATTGCACAGAGCTTAAAGGTTTAGCATCCATCAATCCAGGTAGACACAGGATAACTTTGTTGCTAAGACAAATGAAGTCACTGTTAACAACATAACCAATAGGAAACATTTTTTAAAGTCAATAGAAGAGCACAATCAACAGGAATTATGCATCATTCTAGACTCTCTGGGTAAGTAAACCTTTATATAAGCCAAAATGAAAACATTTTTAAAATATATTCTGAAGTTCTCTTTTAAAAAAAATAAATCATTGGCACTTAAGACAGACATGATACAGGCAATTCTGACTTTTCAGGATTTAACCAGTTCCACTGAAAAAATGCCTCTCTCTTCATATAATCTGAAACATAGGACTCATTTTCAATGTTGTTAGTTATCCTGTTAAACATTAAACAGATTTTTGTGCCGCTTTCTCAATGAAGGTAGAAGACACATATGGTCAGATGTCATAGCTGACATTCAACATTAAAATAATGCCCTGGACCACCATAAAGGAGGGATCGATATTTAATAGTCAGTACATTCCTCTGCCCCAAACCACACCCAACACCAACACCTCAGCACCACGACACGCACAAAGCAAACCACAAACCTGCTGCCTCCTTGAAGTGTGGATGGCTTCATTTATCATGCCAATCAAAAATGAAAAAGGCAGCATGACATCAAACGTGAGGTCCAACCTCAAGGAAATAACTGTCAGGCATCTTACTTTATTAGAACTAGCACATGATCTCCTAGGGTCACACATTATGCTCTGACATGGGATATCAGCCCACTGTTGACCTCCAAATCCAGCATGACTTTCACTTCAACAGAGTCAGCTACGCCCCTCAAAGCCTCCACCATTCCATGCAAGTTGAGGGAATGGACCCCAACCACAGAGCTGGCACAGGACAGAGCCACAGCATGAATGAGACACACCTACCCACCATTTACATCTGCACTGTGTTTTACAATTTTTTAAATGCACTCATGTGCATTAATATGGGGGTGGGTTTATAATTCCTATTTTCAGATGAGAGAACTGAGACTCACAGACCATAAATTGCTCACAATAGGTCACAATTAATAAATACTGTCAGTCAGGACTCCAACCTCGGTCCGCCCTCTCTCAGACTAACACTGACGAGTTGCAATCTACAGCATCAGGCTGCTGTCTTGTCTGTCTTCTCTCTACAGCCCCTCTTCCCAACCTCTTTGCAACAGCTCCAGTTTTAATATAGTGCATAAACAGAAAGTCCCTAAAATATGCCTTTTAATAAAATGGTTTGTGCTGGTAAAACCAAGTTGGAAAGACCATTCATCTAAATATTTTATTACATGCTCTAATCTCATATCCGTGATTTAAAACAGTGGTTCTCCAAGTGGAGTCCAGACCAACAGCAGCATCACATGAGAACTCATCCGAAATTCCAATGCTAGGTACACCCAGGTTCCTACTGCATCAAAATCTCTAGAGGTGGGACCCAGCAATCTGCATTTAAACAAGCTCTCCAGGTGATTCTGATGCATACTAATGTTTGAGAATTAGTGACTCAGAATGGGTGTGGAGGGTGGGGAGGAAGCTGAAACACTGTGTTTCTTCTACATAGTATGTGTTAGCCCATAAATTCATGGGTGTAATGCTCAGAGTTCTTCAATCAAACACATGTTAGCTATTACCTCTTTTAAACGGTTACCATATTTCCTGTGACAAGCATATAGATGAATCTCAGTGTTCACTGTCAGACAGTCTCTCTCTGAGCTGTTTCAACTCTATGTTCTGGGCAGAGGATTGCAAAAAACCACGTCCTCATAGACCAGAGTCCTCCCAACACTCCCATTTCAAACATCCACCTTTCACCACACATCACCCTGGGAGCCGTCTGAATCCCCCAAGGAGCTTGTTTTAAAAGCCTGCCAGGAAATTTTTATACAACGAATAAAAGAACACCCATCTGGGAATAACTCACAACTGTAC
The DNA here is from genome assembly GCF_020740605.2 of Lemur catta. Taxonomy (NCBI): domain Eukaryota; kingdom Metazoa; phylum Chordata; class Mammalia; order Primates; family Lemuridae; genus Lemur; species Lemur catta. The sequence goes on along the minus strand of NC_059128.1, from coordinate 138,403,255 downwards.
AATATTTTTATCAAGTCCTGTTTTACTTCAAATGTATTAAGCTTCTATTCCTTATCTGCCTTCTCAAACCAAATTCCTGTTGTCTTCACACCTAATGGCAGCACCTTCCTCCTCTGACTAAACTGAATCAGACCATGACCACTCTTTATGGGAAAGAAACATGGGGGACAGAGAACCAAGGTAAAATGATACCACAAGGAAGCAATCGGGCAATTCCATAATGTGAATTTTTCTTTTTTAAATAACCCAACTGCACTGATCTTAAAAAAAAAAAAAAAAAGCCACTCTATCTGACATCTAAGTGCAATGGTGCCATGCATCCAAGAGTTCATCCTGCATCTGCACAGGAAAAAAATTGCTAAAAAGGACGACTGAAGAGATTTGTCAAATTAGGTAACAGAATCATACAATTGGTGAATTTCCTAAATGTGATCATTGTACTATGATCACGTAAAAGAATATTTGTGTTTTGAGGGAATGAATGCTAAAGTTTTTAAGGGTTAGAAGTATAATATCCGTAGTTTGGTCTCAAATGGTTCCCCCCACATAATACAATTAGTATTATTGCTAATGTGTGTCTATGTGTTTATATAGATAGAAAAAAGCAAATGTAGCAAAATGTTAATAATTGGTGAGATTCTCTGGGTGAAGGGTATATCTGTAGTTCATTTCTTCAGTCAGTAGAACAGAAAGTTTTCAAGAGGAAATATTAAAAGCCTGTCTTTAAAAAAACAATCTGGATGGGGCCAGGTGCAGTGGCTCACACCTGTAATCCTAGCACTCTGAGAGACCAAGGCAGGAGGATCGCTTGAAGTCAGGAGTTCAAGACCAGCCTGAGCAAGAGCGAGAACCCATCTCTACCAAAAATAGAAAAATCAGGGGGGTGTGGTGGCACGTGCCCGTAGTTCCAGCTACTCAGGAGGCTGAGGCAGGAGGGCAAGAGTCAGAGGGTGTAGTGGACTGTGATGATGCCACTGCACTGCAGCCTGGCCAATAGAGCAAGACCCTGTCTCAAAACTACTACAACAACCTGGAGGACTGTTCTAGATCAAAGAGACTAAGGAGACATAACCAAATTCAAGGAGTGAGTTTTGACTGGATCCTTGCTGGGGTTAAAAAAAGAAGTCACTGTAAAAGACATCTTGCAGTGGGAGTTTTTAAGCGAAATCAATAACACATGATACTAGGAAATTATCCTTACTTTTCTTAGGTGTGCTAACAGTTTTATGGATATTTAACGAAACATCTTTATTCTTAGGGGATATTTTCTGAAGTATTTAGAGATAAAGTGCCATGATGTCTGCTACTAACTTTAAAATAGCTAAAATATATATACACACATACATGTACACATGCACATATATATATATGTGTGTATATATATATACATACACACACATACATATACAGGTTGAGTATCCCTTACTTGAAATGCTTCGGGCCATAAGTGTTTGGGATTGCTGATTTTTTCCAACTTTGGAATATCTGCATATACACAATGAGAAATCTTGGGGATGGGATCCAAGTCTCAATACAAAAGTCATTCAGGTTTCATAAACACCTTAGACACATAGCCTGAAGGTAATCTTACGCAATATTTTCAATAATTTTTTTTGCATCAAACCAAGTTTGTATTAAGTACGTGTGGAATTTTCCACTTGTGGCGTCATGTGGGTACTCAGAAAGTTCTGGATTTTGGAGTATTTTGGATTGCAGATTTTTGGATTAGGGATGCTCAACCTGTACACATGCATACACACACCCCACAAATAAATATCTAACATTCAGAGTGCAATGAAGAAAAAATGTAAATCACCCCAAGTATCCCAAACAGAGGGAATTTAATATAGGGAATTGGTTGCAAAGACTCATGAGCAGAGTTGACTCTAAACCAGGGTGGCAGTGGGGGTGGGGGTCCCCACAGATCAGCAGGAGCAGGAAGGTACTGAAAGGACAAAGGGAGGCGTCTCCAGAGCCCGGGGCTGCAGTGCCTGGCGGAAGCTGGACCCATGGAGGACAGTGAGGCAGGAGCTGGAACTCGGGAAGAGACTCGGCTACTGCAGAGACACAGCCCAAAGCAGAGAGGGACAGGGATGTACCTCGGGGCTCTCTCATCACACAGCTTCCCATCTCCCCCGGCCAAGCCCCACCAAAGGTCACCCAACAACAGCTGTACTGTGTACAATTCTCTCAGCTACTATTTAAGGTTTTCATAACAAATTGGGAAACCAGATTAATTGTAAACAAATTTAATGACCCAGGGTTCATGAGAATACAAGAAACCAGCATTCTCACACACTGTTCCTGAGTACTAAACTGTCACACATTTTTGGGCAGAGAGGGGGACAGGGAGGTGAAATTTGGCACCATGCTTCAAAATACTTATAACTGAGCATACTCATTGAGCCAATAATGAAAAATGTGGAGACAGATATATGGTTAAGATGTACTGAATCAGATGTTTTAATACATAATAAGAAACCAGGTATATACAAAACAATAAGAAATAGGCTGAGTACAATCAAGGAAACAAGATACAGCAATTCAAAATGTTCACAGAATACCAAGGGATCATCTCACCCTTAGTTTGAAGAGTTTGCTACCTAGAGGCATAGACAAAAGACAAGAATTGCTATACACAATTGGTAGTACCTGCCTCTGTTTTCTGACTTTCCATAATAAATATGTTTGCAATTTTAAAGCCATATCACCTTAAGTAACCAGTGAATACCTTTCTTCACTTCCCATTCCCTCCCCTCTTGCACTCAATAACTCATCTCCCCGATCCTAGACTCCTATCTCTTCAGGCCTGCCCCACACCTTGCTACATTCATCTTCACAAAATATCCCTGTTATCATGTCACTGTCCTGTAATATGAGTCACTCGAAGTGACTCATTGTCAAGGTCAAAACTCCAACATCCTGGGCCAAGCACTCGAAGGTCTTCCCAAGCCTGTTTCTCGTGACAGGTCTCAACACTGCCTCACCGTATCTGGATCTTCAGTTGTTCCGTTCACCAAGAAACCCCAAACACCCGGCAAAGTGTCTGAGACAGAAATATCAGTCGAGTGAATTAATTAATCTTCATGCTTTCGTTCATTCTCTTCCACACAGCTGGAATGCTTTCATCTCCACACTTCCAACCACCCAGATCATGTATCATCTTTCCAAATCAAGTTCAAAAACCACCTCCTCTCTGAAATGTGCTCCAACCCTAAAGTATGTATCCAGACCACGTATGTGTCACTTAATAGCCTATTTCCTGTACATGCCTGGTGTTTTGTTTATCTCTAGACAAGATCCCCAAAGGCAGGGACCATCTTCAGGGTATTTTTTTTTTTCTGGTTTTTTTTTTTTTTTTTTTTTTTTGCTTCTTTTTCAGCATAGAACAAAGAACAAAGTACTGTGTTGTATAAATGGTGAGTACTGAAGAAAAAAATAAAAACAATATCCTTATTGGGTAAAGCAAAGAACTTACATAACAGTTTCCCAGAGAATGTAATCAACAAACACAGGCCTGTGCTCCCCTAACTGCCAAAAGACACGCCGTGGACATGCCGGGCCATGTCAGAACCAACGCCCCCGTTCACCCTGCCTCGCTGGGCTCTTGCTGGGCTGGCCCCGGAAATGCCCTGCGGTTATTCTAGCCTACGTTCCACACATTTGAGATGTGGGGAAAGACAACATCCAGATACTTTTCCCTTGGGACAAAAAGGAGCCCAAATTGCAGCGCGAATACCTTTGTCCTCACCCTCAGAAGCAAGTCCCCAGTGTGACTGGGTTCCAGGCAGAAGCGAGTTCAAGCCTGGATACACTTGCTCATGCTCCAGGAGGGGGAGGGGGAGGAAAAGGTTCACCGTGGCCTGCCACGTTCGCCCCACTCTAGTCCTGGCAGGTGCAAGATGTGCCAGGGGGCGGGACGCCGGGTTCCCTGGTGAGCTGGTGGACAGGGAACAGAAGGCTTTACTCAAGAAAGGAAACAGCCAACAGATATGCAATAATCCAAATCTAAGTCCTTAAAGGTCAATGTGGACCTACAGGATTTTCTGCTCCTGAACTCGAAATCTGTTTGCAAGCTTTGTCACCCTCAGCATCCCTGTTCTTCACTCTGTTCTTCACCCACGCTCGACGTGGGGCTAGCCGTGGGGCCTGATCACAGGGCACTTCTTATGTGCAACACCCCCTTCCCACATGATGGTTTTCACATCAGTCTTGCAAGGCAAATGCTTCCAGCTCCACTTTGTAGACGAGGAGGCTAAGGACTAGGAAACTTGATTTGTCCAAGATCACCACCACATAACTAACGTGACGCAGCAAAGGCAGCTTAGGCTCAGACACTGCTCCGATGGGACGTGGAAATCCACACTTCGGGACACACTGCCTCTTCCAGGAGGGTCCGACAGGTTTGCCAAGGGGACAAATTTGAAAGGGAGAAATTGAAGCAACAACCAAGATACAAGACCTTCCCCCCCTCCCCTTAGAAAGGGGGGAAAAAAATACTGAATACTGAGGAAGTCATGCTTCACACTATGTGACCTATGAAAGATAAACAAAATTTAAGATGCATTCCCTTCCATGCTCGGGCAAGGCTGGATTCAAAGCTGTAGGAAAAACAACCCATAAACATAAAATAGTCAGGGACACCTCGAGGTAGAGACCCACCCTGCGACCTCTGGGATCCACAGCGCACACACAAGGGGTTAACACAATTGTGTGATGTTTTTAAAGGCCAATTAAAATGTTGAATGTTTCCCTTACATTTATAAGAGAAATAATCCAAAACAACCAAATCTAGCAGATCCTGAAGGTTACTCATCCAACCTAACAAAAGAAAAACCTCTCACATTTACTAACTTCTCTCAAACAAGAGAAGCTGACTCAGACCAAAAGGAATTTTTCTGACCTGAGAAGAAAACCTCACTGAAACAAGTAAATTCTAAATGGCTCTGAATTCTAAAACAAACAAAACACTTTACCCCAAAGCAGCTCCCCCACAAACACTGTCTCATTACTTAATCCAGAAACTACCTCCTGATTTTTCTTACTTAAGGAAATTCTCTCAAATTACTTAACCGTGTGTTAACTCCTAACACCTGGCCGTACTAAACACAGCTGAATTGGAAGAACCCTTCCTAAACTAAGACAGCAGAGTAGTCTATTAAGAAATAAGGACCTCTGACAGAGGACTTGCACCTACCTCTGACTGCCGACTGGGAACCCTGGGCAAACAGTCACCCAGCTGCACCTTGTGGCCCCTGTACTTGAAGCCAGCACACCCCACGCTGGATGGGGTCCAGGTCAGAGTCCCACAGCACCCCCACATCACAGCACGTGTGGCCCCAAGGCAGTGGACGCCCGACAGCGGGATAGCTCAGACCACAGTCACTCGGGAGGGTGGAGGGGCCTGTCCCCAATACCTCCTGAGAGCTGCTGATGCCAGAGGTGGGGTTCCCCTCTCTGCCCAGGATACTCCTACGAAGGGAGGGATCCGCGATGGTATCTTCAAAAGATCTGCCAGAGATCAGAGGGTGCTCCTGAACCTTAGCACCACAGACATCTTTGTAGGCAAGAAACACACGTCGACGTTTAGGAAAGATTTTCAGCAGGGACAGAGTGACACAGACAGATGGAGGGCGTTTATGGGTATATTCATATAGAACAAGATAGGAATGATTCAGTCCATGCAATCTCCTTGTTGCTCAAACTTACCTGTTTGTACCTCCTGGAATCCATCCCCATTTGTTCACTTGCAGAAATCTTACTCAAAATTCAATTCCTGGCTTCAATGTATCTGTTCATGACATACTTTATGCCCCAACTCTTCAAAGCAGTTAAAATAATGTCTTGAAGATATGCATGTTTTACAATGTATCACCCTGATGAGTCTGACAGGCAACAGTATTCATTCATTCAGCAAGTATTTATGGAACATCTATTCTACACCCGCCTAGATGCAGGGTTACAGCAGTGAATGGTCCCTATCCTCCTAGAATCTGTAGTCTGGTACGTGAAACCATGGGGACTCTCAAACACAGCCCCCAACACCCTAGAACACTCCTTGATATCCATTACTGATTATCTCAAGTCAGAGATCAATTTGTATTCCTTTACTAACCTATTTGTTTCAAAATTTGTTGCCGGTTAGATTTTTTCTGAAAGGCCCTAATATGACTCAAGACTTTATCTTGGGCAATCTGGTCAGTTTCAAATAGAGACATCCATTTAAAATGGGAGAATTTTTAAAGAAGGCCTCCAAGATACCTTATGAAATACATGTAAAGGTGATTACATATGTTAATTCTGTATAATTCATAATCTCTCGAATACATGGCTAGTGCTCTATTCCTATGAAGTTTCCCCTTACGAGATATTTGGTATTTAGTTACCTGTGCCTTCAATTTATTTTAAGAAATTATGGTATATAGTGTCTTAGGGAAAAAAGAATTAAGCAACACAATCAAAGCACAAAAGCAGAAAATATAGCAGGCACAAATACACCTGGTCAGAATATTAATATTCTGTAGGACACTTAAGTATCTGACAAAGTCATGCACGGAAGGAAACAAATCAGCTCTATGGGAACTCAAGCAAAACATAATTACACAACTAATAATTAAAGTGTCAGACTACCTCAAACAACAATAAAACTCATAACCATAAACTTATCAGACAGGGGGAGGGGACAAAACAGGAGCAAAAGCAGTTTGTGAAGCTGCAAAGGCACACGGGATGTGCAACAAGAAACCTGCCCTTCGGTGACAAGGGCATCTAGCAAGTGCAAGCCCCCTCCTACCAGCAGCCACAGAAAAGGCAACAAAATGATTCTACGTGGTTAAGTGGCCTGACACTGCACAACTTATTTCCTCTTTATGGGCACCCAAGTGAGGCCTTTTGTATAAAAATGAAGGGGTTGGATTATCTGAGATTCATACATTGCTCTACCAGTCCACGAGGCTGTATTGCAAAAATTCAACACACCCCAGGCAGCCTTTTTTCCTAAGTAGAAGATAACCACGCCTATCCAGTCTGAAAGTAATTACATTTTGAAACAAAGGGGGTACAATCAAGTCTGTAATAATACCCCCGGTTCTCCAAGACTTTAACATCAGTTTTGCGAGGCAAGCCATAGGTAGATGGAAAGTTCACCCACAGTACTCAAATATAAAAATGAAGTGCCAACCAAGCAGTAGAGGAATTACAAAAATTCAGTGAACACTAAAGAGAAAGAACACTTCATGGAGGAATTATTTCATCTCCATCAGGGGAAATCTTAGGACAAAGGTGAGAAGGTCAAAACATATACGGTGTGTTGGAACCACTAAGAATAGAGCCAGGACACAATGCATGCCTTCAGCACTTGGGTTTTTACCTTATTCATTCTTTCCCCCCTCCTGTATGTGGGTACGTTGAGTTGAGCCAGCTCCGCGAGATCGCTTCTCAGGGTAGACTAGGGCAGAGCCCTTTTTACATCTGTGTGGAAGTGGCTAGTGCTTGAATCCTAACCTTAACGTCATCATTGCCTATATAACAAGGTAATATGCCACCAACAAAAGCAGCAGATGTAAACCCACAATTTGAGATTAAAAGAGGAAAAGCAAGCATTTCCAAAGCCCCAAAATCAAATTTTTTTAATTCTAAAATTTTAAGGATTATTCTATTCTCATAGAGTTGCATCATTCTCCACTACCACCACCACCCACCCCCACCGCCTTTTAGTTAAATCCTTTCTGGATAAAACTCTCAGTCCTCAAATTTGTTTTACTAGTTCCTTAAAACATTCCCTTGGTGTATTGCAGCAGCTCTGTTTATCAAAAGACTAATATAAATAGCAGGTCAACAAGACTAGACAAGGAAAACACAAAACTCGTTTGACAACTGGAGCCAAAAACATGTTCCTATGAGTGCAAGAGAAACCACCACCTGCCCGTGTAGCCAGACCTGTTCAATCACAGCAATCAGATGTTCCCAATATAACCTCAATCCACGGCCCTCTTTCCCTTCTTCCCACCTGAAAGACATAAGGACCTTTGAAGCCAACTAGAGATTTGGACTACGAATTTATCTAAATTAAGTTCAAGACCTTCAACTCTCATATTACAGCTGAGTAATAACTATCAAAAGTGTGATTTAATTACCACAAAATTAGCACAGCCACATAGGTGAATACTAGAGCCCGTTCTCACTGAAAATCTATGATACCAAACAACTCGCAGGGCAAAGTCCACGTGGTTACGTGGGTGTTTGTTTTGATGGGAAACCTCCCGGCCCCATCCCACAGTCACCTGATATTCCTGCAAAAACATGTCCCTATGCTGGATGGATAAAGGAACAGGACTGGCACCAAAATTTTAGTTCATGGTACAAGGTATGTTAGGAAACAATTTCTCCCTGGAGTAAATAAACCTAGTTTGTTTTACTGACATTCTTATTTTTTTTAAATACACACACACACACACACACACACACACACACACACACACACACACATATATGTATGTACACTAACACATTTTGGTTTTGGTTTTTCTTAACTTTTTAAAAGTTTGCTTTGTAAATAATGCCATTTTGTACTGAATCAAAAATTCTTCTCAACTCACCTAAAATAGTATTTATAATTAAGATATATGCCTGAATATATACCACTAATATCATAAAAATGTTCCCAAATTATGTAGTAAAGCTAACTCCACCATAATTTAAACAAAATAATTTCCCTTTAAGGACTGTCACCCTCAATTAAAAGCCACAACATTAAGATGAAGTAAACACTTTTCAGGCTAATCAGAGGGCATTTCATAGAACTTTGTGCTGCATTATACCAGAAAAGCAACAGAAATATCTTGAGAATGGTGATTAAATACTCAAAACACCCTTGAAATAGCTTGCGTAAATGATACTGAGGCAAACCTGACTCAATTAGTAAATCTTAAGCAACGTCACTCTTCACCAAGACCAATGGGCGACCAAAAGAAATCTACTGCAGAGCTGAGGAGATTGCATTCTAAAAGTAACAGAATTCTAATCTTCAAAATTAAGTTATTTCTTCCCTATCCCTCCACCCTGTCTTTGAAAAGAGTCAAACAACTGAGAATAACAGGCTGTAAAGTAAACCATGTGAGCAGAACAACAACAGAGACTGACTCCCCAGGAATGCTTCAACTGCACACACAGGGTGTGCCCGGGCAGCGAGCAGCAAGCAGGTAACCCGACCCTGGTGTCCAGCCTAGCACAGCTGCTGGGCAACACCGTGACACTCCCAGGTGGAGCCAGAAGGGGAAACTCTGAGGAGGGGGTCGAGAGCACTCCCAGAGAGTGTCCGATGTCCACAAGTGATGTGCTAGGTGACCAGGGGGCCCATCCACTCACAGGGTACCTGGGGACCAAAGCATCCCATATTCCACATCTCAGATCACACGCACAGCTGTAACGGGCGTCTCACAGTTGTCAGAGCCCCAGCTTTCACCAATTAGCATAAAATTAAAGAAGAAATCCAGTCTGATAGCCTCAGCTATCTGGTGGAAGATATAAATAAAGCGTTAAGTATCACTGCTAATCCACATTCTATGAAAAAAACATTTCTGGGTTATACCAATACTGTCAATTAAGCAGATATTAAATTGTAAATATAGCAACACTAGGAAATCAATGGCTTTAATATGGTCTAAACTGCATCAAGGAAGATTTCGCCCATCCCCATGCTGTCATTGTCACCCTTGCTGTTTCCACTGGTTGTCACCTGCACAGGAAATAAATTATAGTGCACCTAGTCCATGTTTTAATAATAAACTGGCTCAACGCTTCTGCACAGGGCAGCAGGGTATACTACGAACATAAAAGACACCCACGGAGGTGTTGTGACAAGTGAGGACTGAAGAACCAGCCTGGCCACTTACTCTCAAGTGACAGCAGGTTGGGGTTCGGCTTGATGTCTGCACAGCGCCCTACAGTCGTTCCCTCTCAGGCTTCACGGTGGGACACACCGGCCCCCACGCCTCCTGTGCACACCTGCCCCACACGTCTTCTGTCCTAGGCTCTAACACCTGTATAAGGGCCTCGACCACAAAGCATTGTTTAAAACCATCTTTCAAGCCACAGAATCATCTTTACAAAGTGTGGATGAGGGCAGAGAGGGCAGGATGTTAATTTAATATTCCCATCTGCCAGATACACATATTGAACATAATGAAATATTTACTGGTCTGGGATTTGCTTCAAAATGATGGGATGGAAATAGTTCAGGGATATAGAAAAAACAAGATTGGCCAAAAATGTTAATTGTTGACGTTGGGTGAAAGATACGTAGAGGTATGTTATTCTCTTAACAACTGTAATGTATCTGAAATTTTCCCTTAAAAGAAATAATTTTAAAAAACACATCACTCTGAAGGAACATATTTTTTATTTATATGTATCCAACGAAACCGTATAAGAAAAGTCATCAATGAATGACAGCTGAGACAGACACAAACACTTCCCCCACTAACAGAGCCATTATGCTTCTTTTCTGGTTGCTTTTTATTTTCTGTAAAGGAACACAATGCCTTTGATTTCTGTAACTGACTCCTCAAATTTTAAAGTCAACATGTGTCTCAGCTAAAATCATAAACGTCTTTCAGCTTGGATTACTGATTATTCCAAGCCATGTTTTAAAAAACAAAATATATTCCATACAATCCTATCATGGTAATTAATCTCAGCTTTATGATGTCAGCAAACTTGAACTTCCTATTTTTCACAGCTGTTCTCTGCTGGCAGGGGGAAAAAAACCCAACTACTTCATACATTTTGCATCATCCTAGCACACTGTTTTAAAATATGCTCCAGTATCGATCGGAGGCATTGAAGGTGCTGCACCACACCGCAGGGAAGCAGGTACCAGGGATGGGGGTGGCGTCTTTAGGGGCTGTCTACACAGACCTCAGGCAGGTTAATCACTCAATAGAGGGCACTGCGGACTGGGAGTCTGGCTTGAGAGCCCCTTTGAGTGTCAAGTTTGAGTTCCCATGTCTGTTACTTCTATTAAAACCCAAAGCCGCCAGCAGAGGGCACTCTACGAGCATACAGATTCCTATTCTTACGGAGGGAAATGGGAGTTCTTACATCATTGAGGCAAAAACTTTTTCCTTTGATAGAAACAGCATCTCACTCTAGGAGGGAAATGGGAGTTCTTACATCATTGAGGCAAAAACTTTTTCCTTTGATAGAAACAGCATCTCACTCTATCAGGCAGGCTGAAACAATAGGCACGAGCCACCGAGTCCAGCTAATGTGTTTACTTTTTGCAGAGATGGGGTCTAGCTACGTTCCCCAGCCTGGTCTCAAACTTCTGGCCTCAAACACTCCTCCCACCTCAGCCACGCAAAAGTCCCAGGATTACAAGCTCAGTGAGCGACCACGCCAGGCTCCAAAAACACGTTCTTAATGGAACCTTCATATCCACCATGGGGACAGTTTAATCAGAAATTCAAATAAACCCAAGTGTTCACAAGAAAATACAATCTCTGGAGGCTACAAGATGTATCCTATACTGTTTAAAATACTTTTCTAGATAGCACTCTTCTTAAGGTTTAAAAAAAAAAAGTCAATGCAACGTGGTCGGAAAAAAGCATTGGGATCTTTGGCTTTCTCCATGCAATTAAAATTACCTTCCAGGCCAGGCACCTGGGAGGCCGAGGCGGGCAGATAGTTCGAGCTCAGGAGTTCAAGACCAACCTGAACAAGAGCGAGCCCCGTCTCTATTTAAAAAAAAAAAAAAAAATAGAAGGCCGGGCGAGGTGGCTCATGCCTGTAATCCTAGCCCTCTGGGAGACTAAGGCAGGAGAATCCTTCAAGCTCAGGAGTTCGAGACCAGCCTAAGCAAGAGCCAGACCCTGTCTCTGCTAAATATATATATATATATATATATATATATATATATATATATATATATATATATGTGTGTGTATATATATATATGTATATAAAGAAATTAGCTGGACAACTAAAATTATATACAAAAAGTTAGCTGGGCATAGTGGCACATGCCTGTAGTCCCAGCTACCTGGGAGGCTGAGGCAGAAGGATCGTTTGAGCCTAGGAGTCTGAGGTTGCTGTGAGCTAGGCTGACGCCACGGCACTCTAGCCAGGGCAAAAGAGCGAGACTCTGTCTCAAAAAAAAAAAAAAAGAAAGAAAGAAAGAAAGAAAAGAAATTAGCTGGACAACTAAAAAATATACAGAAAAAAATTAGCCAGGCATGGTGGCGCATGCCTGTAGTCCCAGCTGCCCGGGAGGCTGAGGCAGGAGGATCGCTTGAGCCCAGGAGTTTGAGGTTGCTGTGAGCTAGGCTGACGCCACGGCACTCACTCTAGCCAGGGCAACAGAGCCAGACTCTGTCTCAAAAAAAAAAAAAAACTTCCAAATAATGGCCATTTGTAAAAGCTTGTAGGAGCACCCACTCATTTATAACAGTGGAGACAGCACTATTGTTTATTTCCCTTCAATGTTCTTACATGAGTTGGTTTTTTTAAGCTCATACATTTGTAAATTTCTAAACTTCCTAGTAAAAAAATTAAGTAATATGTAGTAGGCCACCCTCTTCCTAATCCCAATAAAATATTTAAAATGTTTTTCCATGTTAGACAAGGAATGTGCCAACTTCGTAACAAGCATTGAGGGAGGCACATCTCACGCACGCTCGTGAAAACCCAATCATCCTGCTTATGAACTACAAAAGGATTTATTTAAAATAATTTGATTAGGGCCACAATAAACATAGCACATAGAACCACAGGAGATACTACAATGGAAAATAAATAAATATATATATATATGTTAAATTGGCTAGTTTTCATCAAGCCCAGGAATTAGAAAATGGACCATGAGATATTTTTGTTTTTCTCTCTACTGCTATGCTGTACTATTAACTCTTAACCCCAAAGGCTGGAGGCTGGGTGAGGGAGAGCTCTGGGGACAGATAAGACAACTCACCGTGCTACACGTCACACGGACTACCGGACGCTGTAATCCGAGGGACAAAGAAAACAAGCTCTGGAGCAAATGCCCAAGCAGCAGAAACACCAGAGCTTTTAAAACCAGCTTCACGAGCTACACAGCCTCTGTCAATAAATACGGAGCCTCAGCTCGTTCAGCACGACCAACAGGTGTTGCCAATGAAGGACCCAGCTGGAGCAAATCACTCGACCTCGCTCTGCCTTAATTTCCCTCATCTGAGAACAGTGAGTAACAAGAGCACCCAATGCACAGAGTTGTTAAAATGGTAAAATAAGTCAAAAATTTTAAAAGCTGTCAAAATAGCTCAAGGCATTTAATTCACTGCCCAATAAGTATGAGTTGCCATTATCACGAGCCAGGATTTCTACCCTTTGGGGAGAATGATACCTAGTGTTAATCCATCTCAAAAGGGAAGGAGGGAATCAACGATGCTTCTCAATCCTGGCTGTATCAGAAACACTTGGGGAGCTTTACTAACCAGCTACCCACCACCCCAACCTAAACCAATTGAATTAGTAACCCAGCCCAACACCAGGATTGCAACTGAATAACCAAAGTTGCTTGGCAAATGGGCAGATTCTCTAGTACACCTAAAACATTATTTGCTCGATGTGGGCAAATTCAACTGTGTTGAGTGTATACACACTTGTGGTTTAAAAAAGAAAAAGATCCCACATTCTAAGTTGTATAGCAGCTAACTGCAGTACCTAAGTATACATTTCTTTAGACTGGAATTTGGTTAAAGTTCTTTCCAGCTTTAAAGATGCATATAGGTAATCAATTAGCACTGTGAGGATTTCTGCCTAAAATGTGTTCTAGCCATCAACAGATGCCATAGAGCTTCCTAAAGCTCTCAGCTCTGTTTTTATACTTAGAGCAGACAGAGTCAATGGTTTCCTAAAACAAAAGCCTCTCTCTCTCTCTCTCATGTGTATAGGAAAGGCCAGCATTCCGTCTCTTTACTGTCCCTCCGCCCTGAGCACAGACGGAAGAGGGGCTTCTCCCCCCGGCCTCAGGATGTCTCAGAGCCCTCGGCTACTGGCAACCTTCCTCGCTTCTCTGTGGACTGGGAATCATCTAGTCTTTGCTTTGCCAATAACTAGCCGGGTATACTGAGGCAATTATCCACTCTGGTCATTTCCCCACCTGCAAAATAAAAGGGTAGCACAAGATGTAAGGGCCCCTCTTAACATCATACCATCCTCTGAGCCCACAAAAATCAGACCACCCATCCCCACTGCACACGGTGCGCTGGGCTGTGACATCATTCTAAGAAGCCTAAATACACTGGCCCAACAGTCCTAAGTGCATGTGTTCATGGCGGCCGAGGGAGCCAGCGAGAGGTGCGGGATGGGGTGGGTTCCTGCCCCACGGAGAGCACACACCACAGCTAAGGGGCAGAGCAGGGTGGGCGCCTGCCCCACCTGGGCTCCCCGGGTCCTGGGAAGAGCTGCATGTTCTGATGTTTTCTGTGGCAGCTTCTCATTTTCTCAGGCTGGCCATGACACATGACACTAAAGCAATGCTGTCCAAACCACCTCTCTACAGGCAGAGGAAGCCTGCCGGGAACCCCAAGTCAGTCTCCTTCCAGACTGCTGGAACCTGAAAGTGCAAAACACCACCCCACCCGTGTTTTGTAAAGAGGCCAACGTCCATTTAACTGAAGCAACGAGAGAGACTGCTGTGTTTATTTCTTTCAACCAAAACAAAAAAAAAAAAATCAAGTTTATATACATGGTGATTTATGGACACTTTGAAGCCTTTAAGATTTTCTTTCTGTCCCTGGTCTTACCTCTCTCCATTCCCAATCCTACACACCATTGCTGGAATAAAATTCGTCCAGCCCTGTTGTTAAACGCTCTCCTGTTTCAGAATGAAAAGCAGGTTTCCCTACTGTGCATGATATAGGTATTCGACACCCCCATCCACTCACCCTGCTCCAACCAACCCTTCCATCCTCACTCACAACCATTCATTGGGCACAGTCCTCTAAGGCACCTGATATCTGACAAGCAGTGTTCAACAATGTCAACCCTCAGCCAAGCACAGTGGCTCACACCTGTAATCCCAGCACTTTGGGAGGCTGAAGGGGAAGGGTCACTTGAGCCCAGGAGTTTGAGACCAGCCTGAGCAACATAGTGAGACCCTATCTCTACAAAAACTTTTAGAAGTTAGCCAGGTATGGTGGTGCACACCTGTAGTCTCAGCTACTCGAGAGGCTGAGGCAGGAGGGTCACTTGAGCCTAGGAGCTCAAAGCTGCAGTGAGTTGTGATCAGGCTACTGTGCTCCAGCCAGGGATATAGAGTGAGACCCTGTCTCAAAACAAACAAAAACAATGTCAACCCTGAGACAACATAAGACCCTTGCAATGCATTCTGGATCAAAGGCCAGGTATATGAAGTCTATTTTACCAGATTCTGGGTATTTTGAGGCTTAATAGTGTGTAAAATGGATCTTCATTTTCCTCAGTAATTAAACACAGTTTTTAGAAAACCCTCTCAAATTTAAGCTCTTGAATATCTAACAAAATTATATAGTGCTTCCAATACATACAAACATACTTCAGGAAACCAGTGCATTAAAGAGCAAATAAAATGTCTAAAAGATTCTGACACTAAATTAAGTGTCATTTCTGGACATTTTCATAGATTAGAAAAATAGCCACATTAGTAGCCAGCTAGTCCCACATGCTGAACACTTCCACAGACTGCAGTGACATAGTGGCACTTCAGAAAGAAAGCAGCAAACTTCTCTCCAATCCTCATATGTATCACAACACATGACTAATAAAAGACCAGTAAATACATACCCCAAAGTACTCTCCACTTGAAAATGATACACTTCTATTTATCCTGATGCTACACTAACCAGTTTACAGTTAGTATTAATATGTCACACTGTTGCCTATATTCAAATGTTCCCAATTTAGATGAAGTCACTGCCAGCTCCAGTGAAAGTATTTTATCATCCAGCAGAATACAACCATTTCTGTACCTGTTGTTCCTTTCTCGCTGCCTAGAAGCAGCAATCAAAAAATCCAAAATTTTCAGGAGGTACATTAATTTTTAAAATAGTTTGTCATAATGAATGTAATTGCCTGGGTTTCACATCAGACAAGATTCCAAACCATCCTTATACAGTCACGTGCCGCACGATGACATTTTGGTCGATGACGGTTGATATAAAGACAGTGGTCCCATAAGATTATAATACCGTTATTTTTATTGTGCCTTTTCTATGTTTAGGTATGTTGTAGATACACAAACACTTACCATTGTGTTCCAACTGCCTACAGTATTCAGTACAATGACATGCTGTACAGGTTTGTAGCCTCGGAGCAACAAGCCATATGCCATACAGCCTGGGTGTGCAACAGGCTGTACCATCTAGATTTGTGCAAGTACACTCTGAGGTTCGCACAGTGACAAAACTGCCTAATGATGCATTTCTCAGAACCAATCCCTGTCCTTAAGCCATGCATGACTCTAAATACAAACCCTTAAAATGCTGAAAGCAGCCTGCTTTTTAAAAGATACAGTGCTACTCAAAAGAGCTGTTGTGAGAATTTGAAGTATTCTATATGTAGAATGGAGGCTACACATCTTTAAATAGTATAATTTGATTTAATATAGAAGAGTCTGCTACAATAACCTAGCCTGACAAGTAAGTGCCCAGAAAAATTTCCACTTAATTAAAAATACACGAAGGAAGTTGCACACACAGATTAACTTTATTATGCAACAAGCAGTCTCAGAGAGGAGCTGGAAATCTGACAGCAGCCCAGCTAGTTCACGGTGCTTCACTCCTGGCTGTTTGTGTGCTCATCTGTAATCCATCCATCCCCAGGGAGAGATTAAATTTGAAAAGATGGACGAAAAGCACATCCACTGCCACCCCCTCAATCAAAATCAGGGGCTTTTTCAACATGTGTTTTGGAGAGTTTTAATAGGTGGTATAGCCTGAATCAGAACTGAAGAGCAATTCATAAAGAATTTTAGTGTGTTTCTTAACATGCTCAATAAAATAATTTCTCAAGGCTGTATCCAGACCTAAAATAGTTGTTAAAGGCCAACATAAACCTGATACCAAAATCAGATAAAGACACAGGCGCAAAAATCATTAACAACATATTATCAAATGAAGTCCAGCAATATATCAAAAAGCAGCAGCTGGGATACAAAGGCATCCTGTCTACAACCACAATTCTCCCTTTTTCTCTCTCAAAATCCAAAATTTTTCTTTTGTCTCTTTACAGGATAAATTAACTAGATCTGGAAACTAAATTAATTAATGAGTTTTCCGATTGAAAAGCTTTCACTATCTGCGGTACCACAAACCTGCATAACGAAGGATTATTTTTTAATAATAACCTATAAATCAGGAGTAGAGAAATCAAATGCTAAAACAGAGGATGACACCAAAGGCAGTATCCAAAACGCACTCCATGAGGTCTTGCACCGTGGGCAGATGTGGGTCACAGGTGCTGGAAGGATTCCAGCAGCCCAGAGGAGGAAGGAGTCCCCTTTAATGAGCACATAGGTATAAAAAGAGAGCCCCAACTATTTCTATACCAGAAAGAAACTTCTCTTGTGGACTCTCAAAGAGAATGCCGTGTATGACATAGTAAACCAGTCTTTCAAGGCATTCTTTATAAATCCAGCATTGAGTTGGACAGGTATGCTTATTGTAATGTCTCTCAATTGAAGGGAAATGACCTAATCCCAAAAGCAATGGGGAGGTGGGGGGAGCAGCCCATAATTTGGTCTGGTTACATAGCTCTATTGCTGTCAGTTGCACAACTTTGTTCCCCAGACTTAAGAATTTTACAGCTACAAATTTCCTTAGGCAGGGTCTCCATACGATAAAGATATTTGTGTATACATAATGATGAAGTCATCAGTATAAGCATCTACTGAATATGCTTTGAACTATTTCTTTATACTTTTTTCTCTCTTTGCTTTATTATCTTATTCACAAAAGAAATGTCAAAATATAAAATTATGACTTATGACTGATCATCTTCTTTTAGTTACTCTTCTATAGAGCAGGTCTGAGCCTTAAGCTGCAATACAGACAATGTATGCAAAGAAAATATATTCTGGTATGAGAGCTTCAGCTGCCCTATAAACTTCAATCAAAACTCTTATCTGGAGGGCTGGTCTTTTACATCCTTTTATCTTAACTCTTTTAAAATCTTAGTCCTTGACAGTAACTGCTGACATTGACAGGTGTAAAAGTTACACTTACTGCTTTAGTGCTTACTAGAGTAGGTGCTAAGCAGGTATCACGCTACCTGAACTATTGTTCCAAGTTTGTTTCAAAGCAACGCAAAAACCTATAGCCATCTGTTCTATGAAATTAAGATTCTTCATAAAACAGCAACACTTTTTTAGGTCATAAAAGAATATAAAATAATTATTTGCCATTAAAGTCACCGGACAGTAAGAGATTGCAAAAACTCTGGAGATCAACAGCAATGGAGAAAAGTTAAGGTTCAAAATCAAATGGTAACTTTTTCAAAATCCAATAGTAATTGGACAGCAAGATCTAAAACTTCCAACTTCTAACTTCTAGTCCAATTTTTTTTTTCAGCATGCCATACATGTTTTGCCAAAATCCTTATTTTTAATTTAAACCACAGGGAAAGTAAATACTGTAATGAATTTGCAAATATTTACAAGAGGTAAGCAAAGAAAGTCAGCCTAATAAATTCAGTGAGACAAGTATTAACATAATGGGAAAAAATTCCAAGGGACAATTTTCTCAGCTTCTCAGAATTGATAGGTTAAGAATAAAAGGCAGAGAAGAATTTTGCAAGACTAACACTCCAAAGGAATAGCAACTTGCAAATTTATCAGCTATTAATCTTTCCTTAAGAAATATAAACAGCAGGGTATTTTCCCTGTCTCCCACTTTAAAAGACCCCCACCAAAGAGCTATTAGAGGAATTGAAACTACTGCACAGTCACCAATAATATTTTAAAAAGCACAGCCAAGCCCGACAATATAGTTCATGTTATCTGCTCAAGTAAATGCAAAAGCAGTCAAAGGGAAGACATTCTAGGGCAGAAGTTCTTAAGTAAATTGCACGACCACCCACCTGCCCACTACAAAATGTCTTCAAAGTCTCTTTTGGAGTACTTTGATTTTATTTTTTAAATGCATATGAAATTTACGTCTTATTCCATAATATCTGCTTTAATGAAACAAAAGCTGAACCTTCAGATAAATGGACAACCATCCTTGACAAACCCACACCTCCCCGAGCAGTGCTCATAGCCAGTGTGAGGCACACCCTGGAGTGTGGCTACAAATAGCGGCTGTCTGAGAGAGCCATGCCCCTCAGCACCAAGCAAGGGGCTCCCAGGAGATGCTCCTCTGTGACCAGTGTCTCTGCCCCACCCCCACCTCATTCTTTGGTTCCCACTCTCTCTCCTGACCTCTAGAGGAAGTGAGGTGACACTGCAATAGAGGAGTGTTGTGCCAAGGTCAGACAATGAAACATGAAGTTTCTCAAGAACACAGGTGGTGGGCAATACACCTCTACCAGCTACAAACATAGAAGTATCAATTACCATTACAATGAAACATTGGCTTCCCTGTACTTAGACTTTATACCAAAGTTCAAAGATAACACCATTAATCACTACGCACAAAGGCATGACTAACCAACCAGTCACCTCCCGGTTGCACATGGAAGTGGAACTTTCCCAGTATCGCTGACAGTAGGTGTTGAAAGTGCCATTATAATCACTCTTCTCAGAATTCTTTAAGACAAAATTTAAGGGGAAAAAAATTTGTTTACTAACAGTTGTCTTAAGATTTTAATGCAAATATACTTCCATGCTGTCACTAATGAGAAAAAGGATCTGATTTAAAAAAAAAAAAAAAACAACTAGTGACAAGCATGATTAGAGTTTTTATCAGGCATTTATTCTGGTAAGCAGACTCAAACTTAATGTAAACCATCTTTCTCAAAACCCCTAATATAAAGCTAACTATAATCCACCAAAAAAGAGAATAAATTATGCCTCTGTAAAGGAAAAATCAGAGCTGTTTTCTATTTATTTCCCATTGACAAAATGAACCCCATAAATAACAAAACAATCACTGATTCAGAGGGAAAAAGTACAGAGTATGAAAGCAAACCATACGGCTTTAAAAGCGATAGAGAATGAACTGCAAAATAAAACGTTTTCTAATTTCCTAATTTAGAATGTTACAATTTCTTAGGTTCAAAAAAAATCCTTTAAAACATGTCTATCATAATGCAACCCTTGAAAAATAAACATGTTACAGCAACAAAGTACTTTCTTTTATTTATTTATTGATTGATTGATTGATTGATTGAGACAGAGTCTCATTCTGTTGCCTGTGCTAGAGTGCCATCGCATCAGCCTAGCTCACAGCAACCTCAAATTCCTGGGCTTAGGCGATCCTCCTGCCTCAGCCTCCCGAGTAGCTGGGACTACAGGCATGTGCCACCAGGCCCGGCTAATTTTTTCTATATATATTTTCAGTTGCCCAGCTAATTTCTTTCTATTTTTTTAGTGGAGACGGGGTCTCCCTGTTGCCCAGGCTGGAACAAAGTACTTTCTAAAGGCACATGGATAATACACTTCTGCATTTAAAGATCTGTCAAATTACTATCAGTGAAGATTTATTCATATAAGAAATGCATGGGCACTTGAAAAACAAGACACTAAACAAAAACTTCAGATGCTGTGTCAAAACAATTGGCCCTCCACTTGGGGGGATGTGGGGAAGACATCAGATTTCTACCTTAGCAAACACAAAATCAATTCCAGATGAATTTAAGATTAGATTCTAAATGTTTTCTTTTATTATTTTTAAAGCATTTGATTTAAAAATTGAGAATATAATTTGCAATTGGAGGTAAGACCTTCTTAATGCAAGACACTAGATGTTAAAATCCCAAAGCCAGAAAGTTTAAAATTTCTGTACAGAACATGGTATATACCATTAAAAAAAAAAAAAAAAAAAAGCTAACCAGCAGAAAAAAGACAGAAAATATATTTTCAATGCGTATCACAGTTAAAGTTACTCCTGTTACTTGTAAGAAAAGTAACTCAAAAGAAAAATGGATAAATACATAGGAAATTCTGAGGCAAAAATATTAGCATATAAGAAAACAGTAAAACTCACCAGTGCTAAAGGAAATGGAAGCAATGATGTACCACTTTTTGACTATCCAACTGACAAAAGAAAATAGTAAGGAAATAACCTAGTATTTACAAGAGGCAGAGAGACAAATTATTTTTAGGGCAATTTGTCAATATCTAATAAAACGTAAGATGTACACTTCCTTTGCCCCAAGCTACTCATCTGTAGGAAAACTTTCATACACAGGAATAGATCTAAGATGCTGTAGGAGTTATTTTTAGCAGAATATCTGAAAAAATATATTATTATCATTGGAGGAAGAGTTACATAAGTAATGATAGCTCCATATTACCAGATACTCATGCAATATGCAGCGATGATTTCAGGAGTTCTCACTAGATGCAAATTGAAATCCTGACTCAATCTGACATTGAACCCTAATGTGACTAACCACAATCCGAATTCTCTTCCTCCTTCTCAAACGATCTGTTCCAACACAACAGATCTGCTTGCCAGCCCCCAAATCTGGCTTAGGCTTTAAGCATTCCATTGCCCTGACTTCATCAGCAATGCCTACCAAAATGTTACCTAACCTTACCAAATGGGCTTCAGAGGTTTCCCCTGAGAAAACAAAGATGTATGCAATTATTTATTCAAAAGGATTCCCATCAGGCCTTTTTTAAAAAAAAAAAAAATTGAAGCAATTAATCCACCTTATTTTTCTATTCATTTCAAAGTAAGTGGCAGATGTCATTACACTTTGCCTGTAATCATTTTAGCAAGGCAATATATGCACTGTAGTAGAATCCCAATTTTTTTAAAAGAAATATGTTATATCTGGTATATATTCCACTTGTGTAATGACCTTTTTCTTAAGGTGATAAAAATTAGTTTTTCTTCGTATGCATTTTTTTCCAAAGTGTTTTGCACAAGGAATTAAGACTTATAAAATCATACCCAAATCGAGTCATTCTGAAAGAAGGAAAAGTATTAAAAAATAAGTAGCCCAAGAGAGCCACTCTCATCTTTTTCTTTTCTTAAAAAAAATAAGTTTTCAAAGGAAATGCAATATTTGCAACTGAATGTACACATTCAGATTTTTGCCCCACCAATGAAACATTTCCTTTTCTTTTGCCTAAAATTGAAAACAGAACATAACAAAAAATAACCAGCACTGACGGTATAATCTAATTCTCATGCTAAATTTTTTAACAACATTAAACCTTTGAACAAAAATTCATTAAGTTAGACACATTGAATCCCACTTGTTTATTCTAGCTTTCCCTTGACCAGCCTGTAGGCTGAGAGTGATAGAGTATGTCACATCTTGCAGCAGGGCTTTATACCACTACTGCATTCTTTATTACAAGGAAAACACCTGAGGCCACCAATTTCAAACCACAAAAATACAGTTTTTACACCTAACCCTTGCATTACACACAAACAACAACAACAAAAATCTCTATTGAACAGTCCCACTACATGTGCACTCAGATATCTCCAATTCTCTTTTCTAATGCCAGTTTTGCCTGCTAATGAAACACATCCCAATTACTTTGAAACATTTTTCTCCCACTATTTTATTATGAGACTATTCAAACCTATGGGAGAATTACCCTATGAATACCCACACACCCACTATTTAGATTCCATACTTAACAGCCTGCCACATTTGCTTTATCCCAAATCTACCCGTCCAGCCATCTCTCTACCCACACTGTTATTCCATCTCATTTTTTTAGGCATTTCAAAGTCAGTGGCTGACATCAGTACACTTTGCCCCTAATCACTTCAGCATGCACATCATTAACTAGAGATCAATATTTGAAACAACTCCATTTCTTTTATTCAGGCATGTTTTCTTCCTTTTAGCAAGAACCGTAACAGGAGTTAAAATTTTAGGAAGTAAAAAGTCCCTTGGACGGATGACAGACTCCCTCCACCGAGCGGATGCACTCTCCATGGGGAAAACCAAAATAGCCTACAGCCCTTAGAGATCTAAGGTCAACTATGCACACTGAAGGGCTGTTCCCCAGAGGCCACCTCCAGCCCCCTAACCTCCCATCCGGCCACACAGAGCTGCAGGCAAATGACCAATCAGCTCTCCAAACCCCGACCCAGGCATGACATATCCGGAAGCTATAGGGACCACATCATCCCCATGACACCTGCATAATGATTTCTGATTTTGTAATTAGCCATGCAAGTCTTCTCTTCTCAAATAGTTTACCACCTTCTAAAATGCGGGGACCATTCTCTACAGTATTAAATAAGTATAAAGCATTGTTTTTAATTCAAATACGTGGTGTAAGGCCTAAAAATTAGGCCCAATATTATGTGCTGCCTTGACATCTGGGGAAAATCGGGAGGGTCTCAAACAGGCTGACTGGAAGGCCCCCTCCCCACTCTGATCCTGCTGATAAGGTCCCCCTAGCCAAACAACCTTCCTGACCACAGGGACCGGCACAGTTTCTCCTTATCCCTGAGAACGTGCTCCTCCCTGGACTTCCCTCCTTCAGTGACAGACACCAGCATCCATGCAACTAGACTGTAAGGCAACTGCACGCAACCAGGAACCTCTGTTTCCTACTCACTGCTGAGGCCCCAGCACCTAGCATGGGGCCCAGCACAGAGTACATGCTTTAGAAACATCTGCGGAGCAAATACACGAACAAACGATTTCCTATGAAAGGTAAGCTCACCTCCTATGCCCCTCCGTACATTTATAATACATATCTGGTTAAACTTGATTTAGAGGTGATTTTTCTTTCATGAATCTGGCTATAAAAGAAATGAGACAGAAATAGATAGCTTGCATAAAAAATTCTGTGCTATTATCTAAATTCTTACAAAAGTGACAACTACGCTGATGAAAGATGAAGTTATTTCAGATTTTTGAAAATAGGTTATTTTAGACATTCCAAAAGGCCAGAAGCAACAAGTCTCATTTCTCCTTCCCTTTGTACTGTGAGACTCTACACAATCCCAGCTGAGAACATTGAGATCCAGTCACAGAAACATAAATGACAAGAGAAGGGGGTTGGGGGAAGAGAGAGAAGCAGCGGCATGTGGTATTGACCTGGTCCCAAGAATTCATTATACAGGCTGTTTATTTAGCCGGCTGAGCTAATAGTTGGTGAGGTCAAAGGTATCTCACTCATACAATTTGCCTTTCACTTTTTAACAGAAGCCAAAGTTTATTCTGTGATTATGTGGTCGGGCACGGAGGATTTCCCACTTCAGCACTAACAATGGTCAGAGGCTGAAAGCCTTCCTCGAGGTGCTTGGCTGCCATTTGCCTTAAAGGGCAGATGAAGCTGTATAGTCACCGCCACATGGGCCCCACCATGGACCCAGAAAGGTATCTGCCACCCACGACTGGGCAGCACTTACCCTAGGGCCACAGAGGGGAGAGTCCCATCTTCTTCCTCGGAAGCTTATGCTTGGGGGAGGCAAAGCCACATCTTCGACCAGTGCTCTGGTTTGAATGTTTGTGTCCCCTCCAAAGTTCACATTGAAACTTAATCCCCAATGCAGCAGTATTAAGAGGAGAGGTCTTTATGAGGGGATCAGCCTTAGCTGGAGAGAACCAGCTAAGCCCTTTGCCCCTCTGCCTTTAGCCACGCAGCAGCAAGGCGCCACCTTGAAGCAGAGACCAGGCCCTCACCAGATGCCGAACCTGCCGGTGCCTTGATCTTGGACTTCCAGCCTCCAGAACAATGAGAAATAAATCTGTTCTTTACAAATTACTTAGTCTCAGCTATTTTGTTATAGCAGCTCAAGTGGACTAAGACACACCACAAATCAGCATGATACACACCTAGGAAAACAGGAACACAAGGACGTGGCACGCCACAGCAGGGAAGCCTGCGTCAGCTGAGGGGTTCACAGAGCAGCAGTTGAGTTGGAGCAGCCAGAGCAGAGGATGCACCAGGCAAAGCCTCAGGAGGAAGGCAAGACCAGATGCGGGCATCTTGTCGAATAAGCTAAGACTCTGAATTTCATCCTAAAAGCCAAGGATCTTACTATGGGCAATGAACTTGAATATCCACTATTCTATTTTTTCTCTCTTTCTTAAATGCCAGTTTAACCGAGTAAGGAACACACCCTCCTTTGCCCCTGCTCCCCACCCTATACACACACATGCATACATACACATGCACACACACACAAGCACCACAGAGAGTACTAATCCTCCTACATGATACACACATCCATAATTGTAAGGAAAAGACCTTTAATAGGTAGCTGGAGGGAATGATCAGGCTTTTACAAGTACCACTGGTCCTGGGAAAGCTGGTGCTGGACCCACCTAATCCTAAGGTAGAAACCCACTTTTAATAAGCTCCATAGCACATCAAAATTGCTGTGTACTCAACACTTCATTAAAGTGCAGGGAAGCAACTGCCCCTTCACACAACGGATTGCTAGTTTTATTTGTAAAGTGTTTACACTGTATTATAAAACATAGAACCAGAGCAAGGAGAAATAGGGGTGGTTCAGTGAATGGCTATGATTGATATCTCTGAACAAAAAGTCACAAATAGAAGTGAAGAAACACTACAGCTAGCCGAAGGTAACTCACTCTCCCAACCACCGCCTGAAACCAAATTACCAATTATTAAAATGTATGTAAAGTCTTTATTATGTGAAATGAAGTTGACAACTAAATGCACTGTAGTTCCCTATGCTGGACCCTGGAATAGAAAGAGGGTATGAATGGAAACACTGGTGAACACCAAAGAAAATCTGGAGTTTAGTTAAAGTAACATACGAATGTTGGTTCCTTCATTCTGACAAATGTCTCACAGTGGTGTAAGATGCTAGCACGGGGGACTGGGTGAGGGATATATTCTCCATACTATCTTTCCAACTTGTCTATAAATCTAAAGTTATTCCAAAATAAAAAGGTGCTTTTAAAAATGCATTAATGATGACTGCACCAAAAGCTGTTCAAGAAACAGGGAAGGGATGAACCACTCCAAGTACTACCAAAGGATCTAGCAAGATAAGTATCCACTGGACTTGCATTAATTGAAATGCTGTAATTCCAGGAGTGCTTGGGGGTGGGTGGAGGGAGGAATCACAGAACTGTGTTGTGAAGCTGCAAAAGGCCTCAAGAGCTCCACTCTGTCCCAGAGGGCCCACAACAACCCCTCCACTTGCGCCAAGACCACTGCTCAACAGGAATCACTACTTCCACCAACCACCTTGTCTAGCCTCAACGGTGCTCCGGATCATTCTAGAGTGAATCAGAAGATCCCAACAGCTTTCCCTGACCTTAGGAATGCATCCTAAACCACTGGTTTTCCTATGATGGTCAATTCAGTGGGAACAGGGAATAGAAAGTCTACCAAGCACTGTTCTCTTAACTTCAATCCTACAGAAGTTTCTCCACGTAGAAAATCTCTCTCTGTACATGCAATACAGAATATATTATGAAGCTCAGTGGGGAATCTTCTCTCTCTCCTGCCAAAGAAGCAGGGAAATGGCAAGTCACAAGGAAGAGTTGGGGAGCAACTCAGAACGGCTAAGGTTCACCCTCCTACGCACTGACCCACAAGTGACACCGCCGCAAGTTCACGGAGAAGGGAAAGGAAGGAAAGATGTCAGATGACTTTAGCTAGAGAGACAGAAAACACAAACACAGCAGCTGGTGAGAGTCCTCCACCCCACCCCAAGAGGATAAGGGAAGGAAATCTGAAACCACTTCAAGAGGGAAGAGAGGCGGCTCCCACTGCTGCAGCCACCACCTCCGCCTCCTCTGGGGACTGCGAGCAGGTCCGGGCAGGAGGCTGTGCAGCCAGCAACAGAAAGCTCCCTCTGAGCTCGGTGGCAGGAGAAGGCTCCAAGAGCACTCCTAGATTCTGAGATAGCAGTTAATTCAAGGACACATGGATGCTTTGAAAGCAAAATGGTAAAAAAACAAAATAAAATAAAATAAAAAATAAGTAAAAAACAAATGTATCAGCAGATCTGGTCTCCGTGTCAATGGAAGTAGCCACAGGACCCAGAATCCGAGAGGACCTGACCTCTTGACTCTGGCAGTGGCACGACAACTTTCTTCGTCCCTCCCTTTGCCAGTTCTAACAAAAAGCAGTTTTCTATCATTCCTGACTGGCAGGACTGTGAAAGGTGTGTTCAGTGCCAGGTTGCTCTTCTGGCTCCACCCTCACCGCCCCTCCCACTCCTGCTACCAGTCAGCTCCCAGGGCTGCCCTCCAACCCCCCACTGCACCCCCCCCAACTCGAGCCAACCAGTTGTGAAGCTTCAGTCTCCCTGAGCAGCCTCTCCCATAACATAAGAACAACAAATTATGTCCCCTCCCCTCTCCTCCTGGGGATTCAGGGAGAATTTTCATTTTGAACCAAAAAAAAAAAAAAAAAAAACCTGACATATATCCTTTTCTTTAATTGAGATCCAGACTTCACAGCATAAGAAGATCAACTAAGTCTACTAATTATACCGAGTAGGGTAAAGAGTGGTTTACAATTTTTTAAATGTGAAACTTGACTTCGTAAGTCCACTTATGCAGAAATAGCACCACACTGGCAACAGGTTGAGCAGGTAATGTTATCAATGTCTCAAATCACTAACTCCCGAGTTCAACTTTGAACCCGAGCAAATGTAAATGCAAAAGACTTATTTATACAAAAACTTTTTTCCCCCTAAAATGAATATTTTGGCTTAACGGAACTAGATGACCAAACCAGTAGGCTAATGGAATACTCAATACTACATCTCCACGTGCAATAAAATGGCAAATCTAGAAATAAGGGAATTGTCTACGGAAAAGTTCACTGCTATGCTTTTATAAAGCAAATATTTATTAATATTTTTATTTTAAAGGAAAATTTGGGGTGACCAAGAAAGGGAATAGCTAATTCCTGTTTGTGTGGGGTTTTCTGGACACCAATCTATGCAGCAGTGACAGGGCCCGTCCAGATGAGCACAGCCATCCGCATGTGGACCAGAGATGAATACCCAGCTGTCCGCACAAAAACTCTCCCCACACTGGTGAGTGCCACTGTGGTCCCTGTTTCTCTGGGACAGAAAATTCTGCAATCACATTATCCCTCATCATCTATGAATTCAGTAGGCTTTACGTTTCATAGGAAAGCTCTTACAGTTTCGCAGAAGTCATTGAAGCACATACAACACAGAAGTCAACAGAAGTTGGCCAAAACATATCAATGCAAAAAATAAGTACTGATTTTTACTTGCAAACTCACAGGACAACTCTTCAGATTTTGAAAGCGTTAAAACAGAGAAGATCACAAAATTTCTTAAAATATATAGGATAACAATAAGTCAAATTCCTAACAAGCAGGTTCAATGACAACACTTGGTATCACCTGGCATAAGAATTGCCTTTTTTTTTTTTTTTGATTTTCAAGGTGCTTTTACTTCTGTTGTCTTAACCTCCCCAGAATCACCGTGGAAGGATGAAAATGCACACAATACGTCCATTTCATTGATGGACAGAGTGAGAGACCAACAGACTAATCCAATCTGCTGCCACATCAGGTCTTCTCCAGATCCCCAGTCCTTGGTCCTGCAATCCCATGCCAATCAACACAGAACACAGAAGCACAAAGGCAAGTGGCCAAACTCTCCTGTATCTAAAATCTATTTTCTCTGAGCCACAGACATCCTAATTAGCCTTGACAGGTTTTACATACAACGCCGACTGGCAATGGGCAGCTAAAGTTGCACTGATTGTTCCATTAACGTGAAGATGCAACCTGCACATCAAGTGTTTAAAAGCGGTGCCAAGGCTGGTGGAGGAAAAAGGAAAACAGGGTCAGTCTGTGGGCTCACATAAGCCAGATGACTGCCGCACGGTCACTCACGGCTGCTGCCCCCCGGGCTAAGAACACGGTGGGTCCTCCCTGCTGCCCTTCCCTGCCATATATAGCAGCGCCGGGCACCTGGCACAGACTCTCTCCATGCTCACAGCTGCCTGCAAAATTGCTCAGAGTAGCAGCATGTCTCTGCTAGTTGACGAGATCTCCAGACACTCCGAGCCTGTGAAAGCAGCAACAGAACAGCCAGGCCCAGGCCGATCCAGACAACCGACAGAGCAGCAGGAATCTCAGCTGCTCAGAGCAGTCACCGTGCACTTCACCCCTGCACCTCCCTCTGGTCGAACGGCTCTCCCTAGTGTCCCCTAGAAATAATAATAAATAGCACAACAACTTAATTTTATCGTTAAAAGGCAACAAGCCAGATAGCTCTGTTTCTCCTAACGTTACCTACGTAAGGGGAAGATTTGCATTATCCAGGCAAACCTTGAAATAGTTACCATGACAAATCTCAGTTTTAAAACATATTCATCACTAAGAGGAATTCAACGGTGAGGATATTACTCTGTTTATCATCAAGTAATACAAAAAATGTGTTAAGTTAATCCAATATTTGGCTGTTTATGATTTACCTTCCAGGATTGAAAAGCTGTGCCTTCCAGGTCTGTTTTTATGTTGGGTTTTCACAACTGCTGCTGCCCAGCCACTAACTAAGCATAATAGGTACCCACTTGCCAGCCTATCACTGGAATCTGCCGATTAAACCTCTAAATTACTTGGCTTTGATAATGATTTTTAATGACAAACTACAAAGAATGATAGTGTTTACAAGGCGGGGATGGGAGCAGGGCCGGGGTGAGGGTGAAATCAGAGGCCCTTGCCTCTGACACAACCTAACGGGGTGCCCAAATGTCAGTAGTCACGATAAAGCGTTCGAAGCTTCTACTGCACTAACCACTATGAATTCTCCCTTCATTTGTACTCATCAACACCTACAGAGTGCCCGATGCCACAAACACTTCACAAAAGGATGTGATCTTTCTTATCTTCATAACACCACTGGTCTGATGCACAACTGGTTATTAAATACTAACTGCATCAGCAGATAGCGCCACAGCAGGAAGTGTAACCCATCAACCTGGACTAATTTTCTCCCACTAGATTTTCCCATTATTTACCTTCCAAACTCTAGTCCTATTCTCTTACCTCCCCCCATAGACTTTTACATTTATTTTCCCTTCAACTGTCTCCAAAATTATATAAACAGCAGTTGCATGTTCTTATGGTAGACTTTCACATCATTACACTGAAAATATTATGATGCAGCCTGGCCTACAGTTAACTGGATGCTTACTAACACTAGGATTATTTAACATTATTCTGGAAATACTAGCCTGTGCGATTAAACAAAGTGAGTGTTTGCTATAACTACAGAGAGGAGGCAAAGTCATCATTGTTTGCATATAATTAAACTGCATACCTGGAAAAACAAGAGAATAACTTGAATTATTATAAAACTAAAGAAATTCTTAGTTTGGAAGGTCATAAAATGGTTATAAAAATATAAAATAATTGCTTTTCCTATAAACTATAAACAGTTTAAAAACACAATGAGAAAACGTTGACAATAGCAAACATTTAAATACCTAGTAAACACATAAATGCATAGACCTTATATGATATAGATGTAGAACTTTAGAAAGTGAAAAAAAGAAAAGTAAAAGAGAAATTAATATATATTCTTGGATAAGTATATTCTTTCTTGGAGAGTCAGAACTGACGATTTTAAAGACGTCAATTCCCTCCAAAAATAACATAGAAATACAATGCAGTCCCAGTGAAAATATCAGCAGAATCTCTATTTGTTTTGCTTTTGTGGGATGGGTCCGCTTTGGCAAAATGAGTCCAAAGTTACAATCTTGAAAAGTAAAAGCAGAAAATTCAGTTATGAATGTTATAAAAACAAAACACAATACAGAGGTGCCTTTTTAGAATTAAAAATAGTTTGGGATTGAGAAGAGAAAAAGAGAAAAAAAATAAACAAAGTATACACAACACAGAAATAAGCATGTTTTAATTTATGGAAAATATCACATTTCATGTAAAAACAGAAGAGAGTGATTATTTTTAAAATAAAATGGCCCAGAATTTCCACTTCTAGGAAGCTACAGACACACTAGTTAGAGTGCCAACATTGGGATCACATCTTTCTCTCAATCTGTCTCAATCTCTCACTCACACACACATACACTCCCCTAAAACCATAGAAAATTAGAAGTTTATACAGAAGACACAATTCACGTGTTTCCATTTAGAGGAGAGCAGTTAGGAGCAGGCAGCCTTATTTCTTCTCTGTACTAATTAAGTTTTCTAAATGTTTATACACTTTCTAATGTCAGCTCGGATTATTCTTGGCAGTGACGTAAGAGTCATTTTGTTTCTCATCTATGGTCCTTTGTACTGTAAATTAGGAGTGGGAGGCCCACAGAGACACACCAGCTTTGCCATCAGACAAAACCAGGTTCAAACCCATCATTTCTGTGCACTGTTGGTGGGATCTCAGGGAAGGTGCTTACGTTCCATAAATCCGTCCATTTCTCTGCAAAATGAGGATTACCCCCTCACTGAGTTGTTATAAGTTTTAGTAAATGTAGTAAAAATAGTCAGCCTAGTACTTGGCACATAATTACCTAATCAAAATGGAATTGGTTGCTGTGCTGATGAAGATCATGGTCGAAATAATAATACCTTGACTTTGCAGACCACCGTATGCTTCTAAGAGAGGGAGGCAGAGTTGGCTATGCATCTAAGACATTAGTTTTCCTAATTTGTTCATCTAATGCTTTTCTCAGTATATGAAAAGTCATATTTTCTTACAGAATAACAATTTATTTTTGCAGGGAATTTTTCTATGGGATGAGAAAAACCCAGCTTCTAAGGTTACTGTAAAACTGTAATATACTACATGGGTTAATCTTCCCCAAAGAGAATTCATCTTCTAATTGCATTAAAGAAGTATGTGACAAAGGCCATCTTCTTTCCATCCCTAGTTCAAACCTTAATAAGACAACTTGAAAATAACTTATTCAAGCCAGCATGTTGTGCAGACAGTATTTCCAATTTGCCATGAAGCACAGACTACTGCTCTACTGACACAAGTCAGCCCTTTATATTATTTATGTTATGAGCTTTTAAGAAAAGACATTTAAATGTTCCTGAAACCACAGCAAAAGCTAATATTCTCATGGGAAAAAAAAAAATCTGAAGCTAAGTCAGAGCTGATAGGAAGACCAGCCATGGCATTTTAAAGTATTTTATGTGACCTGTGATCAAATGTAATCACACTTATATAAAATACTCATTGTCTCTCAATTCAATAGAATCTCTTCACAAAATAGTCAAACAACATGCAAGTGCCAGACCATGCACAGTACAACTTACAACAGACACACCTGTCCTTAATCAAAAGAGAGATGCTATTACCTGCCACACAACTAAAACTACAAAGATTGGAATTCAGTAATTACCTGAAGACAGTGCTTTGATTTGGGGTTATTATCTCCATATGCAGAGGAGGAGCTGTCTGGGAATACCAAAGCTTTTGTTTCAAGAAAGCCTATCCTTCTATGCCAAAACATTAACAGAGATCGGTCTCAGAGTCAGAGTGAAAAGTCTTTTCTTTCTCTAACACTACCTATTTTTCCAGACATTTCATCATGAAATGTTTTATAATGGAAAAAAAATTACCTAGAGCAGCAGGTGAAAGCCTCCTCCTTAATGCACTTCCATCACCTCTGCCTGTTGCTGTTTCCAGCCCCAGGGATACAGCCTCAGGACCGGTCCTCCCTGAATCCAGAAAGCACCTTGTCTCCTGCAGCTCCAGCTCAGATTCTGATGGCTGTGTGTACAAATGGAGTCTCTTCCTCACACACAACCAAATGAGGAGCAAAACTGCATGACACTCTACCCATGACCCAAGGGCGCTTGGATTGACAAATGGAAAAACAGACTAAGAGCCTAGGACACCCTTGGAGAAGCTGGCAGATAAGCTCCGGGGCAAACCTCGAAGAACAGGCACAGTGGTGCTGACCGTGAACCTACCGTGCCATGTCGACTGTTGGAACACACCAATTAACTTTACCTCTGCAAACTGCCTGTGTAAGACCAGATCACAAATGAAGCCTCGGAGTGTAACCATTGGAAATGGCAAAGGCACAAACATTTCTAAAGACCTAACCACGTGGATAACACTTACAGAAAGTAACTCATGCTCTGGAGAATAATGCAATTTTGTATTGTGCTGCTATGCATCAGATCACCTAGTCGGATAAAAGTAAATATTTAGCTAGTTATTAATAAGAATATCCTCCCAGCAGCCCATTCCACCAGGGCATAGCAGAGGGTTGTGTGAATTCTGGATGTTCAGATGTCTGATTAATAAAATCCAAGAGGATCTTTGCTTCAAATCCTCTTGTACCTCCAGACCAGCAAATCCGGCCATGCAGAGAAGCTTAGATTCACAGACAGGAAGAGCTACACAAAAGCAGGGCCACAAAAGTGATCTCAAAGGAAAAAGTATAAGGAGAAACAAACTAACTTAAGAAGGAGCAAAGGCAGGGCACGGTGGCTCATGCCTGTAATCCTAGCACACTCTGGGAGGCCAAGGCATGAGGATCACTTGAGATCAGGAGTCTAAGACCGGCCTGATCAAGAGCAAGACCTTGTCTCTACCAAAAATAGAAAAAAAATTAGCTGGGCATCGTGGCACATGCCTGTAGTCCCACCTACTCAGGAGGCTGAGGCAGAAGGATCACTTGAGCCCAGGAGTTTGAGGTTGCAGTGAGCTATGATAACACCACTGCACTCTAGCCTAGGCAACAAGTGAGTTCCTGTCTCAAAAAAAAAAAAAAAAAAAAGGGAGCAAATATTTCTGATCTAGGATACTTTTAAAACTATCTGAAACTAGGAGTGCTTGTCAGACCAATAACATGTTAACAGGACAAAAATGGCCACACTTATAATAAAAACTTTTTAAAGTAGCTTCCTCTAAATAACATATTGTAAGTTGTTTTTATGATAATGTAGAAAAAACAAAAATAATCACCATGGGTCAGTCAACATATGGAGTGTTTTATGTTACTGTATCATTAATTTACTGAGAAACATACAAGTAGCTGTTCGGCGTTACAGAAAAAACTGTAAGCAATAGATGCCTATTCCTGCAAACCCTGACTGAGAAAACATCTTGTACCTTGTCCCTTACTTCCCAAAATAAGTTCCTTGAAAGCAAGGACCATATATATTTTATATTTACCTATAGTGCATGTACCCACATGGCTATACATGACATGCTTTATTAATAAAGGATATTTGTTGCATTGAATCTGTCCTTTTTATATCATAGATACAATTGATAAAAGTTGCTAACTTTAAAAACAGGCATATTATCTTTTTCTTTCTTCCACTAACATCTATAAATGCTATGCTTCTCTGAACAAATTGGACAAGCTAAAATGAAACCGTGCCAACTTCCAAAAACTACTTCAGACTGTG
The DNA here is from genome assembly GCF_020740605.2 of Lemur catta. Taxonomy (NCBI): domain Eukaryota; kingdom Metazoa; phylum Chordata; class Mammalia; order Primates; family Lemuridae; genus Lemur; species Lemur catta. The sequence goes on along the minus strand of NC_059128.1, from coordinate 138,368,781 downwards.
TTGGATTACAGACAATCCCTTGACTTTAAACTACACATGTACAACATCTCATCAAAAGTAAATGTCATACAAATAACCTTCCCCCTTTTAATAAATGGCATCTAGGAGTAACTAATAACAGGAAGAGACACTACAGCTAAAGCCAAGGATGAAAACAGTGATGAGAACACGAGTTGGGCTTATTGGCAAGGACCTACACCTCCTACACCTCTGACAGTTAAGATGCAGGACTACATGTAAGAAATCCTTAAAACTTATGAACAAAGTGAGGATTTTGGTCAAAGTGAGACTGTCATTTTTCCAAGGTTCTTAAAACAGGTATACTGGACCAAAGACACATTTTCAATGAGGCAGGGATGATTGACAGCTTCGCTAAGAACTGCCAGGCCAAGCACCACAGCCTAGATTCAAGGGCATGCACCTTCACATAGTGAATCCTCCCTCCACGAAGCTCAACTGGCCACTCATGATATCATAGCTGGGGACTCTGCCCCTGCTCAGTGCCATTGGGATCTGGACCTGCAGCTTTCGTGCTAACAGACAACCTAACCTGGCCTCTGGGGTAGGCAGGTGCATCTGCTTCTTAGTGGTTTTCTTATTAAATGATTTTGAAGGATAGTCTCCCCTTGAGGATATGCATAACCAAAGAATTGGCATCAGAATGAGAATTGAAATGAGGGATGGGATAAAAGAAAACATCCGATCCTAAATGTGTACAACAGGTTGGTTTTTTTTTTTTTCAATTTTTACCTTTCTGTCCCAGTCAACTAAATACAGAACTAAAATGATAATGACAAATCAACAAGATAGTCATTCATCTCAAGGCTCAAGGCAGACTGTGCTCACCTGCCTCAGAAAGGACAGTATCTGGGAATTGTATTCAGTGGCCCCTGTTGCTCTAGTCCTGGAGACTGAGAGCTGCCACGATCAAGGTGCCTTATTCTGGGCTCAAACAGGTGTAACTAACTCGCAGTAAGATGCTAAACATAACCAGCACAGGGACTAGGCTACTACTCTGGACTGATCTCACTGTACAGGTGGGCAATACCCCTTACCCTACTCCTACTCCATCCCCCAAAAAAACCATTCATCTTTTTAAAGACAATTTCTGCCCTTCTGAACCAATAAAATGTTTATAGTCCAAAGCTCCCAGTTTCTGGTAAACAGTCACGATGAAAAGAAATGAGAACTCTGCTAATATTAATAAATTCTTCTCGTTTGCTTTCTCCTAAAATTTTACTCGTATACTTGGCCTTTCTGCATGAATCTTAGTTTCAAGTTTTAGACTCAAATCACAAAAGGACGGTTCTAAACGAGATAAATAATTCCTTAAATTTCAGTGTAAGGAAAATTCTCCTTGATTCCTTTGGTACGTGCAATGGTTTTTGATTCAAAGCCATTCAGAAGTCTGTGATGGCATTTCGAATCCTTTGAGCCTTCATTAAAACGTTCTCACATCAAAAATACGTATTTCTAGGATATCTGCATGAGAGATTCAAATACAGTGATCATGACTAAATTTTATAGCTAATTATTAGTCACAACCCCCCAAAAAAAAATTAGAGTTCACATTCTCTTCTCACACAGTACCTGGCTGACAGAAATTTACAACAACGTGAGCTGACGTGTTATAACCCGTCCGTCGTCTACCTGCCCTTCCTTTTCCACTTGCTGACTCCTAAGTTATCTTTTAGAAAACACGTCCTAAAAACCATTGCATTAGGACCATGCCCAAGATTCTGGACCTCAGTTAATCCTGTAAGAGACAAATTTTTCTGCTAAATGTTATAAAATTCAGAGTAAATGGTGCCTCAGTTTTGCCCTTGCATCGAAAGAGCTTCACTATGCTATTCCAAAATTCTCCTCTCTTCTAAGACAAACCTACCTTTTTAGACATGAAATATGTAGGCATAAAATTTAATTTCCTAAACCAACTTCCTTTTTATTAATCTTTGACCATTACTCCCAAAATGCATCTGTTCCTGACTCCTTTGTAAACACACAGTGTTTTTATTCTATTGTCCAATATCTGCCCAAACTATGAAATATTTACAAAATGCTACACTTATCTACATGGGCCACTCGAACAAACCCTCTTACACAATCAGCATTTAGTATTGAAATGGGAAAAGCTAGGCTACGAAATACGAGCCTATTTGAACATAGAAAAAGAATCTCAAAATCACACCAACTTTTTTGGAATACCTACCGGTTTCCTCCCACCATTATTTCATACATTCTTACTAACAAATCCCTCCAAGAAAAGCAGTATTCTTCCCATTTTACAGATACGAAAACCCAAGTTCTGAGAGATTGAAGCAATTTTTCAAACTGATGTGGCTACTAAAGTGGCAAAGTATTATTCCAAAGCCTTTCCGCTCCACCGCACTCCACCTCATAAGGAACTGCCAGAGAGCAGCTTTGCAATGAAGGATACAACGCAAGTGAATTGTGGTTAGGGGAATCACTGTTTCACCTTCAATTTCCTTTTCCTCCACATCACATCATGCTTTCGACAGAACGACACCTAACGATGAATCATTTTCTAGTCCAGGCACTCAAGCACTATGGCCCTTCAACTTACAGTGTAATATGGAAATATGTTTTAATCCTGCAAGCACCAAGTTTGGATTAATTTCACTGTTACTCATTCACAGAAGAAAATAAAAATTCCAAAGAAGAGCTGCTACCTAAAATGAAAGAACTGGAGGAGTGTGAGCCCGCTCCCTGAAAGGGCACACCTCAAAGCTCCTTAAATTTAAGCTGGTGATGGGTGACAAGGCTTAATGACACTGGAAATCCCCCATGATATAAATTATAATGGGTGTGCCCAAAACAGCTAAATCGGGTCATGATTGAAGGTTGTGTCAGACAGAATAGGTTATGCAAACAAAGGCTACACAGAGGATCATTTTTGCTACCCCGTGTTGCCCAAGAAGAACAGAAAGGCGGGGTTGGGGGGAAGCTACAGAATCAATGGGCACTGAAGATAAATGAAAACTAAAATAAATGAAGACAAGAAAATACTTACAGCTGCTTCCATGAACCAAAACTCAACACTGAGACTAGATACAATTCAATGAGCACTGGACATGAAACACTTCTTACACTTCTGTTCTAATAGGGAACCAAAGAAATATACTACAGCATAAAGAACTAGTATGAATAGGCTTGGCACCAGGTGTCTGTAGTAGCATTGCAACTTGCTGTGAATCTATCCTTATTTCAAAATCAAAAGTAAAAGAAAAAAGAGACATGTTGAGTCATACAGGGATGAGAACCACCACCCTGGACTCATCAGCCTTAAGATAAGGACACTATCACTCTACCAAGGCCAAAGCCATCTTCATTGCCTTTATAGCCCATTCCTCATCCACCTCCTACAAACTAAAACCCAGAGCCATGACTAGCCACAGGCCACCTGTGCACTCAAGAGATGGCATGTGTACTAGGACCCACATCTCCTGGCTCCCAGCTCAATGTTTTTTCTAGAACACAGATTGCGTGCTTCTCTGCCACTATATTTACTATGTAGAAAAACTACTCCCAAATACTAGTTTTCAGGTAGAGCTTTCTTTTCAAAATTGAAATAAGTTCAACTGACTTCATCCTCTGCTGGCCACATATTTACAAGATCCAAATATGTCACTAGAGTAATCGCTGGATTCTCACTTCTGGTTCATGTGGCCATCACCAATAAATAGACTTTGGTTCCCCAACCCTTTGCACTTCGTGGCATATAAAGAAAATAGCGTCTGTACAACACCCTGGGGCTGCTCACATCTGGCCTCCCTGAAGACTGAGGGGCCTCACCACCATGCGTGCTGGTGGGGAAGTTCATCTCAGGTTTACAGTTTTCAAGGCACCCAGTAGAAATTTCATTATCAATAGTGGTGTGTCTGCAAGACCTTCAGAACAAGTGACCTAGGATTCCTTTGAAATGTCTGAAGGAAGGTCATCGAAATCTGGATTGCTCATTAAATACAAGATCTCCTAATTATACAATCCCCTGAGACAGGCAACGGCCAACCTGCATCCTTCAGCCAGTGAATGCAATTTCCTTGAATGAAAAATAGCAGGGGGTAAATACAGTTAAAAATAAAAATTCCTAAGAATCTTTATCTTTGAGTGACACTACAGAAGAATTTATAGAAAAAAATGATACATTTGGGGGGATTTACTTTGAAATAACCCAGTAGGGGCAGGAGGAAGCAGGGAAGGGAGTTACATACAGTTGCTGAAGCTGAGTGTTGAGTACCTGCGGGCTCATTATTCTATTCTCTACTTAAGTATCTTTGAAAATTTCCATCATGAAAAGTTACTTTAAAAAAAAAAAAGTTTGGTGTGTGTTCAGGGCAGCGTGGAAACGGTGGGAACTGTTGCTGGAAAGAAAAAAGGGGCAAAACTGAGACCAGGAGTGCCAGCAGGTTTCCCTGTCAGCGTTGACTCCATACCAGGTTTTTCTGGGACAGGGCAAATCCAGATAAGCACCTTGCTGTCTTGTGCTTCTCACTGGCCTGGCACAGACTAACTCAAAGTGCTGTAAGATGAAAACTCAAGTATCTTCATTGCTACGTTGTCCATAACTGTACACACTTTGCTTTCCAATAGGTTGAAAAGTTTACAAGACAGTGTTAGGTCTCAAAATTTTGAGTACCACCCACAGCAGGGAAAACACATATTTACCAATTATTACACGTTAGCATCCTCCCTCACCTTTGGTACTATATAGGCTAAAAGGAATACATAGTATTGCGAAAAAGATACACATCTACCAAAAGAAAACACAGTTCAAACTCAACACACTGGTTTTCCGGTACCTTTATCTGACATCTCTACCCTCAAACAAAGAAGAATATAAAATTGGAGAGTGAAGGCTCAAACCTAAACGAGATGTCCAAAAACTCACACCTTCAAACTAAAGCAGTCCGTCCACACTACATGCAGCTTAGAAGCAGCCAGCCGCCATGCCACGTAGCCCAGGCAGAGGTTGGAGCAGAGCACTTCTGCTTAAGATTGGGGCTTCTTCCAGCCTTTGTGCTAAAAACAGGAGCAGTGAGGGCCCTGCTTTCTCAGAGGTAAAGGAAGAAAAGATACATTAATAATATTAATAACAGCAGCTAACATTTCTGCGGTGTTTATGAACCAGTGAGCATTCTCAGCACTCTTCATTTATTCACTTATGTAATCCTCATTCAACCCTCAAATTAAGTACTATTATTACACACCACCCCATTTTACTGAGGAGAAAACTGAGGTATTGCAATGTTAAGTAATTTGCCAAAAGGTTACATAGGTCTTACATGACAAGCTGAATTTCAAACCCAAACAGACTGCCTAAAAGTCTACGCAATTCCTCCACTGATATCGCCACTCAACAGATAATCTAAGAATCCAACCATATTCAGTTGACATTACTTCTTTTAGTGTTATGAATCAACAGTTTGCATTTAACTATGTATTTAGTAATGAATCACAGGTTACCTAGTCAATCAAGACAGCGTGCTTGCATCAGAATAAAGCATGATGGATTAACCAACACTGAATTACGTTTTATTACTCATTTTTAATCAGACTTTTTTGTGTGGGTCCGTGTAGCCTCATATTAAGGGGAAAAATCACCCAAACCTGAAACAAGTAGGTCAGAAGTGGGTACTTGCCAAGGGAAACACTTCAAGGTACAACAGCAGATTTAAAATGCTCTAATTCAACACAGACATCTGTTCTGCCATAAGCGACCATCTGCTTCATATCCCAGACAGCAAAACATTTCAATAGGAAGTGTCAAATCTGACTCCTAATCAGGAAACAATTATCTACATTTGCTACTAACCCCAAAGATGATTCGAAACTCCTGGGGCAAAAGTTAATGGAAAAACCACAGTGCAGGTACATATCCTAATGAGACTAGACATTGGCCAAGATTCCTACCAGCTCTAATATTTTAAACATTTAATTGTCCAAAAAAAGGCCTTAAGATGCAAGATGAAAAATGTTGAAGAAATTTTCAGAGGGGGGAAAAATAGGAATACAGGAAACAAAGACCTTTGAGGAAGAGATTCAGGGACTCCCTGACTCAAAGAGACCTACAGTCCAAGAGACAATCACACAGGTGGTTACAACACAAGAACGTGCTACAAGGCATTTGTAAGATAATTAAAATGACTTTCAGAGGTTCAAAAGGATGAGCACACAGCCAGTTATGAAAGGTTTTGTGGAAGAGACTAGCAACTGAGTTAGGTCCTAAAGACTCAACATTTCCTCAGACCTAGACTCATGTGAAAGGAGGCATTCTGGGAAACAGGAGAGCCCCCATCCCTAACCAGGAAGCAGTAAGACACGAGACTCACTGCTTGGGGCAAATTGAAGATGGGGATAAATGTCTGCACTTGTTTCTGTGGGCAATAAAAACCCTCTGGAAGTCACTCAATGAATATATACTCAGCACCTACCATGGGCCAGATCCTGGAGATCCAGCATGAACTAGAAAAACCGAGTGCTTGTTATAATACAAACAAAGTCAAACACATAAGGTAATTTCAGTTAGTAAGAAGCACGCTGGAGAAACTAAAACAAGATAATGAGAGAGCAAGGAGCAGGTGGCGTGCCACCTGAGCTAGCACAGCAGCTGGTTAGCGCTGCCCTTTGATTAACTCCCAGAGCGCCTCTGAAAGGGGTGTTCAGGGCACGGGGAAGACAGGAGCTCAGCTCTGAAGGCAGAAGTAACCTGACAAGCCCTCACAGAATGCTCCAGAACCACGAGCAGTCTGAGAAGACTCAACTAACTGTGCCTTTTTAATTCAACCCCATTAATTGAGCTAAGGAGAGGTTACTTCCAAAATGACTTCTTGTTAATACAAGTAGCAGAAGCACCTTGAAAAGTGGCATCAAGTTCTCTCTGGGGTTCTACCTGGAAGCTCCCAGCCTGTTACTGTTGCAATCCAAACACTGCTGGATGCAAGTTCGGCAGTGGACATGCTCCTTCAGTGCAGTTCCAGGAAGGCAACGAGAGACATTTATTATTACAATTTTTAAGCAAAATTTTAAACATTACATTATTCCATAGACAAAAGTGGAATGAAGCATGTACTTTCATACAATGTTGATATGCTGGTAGCACTCTAAAATTACAAGCTTCCTAAAAAGCAACATGGCAATATACATAAAGCTTGTTTCTTCTGACCCATTAATTCCTCTAATGGAATCTAAAGACTAGATTGGATATTTAGACAAGTATTTGCATATAAACCAGTTCAGTGCAGTGTTATTTATAAAAGAAAATTAAAGATCCAAGAAGAAAAGTTAAATAAACATATGTCTACTGTATCCATACAAAGAAATATGCAAGCCATTAAGAATGTCTGAAATAATACTAATATAAGGAAACATTTATGTTTTTAAAAGCAGGAAATTTAGGAAGGCCAAGACTAAAGCAAGGATAAGTTGAGGCCAGAAATTTGAGACTAGTGTGAAAAACATAGAGAGACCCTGTCTCTACCAAAAAAAAAAATTTTTTTTTTTACTTAGACAGGCATGCTGGTATGCACCTGTAGTCCTAGCTACTCAGAAGGATCACTTGAGGCCAGAAGTTCAAAGTTACAGTGACCTACAGTGGTGCCACTGCACTCCAGCCTGGGTAACAGTGCAAGACCCTGTCTCAAAAAAATAATTAATTAATTAAAAATAAAAATAAAATAAAAGCAGGAAACGATCAGACTTAGTGTGACCTCCAAATTCACAAGAATATGAAAGACATTTTTAAAAGGATGAAAATACACAATGTTAAGTGATGAGATTCCAATCTCTTTGTAAGTATGGATTTGTTTTCAAAAATGTGTGTAAAATTTTTCTTCTTTGAAATTCTTTGTCAACTCAGTTTCCTTATGATGTCAGTTCCATCGCTTAACTGGACTTACGTGCTCTAAGGATAATCTCCAATCCAAGTTTTCCATACATAAGCCCTAACTGTTACTCAACCCTCTCAGAGTGTCACAGGCAGAGTGAAAAAAGAAAGAAAACCTGACTTGGCCCTGGCCCACTTTTATTCTCTGAACTCGATGGTGAGACAAGCAAATGGCCTGGGCGCTGGCTCCCAGCCCTGGCTGAAGCCCTGCACACATGCCACCACCTGCTGAGCACACTCAGGGTGTGGTTCCACCCTGGGCATGGTGACAGCCCTGATGGGGTGTGATTCCCTTAGGTATAAACAGGTAAATACCCAGTTCCCAGCACTGAACTCCAGTTCACAGCAGCCTCGGTGCCCAAACTGTACTGCTCAACACATCTGATAACGCTCTGCTCACTACCTCCCATTTCAAGGCTTAGATCAATAAATACCCTTGACTTCTGCCCCCTGCCAAAATCAAATGAATTAGAATGAATTCCACCATCCCATCCCATTTCAATTTCAATCTCACTGTCGGCAAACCTTTGCCCTCCAAGTAACCAAGGTGGCCCACGTTCTGCTCTGCAGCTGTCTGCACAGGGCTGAGGACACAGCTGAACGCCAGCGCTCGAGCGTGCACCATGCCGGTGGACCTCCAGGGATACAGACTATATCTGCCCACCCCTATAACCTGCTGTAAGTTAAAACACTGCCTTCAAATGGCTTCACCGAGTGCCTCTGAACACTGAAGGTCAAATTCAGCATCGCCAAAGAATGCAGGCAGCCCCCCATTCATCCCACCCTCCCCCCATACTCCCCCCTTGTCACCTCTGTTCTGTACGGGCCCATCTTCTTTATGCTGGGGAACAAGAACTGGGTCTGCCATTTTCCCACCGTTCAAAATGTCATCAACTACTTAATTAAACTCAAAAGTTTCTGCATATCATTTCTAAACTATGAAATGGGGAGGGGGTGCAACAAAAGTACCTCCCTCAAAGTGTGGTTGCTCACAATGAATTACAGCAATTATAACAATTTTCCTTTTACTCCCCCAAATCCCACCTTGCCTTTACTGTAAATATATATTAGTTCATCCATTTTTTTGATGTCTGTTGAGCATGTATACCCTGTGGTACAAGATGAACAGGAGCCTTGCTCTCAAGGAGTTCATGGTATGATAGGAATACAAACAGGTAATAATATTTATAATGACATACGACAGTATATAGCACACTGGAAATGCTATGGGGTCACTAAAGAATAACAAGGCTGGCAGAGTAACAGTGAGAAAGACATTAAGTACGTATACAAAGAGAGGGAAGAATTTGGGAAGGGTGAGCTAAGTAAGCCAAGACTTCTTCCCTAAACAATTAAGGACAGTCACCGGGGAAAGAGCAATAATAGAATATAAAATTAATCTTTTCTCCATTAAATTACTTCTGCTCTAAGAGAATTATACAAATGAACTCGCCTCAACTTTTCTCAGCTCTCTTATATCAAAAACAATATTTTTAGCACTTTACATACCATGAAAAATCAACCAAAATGCTCCCAATAACACAAAGGTCTTTAAAAAAAAAACAAGTTGGTTGTGCATCCAGAGTCATTAACTCTGACAGGCTAATTAACAAGAATTTTAAAGAATTACATCAAACATCTTTACTGTAAATTTTTTCCTTTGTATAAAACCACACAGTTGTATAACTGTTCTTCAGTTATACACTGTTATCAAACCCACACACATACACACAAAATCATAACCATTCCATACTTATGAGAATGATAATTTCCTTTAATGTGTCTTCTAATTAGCTTGGTAGATGCTTGTTTTAGCACTCACAATTGCTATTTATTTTCAAAGAGCACTAGTTTCGTGCCAATCCACTTCCTAGGTTGACAACATCCACTCGTGCCTGAAGTTGGTTGTGAGCCGTAAGTGCCTCTATGCCCAAACCTCCAGCTGCTCAGTTTCTGAGGCTTGTTTTCTAAGTGACATTAATTCAGAATGGCGTGGGGGGGGGGTCCCCTTCTCTAGTCCCCCTTTATCACCAAACCAGCTTTTTCTTGTTAAAATACAGCCCCAATCACTTAATTTCCCTGCTCAAAAACTTTCAGTGTCTCCCAATTACTTTCTAAACTGAGTATCAGCTGATGGCCCCACAGTCCAGACCCCGCATGACACGAGGCCAATCATTTTCCAGCCTTATCTTCCACCTGCAGCCCACATGATCCAGCCAAACAGTTCCTGCTCTTCAGACACAAGTCATCCCTGCATCTCTGTAGTCCTCATCCTGCCCCAGCCAACATGTCCACACATCTGTTCTTCTATGAAGACCTAGTCAACGTCATCTCCTCCCCCTAAGTCTTTCCTGGTCACGGCCAATCCACGATCATCTCTCATGCCTTTGAACTGCAAAAGTACTTCCCACCTCTGATAAACTATTGCTTTCTGCCTGGTATTCTAAGCATTCCTATATTGACATTATACTTCCAGCCCTTGGCTAGCCTCTGAACTTCTTGAGGTCAGAGCTTTGAAATCTGATGCATCTCAGCAAACCCCCCCCCAACTAAACACCCTGCATATAAAGGGCTATTGGGATTTGATAAGGTAACGTTCACTATAACTTTTTATCACAGAAACCCTGAGGGTCCGGAGGAACCAGTTATAAGTAAAAGGGAACCGTGAACATTTTTGAGCAGCTGAATCCTGTGAGTGGACCTGCATTCTAAGAGAATCAAGGCGGCTGGGGTGGCAGAGAGCACGAGGCTTGGAGTTAAGACTCACCTGCCACCTATTAGGTATGTGACCTTGGACAGACGGCTCACCCACCTGGGACCACAGGAACCTAATCTAGAATTTTTGCTTTGAGAATAAATTAAAAATAGCAAATAAATTCATTCTCCAGTTCCTGTTCCAATCTCCTATGGGTGACCACCTGCAATGACACTAAGACCCCAGGCAGAGATGTAACCACTCTCTACCGTAACCTGCGGTCAGGGATCTGGCGTCCCAGGACCATATGATCTTTAAGGTCTAACATCATTTGATTGGGGGAGATTTCAAGATGCTCCTTCGGGAACTCAAAACCCTAAAAGTCTATGAGGTTGTTCTGCAATGGAGCTAAAGTACCCCTCTTGAGAAAAAAAGGTGGGCGGGAGGGAGCGAGGGAGGGAGGGATACTACCTAGCATTAAAACCTGTCATTTTAGAACACGCAAGCACATTCACGATTTTCATCACACAAAAAGTAAACTCATGATGTCTTTTAGAAGTTTACACTCCTGTGATTAAAATGTTCTAGGCTTCGTTTCATTTGAGGACAACAGCAATAACCACACCCACCAGACGGGATCACTGTGAGGTTAAAGGCGCCCCACGTATAGCATGACACAGTAGCTGGCACACGAGGGGTGCACAATTAAGATTTGCTATTATTATCACCACTGTCTAGATCATGACTACGCAAGGAGCGGACTCTTGCTGTCAAGCATGTTGTTAGTGCAAAACAAGTTTTTTTTTGTTTTTTTAAACAGAAAATTGTTATCCGTGGATCACGCCTATAATCCTAGCACTCTGGGAGGCCAAGGCATGAGGATCGCTTGAGCTCAGGAGTTGGAGACCGGCCTGAGCAAGAGTGAGACCCCGTCTCTACTAAAAAGAAAGGAAAAAATAAAACCCAGCCACCAGGCACTGTGGCATGTGCCTATAGCCCCAGCTATCCAGGAGGCTGAGACAGAAGGAGCGCTTGGAGGCTGGAAGTTACAGTGAGAGAGGATGACGCCACTGCACCCTTCCCAGGGCGACAAAGTGAGACTCTGTCTCAACAAAAACAAGGCAACTGAGCACGCCTCCTCACAAACCCCTACAATTAAAAAAAATAAATTTAAAAAAACTGGAAAAGGAAAATAATGTCAGTCAGCCCTACCCACATGAGTCTTACGATCACTTGCTTTTCTTTGGCATCTGGTTTCAATGCCAACCAAGGAACGGTTTTTCACTAACTCTTTTCAATTCTGTGGTGTTATCTTATGAAACAATAGGTACTTAGGCAAAGACACACGCATGTTCAGGCTGGTATACTGAAAAGAACTGATCTGATAGGAGTGAATATCCTGTGCTTTTAGGTAGAAACAAAGGAGTTTTTCAACAGTGAGTTCAGACCTTGCTTTACGGAGCTTCCTAGAACACGGCAAATGAGATGACACTATTTCCGAACAGCTCACGGGGTAAGCCGATGATCAGTCTCACACCTGGAAATAACTTCAGATCGACCCTCGGGAGAGAAGAAGTCATGGATCCCTCTCACGAAGGGGAGTACCAAGGAAGTTCTGCAGACTGGAGGGCAGGATGGCCTGTAATCACCTCAACGGAGCAGCAGAAAGCAAGGATGTGCGTGTCCCGTGGTTTCTGCTTTTGCTAACAACTCCACGATGCCTGGGTCAGTTCTACAGCAGAAATACAGGTTAAAACCCAGGCTCAACTCACACTGGAGTACAATGCCTGGTACAAAATAGATACTCAACCCCATTTAAATTGATTGAGCAAACCAAATGAACACAGTGGGATATAAACAGATCTTGCATAGTTCACATTATGAGGTTTGAATCTCACCCTCTCAAGACAGCTAATGTCCCACATTTGCTACTGAGGCCTTTGCTAAAGGAACTGGCGGGCAAAGGTGGTGCCATCTGGGTCCTTCACAGCTGTCGGTGCTAAGAGAACAAGGGGGCAAGGAGTATTTTCACACTAAACAACTGATATGCATATGTATATATATATATATATATATATATATATATATATATATATGGGTTTTTTGTCACTGCTATGGGGAAGATGACACAACCTAAGTAACTATTTACAACACCCATGACAAACAGAATGTATACGAGGTCTTTGAACAAAGGAAATTATAGTAGAGTTGGCAAACGTAAAGTGGTGCCCCGAGAGACTCAATTATATTAAAAATACGAATGGAAAATAATCCAAGTGATTATTTTAGCAGAACTGAAAAAAATACTTGATTTAATATTCAGAAAGGGACCTAACAACTCCACACATCAAAGACACAGCTTAAGCTTCAATGTACACATCCAATACTTTTAAAAATATATAAAGTGCCTTAAATGTTAGCAATAAAGCAATAAGTAGAGTGAAATTTTCAAAAAGCATGGGCAACACAGTGAGAATGAATGTTGGAAATCAGACTAACTGAATGCTTACTTGACCTATTTTTTAAACTGATTTTTCTCTATTTCTCTTTCTTTATTTAAAATACCTATTTATAGATATTTCTCTAAAAGAGATATAATCAGGAGTCAACCTCCCAGAGAGAGAAAAATTTTATTTTTGGCCTATGATTACCTTTCTCAAGCACTTACAACCACTTTTGTTTCAAATCGTTTGGCACCAAAATAGGACAGATACACATTTATATTTAAAATGTCACTAATCCAATTCCAATATTATTCACCAAATATTTTATTCCACTATGCTCTCATGATTCAAAATTAAAGGAAGCCACCACTTTTTTTTTTTTTGGAACTATTAAAATAAACCCGCGGATTTTCTAAGGACTACTCTAAATCAGCTTCCCAAAAGTCATTTGGAAACATACTTTATTTTACAGCTAGTATTCAGCCCCTACAGGTTTCCTTCACATTAGAAAGAACATCACTATTCAAATAACAAGTTTATTTTAATCCGTAAAACTTTTCCCCAAAATTAATATTTCTATAATGCAGGCTCAAGAAAGGGGGAAAAGGTTGCTCGAGGTCAGGAGTTTGAGACCAGCCTGAGCAAGAGCGGCGGAGACCCCATCTCTACTAAAAATAGAAAGAAATTATATGGACAGCTAAAAATATATATAGAAAAAATTAGCTGGGCATGGTGGCACATGCCTGTAGTCCCAGCTACTTGGGAGGCTGAGGCAGGAGGATTGCTTGAGCCCAGGAGTTTGAGGTTGCTGTGAGCTATGCTAACACCACGGCACTGTAGCCCAGGCAACAGAGCGAGACTCTGTCTCAAAAAAAAAAAAAAAAAAAGAAAGAAAGGGGAAAAGGGATTCTTTCTGATGTTTCAGCAATATGGAAAGCACAGAGCAAACAAAATCTGCTCTCCGAGCAATATTAAACTAATGCTAAAAACAGGGAGCACTGAAGTTCCTTCCTATCATCAAAAAAGTTACTTCATTTTCAAAGTCTGTAATTGACGTAGACATATACTTCCCACAGAGCCTTGCCACTCCTGGTCCTTGATGGTCCAGCGACATCAGCATCACCTGGGAACAGGTGTGCAGTGCAGACTCCCAGGCCCCACCCAGGCCTCCTGAATGAGAAACTGCATGTTCACAAGATCCCCAGAGGCTCGTGCACATTAAAGTTTGAGAAACACGGCTCCAGAAGAGTATGGCATTTAAAAATAAAAAAATAAGCTATATGAAATATTGACAGTTAAACTCATAAAACCAGGCCTCCCAAACATCGCAGTGATAAAAAGTCCTAACAGTCTTATGATAATACCCAAATGACAAAATTTGCACAGCAAAAATAAGGATGTGAGGGGCCTGAGAAGATCCTCTGACTTCAAATCAATGCTGTTCCAAAAAAAGTAAGACACGATTACCATCAAAGTAGATAAATGTAACACTTGCAAGTTTCAGGGAACTGCAGGTTAAGTCTCAAGATGAGGAAATTGACGTGCAAGGTTACAAAGGTGGTTGCTGAGCTGGAATTTTGAGTTACTGCTGAATAATTCCTCATTTAAAAATTGGAGCAAAGATTCTTAGTAGATGACAGACGTGTCTTTCTCACTGTGTTGTGATATTTCAAATGGACAATAACCTCTAATTCTGGAGGGTTTAAAGTCTGTAAGAAATTGTGCTCTTTTCTCAAGAAAGAAAAAAAAACGGTAAGGAACGGGAAACGCTAAAGATGAGAAAAACAGAACACAGCTCTCAGTGTCACTGAAGATAGTCCCTATGAGGAGTAGAAGGTCGTGGCACAAAAGCTTTCTACCCACAAATAACATCTAAACATTTCTTAAAGTAGATGTTGCATACTGGCCAGCCGTGGTGGCTCACACCTGTAATCTCAGCACTTTCAAAGGCTGAGGCAGGAGGATGGCTTGAGGCCAGGAGTTCGAGACCTGCCTGGACAACATGTGAGACCCTGTCTGTCTTGAAAAAAAAATAAGAAAAGTCAGCCAGGTGTGGTGGCATGCACCTATAGTCCCTGCTACTCAGGAGGCTGAGGCAGGAGGATCATGTGAGCCAGGAGTTCAAGGCTACAGGGAGCTATGATCGTGCCATTGCATTCTAGCCTGGGTGACAGTGTGAGACCCCTTCTCTAAAAAGAAAAAAAAGAAGACGTTGCACAGTAAAATCCTCCCTGAAACTTCTAAACTCACCAGAGGACCTCCAATCTTATTTTTTTTCTCTCTTCTTGCACCAGCCCAAAAAGAAACTAAGGCTATCACTGTTCCCCTTATGCATGTTCCTTTCCTCCCCCTGTCTCTCAGCCTAAACTCTTGAAACCAAATCTTTGCCTCCTTCATCTCAAAGAAGCCTCCAGGTCTCTTGCACTTGCCCTTTCCTTTCCCACCTGGTTCTCTGTTCAGATGCTCACCACTTTGCTACCTACGTAAGTGTACTTACACTCACAGTAGCTGGAACCATACGCATGCACCACCATACCCAGCTGATTTTTTTTTTCTTATTTTTTGTAGAAATGGGGTCTCACTATGTTGCCCAGGTTGGTCTCTAACTCCTGGCCTCAAGCAATCCTCCTGCCTCAGTTTCCCAAAGCACTGGGATTACAGGCATGAGCCACCCACCCAGCTAAGAGATGTAAATTTAAATGACAAAAGTGTTACTATACTGTGAATTACCAGCATGCCTGCAGACTCAAGTAACACTTGCCACAAAACACACAAAATGCAAACAAAAATACCATAAATGCACTACTGATGGCTCATATACTGGTTCCTCACTATAAAAAAAAAACTATCAATAGTTAGCATATGTTTTTATCAGAATAACATTTCCTCTATCAAGTAAGTTTTACTTATTTATGTTTTTTAGAGGCAGTCTCTTCTTGTCGCTCAGGCTGGAGTGCAGTGGCACAACCATAGCTCACTGCAACCTCGAACTCCTGGGCTCAAGCCATCCTCCTGCCTCAGCCTCCCAAAGTGAGGGAATTATAGACATGAGCCCCTGTGCCTTGCTAATTTTTTTTTTTTAGAGACAGGGTCTTGCTATGTTGCCCAGGCTGGTCTCAAACTCCTGGCCTCAAGTAATCCTCCCTCCATGGTCTCCCTAAACCTGGAATTACAAGCATGAGCCATCATGCCCATCCCATAAAGTAATTTTAAGTTTCTTCTAGAATAAGGAAAATGCAAATAAAAAACATAACTGAGAGGTCAACACTAGAACAGATAAGCCTCTTTACTGGCTAAGATCCACCCTAAATGCATCAACAAGCATTTATACAAAATGTTAAACATTTATCCAAACATGTGTGATCCCAGTTATTTAATGAGTAGATATCTTTGAGAGATGTATATGTACATATGGAAAGTGGTAGTAAACATTGCACATTTCCTGAAAGCATGAGCCAATACATGCTTTTGTATACAACAGATACACAACTGTAAATCCATTTTTTTAAGTTGGTATCAACTGACAACATCAAAGGTACGACAGTGCCTTTAAAAACAAAGTAAATAAAAATGATCCAAAGGTTTAAAATGAGGAGTCAGAATCAAAACATTTGATGAAGAAAAGATTTACTCCAAAATGCTTAAGAAAAACAAAATCTATTTCTACAGGGTTCGACTGCTTCTTACTCTCAGTAGAGCAAGTAAGGCTATAATAATTACCTTTGCAAACACAGCCACACTCAGCAGATGGAATTTGAGCTTTAAAATATGGCCTTAACATGTTACTTTACCAAAATTACTTCTCATTCATTCCCGGGCATCTTGGAAAGCTGTGTGCATTTACACGGCAAATGAACGGTTAGCAGCACGAGGCGGCACACCAAAAGAAGATGACACATCCCCTTGGATTAAAAACAAAGTCTTCCCAAGCATCTCATTTTCATCCTACCATAGCCTTATCTAATTCCTTAATGTTCTCCTTACCTTGATGAAGATTTGAATTATAAACAAAGAAACAGAAAAGAAAATACATCTATAAACGCTCTCCCCCACAACGAATGACACTTGGGTATTACCTCGGGTTACAACACGCTTAACCTTGTTCTCATCACAGTGTTCATTTGATTTTGTACTTTTTCCACGTAACCTGGTATAACCTTTTTTTCCACTTTGCTATATGGTCTCTACACCCATTGAATGGCTGCACTTTATTTCCTAGAATGGTTAAACTGTGGCTTACTCAACCTGTTTCCTGTTGTTGAACCTTTGAAGTTATTCCAACTGTTTCAGAAATTAAATAATGCTGGACTGAATATCCTTACCCATAATTTCAATTTTCCTGGGAATTAGAATTCCCAGAGGACTGAAAGAAAGGGTAGGAGCATTCTTGCAGATCTTGGTAAATTTGTCAAATCCCCTTTCTAAGAAGATGGTCACTTTTACAAAAACATCACCGTCAATGTCCAAATGTACTAGGTCACTGTGACTTTGAAACATTGGGCATCTGAATCATTTTTGGTTTTGCCAATTTAATAAGATAAAGGATAACCTCTTAATTTTTGAGTCTTCAAATACTAGGTTTATTCATTTTTTTCTTGTGGCTTTTTACTCCTTTGTGAATTGCCCATTTGGGTCCTTTGGACAAACATCCACTGGGCTCTAAATGTTCATCTCATAAATCTGATGGAGTCAAAGTGCCCCATAAGTGCTCTGCATTTGCAATTAGAAGCTTTCATATTAGAAGAATAACAAGAGAGACTTAATTCCACCACTGATCAGTTGAATAAATATTCAGAAGTAAACTAACATATCCCTACTCCTATGGACTTCCCACCCCTGGGAAACAAAATGTACTTTAAGCCAGAAAGTAGCTCTCCAATTTATTTAACACAGCCCATATTTCTACCCATTACTACTTTCCAATAGAGCGAACTCAGTGGTAAAAATGGACTGCCACCATATAAACATAGGGAGGGGGGAAATATACATCTATTTGCTAATAGAAATAGGGTCATGAATGATTCACATTTGTACAGCAAAACATAGAGGACGTCAATCCTCATTATTAGCAAATTATAAGCCCAAAACACTACTGATAATAAAATGCATTCCTAACACCCAAAAAATCTGGCCAAAGAACTCACAACAAACTGCATAGAGTCACCTTTCATGCAGGGATTGGCTTCTAAAATCAAGGCTGAGGTTAAGACAAAATTATCTTTGGAAATTATTTAAACATCACACACAGTAAGCATGTGGTTTTTTTGAGTGCTGCACTATCTTTCACAACGCCCAACACTGCTAGTTATCCTACAGTGGTGGAAGAATTTGCTGTTTCTTCAGTTGAATGCCAGAAGAAATGGGTCTGGCCTGTATTTAAGGGAATGTTGCATCAAAAAAATATCACTCATTATTTTTAAACATTTACAGTTGAATTAGCATAAGTTGAATGCACATGACAGAATGCAACTGTAAAATGATAAGAATAAAGCCAAATGAACTAATTTATAATTTAAGAGCAAAACAAAAGCAGCAAGTGAAAACCATGACCAACTCAAGACTACACTGATCATAAACATCCTTCTCAAAATTGACTTGAATTAAAACTACCTGCACGTACATATCTGTCATTGCTCTGCAACCTTGCCAAGTTGTAACATTCAGACTTCAGAACACTGAACTCAAATCATCAATGTAACAACACGGTCATTTTTCATTTATAGATACAAAATTTCAGTACCTCTTGGGATTTTATTGTTTTGTTTTGTTTTGTTTTTAAAAAAAAAAAAAAGGTGTATGGAATGGAAGAACCCAATAGAGAGTTTGCATCAATACTGGAGGCTTCTAAGAAATCATGCTTTGAAAAGTTACTGCTTCGAAGACAAGAGCCACCCGGATAAAGGAAACAAAAATTGTGAGGAAAAGTTGAGATTTTTTTTTAAACTCCCAAATCCTTTTCATTTGGAAACTTGTACAACATAGAAAGCAGCAGCATCATACCCGATATTTCAAGGTTATATGACTGAGAAGCTGCTGAAAATACAGCAGAACCCTAAATGTATGTGCCATTAGACCAAGACTGACCATCAAAAACAACAACATCTTTTTACAGGACCAAGACTGGGCAGGCAAGCAGAATGCAAGGCTGCCATCTAAAGCTATCTTGTGTTCAAAAATTTTCCTGCAAGAAGAGATGATGTACGTACATGTGAGAACACGAAGAACTGTGGGTGCGAGTAAGAGAAACGAAAACAGATACAGTATCGCCATGAGAGTTTGCCACTTACTGTCCAGGGAAACCAAAGGCACGGACGGGACTCTCTCATTTTTTAACCAGACCAATTTGCACAGAATCATGATGTCAGGGGAAACCTGTAGGTCTCATTCTAGAATTTTTTAGAAAGCTTCTTGAACAACTCTTGACCTGCTACTAAAGAGACGATAAGCAAAGCTATCCCCCTTCACCTTCATTCTTTTTAATTAAAAACTTTGTTTTTTTCATAAAAGTAACATACGCTGATCGTGGAAATTCCGGAAAAGTGTGAAGAAAAATAAAGCTCATCCCTAATTCTGAACAAAAACGAATTGATCCGTCAGGAAGCCGAGAACACTGGAAGAAGGTGAGAATATAATTTTGGAACCAGTAATAGCAAGACGAGGGAACAGTAAGCACAGCCCGACACTCTCTCCAGGCTCTAGAGAACTAATTTTGAGACATCCAAGAAAAGAAATATCACACACCTACAAGAGATTTCTGCTTATGTGGCACAGGAGATACTAACACGTGACAATCCGACACAGACAAGACAGCATCATCCAGAGCAATTGATCTGACTGACCGGGGAGCTCACTGTTTAAAACAATAGATCTAAAAATCGGAGAGGCAGGCACACGGCCAAGAAGGAAACAAAAATGTGGTATGAACCATGAAGAACTTTGCCAGGAAGATAAACCCCAGAATTAGCTGAAGCTCATGAACAACTTTTTTTTTTTTTTTTTTTTTGTAAGCAGAAGAGGAGAGCAAAGTTTTAAGCTATATTTGGAGCAAAAGAGAGAGACACTACAGAGGACAGAATGTAGCTCTTATTAACCAATCACATTTTTTCTTGGCTTTTTACACCAACAGAAGAATCTTCAAGCTAGAGATGAAACAATGAACAATGTGAGCAGAAAATTAGAAGCCTCCCCCAACGCCCCATTAAAAAAATATCAAGGAGACAATTCCCAAGCATTTTCAATAGCCTTGTGTCATCTCCCCACATAAGAAGCTTCAAAGACAGCCCCTGCTCAGGAAGCAGGTTCAAATTCCTGTGCGACAATAAGCCCCTGTGCCCAGGCCTTCAAGCCCCTTCACCCCACCAACGTGTCCCTCATCTCCCAAATCTGCCTCAAATGTTGATTTCTCCCAACTGTCCCTCACTCACCATCAGCCTGGGAAGAGTGAAGAAGGCCTTCCCCACGGCCCCATGTCCTCCCAAATGTGTCCTCTACCCCAGTTCCACCTCTGCAAAGGTTTCTACACAGCGTCTCTCTCCTAGCACTGGGGCTCCAAGAGGGCACCCTCACCTGGCTAGTGCCAGGCATCCCGTAGCAGATGCTCGTTAAGCTTTTCTTAATTAGTCACCTAGTGACCGATTCTCTGAGGACTGATCATGAGACTAAGAAAGAGAACAGAAAATTAAGACAGCCCTGCCCTGCCTCCCCCCAAGGATGTCAGTGGGGAAGGGACCTCTCCTTTATTCTCCAACATCCTTTGGAGGTAAGTACAGTCCTCCAGGGGACTGGTTCCAGGACCTCCCCCCAGATACCAAAGTCTGTGCATGCTCAAGTCCCTGATATAAAGTGGCATGATATTTGCATATACCCTGCGCACATTCTCCCATATACTTCAAAGCATCTCTAGATTTCTTCTAATACCTACTACAATGTAAATGCTATGGACATGGTTGTTACGCTGTATTATATGTATTATTTTTTATTGCTTTTTCTTCCTCAAATATTTTCAATCTTTGCACTTCAGGAAGATGAGCCCATTTTCAAACTGTGGTCGGCTGAATCCTTGGATGCACAACTCATGGGTAAAAATGGCCGAAAGTAGAGCCACGTGGTTTAAAAAAAAAAAAAAAAAAGGCCAGGTGTAGTGGCTCACATCTGCAATCCCAGCACTTTGGGAAGTCACGGCAGGAAGAACACTTGAGGGCAGGAGTTTGAGATCAGCCTGGGCAACATAGTGAGACCCCAAAAGGAGGAAGGAAAGAGGGAGGGAGAGAGGGAGGGAGGAAGGAAGGAGAAAGAAAGTGAAAGAAGAGGAAGAAAGAAAAGAAAGGGGGAGAGAGAAGGAAAAGAAGAGAAGAGAAGAGGAAGAGAAGAGAAAAAAGAGAAAACCTGCAACTCAGCAGTTCAGTAACCTGCTTGAGGCTCCACAAGTAAGAAATGGTTGCAAATCCCATGTACACCAGCCTCCAAAGCTTATTCCCTCTCTGCCTTACCAAGCTGGAAGGAGGGAAAAAGCAGGGAGGGAAGGAAGAAGAGGAACAGAATCGCGAGGATTGGCAAAGCGTGAGGAGAGCTGCTACCTCTCTCCTGGGATCCTTAGGGCTGGGTCCATGAAACTGCCTCCTGTTTGTTATAATATGGTTGCCAAACGTCAGCAAACTATTTTCAACAATTCCCCAAGATACTACATTAGGTGGTAAACAGGGAACGGTGTTCCACTTGGTCAAAACCATACTCAGAAAATAAAAACTAGCAACTCTTAACGTGGAGATCAAAGTACCTTTTCACTATTGAACCCAGACCGGAAACAAAAGTCATTGAACTCAAAGCCAATGTGTGTGGCTGGGCAAGACATTTAAGCCCGCGCTATCTCAAGGTGTTATCTGCAAGCGGACAGGGAAGACAGGGGGGAAGGCTGCCAGGGGATCCGGTGCTCTCTGGGTCAGATTCTTTTATTTTATTTATTTATTTTATTTCCCCAGCCTGCCTGGATTTACAGAAGATTGACTCTCAGTCTGTTGAAGTCTAAACTCCCTTGGCCAAGGGCAGACCTAAGGGCTTAGGTTCAAATCCACTGTGCTGCCTCAACCTCATCTGGGGTTCTTAGCTTCAAGAAGTGCATACCATGAATGAAGGGGGACAGACTTAGTCTCTGTTGCTAAATAGCAAACAACATAAATTCACAAGCATAAAAATGCCGCAAAAGTGAGGCCAACAGAGCATTCTCCAGTAAGAAGTGCTAACCTTTAGAACTGGCTGCTTTGAGAAGTGTTGATTGAGTACGTAGCCACAGATATCATCCTCTAGTAAAGATAAGGTGGAAAAGATTTCTGCAGTGTATAGAAGGTCTACATATTTAGACAGAACCTCTTAGGTTCCTTTCAACTCTAAATTCTACTTTATAAATCCTATGGGCTAAGAAACTATGTATGCTGAATTGATGTTAATGACAAATCATATTTTTAATGACATTAAGAGTCTGCTGTTTAAAAGAACTGCTATGACTGATTTCTTGTTAGTGTGTCTTTTGCAAAAAAAAAAAAAATGTATCTCGTTTCACCTGTCAAGTTTCCTTGAAGTGAGGTAGGCCATTATTTTTGTTCACAAAGGACTGAAAAACAACAGCTAACTGAGAAAGCCGTCAGATTCTGGCTTAGAAAAATCTAGCATCCTACAGCACACACAGTATATTTACCTGATGGGTATTAACATGCCTAAAGTTACAGTCACCATCCAAAAAAACTAAAGCCACTATGCAGATATTACCAGCTTTGGAAATGTCTAGAAGGAAACCACTGGATTCAATCCTTCTGTGCAGCGAGATGCACTATTAGCTGACCTGCATGGAGCAGGCAGCAGAAGACACTCATGAGCTGTAACATTTCAATAGCACGTCATGCAAAATTGCAAATTCTATCCAGATGAGATTCATGCACGGAGAAATCCAACGTGGCTCTCTCACTCTGCACTTTGAGGGAGATGTGCCCATTTCAGAGAAAGTCTTACAGGCAGGCAAATTCCTTGGTGGTTTTCTTGGGTCACTATCTTCTCTGGGTCCCTGCTAGCTGAGTGTTTAGATGCTCGGAAGTGAACAATGACACTACTGCCACTGAGTGGCACTGAAATCAACCATGACACTCTGCCGTACCCCACCACATTCTCCTGCTTTTCCTCTTCCATTATCTTCCTCCCCCAGACGATGCCTTACACCTGTTGGTAATCCCGGTGGAAACTACTGTGAAGTTCATTTTAACACAGCATCTTTTGTATGAATGGTTCTAAAGTTGCCAAGACTTACTTCATAAAATATTTATTTTGCCCTTGACAAAACTAACCTTGAAAACCCATCATCAAAGACTTTCCTGGTTTTCCACTTCTTCCCCCAGACCTGGATACTTCTTTTTTTTTTTTTTTTGATTTAGGAAGATTTTATTTTTTGGATGTTGTCAGAAATTACAGCAATATATTCATAAATACCTAATTACTACATTCAACAAATAATAATACAATACAATTAATTCAAACAAGTACACTTAGAACAGGTTTAATTTCACAGCATCTAAACTGCCCCCAGAGTGACCGAGGCATCGGTGTTCCTCCTTCCCACCCGTGTGTGGGTTTACTGTTCTAGCGATAAGCACAGGGTACATACAAAGTAACACAACCAATTAGCGTGGTCTTCCTCAGGTCAAGGCAGAGTTAAGGAATTTTTTTTAAGTTAAGCACCTGGATACTTCTTAACAGCAGAGATGTGGGCACAATTTGTGAGGCACTTTGAGAGTATTCGCTGTAAATTCCAGTACTGGTGTATGGTAGACCTCTTGGGAATTTACCTCCCTAGCCCTCTCAAAACACTTCTGGAATGATGCAGAATATAAAATAACAATTTACATAATAAAGTGCATAAGCACTTCCCTTGCACTATTAATAAATTTTGCTGGCAATATTTTCTGGGGATAAGCATCTAATTATTACAAGCCTGTAATCAGAAAGATGTCATGTGAGTACTACAATAAAGGAATTATTTCTTGCAGGTCACCAGCAATCACAATAGCAGGAAATCCTGCCCTGCTGTTAAAACTCTACTGGGATTCATTAATAAAATCATTGCTCAGTAGAAATTTAGTCTTTGGTCTCACGTCTCTTTTATCCCCAGGGACAACAGTACGTCCCCTTCTTTTCTCCTGCTACAGTTTTTATAAAAGCTGCACTTTTTAAAATAAAAGGGTGAGGAGAGCTGCAATTGAAAATTGCTGTTATTTTCCTGTTCTGTTTCTCTGGGTAAAACAAGACTTCTAAACTCACAAAGTAGCAGTGCAGATGCAAGATACTTGCTGGAATAAGAAAACACTGAAAACTAACATTCACAGTGCCACACATAAAAAGGACCTAAAACCCAACACGAATGCTAAATCGCAAGATATGATTTCACGCAGCTGTAACGGGAAACATAAAAGCAACTCAAGATTTCCTATATTTGAAGGGATGCATTTCTGTTCACTTTGTACTTTGCTTGAACTTGGGGCAGAGGATCACTCTCGCATACCACGCTTCTCAGCTCCGGCTTGGTATCCAAATAAAACTCAGGACCTCTGGGGACTTGGCGGACCCCCCCCCCCCCGCCCATTCTCTAGCCCACCTGAGCACCCACATGTGCAGAGACTCACAGGAGCATAAATCAAGGAATCCGGATGACACCAACGGTTCTGAAAGCCCGCGCAGCTGCAGATGTTGCTCCAAAGGTAAGAGAGACATCACTTTGCAGAAGGCAGCTGTGGTATTTCACTTGCCCCTCTGACCTGGACCCGTGCAGTCCTCAGATGAGCTGGGGTGCTCCCTAGGGACTGGTATTTCCTGTCTGCTCTTTGGTCACTTCTCATTCTTTTTTTTTTTATTATTATTATTATTGGTTTCTATAGTTTCCACATTTGGAAAAACAGAGCATAATTAAAAAGGTCCGCCAGATTTCAGCTTTCTTTTACAGCTGAAACTTGATTTAAAAAGAGAATGAACAGAAGAAAACTTATAAAACCAACAGCCTGATGGTATTTTTAGGAAAAAGTTAGTGTGTTTCTGTAACAGGATGTTAAACAAGAGTTGGATCCGATTCTTTAACTATAGGATGTCTTTTCCTACAAGACATTGAACTTCAAGTATCTGTTCTTGAATTCAGATGAGACCTCTGGGAGGAAAAGTTGGGGGCAGGGGAGTACAACAGAAATTAATTAACAATTTCAAATGTACCTTACTCAGCACTATACGTACAGTGTGAAAGATACTAGAATTCACAGTTCTGCGGGGTAAAATAGCCAACCGCCTGAACCAATGAGACAACACTGTGCTCGATCTGATAATCCAGAACTGAACTATATGGTCCAAGCAATCCCAAATGAGCAGATAGCAGTGGAGATGTTTTTGAACTTTTTCAGACAAACAGAACTGTATAATTAATGGAATTTTCCCTTCATAGTGCTTAGGCATTCTGAAAGGTAATACCTAAATCTGGCACCTATTGAGAAATTGTGACATGACTGTGATAATTTTTTAGATATTTTTAACTTGTAAAGAGAAGAGAGTAAGGGAATGCACCTTGACCCAATTTTAACCATGTGTATTTTTTTTTCCCCCACCAACTGTTATCCTAACTGGCTTCTGGACCCAACTGCTGATATGACAGCAAAAGGAAAGCTGCCAACAAATGATGAAGGTCTGGTTTAAGGATGGTGTGTGTGAAGAGAGCTACAATAATTAATTGTAATTAAAGACCAAGACGTTCTAAGAGAGCAGAGGCAGACCCAGCCTCCTCCTCTGGGTGTTGGAGCGAAGTTTTAGAAAGGTTACCTCTGGACTCGTGCTGGAGGACAGCAACACTCTCAGAGGGGCCAAGCCGTGCCCAACCAACCCTGGGGCACGTCGAAAAGTCACTGAGGAACTCTCAACCTTTCATAACCTCAAAATGTTAAAATCAGCTTTACGTTCATTCTTTTTAAATAACTTCAATCCTCGTGATGACGTCAAATCATTTTAAGTGCTCATCGCTTCACTTCTGGCTAGTCAACAGACTTGCAATACTCGAATTATCTCCTCTACACGTAAAACGTGGTTACCTTTTCCCAACAATTTACCAAGAGTAATTTGTTTTTCTCTCTCTACACCAGCTTTACTCCAAGGGCTTAAAAAGTGAGCATATCAGCCGGGGGCGATGGCTCATGCCTGTAATCCTCGCACTCTGGAAGGCTGAGGCGGGTGGATCATTTAAGCTTAGGAGTTCGAGACCAGCCTGAGCAACAGCGAGACCCTATTTCTATTAAAAATAGAAAAATTAGCCAGGCCTGGTGGCACATGCCTGTAGTCCCAGCTACTCGGGAGGCTGAGACAGGAGGATGGCTTGAGCCCAGGAGTTTGATGCTGCAGTGAGCTATGATGACACCACTGCACTCTATCTACCCAGGACAACAGAGTGAGACTCTGTCTCAGGAAAAAAAAAAAAGGAAATTGAACCGTTCTTCTCACTACCACCCCTTAAAAAAAAAAAAAGTGGTTTTTCAAATCTCAACTGACCTCCATTTCCAAAAACCCTGCACACACACATCAAATAGTTGTGCTTTTGAAACCCCAGAAATATAGATCCATGATATTCTTATTTCCTTGATTTTGCATTTTGAAATCTAAACACTTATAGAAGTTCAGGATGACCTTCCCCAAGTGAGAATATTTTATGCAACATACATTTTTTAAAAAGCAAAGTATCTTTCCTGATTGCTCCCCACACTCCCCATCCTCTTCCTCTTTCCCAGCGCGTGTGGCAGTGCCGTTTATCAGCGAAATGACTGCGATGCACAGAGGTAGACACACAAGGGAAATCGCACAAGAAATACCAAACTCTGACAATTCACTCTTTTCCCCGTAAAGGCTCACTGCAGTAGAGGCTGACCCAGCCAGCTCAGCTCTCCAAGCTTCGCCCATGGGGCTCCGTGGAAGCTCCATCCATACTGTAAATATTCTCAGCTCGTGAGCTCACTGCCAACGCACCACCCCGAGATGACAGATTCCACAACACGTCACTTACTCCGAAGACAACTCTTGCTACCAACTATTCTGTGTTCTAGCCAAAGCTCTGATCCGTAACCATTGACTAAAAGTGGTCAAGTGACGAGGATGGACTAGCCCAAATAAACAAAGACAGACATCACTCTGGATGTTAAAATACAAGTCTGACAGCACATGGGCCTGGCAAGGAAGATGGCAATTGGGCTATCAGGGAATGGCAGACGTCCTCTGACATTCTGATTGAATGGCGTCATAATCAGCACTGCCACCCAGGACGAATGACCAACAATTTTATGAATGGCCAATGGCAGTAACTAAAGTCAGGGGCATCTCATTACGTCTGGGGATTAAAAAGAAACGGAATGCGCCTGCCAGCGTGTGACAGGGAACAGACTGCCATGAGATCCACACACTGATCCAATTAATGTTTCTATTTAAGGACGCTCTAAAGAGCCACTTAAAATGTATCCATTCCTGACACTTGCTGCTTACTAGAGATCTTTTAATAACTTAAAAATAAGTTTTAGTATCCTATATATATTTCTTTTTCCAAAATGTACACATAGATTTGTTCTTTGGAAGGCCAAAAATGGCATGCAGAGTTCAAAGAAAAAGAGATTAATATGCGTCATTATTTTAGGTAGGTCAAACACCAAAAAGCGGTATATGCAATTGCAACGAATGAAAAAAATGTTCTCTAAGACAATTAGTCTAAAAATTAGCACCACATCTAGCTCAAAGTCAAGTAACCAGAAAACAACTAGGTCTTTTATACCTTCTGTCAATCCTTGCAGACTTAGCAAAAATCCCTACACATCTATTATGCAGCTCAAGAATACAAAGATAAAACTCAGTTCACAGAAACAGTACTGAACAAGTACAGATTAACGCAAACACAATTGTTATTAAAGACACATTCTTTATGTAGAATAGGAGAAATGCGATACACCCAAAAGAAAAGGAGGACAATTCTAATAATGATTCCAAAATGGGAGAATCTTAAGAAAAGACAAGGTATTGATCAGATAACCAGATGAAGGAGGTGAGTGGCCAAATGAGATCTGTCAAGGAAACTGCTCAGAGTGATGTTCTCTACAACTAGTATAAACAGGGTCTGAAAGCACTTAAGCAGCTGGACACACAATGCCACAGAGAGACACTCAGCAATTTTATATCTCATTAAAGATGGAAGGAGGGCCAGGTCTGTAATGTCAGCACTTTGGGAGGCTGAGATGGGAGGATCACTCAAGGCCAGGAGGCCAGCCTGGGCAACATATCGAGATCCTGTCTCCACAAAAAAAATAATTAGCTGGGTGGCTGGGTGTGGTGGCGCACACCTGTAGTTCCAGCTACTCAAGCGGCTGAGGCAGAAGGATCACTTGAGCCAAGAAGTTCCAGCTTACCGTCAGCTATGATGGCACCACTGTACACCAGCCTGGGCAACAGAGCAAAACCTGTCTCTTAAAAACAAATCAAAACTAAACAAAAAACAGATGGAAGGAATTCCTGAAGACCAAAGAAGCAATTAAATGTGTAAGTCTGAAAGTGGAGAAGAGACAACATTCACAGTCTAATCCAGTCAGGCTAGCAGAAAAGATGTGAAAACATCTACATCCAAGGGGGTACCCAACGTGCACTCAAGAAATGCAAACGGGACAGGCTCATCCGAGCCTCTGGTAAGACACGAGCAGGCCACGTGGACAGATGGGAAATTATCTAGACAGTAGGAAACTCTGAATTCCACTCCATGTAACATTCTCAGGAAAGAAAGAAAATTTTTATATTAAACATTACTTTTCTATTTTACACAGAACCTCAGTTCAAAGAAGCTCTCTGCCTGACTGTGTGGTACAAGTTGATGGAGGGGACCTGTCATCTCCCAATTCATCACTCTGCCCCAGGAACAGGGAAGAACCTACACACTGGACATTCGATCAGCCTCCACATCCCCCATGCGGAGACTGCCAGCTCAAGCTCTAGGTCAGGTCCCTTACATACATATCTCTCAGGTGATCTTCAAAGAGAGGCAGGTATTACAGCTCTGCTAACAGATGACCAGCAGGAGGCCCACGGACTCACAGCCGTGAGACGGCGGCAGCACTGTCACCTCTGGTCCTGGAGGTTTCCTTAGCAGAGGCAGAGAGCAAGCTCCCACACAGACCAGGGGAACACTGCCGCAACCCACCTGAAAAGCAGACCAGCCAGGTGCATAAACCAAGAACCTGAAAAGGTTCATGACGTCCCCACCCAATAATTACCTTCAGGAAACCTAATTTAGGTAAGTAATCCCAACTACGGACTAAATTTTAGGCACTAAGATTATGATGATATTTTTAAATGGTGAATAGTGAAGAAATAAACTAAATTCCCAATAGGCAGGTAAGTAAATATTTATATAGCCCCATAATGGAAATGCTATGCAGCCTCTAAAATTAAAAAAAAAATTTTTTTTTTGACACAGAGTCTGGTGCACATCTGTGGTCCCAGCTACTCAGGAGGCTGAGGCAGGAGGATAGCCTGGGCCCAGGAGTTTGAGGCTGCAGCGAGCTGTGATGATACCACTGCATTCCAACTCCGGCAAGGGAGCAAAGATCCTGTCTCCAAATAAATAAATAAACCAAAAAACAAACTATAAAGACATTCCACCTGTAGAAGCAGACGGTCTGAAATATTGGAAAACTTTGAGTTGGGATAAAACCTGTCATATTCCTGGTTAATTATTGATGGATCTGGAAATTGCCTCATTTATTAAAGACTTAGGTGCTTTCAAAGGCAGAGGCCCGGTGAGCAAGCAGTTTCTCCACTGTAATGGGATCACTTGGGTTGTTCTCATTCAAAGGACAAAATCCAATAAAATACATTGTAGAGTATATTTGTTTAAATAAAACACACTCACACATTGTCTTCCACTTCCCCTGCCAGCACTAATTTACCAAATGCTCTGATCCCCAAGGAAGCATGGACGGTAATCGTGCTGATGTGTAAACCAGGGGGGGAAAGGATGCTAAAATTATTTCACTGCCAACAGTGAGCACAGAGCACCCATGATAGATTAACTGGAAAGGACAGAGAATGGAAACGTAGAAGCTCTGTCCTCCCCCCCATGATAAGCCTATAGCAGGCCCTTTGTTGTGCTGATTCAAGTACCCTCCATCCCAGGGACACTCCCTCCTGCCACAGCCAGACCAGCTGAAGAACCAGCATCCGTGCCATGCGGTGGCTGGAAGGAAATGAGAAGCCGGAGTACCAGCAAAGAGGGAAAAAAAGAGTACCGTTGTTTAAAGGAAGCATGAAAAATCAAGTTACAGCTCAGTTAAAAAAAAAAAAATGAAAAAGATGAAAATTTTACTGTAAATTTTTTCTTATATAGTCCATCAAACATCCCAATATAAATGGGTTTTTTTATTTTAAGATTTACTGAACCATACAAAAACTGACTGCCTTTCTTTAATCCACGGAGTTACATAAAAGAATCATTTATGACTTGGAACAAACCCACAGGCAGCCTGTGACTGTAAAATAAATCCCAAGACTTTCACTGGAAACTCAAACAGTTCGGTAATAACAATCCTTTCCATCCCAGCCTCCCACGTGCACGCACATACATGGACGTGTGGACACACACAGAAATGTGTACACACAGACACACACACTTTGAGAATTTGAGAGCATCACAAAAGAGAAAATAATTCCACTTGGAGGAAACAAGACAAGCTGCAGCCTAACAATATTCTAAAACGCTTACTCCCCTATCCAGTTAGGTCAGCAATCCCTAGCCTTTTTTTGCACCAGGGACCAGTTTCACAGAAGACAATTTTTCCAAGGACTGGGGGTGGAGTGAGGGATGGTGGGGGGTGATTCAAGTGCATTACACTTATTGTGCAGTCATACCTCTTTGCTAATGATAATCTATATTTGCAGCCACTCCCCAGCGCTAGCATCACCGCCTCAGCCCCACTGCAGATCATCAGGCATTAGATTCCCATAAGGAGTGTGCAACCTAGATCCCTCGTATGCACAGCTTACAGTAGGGGCCGCGCTCCTATGAGAATCTAGTGCTGCTGCTGATCTGACAGGAGGCGGAGGCTCCTGCTGTGCAGCCCGGTTCCTGGCAGGCCACAGACCGGTACTGGTCCAAGACCCAGGGGCTGGGGACCAGAGGTAGGTAACACAAAACATAATTCTTTCCTGTAAGACTGTTCCTAATTCTGGCCAGACCAACATTATCATTATGTAATGTTCTGTGCCACCCTAACTGACAGACACAGAAATGTGTACCTGTCACCAACAAGCAGCAGCTACACAGGAAGCCACCAGCCACCTCAGACCAACCGCCAAGTTGGGCGACCCCGACAGTCCCAGGCAGCAGCAGCTGGCTTGTGTCTCCACCACCTGAGTGTCCCTCTGTCCCCTACTGTGCTGCTGGCGACTGCCAAACCAAGGCTCGCAAAGCTCCCAGGAATTGAGCCTGCTGCCAGTGACAGCCCT
Organism: Lemur catta; assembly: GCF_020740605.2. NCBI lineage: Eukaryota > Metazoa > Chordata > Mammalia > Primates > Lemuridae > Lemur > Lemur catta. Next base: position 138,337,205 of record NC_059128.1, on the reverse strand, counting down.
CGAAGCAGGAACAGTGTCACAGCGGTCGTGGACGGGCCGGGCCTCGCTCGCTCAATGCCGGGGGCGCGTCACCACACAGCCGGTGCCGGGCCCTCTTCCCCAGGAAGTTGTGGTCAAAGCAAATGCTGAGCTCTGATTTAGAGGACAAGCTACTGAGTAATTCAAAAGGATTGCTTCGGTCTCCTTGAAAAGAGACAAGGAGGAGGGACACATGGCAAGGTGGGAAAACAAAAGAGCCGTGCACACCGCAACCCGTCAGAGACCACCTCAGCCCCTGCTCGCTGAGCCACAGTGGTGGGAGTCACCCCATCTCACCCAGCGGCCTGCAAACCCTGGAACGCACACCTTAGTCTGCACACAGACTTCTTCCCATGCTCCTGCACTTGCAGCCCCCCAACATCTCCAGCACCTCCCCTCTCCCCAGGCTGGTGCAGGTGGACTCGAGTTCATGCATCCCTCACTTGGGTCTCTTGCTCTGCCCAAGGCGGGCAGGGAAAAGACCAGGGATGGCACAATGGGGTCCGCAGGCTCTTCTCAAGGTACCCAATGATCAATATTCCAATTATACAGTTCAGCCCCCAGCTCCCCTTTTCTCCCTAATATAGCAACACCTGTTCTCCATTATCAACAGGTCACAGACTCCACTGGGCAGAGAACAGTGACTGAGAAAAAAAATGCACTCAAATATTCTAAGAGATGAAAAACACTGGGCCCCACAAAGCCAGAGGAGTGTTTCTTAATTAATTAACTACAGCATTAGTCATAGCTGCCTGCAGTTTTCCAGTACCCTGTTTTCCCACACACGATACATTTCGCCTTCTTTTATCTACTGTGTAGACAAGTCATCCAGCACCTGGAACTACCATATCCACCCAGAATCTCCGTGGTGACGTGTGAGCGCAGGAAATCCAGCACGTCAAGCCTCAGTCGTCAGCCGCAGGAGCCGGGGAACACGACGCGTTTCTCACGCAGGCGGGCGGCGAGGATGAGCACCCACCCTAAAGAAGGAGCCTTTAAGAAATGCTTCTTGATGGTATCAGCTTATTCTCTCTTAAAAGTTCATCCTCTTTTAATTATTTACAACTAATAAAACATGTAATGACACAGTCAAAATTATCAGGGTGACTTCCTTTCAAAAAGCACATGTTTGCACAGTGATTCTTTACATCCCTTGAACTCGACATATCTGTCTTTGAATCTCCCTGGGTGGTGGGTGGGGAGTCAGGGAAGGCTCCACCTGGGCTGTGCCTGGGGCTGCAGCAGGGATGGCCCAGCCTGGCTCTGGCTCCCGCAGGGACACTCTCAAGTTTCCTAAGCAAAATGCACAGGTCTGGCAGCAGCGCAGATGGAAGAGTGGAAGGTGAGAGAGAAAACCAGGGAAAGAATAGTCCAGGTCAGGGACAATCTATACGAAGGCAAGGGAACTGGGAAACATGGCACAACTTTGGGGAAAGAGGGAGAGGAGGCAGTTCCGCCACGATGGGGTGGAGTGAAGGGGAGGTGGGAGAGAAAGGTACCTATGCTGGGGTCCACTTTGGGGCTGATGCATTTGAATTCTACTTGGAAAGCCACGCAGAACCCATGGACTTCTCTGCACTGGAGAGCAATATGATGAAAGCCACCCTTGGGAAGTTTACTCTGGTTTTAGCAGAAATCTGGAGGGTGGATCATTTCACCTGGGGTGCAACATACAGGAACCAGGAGCTATCGTAACAAATGGTGGCTGAAGAAGTATTTATTCCCAAAGCCTGATCTCTGCCAATTATATGCAAAGTACCTCATTTTAAGTAAAACTGAACGAATTTAAACAATACCACATTTAGAGTATTACAGAAGAGTTGCATCATACTTGAGGGGTATGCTCTGAACAGCGGAGGTAAAGCAAACTTAACATATGGTTAAACTATCCTTGAAAACTCCATCTAATCACCGATGAGCACAAGCAGATGCCCCCGTGATGGGGGAACTCAGGAACAGATACCACACAGGCGACAAGAGTTTCTGCTCCTGATAACACCCTGCGCCCTGGCCACACACTCATACAGGGATGGCCACATAACCACCTTTGCCCTTTCCGCCATATGTCTGTCTCTTTGCTGAGGATGACGACGTTAATCCGTTACAGACACCCCTGTGATGCGACACCCCTAAGCTTCTCCCCCACAGAATTTCACATTACAAAAACAACTGACTCTTCTTTAAAAATGACACTTCTTTGGTAAATGGCATACAATTTCAAATTATTACCAGCTACATAAAAGTCAATTTCTACCATTTTTCTGGAATCCTATCTAAGGAAGGCAGATGCATGCTCAAGTTCTAGTCTGTAAACAGATCATTGCAAGAGCTGCCTGCTGAACACTGTTGGTTGGCAGACGGATGGAATCACCACATTCCCTCCTCTGTGCACGAACTTGGGGGTGCTGTGGCTAATGTCCCTCACGGGATATTCCCATAAAGGAATCAGGAGCAGCACAACCACTTTGAACCTCTTAGAAGATGTCACATAAACCTAAGATGTTATTATCATTATCTCTTACTACCACAACGCCTGGGAAAGCTGTCAGATCTTTGGGCTCATGGAATAGAAACATAAACTACTTCTTTGGTTTGTCGGCTTCAAAAGTTCAGGCTATACATTTCTTAATTACCCTTGTCCAGCTCAAGAAAAAGACTACTTTAAAATATGACACCTAACAATAAAAAGAATAAATGTTTGATGCTACAAGCAGTACACACATGTGCACACACACACAAGCAGGCACACACACCTGTGGCAGAATAAAGACGGCCATGAGGTCTTTGGCAGTCCTCACACTGAAAAGTGGTGTCGATGTCCACTCCCCTACAACCAGGCAGGCTGGGTGACTGATTTGCTAGTCAGGATACAGGGACAATGATGCTGCACTGTCTCCTGGGCCTAGGTCTTACGAGAGTGGCAGCTTGTTCTTCATGATGCTTGGGACACTCTCCAGGAGCCCTGAGCCACAGAACAAGAAAGAAGTCCAGCTATCCTGAGACCTCATGCTGGGGACACCACATGCAACAGTCCCAGCAGAGCCCAAGCAGACGTGTGAATGGAGCCATCTTGGAGCCTCCAGACCAGGTCACCCTCCAGCTAAATGCCCCCAAGTAACCCCAAGTGAAGCAGAAAAATAACCCAGCTGAACTCTGCCCAAATTCCTAATCCACAAAATCAGGAGATATAATTAAACAGTTGTTGATTTAAGCCATTATGTTTCAGGTGGTTTGTTATGCAGCAATACCTAAGTATACATTAGTTTTTGCGCAACATTTTTACTAATCAACTTGGGCTTAAGCGCTATCTGAAACCGCAGCACAAGATTTAAGCAGCCCTTCCACGGGAATCACTATCAGACACACGATGCCTTTAGCTTCAAGTCCTGTCCATCAGCTCTATAAAATTCAATACCAGTAAGTTCTTACAGCTGCAGTATGTTTGCAGACAATATTTTTTAATATCATTACAAAGAACTGCACTTTGCAGCTCTGAAAGTACCCTTGAGAAAGTTATTTCCTGTTTTAATCACCTCTCACCAGTCATGCCACAAACACTTTGAGCGCGCCATGCTCTGTTTGCAGCTTGCCGAGTACACACAGCACTGCAGGAGCACCTGGGGACAGGACTGCAGGAAGGGGAGCCAGACGCCCCCGGAGTAGCAGCTACATGAGCCCGGCCTGCCAGCGCAAGCTGTCTCCAGGAAGGCTGGCAGATTCTGTGTTAACGACAGCTTGGATATCTGTCCTCTTTTCTCTACTTCTAGTAACACATAAAATGTATAAATACACAGGACATAAGGAGCCATGATGACAAGAAAAACAAAAGTAACAACACGATGCTCAAAGTAATAAAACTGGTCCCTGGGCATACAAATCCTTGGACCCACGTTTGGGTTCACGTGGCAGCATGGCCAGAAGATTCCATTTGCCACTGGCACGCTGGTGCTGGGACAGGAATCGTTCAATGGGAATATTCTAAGAAGCACAATATGAAAGGGTGTACAAGGAGACCCCTACCACCCTCGTGCAAGTGTGCGACAGTTTTCTCCTATAGTAGTGCTGCTCCACTATATGCATCCGTGTCCACAACCAAGCTCGGAAAGAAACTCTAGCAAGAGGGGAATTTAGTCTACTGCTCACAAGCCCTCTTCTCTGCTGTACACAAAACCAAAAATCTTAGATGTCTGTTTCCATATATCACAGACACCCAGAGACCACTCTGAAACTCCTTGTTATAAGCTGGCACTGAAAACAATGTCGTAGGTGTCGCTGTTATTGGTACTTTGCCAACAACTCCCTAAACTGATAGGCAGATAAATAATGCCCCTGATAATAGCACTTCTTGTGCAAGAGCTTTTGGATCGTGAGTCCTGACCTCAAAAGCTTTAGGACACCAAAAGCAAAGACAGAGATGAAAGCACCACTCCCCAGAATCTATAAAGAAGCTTCCCTTCTCATAGGTGGGGAGAAAAAAAAACCCAAGGCCAAAACTCATCTGTTTCAAACTAAAATCCCACCTAATAAAACAGATTAAGATTTGTCTGTATTCTCCCAGTTATTTCTCTACAGTTTTGTTATAAAATGTTTCAGTGCTCTGGAAAGTTTCTGAGAGCACCATTCATCACTCTCATTAGCAAAGCACAAAAACAAAGGAAGTTGTGAAGGAAAGAGATATATGTACATAAAATTCCAATGTCCTGTACTGTTTTCTCTCTTTTTCATGTCCCGTATGAAACTAAAGCTTTGGATTTCGAATGCACTCACGTGAAACGATGTTTACAAACAAATACTGGAAGAGAACGGATTCAAAATAGGAACCTTGCACAACTAGCTAAGCTTCATTACTTTAATCACTACTTAGCAACTTCTCTAAATACATACGAGGAGAGGGACTACTTTAATTAATGAGACATTTAAGGTCCTCCAAGAGGAAAACAACTTTCAGTACTGTGGTATGGCAAAGACGGAGGAGAGGGGGTGGTCCTCCCAAATACAAAGCCAATGTGTTGACAACTCTGCAAGTCTGACGTAATTACACGGCCTGGCATGCCCAGAACCTGAATGAGTCTTCAAGACACCACTCCTTGCTTAGTATGATAAGTAGGTCAACTCCTGGGTGAAGTCTTCAGGTGATTGGCAGTGGGTGCCTTTAGCTGAACCAAAGTATTAAAGCTACATCAATCTGTCAACCCTTACAACTAACTATCCAAGCAAAAGATGTTCTGTGGCCCTTTCCTGCTGATTTAGCTGCCCAAAATCACCATCTTAGGATCCAGAGAAGTGTATAGAAGGGTTATGGGCACATGAATTATAGAGGCCCATATAATAAAGGATTAGAGAAGTCACAAAAATGCCAACTTTGTCGTTTTATTTTATAACTTCAGATTATCTCTCTGAGCTCCAGGGTAGTCTCAGAACTACTACTAGTTAATAAATGCTAAAGGTCTTTAAACCATCTGTGCAGTTTATAAATATCAATAGTATTTACAGTCGCTAGTTTTATCCTCTCCAAGTTTTAAAAGATTTTTTTAATGGAAAATGTGTAAGGCTTCTTAAAATATTTTAAATACAGCAAATAAATTTTACATAATTTCCTTTGATCTAGCAATTAGCAGCTGCAATTATTCTAGAGAGTAATAAGAACTAATAGAAAACCCAACACAGCTAAGACAGTTAGACAAATGCAATTCTCCTTGACTTGTAAAAAAAAAAATCAGCTTTAACCACTGGATGAGCTGAATGTTCTTGGACCTAGAATTTTTTTCTCTATTTCCAATTGATTTATAAATACTAACAGTGGAATTTGCTACTTCTGGGGGGAAAAAAGTGGCCCTGTAACAGATCATCTTGAAAAACAACACCTGATGTCATAAATCAAATAAAAATCAAGTTGACTTTGTGAATTAGCCATTAAAATTGTGCCTAATCTATGTTTCAAACTTGAAAAAACAGAAAAAGGTCTAATATTGACTACGAATCTACAACATGACAGGGACGTTGTCTACATTAAATCACTTAATCTTCATGATAGCCAACAAAAATAATAACCTCCCCAAATCTCAGATGGGAAAACAGGCTCTCAGAGCTGGTGGGGTTTGCCAAAGCTCGAAACACTGGGAGGCCAAGACCAAAAACTGGATAAGCTCTTCCCATATGGACATCTTTGGAGCACCCAAACCAACGTCCCTGGGATTTTATTTCTTAAATTGCAGAACTTTCTCTTGAGTGGTTTTTTTAAAGGAGACTGTTTTGCCACACAATTTCCCACATCCAGGGAAGTTCTAATAAGGAAGAGAAAAAACAATTCAGAAAAGCTTATTCAAGCGCACCTTAATCACCGGCGACCATTCTTGGCAGAAACAAAAAGGAACACAGCTAACATCTATTCCTATGTTCCTTGCTGCGATATCTTTTCACATTCTCTCCTTGAACCCTGACCACAGTCCCATGAAGTAGGTGGTATTGGAAGGCAAGGATCCTGTGCTCACAGAGGTCAACTGTTCTCACTCTCAGACACACAAATGTCTGAGAGATTCCTTCTGCATCATGATCCACAGTGTATCACTCTGATGTACAACGTGGATGTAGAAGAAAAAACACCCACTACTCAGCTTCCAACTTTCAGTTAATTGTGTTTTTGCAAACATCTGAGTTTTATGCAGTGGGTCATAACATAATGAAAGATAATACTGACCCCACCAAAGAACATTCAGGGGATTATTAGCGTTGCAGGAAAAATATATTCCTGATAGGAGGCACCTTCATAATTTAAAATATATTCATATCATATTTCTCAATAGCACAAATGCCAAAATGCCACCATCTTCCAGACATAGTTGTTGTTTAAACAGTTCTCAGTCCAAATGATGCACTTAGAGATCCACTTGACTGGTCTAAAAGGTTTTTTCCAGAGCTCTAACAAAGTGGTAAAGGTCCCAAATCCTACGTTCGACTTTAATGGATTTAGTGATTAGTCATATCCTGTGCGGTAGTGCATCAGAAACCAATATCCTGTGCATTTTGCCTCCCTCTTCTGCAGGTGCTGCTGGCTGTAATAAAAGAAATCCCAGTTTAGAGTAAAACCCTGCTGGGCAGGAACCTGGCTAACCATTATTCACATATGACTCTGCACACTGGGTTGCAGCATTATAAATTATACATCTTAAGAATGCCTTTGTGGTATGAGAAAATGTGTTCCCTGGAAAAGAGCTCATTTTTTAATTTTGGATTTAATATTGGACTTAGAAAACAAAACAACACAGAGATGAAAACATTTTTTTCAACGTTTATTATACACATAGAAGGAATAGAACAGAAAACCCATTCTCGTATCAACCACCTACACAAAAAGAGCACTCTCTTCTTTGTGTGTTTAATCTGTTCACACGGCATATTTTGACTAGTGAGCAATTTTATGTTTCTGAGACATATAGCAAGTTGTTTTCTTACATGTTGGAGAAGGAAACGCTGATTTTTAGTATAGTCTATCCCAGAGAGACCTTTTCAAAAATATAATCTCTAGAACATAGATTAGTTTTCTAATCTAAAGGGATGCAGTATGAATAACAAGAACAGAAAAACCATACACTAGAAAACATACATCTGAGTTCCAAAAATTTAAATCTTACAGTGTCTGAATATTTTTTAAAAATGCCAAGAGTGGGAGAAATAACAATGACTTGATTGTCATCTCCAAAATCACTTAAATTTATCCCACCATAAAATATCAACCTCATGAATATGCATGTGTATGCATATATATATATATATATATATATATATATATATATACACACACACACACACACACACGTATCACACACTTAGTATCAGGCAGTATCATACATTTATAATTCACAAAGGGAATAGCCTTATGAAGTCACTTCTGAGCATGTGATTTACCTTAAAAGATACTTATCTTGCAACAACAAGGAATTCTGAAGGATGCCCTAGGCAAAATTTACCCTAACTCTCAACAGCATGCGTCTGACCTGGGCAACAAGCCCCATCATTTCAAAGTCAAGGCTGCAAAACATTCTCATAGTGTGGGTGGGTGGAGTAAGAGATTCCGTGGCCTGTGTGCTCCTCTGAAAAGCCACTGTTCACCCACGCCTCGTGGTCCTGTGAGCACCACAACCAGCCTTGCAGACTAGAAGTGTCTGCATAGCTCAGGGAACTGACAGTGGGAGCCTAGCCCAGCACCTCTGAATTATGAGTAGACAGAGCTGGCAAAACAGAGACTCACAGAGCTTCCGAGATTTGCCAAAGTTCAAAATTTCTGAGAGCCAAAACTAAAAAACTGGAAAAGCTCTTCCATGATGCACAACCTTGGGGCACGTTAATCAGCCTCCATTCAGCAAAGGCAGCTGGTGAGCTGGGCAGAAAGGAGTCTCTGGCTGCAGAACAGGTGAGGACTTAAAGGGGTGGGGTGGGGGGCTTAGCAAGGAGGTCAGAGTTCACCAGACAGCAACAGGATGGACTGGAAAATCCCCCCACACACAGAAAGAACCAGCCAGTTGTCATTCAAGATGTTTGAGTATCTCTGATGCACAAAAACGTGTTATTTTATGGCACTCTCAGAACTATAAAATACCTAAAAATGGAGCCTTGTTCAACTGTGGCTTATGTAGTCTATTTTTCTAACATCTTCATTGAGGTATAAAAACATACTGTAAAATCCACTCATTTAAATAGTGTACAACTCAATGAGTTTTTAGTATCCTCACAGACTTGTGCAGCCATCACCATTATCTAAATTTAGAACATTTTCAACACCCCAAAAAGAAACCTCATACCAATTAACACTGTCCATCATTACCCTCAACCCTAGGCAAACACTACTCTACTATCTCCATAGACTTGCCCACTCGGGTCATTTTACATAAATGAAATCACACAACATTTGGGCTTCTGTGGCTGCCTTCCTTCACGTGATATAATGTTTTCAAGGCTCATCCATGTGGCAGCATGTATCAGCACTTCGTTGCTTTTTATGGCTGAATAGCATCCCAATGTATGGACATACCGCCTTTCGTTTGTTTATACGTGTGTCAGTCGATGGACATTTAGGTCGCTTTCAGCCATTATGAGTAACGCAGCTATTTAAGATGGCGGGACAGATAAAGGAAGGCATAGATCTATAAATCATTTTCCATAATCTTTCCAAATGGAAAAAATGTTAAATAAGATAAAATAATGACTAAAAGATAAAAATTAGTCACCTTTCCACTTTGTTCATTGAACTCTGAATTTCTTTTCATAAAGATTTGCTTTCCTGTTCTCCACCTAAAACAGAAAGGCTACCCAAAATAGGTAAAATTATATAAATTTACTAACACCCCTCTCGCCCCCTACTCCACTGCCACTGACCTTGGTCCCAGCTAGGAATGTCATGGGAGCGTCCCAGCAGGAGGAAAGCACGCTGTGTGGGCTACCCTACCATCTCCTGGTGCACATGACCTGTGGAAAGCACCTTCTGGCCCAATTTTACAAATGTCTTTCTATCCTTGAAAAAAAAAAAAACAGAGGGTTCGGGTCATCTGTCTAGTGTTCGCCATCACCAGCTTCCATGCAACTCTACTGAGAGGTAAAAACCTCCCAGGACAGATGGAGGATCCATCTGTGGGTTAGAGTCCAAGTGGGACTTTAAACGTTCCCTCCACCACCAATTTATCCGCCTTCACCATGAGCCAAGACTCGCTTCCTCCCCATCGGCCAGATTCTCTCGGAGAAGCTCAGATCCTAAACATTTCTATTTACTCCTGGCACTGACCCAAGGATCCTGACTGACAGAGTGAGAGGCGCCAGACCAAGCATAGGTATGTTTCGGGGCCAGATTCCCACACAGCCCTGGCCACCTGCCTTGAACCTGGCCCAATGCAAACCCCACGACGATCCTCTGCTCAGTCTGAAAAACAGAATGAACTCCCTTGAAATAACTGACACACAAAAGAATAACTTCTAAGACACTCCAAATCTCACTAAATCTTAGTTTTCAATTACAAGCTGTTTGTGCCAGTATGTCAAACACACCAAAGCTTTTTTTATTTTTTTTTTTTTAAGACACAGTCTTGCTCTGGTGCCCAGGCTAGAGTGCAATGGCTAACTGCTTGCTGCAACCTCCAAGTCCTGGGTTCAAGCCATCATCCTGCCTCAGCCTCCCGAGTAGCTGGGACTACAGGCGTATACCACCACACCTGGCTAATTTTTCTAATTTTGTAGAGATGGGGTCTCACGGTTGCTCAGGCTGGTCTCCAACTCCTGGGCTCAAGCAATCCTCCCACCTCGGCCTCCCAAAGTGTTAGGATTACAGGCATGAGCCACCACACCAGGGCAACACCAAACCTTAAAGTCATTAAAATTAGCAAATAGGGATTACAGTTTTCTGAGCAGAAGTGTGTGTGTGTGTGTGTGTGTGTGTGTGTGTGTGTGTGTGTGTGTGTGTGTGACAGAGAGAGACAGAGACAGAGAGAAAAGACTCAGCTTTGTATTTACTCAGCCTCTATGGCTACTGTGTGACAGACACTGGCTACACGTGTCAGGTAGAGGCACAGCCATTGCTTCACCCATCTCACCTGCAGGGAGATGAGCACACAAACACTTGGAGCTACAGCAAGTCCCCAAGAGCAGCACAGGCAGAGAGAACCTCAAACCACTGGGGATGTAGAGGCAGCCTCCCCGAGATGGCTGGTCTGAGCTGAGGCTCAAAGAATGAGCAAAAGAGAGAGCAAACATTCCAGGCAGAAGCAACAGAAAATGCCAGAGTGGAGGCAGGAAAGTAAACACAAGTCCAAGTGGGTGGAGTACTGGGTGTGGAGAGTTTGGAAGGCAAGAGGGGTCCCTCCAAGGGACAGGCTGTACTAAGGCAGCAGGACTTGGGGAAAGAGCATACAAGGGGCACTTCAGCAGCGGATAACAGTGAGATTCGAATCTTAGAAAGATCAGCCGTTCAAACATGTTTAGTTTTTTTTCCTTTTTGAGAGAGAAGACAGAACACGTTAATAAAATAATAGTTTCTTTCATTTCACTTTTTATGCTTGCCTCTATTTTCTCTCAATGTCTGCAACAGTTAACTATTTTCCTAAAAGTTTCAATAAGCTTGTAAGTGTGTAACAACATGCTGCCACACATTTACAGAAAAATTCCACACCAAGATTTTTCATAAAAACCATGATTTGCATGCTTTTAGTAACAGGTCCCTCTTCCCAATCCAGAAAAAAGGAAAGCACATTTTCAAAAGTATCTGTCCAAAAACTAAAGTTTTAAAAATACAAGTTGAGCATCCCTAATCTGTAAACCCAAAATCTGAAATGCTCCAAAATCTGAGACTTTTTGAGTACCAACATGATGACACACCACAAGTAGAAAATTCCACATATAAGTACTTAACACCAACTTAGTTTCATGCACAAAATTATTTAAATATTGTATAAAATTACCTTCAGGCTGTGTGTATACGGTGTATAGGAAACAAATTTTGTGTTTAGATTTGGGTCCCAGATATCTCATTGTGTATATGCTAATATTCCAAATTCCAAAAACATCCAAAATCCAAAACACTTCTGGTCCCAAGCATTTTGGATAAGGGATACTCAACCTGTAATTACAACAGGTTGCTACCAAATCATTCCAAAGGGACAAGCATGAGGAACAGAAGCTATGGTCCAAAAATGAGAGGCCCAGATAACCAACCCGTACTAAGGCCAATACCTGCAGCTTTTACCTTCCCCGGCCCCAACACACATGCACATGCAATCTGGCCTCCTGAGTGTGGTGCTACATAGGCAAATATTAATATCCTTACCAATTCTTTCAATTAAATTACACATTGCCTTTTTAAGCAAAGAGGAAAAATCCAAGCAGGAATAGTGGGACACTTAACGAAAATTCCGAGGGAGTAAAATCATTTGGTGGATAAAACATATAAGTAATTCCATTAATATTTTTTTATTATTATTTTTATTTTTAGAAACAGGGTCTCACTCTGTTGCCCAGGCTGGAATGCAGTGGCAAGATCATAGCTCACTCCTGGGCTCAAGCAATCTTCCTGCCTTGGCCTCCTAAAGTGCTGGGATTACAGGCATGAGCCACCACACCCAGCCCTCAATTAATCTTTACTGAGAAGCTAGTATGGGCCAGACCTAGTACTGAAGAGTTTCTTAATCATCATCTTATTCAATACTCACATTCACCCTACCAGGGCATATTCCATTCTAGGGATGAGAAAAATAAGGCACTGTAGGATTGGTTTGCTTAAGGTTAAATTGCTAACAAACTTTGGTCTCCAAACCCAATCCAAAGCTGCCTACTGAGAAGAGAGCTATTGGGGGGCGGGGACAGCGAGCAAAGAGGTTCCAGCAACTTCCCCATCACCTTCACTCTCTTCTTCCCCTTTCTATCACTCAGCAGCCAGTGAGCAGCATTTCTTTACACTGAAATGCTAAAGAGTTATCTATCCAAGATCTCATCCAAACAGCAGGCCCAAGTCATATACCAGAGGACTACCTGTTGCCCTGCCCAAACACCCAGCCCTTCCTGTACCATCACCCTGCAGGAAGTCCCTGCATCTTGCCCTGGCACTCGAAGTCATCCTCAGCTTGATCCTGACCACCCCATCTGACATGAACCCTCCAAGGAGCCAAACCGGCCCTGTGTGCCTGAATGGCCTTTGTTCTCACTGTTCCCCTTCTTAGCATGCCTTCCCTCCCACTTCCGAGAATCACAGCACACACTCCAGATTCCATGCCTGCACCCCAACTCAAACCTACAGAACCAGGGCCCCTCTCCCCCTCCAGGAAGGTGCTTTCTGAGGTCCCTACACTACCCAATTAGCAAGCACTGCCCTAAATCAAGGCCAGCCTTCCCACCCACCAATGCAAACCCCAGTGACTAAATGAGATTTCCCCTACACACACCCTGTGATGACAGCTCCCACCTCCAAAATCCAGGAGCCATTACTGTCTGTACCACCCTGTTGCCAATTAATGCTACCACCTACTGTTATTTATAGCTTTATATATTCTCCCTGTCTCCTAGATTACACTCGTTTTGGGTGCAAGAATTTAGTCTTATATTTCTTCATAGAGCATAACGTTTTCTACACAGAAGCCCTTCAACAAAACCCATACTTCCAGTTGGTGCCCTGCACCCTGTGTCCATCAAGAGCCATGGGTATCGGGCCACAAGGACAAGAACAGATCAGTCCTCCCATTCTAAGCCCTCACAACGGTCCACATAACGTGGTCTCAGTGTTCAGCTCAGGCTCTGCGTAAGGGCGGGTGGACAGAGATGAATAGCCATTTCCACCTCAGTGATCATAACCACAAAAACATTTTTTCACAAGAGAAAAACAATGTTGCATATGACTAAGTGTAAGCCTTCATATATCTACTCACTGAGGACATTTCTGGTATTAAGTCATGCCACTCCACTGTCCAGAAAAATTGATTTGTTTAACCTGAAAACAGCTCAAATATAATGCCAAAAAATTAGCCCACAAGATGCATACTGCAGAGAAAGCCTCGGTGAGTTGAGATGTTGAGATCTTTCTTTCTCTTTTCCTTTTTGTTTGCTTTTTAGGGGGCTTGGCTAGTTTTTATACATGGCCATAAACACGATCTGCCCCCATTTTTCCCCACCAGATAGGAGTTCATCGTGCCACATGTCACCTAGCAACCTAAATACCACTCAACAACTACCCAGCTACCCAATTCTTCATACAGAATTTGTCTTGAAAGGAACAGATAAGAGAATAAATGTTAAAACAGTGTTAATTATGTGTTTGCTTCATAATCACTTTATATAGGGTAGGAAGAGCAGGAACAGAGACTAAAAATTAAGCTTAATGATTACCTAGCAATTTAAGAAGAACAAATACAAATGGACCTAGAAGACACTCAGGGTCTTGCAACACTTGAGTCAACAGTCTTGTGATCCAGTGACTGAACTCTGTATATGCAAAGCTCACCTTAAAACTCACCTACTGAACTATAAGTTGCACTTAAAGAGCATTTAAATAACTTTGGAAAGCCCAAAACCATCTCTAACCCTTCCTCTCATTTATCTCCATCACCCTTCCTTTCCTTTGGCTCACGTGCCCCTTTTCTCTTCGAGATGCCTTCCCAGACTCACCTAAGAAAACTGCACTCTCTTCTCTGTGCGCCCAGGTCCCTGTGAAACAATCGCTAATATTTAAGAAAGAACAAGGTCCAAATCTATCTCCAAAGCCTCTCAACTGTACCCACCCAGCATCCCAAAAGCATCCTCTTCTCCCTACTGTGCCACACCAATGCCCACACCAATGGCTCCTCCACCTGGAGGACCCTGGGGCCTCTTGCCCTAGACTCTTACAGTCCATTTCCCACAAAGTAGCCAGTGGGTCCCCGAGATGTCCAGCACCCAAAACAGTGCCCTGGACATAGTAAATGCTTAAGAATGTCTGTGGGATGAATTAATGACTCAGCCGATCAAACAACTACATTTGTATCTCCCAAACTAGGCAAATCGACCTGTCTGAATGATAAAATATGACTAGTTTTAAGCACGTAAAATTAGTAGGGTGAAATAACATGTGGATCCCTTTCTGCCTATTCAGGAACCTGCACACTGCAGAGTCCATATTATTGTATTTCTTGTTCCTTTCACGATTCTGTTGGTTTCCAGAGTACATAGACAACCTGATTATTCATTTACAACACTGAGATCACAAACTGTCACTCAAAAACAATCCTTAAAAAAGCTAAATGTTTCCGCTGGATTTCAGGGTCTGATTTAAAAAAAAAAAAAAAGAGCTAAAGGTAAGTTTAGAGGGTTTTTCCATCCTTGTCAGCTTTGCAGATAAACAGGTGCCCAATATCCACTAATTGTATTTGATTTTCAATAAAAGAGTTCAACCAACTGTAAGGAATATCTTAGAGCTGTTAAATAAGGCCAGTCTTCCATTTTTATGTCAGGTTCCTAAACATCCCGCAAAATTATCTTTCCAATGTATCCTATTTTTTTCCCAATATATACTAAAAACAATAGGGTAAAAAATTGTTTTCTTCTTAATTTCAGAGCGAATTGGAGGATGCCACCCAAAGCACCCTGTGTGCACTCAAATCAGGCTGACAAAGTCACCTTCCCCCTCACCTGCAGCCCCAAAGCCCACAAGAGCCAGGTCAGGCCACTATGGGGAACAAACAGCAAATACGGTACCAAAGTGAATGCTCTTCCCACCACACATGACTCTATTACAAAGGAAATGTCCTCGGGTGCTTGAGAGAAACTTCAGCGTGGGCTGTTGTCAAACACTGACACAGTCGATAAAACAATTTAACAAAATGCCTTTTCACTTCTGACACATTGTAGAGGAATGCAGTTAAGTGGAGACAATATTATCACTCCAGGAAGAAAGAGGGAAAATCTGCTGCACTCGGAAACCAGGCCCGGGCTCCGCAGCCCGGCACCATATGGAAGCAGTTCCAGGGAGGTAAGAGCGAGGTCCTTGCAGGAAAACTTTTAATTCAGTCACTACTCCCGGGTTGTGCTTTATTTAAGGAGCCCTACACTGAAGCCTCTTAATCACCGAGATTTTCTCTGCCAACAAATGCTCGCAAGCGAGGGCAGGCGGGTGACCCTCCCGGGCCGCACCCCGACCCCGGGCCGGCGACTCCCCACGGCTGCGGCCCCCACTCGCCGGCCGCCCCCGGCCGCGCCGCGCGGGGAGGAAGAGGCTCCTCGCTGCGGCCGCGGCCCCCGCCGGACACGGGGAGTGGAGAGGGAAGGGACGCAGCCACTCGCCGTCGTGCGTGGCATAATTACTCTTCTCGCACCAAAAAGTTCCCTTTCCCCAGCCTCTGCCCGCGGGGCCTGGGGGCGCGGAGAGGCCTGGGGCTGGATTTCCACCGCCCGCGGCCCGGCAGAGGCGCCCGGCCAGGCTTCGCCCGCGCCCCCCGCGAGCCGGATCGGGCTCTGCTCCTCGTGCGGATTCCGGGGAGGCGCCCGTGGCCGGCCTGCGCCGCGCTGCCCGGCTCGCCCCGAGGCTGGAGCCCCCAGGGTGCGGCGGGAGGCGTGCCGGGGGGACGCGGGTCCTCGACGCGGGTCCCCGGCGCGGTCACCCCGCTGCGCCCTAGCTCGCCCCACCGGCCCGGCCGCGCGGGGAACTTAGCCGCCCGCAGCCCGGGACGGGGGACGCCCGCGAGGCCCGGCCCGGCCGCCGCACTTTCCCTTTCCCCGCCTCCCCTCCGTCTCCCTCCTCCCCTTTCCAGGAAGCGCCATATTGATCCCGGCGCCTTCCCCCTCCTCCTCCTCCCCCTCCTCCGCCCCGCGTCCTCCCCCCGGCCTCCCCCGCGCCCCCGCGCCCCGCGCGCCCCTGGCCCCTCACCTTGGCTATGGCCTTCCGGTAGCGGGTCACCGCTTGCTGGATGAGGCTGAAAACTTTCATGTGGCCGTCTCCACACGGCACGACCACCCGGGTCCTCCCGAAGCACACGGTCACTTTCATGCCGCCGTCGCCGCGGGCTGGCCCGCGCCCCTCGCTGACCGCGGCCGGGGCGGCCCCGGGCCGGGGCGGCTGGACACTCGGCGCGGCGGGGCCGCTGCACGGGCGCGCGGGAGGCTAGGGGCGCGGGCAGGCGGCGGCGCCGGGGGGCCGCTCGGATCGCATGCCCGGCCCGGCCCGGCCGCCCTCGCGTCGCCCGGGGCTCGCCTCGCCTCTGCCCGCCGCGGCGCCCGCAGCCTCCGGCCACCTGTTCGGCGTCTCGGCGCGCTCGGCGGCGGCGGCGGCTGCGGCCCGGGGCCGTGTGGCGCTCGCGCTCAGTCGGGGCTGCTGGGGGAGGGGACGGCGGCGAGGGGAGGAGGAGGAGGAGGAGGAGGAGCAGGGCCGGGCACACAACACCGCGCACATGCGGCAGGGGGAGGCGCGGCCCGCTCCCGGCGCGGGGCGGGGCGCGCGGCCGCGGGACCCCTCGCCCCAGCGCCCGCCCCGGCAGGCGGCCTCTGCCTCCCCCGGCCCTTTCCCCGGGCGCCGCCGCCGCGGAGGTGGGAGCCTGGAGCGCCGCCTCCCCGCGCCCGCCGACCCCCGCGCCTTGGCACCGCGCCCCGCATCCCCCCTCGCCCAGCCTGCCCGCCGCGCTGCGGGGCTGCGCTCGCCCCCGAGCCCCTCCTCGCGGACGCCCCCGCCACGCCCCCAGAGGTCTCCACGGAGCGCCCCCCGCCCTTTCTTTGTCACTTTTAATCCCCTTCCTGGGACTGGAGGGTTTCGGGTGCAGTTGCTTCTGAGGAAAGCAGTTTAAGCTTGGTGCCGCGGACTCGACGCGCGAGACGTTCCGAGAGGAGCAGTCGCCAAGTCCCTACCACCCCCGGGGAGGACAGGGGCCGGGATGTCCAGCCCAAGTCTCTCCTGCCCGGGGGACCCTAGCCTCCCCGCGGCCCGCAGCTTGCAGGGCTTTGCCCTGGCTCGCTCGCTCGGCTGCAAGGCAGGGCAGCGGTTGTGATGTGTTACAAGCAAAATTTAATCGTCTGCTCTGGGGAGACGTTGGGGAAGCTTTGAGGCGACACGGCCTTTCTCCCGGGGCCACTATTCCTGTTGACCCCGGGGTGACCCACCCGCTTAAATATGTACAGCTTAAACATCGGCAATCTAGGTACATTGCTTGCTTGCAAATTCTGCAACATAAGCATTCCTACTGCAAACCTATGAACGATATATTGCAAATCCCTCTGGAGAGAAGCTGAGCGAGGAGCTCGCCGCGATGCGCTGGCACTGAGCACAGGCACTTAAACCGGGGAAGCCTGCAGCGCCGGAGAAGAGTTACAGGCAGGGCAGCAGACGTTTTAAAAGAACGTGGACCAAGTCAAGGGAAGTAACTGAAGCTCATCTGTCTTAGTTATGAGGTGTGATTCTTCATAAGCATATGTCCTTGTCTTTAAAGAATGACAAATGTCAGCAAAGAGTCATTGACCCAAGTTTGTCCCAGACGGTATTAAATTCATTTTTGCCAGTGGTTTCTAGATCCATCAAAGCAATGAAGCTTCTGTGAACTGGAGCAGAACCTCAGCAGTGAAAGCTGGAAGAAGTGACCATCCAGCCATCGCATTCCACCTCCCATTTTAGAACAAGGGAACAAGACAAAGAGGTTCATTTCCAGAATCCTGCACTTTCCAGTACCCCACACTGCCCCGGTACAGTGCAGTTTGCTGTAGGAAACTCTGTGTTTCCTCTTCGCTCACAGTCCTTGAATGCCACAGTCAATCACCTGTCCGAGCAAATCAGTGCAGTAAGTAGGCACCATCCCCGTCTTCTTCCAGGATCTTGCCCGCGGACACAGAAAGCTTGAGGCAGACCCAGAAATAAATAGAGTCCGGGTTTCCTACCACCGGGCCCTGGGAAAGGCTCCTCACTACAGCATTCAACATTTCTACCCAGTAATTAAGTTAGTGACAACTATGGCAACTCTAGCTGAGGTCTTCTTGCTTCTTATATTAATACTTGGATCTACAACAACAATTATGGATAATTATAGGTGGTGTTTCTGTTTCCATGCATGGGGGGAGAATATACTAGTTTAGAGTCGGGATTTCTCAAAGTAATTCCATTGAAAGTCAAGTTTCAGGAACAGCCACAGTACATCAGACATCCCACAGATCTAGGTTCAGATCCTAATTTGACCGTTTACTAATGCCTTGGACTCAGCACTCGCTCTGTCTCCAACCTCAGTTTTTTTTGTTGTTGTTGTTTGTTTGTTTTGTTTTGTGTTGAGACAGAGTCTCACTTTGTTGCCCGGGCTAGAGTGAGTGCCGTGGCATCAGCCTAGCTCACAGCAACCTCAAAGTAGGACTTAAGCGATCCTACTGCCTCAGCCTCCCAAGTAGCTGGGACTACAGGCATGTGCCACCATGCCCGGCTAATTTTTTCTATATATATTTTTAGTTGTCCAGATAATTTATTTCTATTTTTAGTAGAGACGGAGTCTCACTCAGGCTGGTCTCGAACTCCTGACCTCCAGTGATCCACCCGCCTCGGCCTCCCAGAGGGCTAGGATTACAGGCGTAAGCCACCGCGCCCGGCCCAGCCTCAGTTTTATTTATTTATTTATTTTATTTTATTTTTTTGACACAGAGTGTCACTTTGTTGCCCTGGCTAGAGTGAGTGCCATGGCGTCAGCCTAGCTCACAGCAACCTCAAACTCCTGGGCTTAAGCAATCCTACTGCCTCAGCCTCCCGAGTAGCTGGGACTACAGGCATGTGCCACCATGCCCGGCTAATTTTTTCTATATATATTTTAGTTGGCCAGATAATTTCTTTCTATTTTTAGTAGAGACGGGGTCTCGCTCTTGCTCAGGCTGGTCTCGAACTCCTGAGCTCGAGCAATCCACCCGCCTTGGCCTCCCAGAGTGCTAGGATTACAGGCGTGAGCCACCGCGCCCGGCCCTTGCCTCAGTTTTAATAGCTGAAACATGGAGCAGACGATATTCATCTCGTAAATTATTAGTATTAGACAATGTATTAAAACAGTATACACCGACACTTGGAAGTGTGTAGCATAGTAGAATTGAGTTACATAATCTAGGCAAACAGAAACAAAGTTACAAATGTAGGCAAAGGGATAACAAATGATGACAATGGACCGGGAGGGAGAGACAAGGTGGAGAGGCCCAAGGCTTGGAGAAATGACTGGACAGGCGATACAACCACTCGGTGACTGTGCCAGGCCTAAAAGGAAAACCGGGGTTCATGGCTCTTAGGCCTGTTCTCAGTTTACTTTAATTCTGTTCCACACACAGTTAGTGAAGACCTCCCACGTGGAAAGCACTGGGTAAACATTACAGAATTATAAAAGCAAGAGAAGGACAAGAGCTGCTGTCCCCAACCCCCCTGGCCTGTTAGGAACCAGGGGGCATATGCAGGAGGTGTCAGGCAGGGAAGCTTCATCAGTATTGACAGCCGCTCCCCATCGCTCGCATCACTGCCTGAGCTCCACCTCCTGCCAGATCAGCGGTGGCATTAGATTCTGCATCATGGCGATTTGCATAATTGTTTCATTATATATTACAATGTAATAGTAATAGAAATAAAGTAGACAATAAATGTAATGTCCTTGAATCATCCTGAAACCACTCCCTCCCCCCCATTTGTGGTGCCAAAAAGGTTGGGGACTGCTGATTTAGAGGTTAGAATAAGATAGCTACTCCAATAACTATTATTCAAGACATTAAATATTAAATGCCAGCAAAGTGTTTATAGCAGTACTAGGGAAGGAGGTGAACCTTCAGTAAGAGAGATGACATCAGAGTATATGTGGCACCATTTTATTCACATCACTTCCTTTCACTATTCAATAGTTAATAAGGGTCTGAACAGTCTTTCAGAAACATGAGCCATAGGATTAATGATAATTACATCTATGCAACTAATCAGATAAAGCCTCACAGCTTTGTTTAAATCTACCTAGTTTATCTAGATACAGTGATTCCCTTTATGTTAATAATTGATGAAAAACTAAGGCTGTGTAATTTTAGATCCCAGACCCTTTGGTGTCTTCAGTCAAATTCATAAAATTTCATGACAAGTTGTGAATGTGCTTTCACTAATATACTCCTCACATCTAACCATAAAGTTGGATTACAGCCAGACCACCTTCATGTCTGTAAAACGTTTAGCTTGACCAAATAGCTTCTGGCCTAAGGCAAGCACAAAAGCAAACCCAGTTCCAACCAGAAGCAAAATTGTCCAAGACAAGGGTCAAATGTTGCCTAAATAGTTTATAGTGGGTTTACTTTCTTAAAATCTACACATTTTAGGTAAAAAATGATGACCCTTGTCTTACTTGTACTTCTGTTTTATAGATGATTGATTTAGCTGGGTTTGAATATCCCAGAGACTTCTGAGAATTAATTAGGGTCTGTCTGGGCTTTGGGCCTATCTGCAAATGGGCAGGTGTGACCACACGGACTATAATTTCAACTACATCCAGCTGCACTTGGCACACCATGAAATAAATACACACCCCATGTGTGTAGGGCTGGTATTGTATTACCCAGCCTCTCACCCTTAGAAAGTTAATAATAAAGAATAAAGAAGATATTTACAGGAGCTTTTAAAATGTGTTCATGCTTTGAAGATTATAGTTATACATAGTAATGCCTACTCATAGATCTTGGACTTGAGATGATGTTATCAATCTCGTATACCCAGCCTCACACAAGTTCAGTCTGATAGCAGAATTGGGTCACTTATGCACCAAATGGTTATTGGCCACTATTTTATATCACGCCCTGCATTGCACACTGGGTCTGTAAATCAAGAGGTGCCAGGGCCAGGTGTGGTGGCTCACATCTGTAATCCCAGCACTTTGAGAGGTCAAGGCAGGAGAATCACTTGCAGCCTGAAGTTCAAGACCAGCCTGGGTGACAGAGTGAGACACTGTCTCTACAAAAATAAAAAAATTAGCTAGAAGTAGTGGTGCATGCCTGTAGTCCCAGCTACTTGAGGGGCTGATGTGGAAAGACCACTTGAGCCCAGAATTTTGAGGCTGCAGTGAGCTATGACGGCACCACTGCACTCCAGCCTGAGTGACAAAGCAAGACCCTGTCTTAAAAAAAGAAAAGAAAAAAAAAAGTATCCAGTCTGGTAAAGATTTCATATGTGAACAGGCAGCTACCAAGAGTACAGTAAGTGCTACGTATTAGGGATAGCATCGGTACCCAGAGGAAGTGTTCACTCCTCCTGGGAGAGGAGGAAGTAGACCATGTAGAGAAATGTTGTCCAAGAGAAATATAATGCGAACCACATTTGTAATTTTAAGTCTTTTAGTAGCCACAGATGAAATTAATTTTCATAACATTTTATTATACCCAATGTATCCTAAATATTATCATTTCAACAGTAATCAATTTCTAGAAATATTAATGAGTATGTTACAGTCCTTTTTTTTCCTACTCCGTCTTCACAATCCTGTGTGTAGTTTATACTCACAGCACATCGTAGTGAGGACCAGCCACGTTTCCAGAGCTCAATAGCTACATGTGGCAAGTGGCCGTCGTACTGGACAGTGTAGCTCGGAAGATGGGATGCCGTCAGCGAGCAGCCACATGCACTGTGGAGGAACAGACTCATAAGTGGATTCAGCTCTTTGAGGACAGGGATGCTGTATTATTCATAGCATGTCCCCAGAAGCTGTCACAAGGTCGGACTCACTAAGTCTTTGAGGACTGGATGAGGAGGCAGATGCACGAGTGAAGGAATTTGCAGGAGTGGAGGGAGATGGCTCCTGACATAGGCATGCATTGGATGACAGTATAGCTGTGTTTAGGATAAAATGCAAAGGCGGTGGAGGGCGAACAGGAACTGTCATTAGGCTCAGTAGAGCTCCCCGGTTTTCAAGCAACATTAAACACAAGTCTAAAAACAGCGAGTTTTCTTTTCTTTTCTTTTTTTTTTTTTGAGACAGAGTCTTGCTCTGTTGCCCATGCTAGAGTGAGTGCCATGGCGTCAGCCTAGCTCACAGCAACCTCAAACTCCTGGGCTTAAGCGATCCTCCTGCCTCAGCCTCCCGAGTAGCTGGGACTACAGGCATGCGCCACCATGCCCGGCTAATTTTTTCTATGTATATTTTCAGTTGGCCAGATAATTTCTTTCTATTTTTAGTAGAGACGGGGTCTCGCTCTTGCTCAGGCTGGTCTCGAACTCCTGAGCTCGAGCGATCCACCTGCCTCGGCCTCCCAGAGTGCTAGGATTACAGGCGTGAGCCACCGCACCCAGCCAAAAACAGCGAGTTTTCTAATGAAGCGTGAGATCATAAGAATTGCATGGGTGAAAGTAATGGTCAACAAAGGAAAAAAGAGAAAAAGAAAAAAAAAAAAAAAAAAAACAAGAAAAGAGTGAGAGTAATGGTTCCCCAAGCTGGTCTCGAGCTCCTGGGCTCAAGAGATCCTCCTGCCTCAGATTCCCGAATAGCTGGGACTACAGGCTCGTGCCACCGCGCCCGGCTTGTATTAACTTTTATGCCCTAACCATGCATATCCAAGTCCTCACCCAGTGAAACAGAGCCGCCTTCAAAATATTCCAGGGTGACCCTCAGCCAGTCCACCAGCTACAGTCACCAAAGTGTCCAATGCATTCTCATTCTTCTGTTCCAGTTCCCAGAAACCGCTGGAAGGTGAGTCAGCACTGCCCTGCTGAGAGAGCCCATCTTGCAAAAAAGCCGGAGTCCAGGCTGAGATCACCACTCCTAGAAGCCCCGGGGTCGCCCAACCTAAGCGTGCCAGAAAAGACCCAGGTTCCTTGCAGAGAAAAACACCTGTGATTGCTGTGAGCCACCACCCAGAGCCCAGGTGTCCATTCAGGAATCTCCCTCCTTCCCAGGCCCCAAAGCTGAAGAACAAGGGAGCTTGGTGGTGGCGTTCATGAAAAGTTGGCCAAGTAAAGCAATCTAAGCCACTTGCTTTCAGGTGGTGCTGCTTGACCTGAGAGGTGCTTCCACGTGATGCTTTATAAATGCCAGCTTTTTCCAGCCTAATCTTTGAAAGCAAAGTTCAGAGTCAAGGTCTCTGGCGAGGCTTAGCATGCTGGCCTTCTGCATTGCTGGGGGAAACCAGATGTGCAGGTAGGAAGATGGCTGCCATTTGGGGGATTGCAGCATTGAAACCAGGGTTCTCCACTGGGCAGAAGGCCACCCCGCCTTCTCTCCGAGGTGGGCATGGTTCTGCCAGGGACATAAAGCACTGAAAGTCCATTGTCGTTATTGTTTTTCACTCCAGAAAACTTTGAGAACGTGGAGTGGCAATGGGAACAGATCTGGGAAATGAGTTGAAGCATTTAAGCACCCACTTAACATTTGACGATTAAAAGAAAAGAATAAAATGAATTCACATAAAGAAAGTCTCCCACCGATGCTTAGATAAATCTCAGCTCGAAAGGACTTCTGGTAAAGGGTGTTAATCAGCTTTTAAAGACTGTTTAACAGATATGGCTAAGCAGTTCTATTCAGCAAAGAGAAAAAGAGGAAAAAAATGCATTGAGGTTGATAATTGGAACATTATACTTTTTTTTTTTTTTTTGCGTGACCCTGTCAAGATTAAATGGCTAAAATTCCCAAAGCCTGAAACAATCAGGATGAGTAAAAGAAATGCTTTAATTGGAGTCACTGTGGTGAAATTAGATTAGGTCCAGGGCCCGTGGACCTATGTAGGATCTATGCAAGCCACCCTAGCTCTACCCCAGCCCATCTGAAGCAGAAAAATCCTCGTGCCCATAAGTAAGAGTGCTCCAGAGCTGGACCTGCTGATGTCAGAGGATGTGAGTGACTCTGAGGCTATTTCCCATGATGCTCAGGGACCCGGGCCCCCGACATTCTGTGTACCATTGATAATTCAGGTGTGCCAGACCAGAACACATCCAACCCTGCCAATCCTCTGTACCTGATTTTAAATGGCTGACTCATCCTTGCCTCCTCTGTCATGCTACTCCATTAAGCTAGGAGTTCAATTTCAAATGCTCTCTCTGCTGCTGTGGAATTTTGTCTGCACAATGTCTAAGCAGCGGCTACACACTTGTTTCTTCTGGCAAGGTTAACTCGGGGGAACCTGATGCAGGGGGGGTCTCCAGTCCCAGACCCAGAACCCACAGAAGCTAGAAATCTCTGTGCTGGCAAAACAGGAACAACAGGTCTCCCTGCTCTTGTCCAGTGGGTTGCCTTGTGAGCCTGGCCATGTCTTTCCTCTGCACACAGTCCTGCAATGCTCTCTCCATCCCACTCAGAGACAAAACCAAAGTCCTTATGAGGATTTACAAAGTCCCACGTGATCCACGCTCCACCCCCAAACCTTTCCTACCACTCTCCCTGGTTCACTCCACCCCAGGAGTCCTGGTCTCCCGGTTGATCCTTAAACAAGCCAGCAGGCTCTGGCCTCAGGGCCTTTGCAACTCTTCTATTTTGTTCACCATTGTGTCTTCAGTGTCTATGATAGTGCACTGCTGCAAGCTGCCCTCCACCCTGGCCTGGCCGCCATGCTTTCTCTCAAGTCCCCCAGAAACTTTCCCTGGGGCCCAAAGCTGCCCAGAGCCAGAAACGAGTGGGGACCTGTAGACTGTGGCCCTGAAGCGAGCTCATCGTTCCCAGGGACCTGGATCCCTGCCTCAGCCACCTCCCAGCACTCTTTTCCACTTCTGCACAACCCAAACAACTTTCTGCATGAACCAAACTTCAGCACAGCCCAAACAACTTTTTCATATGCCCCAAAGGAGTTCTTAGAGATCTTTGAGTCTTTTGCAGAAAATTCACTTGTTCATTCGACTTTTATTGGGCAATTAGTATTTTGCCAAGCACCCTGTAAACAATGGTGATAAAGAGATAAGACACAGTCTCTGCCCTCAAGGATGTCCTCTTGTTGGGGGAAGGGGCTGGTGTGGATGTAAGTAGGTCATTATAATACAATGGGCACTTTACCCTGGGAACACAAAGGCTAGAAACCTCTGTGCTCAGAGGTGGTCAGATAGAGCTTCCAGAAAAGGGTAATTTTTAAAATGGGTGATTGGCAACCAGCCACTTAGGAAATTACATGTCTGAAAGGATGGAGGGAGGGTGGCAATGGAAATGAATTATAAACAGATCTGTGAGTTCCCCTAAGAAAGAGTCAAAACAACTTTAAAGTGACCAGATATGGGAATAAGATGAGAAGGAGAAATCAAAGATAACTCGAGTTTGAGGCTATGTTATTGGAAAAATGTTAAGGTCATTGACAGGTATGGAAATTGGCAGGAATATCAATGTGAAAGTGGGGGGGAAATGTGTTAAACACATGAATATTCCAATGTTTAGAGGGGAAAGTGGAATATATCAATAGTTCAGAAGAGTACTGTTAATGCAGGCTGTATTCATATGGCCTTACTATGTCCCATCCACTAGGGTACCATGTACAGTCCATTGGGAATGGGCTGGGGGAATATTTCCTAACAACTAAATCTCCTTGCAGAGCACACTCTGTGTTGTGAAATAGAAAGAATACAAGATTAAAAGCCAGAAGACCTGAATTGGAGTCTTCTCTCCGCTGGCAGTGTTTTTGGCCAAGTTAAGTAACCAACAATTATGACACTCTGTCTCTACATCTGTACAATGTGAATAATTCAAGTGCATAACTCTGGGCTTGCTGTAACAACCAGATGAGATCATTAAAATCAAAATGTTTTGTTAAATGTAATGCATCCTACAAATATTAGCGAGGAAGATTGCTATTTCATTTTCCAGCTTGCTCTCTTTCATGACTTTGGAACACCAAAGGCGATAATTTTTGTTTTCAGTAAAAATTTTTTCTTTTTTTTTTTTGAGACAGGGGGTCTTGTGCTATCTCCCAGGCTATAGCACAGTGTCATCATCATAGCTCATTGCAACCTCAAACTCCTGGCCTCGAGCTATCCTCCTCCTTCCTCAGCCTCCTGAGTAGCTGGGACCACAGGTGTGTGCCACCAAGCCCAGCTAATTTTTATAGTTTTGTAGACACGGGGTGGGGGGGTGGGGAGGGGGGTCTCACTATTGCTCAGGCTGGTCTTGAACTCCTGGCCCCAACCAATCCTCCTGCCTCAGCCTCCCAACGTGCTAGGATTACAGGCATGGATAGGCATGTTTATCATCATGGTTTTTCTGATTACAAAAGTAACCATGCTTGGTTTACATAATTTGAACATAATGGAAAGAGATAAGAGAAAAAGTGAACACCACCCACTTCCCTCCCTCCAGAAATATCCAGAGTTTGGTGCTTCCTCTTTCTGGGCATCTTTCCTCATTTATGAACCTAGTCTTTCCATGAAGCACAACAAAGGACTGGAATAGAAACTCCACCTTGTTTTTGTTTCCCTCTGCCCCTTTAAAATGTATTCAGTGGGGAAATTTTCACCTGCCACTGGCTAGGAACTGGGCAGGCCCCTCAGTCTTCTTGCTCAGGAGACTGTCCTGCAACCACAAAACACAGTGTCAAGTCAGAAATTAGGTCCAAGAATTTATTCATCAATCCAGCCATCGTTCAAAAAAAAGACTTTTCCTTTTCTGAAGGTGGTGCGGTCTGGTCTTCTTTCCCCTTTCTCCTCTTCCCCATTTGCTCACTTGGCAAAGTCAAGGGGACAGAGAAGTAAGGGAAGGAATAGACTGAGATCTCTTTGATTGGCTGCTGGCTGGCGCTCTCTGGGCTGACACATGCTTAGAGCCAACACCTCCTCTCTATGGGCTTTCTGAAGCATCTTGGAGGACCCCTCAGGCCTGGCTGATGCCTCTTCTTTAGTTGGCTAAAGTCTGCTCTAGCCCTCGGGTCCCTGAGGATCTGTGCCTCACTCAGACTGTCACCGATGGAGGCCCCTGGCCCTCCCTGGCACTCCTTTTGGACTTAAAGTAGCTGCAGTCTGGCTCTTCCCCAGGATCTCTGAGAACCAGTCATACACTGCTTATCCATGAACATGGTCATCCATGGGAATGTAGCTACTTCTGAATTCAGCCCTCTACTCTCTCTCTCTGCCCCAAGACAAGACTTTAGCTTCCTCAGGTGTAAACCAGGAGCCAGTAGGGTCCCTCAACCTCAAGGAACACAAACCAAGCTCTGCAAGTGTCTGTAGCAGCCCATCCTCTCTGGACTTCAAATGAAGGACTCAGCATCCCTTGCTTCTCACCGTGGGTAGCAGAACTCTTCGACTAAATTTTCTCACAAAGCCCTTTATCTCCACTTTCTTACCCTCTCAAAATGGGTAAGAGGATGTCAGTATTTACTTTGAAGATTCCTCCAAGATGGCCTGTGTCACACTCCATTTAATGTCTGATACCATCCCTTGATGAAACTGTTGAAACTTAAATTTTAAGAGCTGGTTCCATGTACTAATACATATGTAAAGATATGTTTCAACAAAATGTTATCATAGGATGAATACAGTTTTGCAATTTATTTTTTTTTTTACTTAACATATCTTGGACATCTTTTCATGTCAGTACAAACAGATTCATGTAATTAATGCAGATTGTTATAATTAGCCCAGAGAGCATATAAGCTACAGAAGTCAGGGAATAGTGCTGTGGTTTAAGACTGGCCCTGGAATAGAATGGTCATCTGACCTAGTTTTTGGCCTTGGCAGCAGCAATGGGGAGATGGTGGCTACAGGCCTGGGCTGGGCGGGTGGGTGGAGGAAGAGGTGGGTGGCAGGTGGTGTGGAGGGAGATGGGAGGTAGCATGACAGCATTCTCTGGAGGGCTGTGGTTAGAGTAGTTGCTCCACAGAGCTGCACCCTGGTCCCCTGATGCACTGAGAATATAAATCATGGGGTGAGGAGTAAAGGCGCAATCCTCCTACCCTTGCTCAGGTCCTAGATCCAACTATCTCATCATTGTTTAATGGTCCAAATGCATCTTGAAAAAGTACTTTTATTCTTTAGACCCTTCCAATTTTTCTTTCTTTTCCCCTCAATGCTTGGGATTGGGGGGAAAAGGAGGTGAGTAGGACACGTTAGTAATTGGGGTTAGCGTTAAAGGAGGAGGCAGGGTTATTTAAAGGAAATATGGACCAAGAAGAGACCTCAATGGGTTGGCATGGGACAGGAAGCAAGAGCGAATGATTTTTCCCTAAATCATCCTGATTCTTTCCTCTCTTTCCTCCTTTACCTCTGCGCCACCACTCCAAATAGAGGTGAGCAAAAGTTATTATCTTAGCCCCAAAAGGACACACCTTCGGGAAGCAAAAATTAAAAAAAATAAAACAGGCCACTAACAAAGCACCATTCGAGACCATTGTCACACATTTCCTGCATCATGGTCACGTCTTTATCCCTGTGCAGCATGCCGATGTCATCATCACTCATTAACTATCAGATTGTGAGAGGTTGTAAAGATCCAGCGCAGATTGGTACCCAGTGACATTGCAATTTCACGAAACAGGTGGGTTTTCATGGAAATGGTGTTGGAGCGCTGCTCTCCTCAAAGGCAGAGCTGTTGATCCGGAGGATCTGTCAGCGTCAGACTGTTTAAAATTGAAGAGAAAAATCTGCAAGTGTGATGCAAGATAGGTGCTTCAAAGCAAAAGGATTTGAACATCAAAGGCTTCAGAAAGGCCCTTGGGAAAATGGATCAAGCTAGGGGATATTTTTACAAAAACAATTCTTTTTATGATCAGACTATAAAATCCACCATGAAGCAAAATCCACCATGAAGCAAAACTATATTATACAGTTGTGTCAGAAAAGTTCATCCCCTCTCTAAATAAATAATTCATGCATTCTTAGTTTATTCTAAGACTGAGACCGTATTTGTAAATAGGATAGCAATGAAATCTTCTTAAAAATAAACTTAAAGAGTGTTAAAGTTTTTCACATTTTTTAGTTTCATTTTTCCTGATAAATTCCAATCAAACATGGGAAAAATTAATGAATATGAAATTTTGCTCCCCATTGGAAATGGATTCCAGGAAAGTGGCTTCTTAGCCTCAGATAATGAGGCATCTTCTATGGCACACATTCACGAAGAATAGCATATGTTTTTAAGGTTAGTGATCGATCACGCCCCAGGTTGATGTTAAAAATGGAAGGAAGGTGTTTTCCATCAAGGGTCCAAGCCAATAAAGTTCTTATTCCCTAGAGCTCTTCATGACCTAGATAAGAGGAAACTCAGTAAGAGTCTTAGCTTTCCACAAACATTTCCCACCAACCAGGGAGGCAGTTATACTACCGAGCATCTTTTCTGCATACCAAGCTCCTAGAGAATTATAAAGAAAATAAAAAAGTAGTAAAAACCCTAGTTCTTATCGTCAAACCGATTGCAATACAAACACACAGTTATTTACAAACTTCCAATAAAGAGCCTTTAGAAAATATAAATAACCTTAAACACAGCTTGCTAGAACTTGTCCTGAACAGATCATATTTATTCCCATAGGACTTTTTGTTTTCAGGCAATGGTTGGTATGTGAAAATAGTACTTGCATGAACAATGGTAACTATTTTAGTAGTGGGAGAAAAAAATTTAATAATTTCAAATGGGGGAAAAAAATGAAGCAGCTTCTGAACAGAACAGTGTGACAGATTCCTAGTATCTTGGCAGCCATCAGATACAATGAAGCCAAGGTGTTCTCTGGGAGGGTGCTGTGGGAACAGGGTGGAGAGGCATTGGGTTGGGGGCTTGCCAAACCTAAGTCTGAGCCTTATTGGGCAATCGAAGCACTTTGGCATCAAACCATGTGGATAGATCTGTTACCTATTAATCACAAGCACATTTCAACTCTCTAAGCCTCAACTTTCTCATTTGTAAAAATTTGTAAAAATACTAATTTTTTTCCATCCAGGTGTTGTTCAAGTGATAAAGTAATTAACAAGGTAGAAACTTACAAAAAATGCTTAATATTAATAAAAATGGTTATTATCTTGCCATTGCCATTATCACTACAATTAATAATATTTCTTCTACAGTCTAGAACTAAGGAGTGACCTTGATTTTTTCCAAATGAAATTTTAGCAACCTTCTGTTGACAATAGCTCATCTCCTCTTGTCTCAAGAATTTTAGTCCCCAAATTTTTCATCAGTATTTTCCCATTAGTATGCAAACAAGTTCCAGAATCTTTTTTTTTTTTTTATAGACAGGGTCTTGCTCTGTTGCCCAGGCTGGAGTGCAGTGGTGTGATGATCATAGCTCACTGCAGCCTCAAATTCCTAGGCTCAAATGATCCTCCTGCCTCAGCCTCCTGAGTAGCTGGGACTACAGGTGCACGCCACCATGCCCGACTAATTTTTAAATTTTTTGTAGAGATGGGATCTCGCTATGTTGTCCAGGCTGGTCTCAAATTCCTGGCCTTAAGCAATCCTCCCACCTCTGCCTCCCAAACTGCTGGAATTATAGACGTGAGCCACTGCTCCTGGCCCCTGAATCTTATATCTTTTTTTTTTTTTCACATCAGACAGGTAACTTGCTGACATGTAACAAGGTTTAAAGGAGGCATATCTCATGCATGCAGGTGAAAATGCAATCATCACACTTATGAACTACAAAAGAATCTGCATCTCATATCTTGAACATCAAAAGCAACAGCAAAAAAAACCCCAAAAGACCAAACACCTTCCTTTGTCTCTTCCTCGAGAAAGTGCTCCCATTTCTCTACTACTGTTTAGAGCAAAACTTTGTGAAAGGCTTACCTGGTACCGCTGTCCTCTCTCTCACCTCTCATTTTCTCATAAACCTTCTCAAATCATGTTCCTATCTCCACAGTTCCATTGACATTCCTGTTGTCAAGTTCACTTATAACTCCCTCATTTCCAAATCCAGTGGTCACGGCTCTGCTGTCTGCTTCCTTGGCCCTTTAGTAACACGTTACACTATTCCTCCCTCTGGAAGCATTTCTTCTCCTGGCACCCATGATAATCCTCTTTGATCATTCTCCTACCTTCCTGGCTACCTCTTTACCATGACCTTGGCTGCAAGTCTCAATCCTGAAGCATCACTAAATTCTGGAGGACTGCATGGATGGAACAGCTCTGTTACCTTCTCATCTCTCTTGGCTGCCTAGATAATCCCACCCAGTCTCGTGGGCTTAAATAGCACCTATGCCTTTGTCTCTGCTAGAGAGGCAGGTGGGTGGCTGGCCAGAGGGAGGGGCAGAGTTACCCAGCCCCCACCTCCCCTCTGATTCCCAGGCTCCTCTTTCTATCTGCACACAAGACATGGACTCCTGGATGCAGAAAAGGCATTTGAAATCTAACATGCCTAAAGCAAAGCTGGCATGCCCCAGCCCCCCATGTCCCCCTGGCTTCTGAATCTCAGTAAACAGCACCTCCATTCGCCATTCGTGGCAGTTGCTATAAACCTCAACATCACCGAGTCCTCTCCTCCCCCTGCCCTCATGGTTTACAGACTCTGTTTGTGAAACTTACCCTGAATCTGCCCAGTTCCCTCCAGATGCTTTGCAAACACTCCCATCTTCATTTTCATCAGATCGGGCCACTCCTCTATTTAGAACCCTTGGATGACTTTCAACACCTCTTAGAATAAAAGCCTCGCTGGGAGGCTGAGGCGGGAGGATCACTCGAGGTCAGGAGTTCGAGACCAGCCTGAGCAAAAGTGAGATCCCGTCTCTACTAAAAATAGAAAGAAATGATCTGGACAGCTAAAAATATATATATATAAAAAAAATCAGCCGGGCATGGTGGCACATGTCTGTAGTCCCAGCTACTCGGGAGGCTGAGGCAGGAGGATTGCTTGAGCCCAGGAGTTTGAGGTTGCTGTGAGCTAGGCTGATGCCAGGGCACTCTATCCTGGGCAACAGAGTGAGACTCTGTCTCAAAAAAAAAAATTAAAAATTAAAAAAAATAAATGACAGAAATTAATGGCTGTCTTCCCTGTGTCTTCCCTGTGTGTGTGTCCGTGTCCTAATCTCCAGTCATATTGGATTAGAGCCTGCCTGAGTGACTTCATTTTAACTTAATTATCTCTCTAAAGACCCCATCTCCAATTAGAGTCAGATTCATAGGTACTGGGGTTTAGGATTTCAACATATGAATTTGACGGTGGGGGAACACAAGTCAGCACATAGCATTAGTAAACAAAGAAGGAAATTTTATTACAAAGATAGCAGAGTGTCACATGACAAGAATACAGGTGAGCCTGCAAAGAGTCTCTCTCTCTCTTTCTCTCTGCCCCCCATTTATCCCTCTGTCTTCCTTCCCTCTCTCCCCCTGTCATTCTTATATCTCAAATTCTCTCATGTAATTGTGTGTGTATATGTATATACTTTAAAGAATCATACTAATAACCATCTCTGTAACTGTTCCCTAAGAAACAGATGCTTCCAGTTACTTAGAAACACTTCCACATTTGCATTAGTCTGTTGCTGGGTTTTCAAATCCTCTTCCATTGTTGTGTCTAACCTTGCGCCAATACCAACTTTATTACAATAGCTTTATAATAAGTGTTGGTGTAACAAGCCAATGCACTTTTTCAGGAGCCTCTAGACTACTCTTCACCCTTTGCACTTCATACATTTTAGGATGAGTTTGACAAGTTCCAGGTAGGGAGGTACAGGGAAGACCCTTTGGGACCTTGGTTTAAAAAAGAATTGATCAGTTCAGGGACAATTGATATTGAGTCTTTCCATCTGCGAATGCAACACATCTTTCCATTTGTTTAGCTCTTCCTTAATGCCAATCCATACAATTTTAAAATGTTTTCACAAGCAACTTGTTCATTCTGGAAGATTTCTTCCTTGTCATACCATTCTTTTGCTGCAACTGTAATCGGTATCTTTTCCAAAGTTATATTTTCTAACTACTTTTGCTGATGCATAAAAAGGCAGTTGGCATTTTGTGCATTGATTTTGTATTCAGCAACCTAGCCAAACTCTCTTATTGATTTTCATAATTTTTCTGTAGATTCTTTTGGGTTTTCTATGTACACAATCATATCATCAATAAATAATATGTTTATTTCTTCCTTTCTAATCTTTATACCTTTTATCTCTTTTCCTCACTAGCTGGGACCTTCAGGAAAATGTTGAATAGAAGGGGTGAAAATGGGCATTTGAGACAGATTCTCACTCTGTCACCTGGGTAGAGTGATATCATGGTAGTTCAGTGCAACCTCAAACTTCTGTGCTCAAGCCATCCTCCTGCCTCAGCCTCCCCAGTAGCTGAGACCATAGGCTCGCACCACCACGGCCAGCTAATTTTTCTATTTTTGTAGAGACAGGGGGAGGAGGAGGAGGTCTTGCTCCTGCTCAGGCTGGTCTCGAACTCCTGACCTCAAGCAATCCTCCCACCTCGGCCTCCCAGAGTGCTAGGATTACAGGCGTGAGCCACCGCACCTGGTTGATGTGTTTGTTTTGATCCTGATCTTAGAGGAAATGTTTTAAATCTTTCACCATTAGGAATTAATTTTGCTCTGGAAGGAAGTTCTTTTCTATTCCTGGTTTACCAGGAATTTTTATCATGAATGGATGCACATGCTGGCTGGGCATGGACTCGTGGACCTGTGATAAAATTGTCTTTTCCTGAGCTAAGGAGATAACTGGAGACTGGGGTCCCAAGAGAGCTTTAGAATGGGGCTGGTCACCAGAGGAGCCAACTGTGCAGTTAGAGGATGCAAACTCAGGGCTCCACGTCCCAATCTCCAGCGGAAGCCTGGGAGATTCAGTCCAGTCACTGATGGTCATTGATTTAACCAATTGTGCCAATGTCACAGAGCCCCCATAAAAACCCTGCATGGTGGGGTTCCGAGAGCTTCCGGGTTGATGATGCATCCGTGTGCCAAGAGGGTGGCAGGGTGGCACACCCCTTCACAGGGACAGAAGCCCCTACACCCAGGACCCTCCCAGACCTCGTCCTATGTACCTCTCTACACAGCTGCTCATTTCTATCTTTTATGATATAATTTATAATAAACTGGTAACAGTAAGTAAAGTGTTTCCCTGAGGCCTGAGAGCTATGACAGCAAATTAGCAAACATGAAGAGAAAGCCCTGGAAACCCTCAATTCGTAGCCAAGTCCATTAGGAGCAGCGGAGGCCCTGAGCTTGCCCCTGGCCCCTGAAGCGGAGGACGGTGATGTGGGACTGGGCCCTCCGCTCCAGGTAGATGGCTTTGGGATCGAATTGAAATCAATTGCACGACACCCAGGCAGTGTCTGGAGAGGTGCAGAATTGGTTGTTGATGTGCAAAAAGACCTACACATTTCTCAGAAGTGTTGAGGGCACAGAAGCAGTGTTCTCTTTTAGTGAAAGAAAAGGAAGAACCAAGGATGTCTCCCCACTGACATTCCATATACCGTGGCAGACAGTGTCCCCATCTGTGAAAGAAGGTCTACGGTGGGTAAAATGCCATCAAACAGCATCACAGGCTACAGAGAATTCTTTTGTGACAGGAAAATGGATGTAGCAAACGTTGTCGTCCTATCTGAAGAAATTGCCACAGCCAATTTCAGCAACCACCACCCCGATCAGTCAGCAGCGACCAACGCAGAGGCAAAGCCCCTATCAGCAAAAAGATTACGACTCACTGAAGGCTCAGGTGATCATTAGCATTTTTTAGCAACAAAGCATTTTGCAGTTAAGTACAATTTTTTAGACATAATGCCATTGCACATTTCACAGACGACAGTATGGTGCAGACGTAACTTATGTGCACTGGGAAACCAAATGATTCATGTGACTCACTTTATTGCCATAGTCACTTTACTGTGACCATCTGGAACCTAACCTGAAATATCTCCAAGGTGTGCGTGTATTTAACTTCCAATGGCCAACAATGACTCCCCCCAAAAGAAAAGCTGGAAGATCAGCAGGTGTCTGGGATGAGGGGACCAATCTTAGATCAGAGAAGACATGCTGTTGGCAGGTGGGGGGCACCCTTGGGATGGTTGTGTGGACTCAGACATCCTGTGTAGACCAACACATTCAGGGGAAGAGGTCTTAGCGGCTGTTAAAGCAGGTGAGGATTTGGCGAGGTAATTCGGGCTATGCAGAAGAGGAGCACGGCTTTCCCCCTAAAAATTGAAGATGTAGAGATCTGGATTATAAAATTTGAGGTCGTTGGGAGGCTGAGGCAGTAGGATCGCTTAAGCCCAGAAGTTTGAGGTTGCTGTGAGCTAGGCTGACGCCACGGCACTCACTCTAGCCCAGGCAACAAAGTGAGACTCTGTCTCAAAAAAAAAAAAAAAAAAAAAATTTAAGGTCGGGGCTGGGCGCGGTGGCTCACATCTGTAATTCTAGCACTCTGGGAGGCTGGGTCAGGAGGATCGCTTGAGGTCAAGAGTTCAAGACCAGCCTGAGCAAGTGCAAGACCCCGTCTCTACTAAAAAGTAGAAAAAAATTAGCCAGGCATGATGGTGCACTCCCGTAGTCCCAGCTACTGGAGGCTGAGGCAGAGGGATCGCTTAAGCCCAGGAGTTTGAGGTTGCTGTGAGCCAGGCTGACGCTACGGCACTCTAGCCCGGGCAACAGAACAAAACAAAAACACAAAACTATAAATTTTGAGGTCTGCATGCACTTACACAACCCCAGACCCAATCAAAGGAACCTAAAATACATCAAAGATAACAATCTAATATTTGTAAACAGAAAAGCTGATAGAACTAAATCTTATGAAGATTGGTAGGAAAATATGTTTGTTTTTTTCAGAAGTATGTACATTTACAAAGAGAGATCCTTCTACAAAAAGACAACTGCTGAAGAGGCTCCTCCTAAAGTTAGACATAAATATTCAGCCAGGGTTCACAATCAGCATTTGAAAAATTCAAGTAGTAGGCCGGGCGCGGTGGCTCACGCCTGTAATCCTAGCACTCTGGGAGGCCGAGGCGGGTGGATCGCTCGAGGTCAGGAGTTCGAGACCAGCCTGAGCAAGAGCGAGACCCCGTCTCTACTAAAAATAGAAACAAATTAGCTGGCCAACTAAAATATATATAGAAAAAATTAGCCGGGCATGGTGGCGCATGCCTGTAGTCCCAGCTAACTCAGGTAGGATCGCTTAAGCCCAGGAGTTTGAGGTTGCTGTGAGCTAGGCTGATGCCATGGCACTCACTCTAGCCAGGGCAACAAAGTGACACTCTGTCTCAAAAAAAAAAAAAAAAAAGAAAAATTCAAGTAGGAGTTGACCTGCCTTCTCCTGGGAGAGGTCCTTCTAAGATGTAGGGTAGCAGTGGGCCTCCGGGATATGACAATTTCATGGTGTATTTTTCCCCACATTCAAATCAGATTTTGTATTTGCATTGTCTGAAAGGCCTCGTCCAATGCGGCCTTGTCCAAAAGAAAAGAGGGTTCATCTAATTCCATGAAGATTGTTTCTCACTAACTCAGCTGAATTTGAGAGAGTCACAAATTATATAGCTGTATTTTTCCATGTTAATCACAAAACATTTTCCAATAGGAAAAATAATATTTTTGTAAGAGCTTAAGAATGCTATTGTAACTTTGGCTTTCTACTAATGTCATTCAGCAATGAGTTAGCAAATATACAATTTCTGAATTACCCAGGAGGTTGTCTGAGATGATTATTAAGGTCTCTCCTAAAAGTCTTTGGTTCTAAAATTATGGGCTTTTTTGAGGAATTGGTGTAACTTACAAAAATTACTACTATAAAGAGTTTG
This sequence comes from Lemur catta, assembly GCF_020740605.2. Lineage (NCBI taxonomy): Eukaryota > Metazoa > Chordata > Mammalia > Primates > Lemuridae > Lemur > Lemur catta. Next base: position 138,300,120 of record NC_059128.1, on the reverse strand, counting down.
GTTGAATGCTATGTCCTCCCTTACTTCCAAGTGCCACTGGATTGTAGCCTGAAGACCCAAAACATATAAAGATGATCCCACACTCTGCAGAGTTTCACTGCCTTCGAACAACCATCCTCTTCCGCGATGCAAAAGAAATGTGGGAATGGTGGTAGCTGGAGTATGAGTTTCATTAACTAGGCCGGGCATCAGGGTTCAGAGAAGACAGGACATAGGGTGAAGAAGATGATGGCTCACATAGGAGGCTTTAATGGTGTAAATTAATCATGTATTCAAATTTAAAAATTTTTTTAATTTATTTTTATTGAGACAGAGTCTCACTCTGTTGCCCAGGCTGGAGTGCAGTGGCATGATTACAGTTCACTGACGCCTCAAACTCTTAGGCTCAAGAAATCCTCCTCCCTCAGCCTCCGGAGTAGCTGGGACTACAGACATGTGCCACCGTGCCTGGCTAATTTTTCTTACTTTTTGTAGAGACAGGGATTTGTTATGTTACCCAGGCTGGCCTTGAACTCCTGGTCTCATGTGATCCTTCTGCCTCGTTCTCCCAAAGTGTTGGGATTACAAGCGTGATCCCTGGTCATAATATGTTCACTGTGTCCTTTTTTCTTTTTTTAAATGAATACTAGAGACAGGGTTTACTATGTTGCCCAGGCTGGTCTCAAACTCCTGGCCTCAAGCTATCCTCCCACCTCAGCCTCCCAAAGTGCTAGGATTACAGGCATGAGCCACGGCATCCAGCTGAGTGTTCAAAATTAAACTGGAAAACGTCCTTAAGCAAACTTAACAGAATACATTGGTACAACAGAAGTGGTTATCATTGATTTTCCTTTGTCTGAGCAAGCAACCTTAAACGCATCCAATTTATAAGGAGTGTCTTTAAAAAAAAAGGAGAGCACAGAATAGACTGCAATTTGCAGTAAAATGATATGCTTTTATCTATCTCTTTACTGTTAAGCCTGTATTTTTCTAAACACAGTATCATTTACATATATCTGATTGTTTTAAAGAGATAAAATTGTCCTGAAGAATTATGAAGGCTATAAAAATGCATATTTATAATTTTATGGCTTGGGCAATTTCCCCTCATCTTCCCTACTTCTTAAAAAATGATTTTTTATATTGTTGCATGGAGAAAACTTGAGCATAAATACATTTGTATTAAAAATATCATAATAGCTTATATCCCCTCTTAAAAGAAAATGTAAATTTAAGGTTCTCATTAAGGTAATATTTCCATTCTCTAGTCATAGTTTTTTCCTACATCTAAACTAATTCAAGGCCCTTCGGCACAGTGATGAGGATATTGAATATTGTATGCTTTAAAAATAAAGGTTTCCTTTTGCACGTAAAGAAGGCTTCAGTATAAAACAGCTGGACCTGTTAGAAATTATAGGAAATTAAATGCAGGGAGATTAAGGAAAAATTGAAAGTGAATATAGGAAGCTTGAAGGCCAATGGTATCATCAGGAAGAACTGCAGTATAGAGATTTCTGGAGCCGGACTGCTGGGGTTTGATTCAGCCTCTGCCACCTTCACCCACGTGACCATGGACAAGCTAATTAACCTTGCCGGGACTCAGTTTGCTCATCTGCGAAAGAGGAATAACCATAAACGCCCACCTCATAGGATTGTCATGAAGTTCCAGTGAATCAATGAAACACGTAGAGTATTTTGTGATAGCGTGCCTGTATGCATTTGTTCACACATTCATTCATTCATTCAGCAAACATTGCACGCGCATCTTCTCTGTGCCGGGCACTGTTAGGTACGGTCACTACATCAGTGAACAGAATAGATCAAAATCCCTGCCCTCACGGAGCTCACAGGCAAGTGAGGAGCACAGAGAGAAGAGTCCAGATACATTTGAAAGACTGAGGGTCAACTATTATCATTATTAATAATATTATTATTATTAATGAGGAAAGGATCATAAAACACATGACAGTAATCATGTGGACAGATTTGTATAGATCGAGTTAATAAACATTTTTATTTAAGAAGTAAATAATTTGGTAAATAATTAAATAGATTATTTAATAAAGCCGATGAAGGCAATAGAAGAAACATTCAGTTCCTTATTCCTATGATCAACTGAGCACAAAGCAGGAGCCTGGGGAGGAAACCAGTTCAAACACAGGGGAGCCCTCCACCCTGGGCCCTCGGAGTATTCTCAAGGCCAAGAGCGACCGCGCTTTCTCAGCTTCTCAAAACAAGCCTGCCTCTTTGAGTCTCCACTCCCTCCTTTCACTCATTTCACTCGTTGCACCCCCGGGCTCGTCCCACTGTGTTACTTCGGGTCACATCGAGCCCCCTTGACGACATTTTTTGTGTTCGGCTGTCTTTCCGCTGCTTCCTGGGCTGCTGTCAGCAATCCAGCTCGACAAATTGCTTGGCTGAGATCCGTATTTGTCGTGTTCCTTTGAAACTGTGATTCACAGTGTACACCCTTTAAACAGAATCCTCTCAGCCCGCGAGACTCCAAAAGCTTGTTTGAAAAACAAATGGCAGAACAGGCTGTCTACCGGGGGTTTCCACCCAGCGGGCTCAGATGGGCGAATGTAATTAAGAGGGCACGTTCGAAATCTCTTATTATTTTTTAAATGAGCCAAAATGTTTTTAGACGCGGATCAGATGGTGATGTCACTTTACACCTCCAGGGTGCCCGAGACAAATCCAGTCAGCTGAGAAAACAAAGTCCAAAATTAGAGCTTAAGAAAGAAGAAAAGGACACATTGACCATCTTCAAAGTAGCCTTAGGATTTGTGTAAGATGTATTCGAATTGCACTTTTCAGTCTAATAAGAAACGGTGACGATCACAATAAGTCTATAGGACTGTTTATGATTTTTTAACTCTAGAGAGAGCTTAGGGTCATGTCTTCTCCTCCCACTGTCTGATGTGTAGGACGGGACAGTATTAGCATTTGCCTCTTGGTGTTATTTTGGGAGTTCAATAAGATGATGTTTGTCAACACTTAGTGCCGCACCTGGACAGAGCAAACATTCCACAGATCTTGGCTGTTGTTCTTGTCATTTTTTGTACAGCTGGGGCCATGTGCACTCACCCAAGGAGAAATACAGTTACAAAAGCAAAGCATTATATCTGTAACCTGCCTGCCACTGGTGCTATCAGAACCCCGGCCTCGTGTAAATTATTTCCCAATGGTTCAGAGAGCCCTGCAGGAGCGTCACAGGTCTGTTTGAGATGCTGTTTCCAACCGTGTGGCCCCTGAAGCCATCTCAATGACTCCTAGGTGTCCAAACACCCTGACAATGGCACATGCAGCCCTACTTATCCACCCTGGATACCGCCACCCAGCTAGCTCCTCGGGTCTCCGGGTTCTGCTGGGGCCACCAATACGTTCTACCCTTCACCTGCCTGTTACTCGATGTCTTAAGGAGACGCAGGTGAAGCAGACCTTCCACTTTTACCACCTGCTGCACTGAGGGCGCCAGCGCAGGTCCCTGAGCTCACATCCCCTCCTGGCTGGGACCCTGGTCTCTCACCCAGTGTCTTCCCTTCAGTGAGTTATTTGCCTGGGGTTCCTCGGTCCTCATGCAAATAAGCCTTGGAGGATCTGCCCAACTTGTTCTCCAAAATCCTGGAACGGTTCAGACTTCCAAGCTGGGATTACAGCTCGATTTTCTGGGAAGGCTGCAAGACAAGGTGTTCATGGATCCCACATCCAGCGTGGCTCCTTGGGCAGCTGCTTCACCCTTCTGTGCCTCGGTCCCCCTCCTTTAAGTGCGGATAACCATACCCCACTTACAGGGTCGCAATAAGGATTGAATGACACAACCCATGGAAAGTGGTCAGCACGGTGGCAGGGGCAGAGTTGGCTCTTATTATTCCCAGTTCCGCACCCAGACCCCTACGGACAACAGGACAACCCCAAACAGACTTCCCACGAGCACCCTCCTCTGCAAAACTCTTCCTCCTTCCTCGTCTTCATCCACCATTGCAAGATCCTGCCATTTGCAGCCCATCAATCTAACACTGATAACCTGAACTAGCAGAAAGTTTCCTTAATTGTCTGTTTTGTTCTGTGTGTGAACATCAAGTCCTTGAGCACCTAACAAGAAGGACCAGATACACCGGAGCCGGAAGGTTGTTAGACAATGTGAATCTAAACCTCTGGGCAGACTCACTAAGACACAAACATCCCTGCTGTTATATAGCTTTAGTGAAACAAAAGGAGGCTTTGCAAACAAATCTCTGGGTAAATGTGGAATAATTACTAGCTGTAGCCCTTCCTCAACAGATGTAGTAAGACTGCGCGATGCAAGAGGTTTTTAACCTCATCACAAATGAATGATATTCATACGAATACGTTAATATTAAATGTATTTCATGCTTCCTATGAGACCAGCATTATGCTAAGTTTTATGAACTCAGAATTATATGCATTAATTCATTTACCCCTCACAACAATCATAAGTTCTAGTATGAGCCCCACTCACAGATGAGCAAACTGAGCCAACAGATTCGACCCTAGTCAGATTTCTAGAGCCCCAGCTCCTAAACTTATACCAAAAGAAAAAAAAGGAAAGTTTTTCGAGAACTACATTTAAAACATCTTCCTATTGTCCCCCATGGCATTATTTTCTAAAAGGAGTATTCCAGATAGTGTGAGGTCTTTGGACCTAGAGTCCATGCAGCCCAAATTCCAACAAGGCTGACTCCCCCTAGAAACCTACAGGGAGATGGGCAACCGTGAGCTTGGGCACAAATTGTCCCCAGCCCTCAGTGGTCTCCTCCTGTGATCATGGTAATGCAGCCCGGCTTGTCAGCAGGGTGGGGTGGGAGAGAGGAAGTCACAGCCAGTACTTCTGGGTTTGTCGGAGGACCACTCTGGGATGTCGGAGGACCACTCTGGGATGTCGGCAGAGGACCACTTCAGATGTGGGTCTCTGCGAATGGCTGGATTCACAACGGAGGATCTAGTCAGACAGAAGGCCAGCGTGCCCACTGTCCAGATCCTACCCAATTCCTCTCCATTGCATCTGCACGCCTCTGTCCTTATATTCAGTTCCCTGGAAAATAACTTTCCACCTGCTTCTTCAATCCACACCCACTGACCTTTAAAAAAAAGAAAAAGAGAGTATAACTTAAAAAAAAAAAAAAAAGATTGAAAACCTTTAATCTCACCACTGCAGAGGGAGTTCTCAGGAAGGAAGAGGAATTTGCCAGGGAGTCTCACTTGCAAAGATGACGGAGGCCTCCGCGGGGGGAGAGGGCTGAAGATGCTAATGACCATGACAGCTGAAATAATAACAGTGTGGACAGCTAGATCTTCTGGTTTATCTTTGATGGCAAGTATTTGTCACCATCTAAGTAGTTTCTAGGGTTCCCCCAAATCCAACTTTCCCGTAGCATATAAAGGCACGAAAGAGTCCAGAAGCCAATCCCTGGTCTCATTTTCAAAACAGAAACAGCACACTGGACTTGGTTTGGAGACTAACAGGAATCTTGGAGCCATCTCTGAAGCCGGCTCCTCCTCGCGGGTGTGGCAGGCCCTGCCTCCTGTGTCCCGAGAGGCATCGGCCTGCTCCCTGAGACCCAAAGCCACACAATGTCAACACAGAACTCCTGTGTAAATATTTGGTCCAGAGAGAATGTCTTAAATGCTTGTATAACCAATTTCCTAGCAGGCGGGGAGATGAAAGGGAGAATTAATGCATGCATTAAAAGAATTTCTTAGGAGAGCCCAAAGAATCGCTTTGCAGCCTTCATCATGACACACATTAAATGGCCTTTCCCTACTGCTCTCTCCCTCCTGTCTTCCTCCCGACCCAAAGCTTGGCTGGTAGAAAGCACAGAAAGCATGCTAAGCCTTCAGCTCTGCTGGCAAGAATCAAACTGCTATTTGCCACCTGGTGTTGTCTTACTTAACATATTTCCAAATTGCTCTAAAACCTCCCTTTGGAAACTCTGAGTTTAAATACTAGAAAGAAGGAAAGGGAATAAGAAGAGAGAAAAACAGCAAAAAAAAAAAATTAGAAAGGTTGCATCATTTCCTCATTCTTTTTTTTTTTTTTTTTTTTTTTGAGACAGGGTCTTTTCCATGCCCTGGGTAGAGTGCAGTGACCTCATCATAGCTCACAGCAGCCTCAGACTCCTGGGCTCAAGTGATCCTCCTGCCTCAGCCTCCCCAATAGCTGGGACTATAGGCATGCGCCACCATGCCTGGCTAATTTTTCTGTTTTTAGTAGAGATGGGGTCTCGCTCTTGCTCAGGCTGGTCTTGAACTCCTGACCTCAAGTGATCCTCCTGCCTCGGCCTCCCAGAGTACTAGGATTACAGGTGTGAGCCACTGTACCTGGCCTTCTTCTGTTCTTTAACTCATTCATCTCCTCTTGACTATCATCTTATTTTTTTTCATCCTCCAGAATTTAATCGAAGAAACACATTTCTTCCCCATGACAAAATCATACTCATATTCAAAATGAGGTGGTCTGAGTGTTTTTAATGGAATTTGACCGCAGGAGCTCTGAGATCCTGCCCATTGCGGCCCTTAAGTTTACAGAGTCCCCTTTCTGCGTTAAATTCATTTATTTAGCAAACATTTGTTGAGAATTTATTCTTGTCTAGCACTGTGCTCTTCTTTTCCCACTGTTTTCTGACTTACTTTCTTTTTAACTCAATTCTCAACTCCCAGGAGGGAGTAAAATGATAAAATTTAAGACATCCCTCGACTGAACAAAAGTCCATTCTTTTTAACTGTAAGACACCCTTCCCTCTGCAGCTTTGTGTAATAAAATGAAGCATTATAATTAGCAAAAAGTTCTATAAGACTTTTTGATAAAGTTCTAGAAGACTATAGAGATAAACTAAAGTTCTCTAAGACTATTCCATAAATAGCAAATACTTAATTTCTACTAAAATGAGTGATTTTTAAGGAGTAGGACTGAGTCATCCTCAACAACCACGGAAAATGATGTTTTCCTTCCAAATGGGACTCAGAGACGCTTTGGAAGTTGTATTTCATTCATTGCAACAGCAATTGGCTAAGAATTGAAACAAGACACACACAGAAAAATCAGTTGACAAACCAACAACCATTGGCAGAGTCCATTTTAGGATTCCCTTAGGGAATTTATAATCTGAGAAAAAAGATAATAGGGCGCACAGATGAAAGTAAACTACAATATAGCATTTTGCTAAGGAATGCTTTCAAGATGGATTGCCTAGAGATGGGAAGGAACCCGGCCACGGATATCACAGAAGTTAAACGTAGTTGCCAAAGGAAGAACCGGACAGAGTTCGAGGCGGGAAGGAAGCTCTCTGACATGTTTATACCCATCCTGTTACAGAGATGTCTCAGATGGTTACAATTCAGATTCTCGTATTCAACTCAGAGGGAGAACGTCTGTGTCGGTTGCCTACTAAGTGCAGGCAGATGAAGTATCCTTTTTTTGTCCTCCCAACAGGTACATCAGTGTCCCAGTCACCAAGGATGGTTGAGAGGGAACAGTCCTGAGTTTTGTCGCTGGAAAAAGTGGAGAAAAGACTTGAGAGTTGAGAAACCAAGAGCTGCTTGGGGGCATTTGAGGCTCTATTCAAGGAGCAGCAAGACGTTGAGCAGGTAATTAACATCTGTATTCCAAACAGCAGCGGCCTGCAGGTTGGAACAGATGGTTTCAGAAACCATAAAAATAACCCGGGACAGTCTGTAGGTGGAAGAAAGAGCTTAATCCACGTGAGTGACAGGGTAACGTGGTAAATAGTTCATTGATGCTTCCTCTTTGCGCTCTTGTTTTAACTTGGTCGTTTGGACATTAATAAAAAGACGGCTCGTGTATTGTTATCTTGATGAATAACTTCTTTGGAAAAATGTACTTGTAAATGTAATGAGTGATGTGTGATTGCCTATCTGTTCTGTGCATCTGGAAGTAAATCTCAGCTCTGGCAGGAACTGTTTTGCAGAGAACAGGCATCCACTCGTGCATAACGTCAGTGAAAACACAACAGGGAGAGTGTCATGAGTTGAAGCCACAGTTATGCAAAACCCAGGAGAAGCACTTGCTTTCCAAAGGCTATACTCTGCACAGCAAAGAATGCACTGATTTTGTGGACATTCTTAACTAAATGTTCTGTGACATAGGAACTCTTGAGCTTTCAACTCCTGGGCTCAAGCAATCCTCCTGCCTCAGCCTCCCAAGTAGCTGGGACTACAGGCACGCACCACCACGCCCAGCTAATTTTTCTATTTTTAGTAGAGATGGGGTCTCCCTCTTGCTCAGGCTGGTCTCGAACTCCTGACCTCAAGCAATCCTCCCGCCTCGGCCTCCCAAAGTGCTAGGATTACAGGTGTGAGCCACCGCGCCCGGTCAGTTTTTATTATTTTAGAGACAGGGTCTCATTCTGTTGCCCAGGCTGCAGTGCAGTGGTGCAATTCTAGCTCACTGCAGCCTTGAACTCCTGGGCTCAAGCAATCCTCCTGCCTTCATCTCCCGAGCAGCTGGGACTACAGACATGTGTCACCATGCCCAGCTAACTTTCAAAAATCAAAACTTAAAAAAAAATTTAAATCAGCCTGGCAGATTTGTTTTCTATTTTTCATAGAGATGGGGTCTTGCTATGTTGCTCAGGCTAGTATTAAACTCCTGGTCTCAAGCGATCCTCTGGCCTCAGCCTCCCAAAGTGCTGGGATTAAAGGCGTGAGCCACCACATCCATCCAGGGTCAGTTTTTATAAAGGCAATCACAGGTTTTGATTTTTTTTTTTTAAACGGTAAACTAGTGAACTGGTCGGAGGCTGTATCTCATTCTTCTCAAAGTATTTGGGATCAGAATTGGCTCCTTTGAGTTAAGTAAATTCATGAAGTTTTTGGGCAATTTGATGGAAGGAGAAAAACCCAAGAGAGCTAAAGAGCTTCCTGGAAATCTGGCAAGAAGAAACTAGAGCCAGTTCTGGCTTGAAGAGTGAAGTGTTGTGAATTAATTTTCACTCCAAGCTGGTGAAGCAGGATATACCAGTTACACACAGAAATAGGAAGATTATTTCAAATTGTGGTAAACGCTATGGCTGTAAAACCCAGGTTAAAATGAAAGAGGGTAATAGGGAGATCTGTTTGGATTTGGAAAGGAGGGGTCAGGGAAGCCTTTCTAAAAATGTGGTATTTCTAAAGAAAGAAAAGAAAGAAAGAAAGAGAGAAAGAAAGAGACAGAAAGGAAGAAAGAAAGAAAGTTTGAAGACTCTTCTTGAATAAAAATAAATAAATATTCTCACCATCCATGAAAAAGAAAAATCGAAAAACATAATAAAAAAAAGGAAAAAAAACAAAAATAAAATAAAATAAAAATAAAAATGTGGTATTTCAGCAGAGCCTGAGGAATGAGTTGTGCAGGTGTGGGGGAGGAGATTTGTGCAATGAAAACAGCATATGCAAAGGTCCTGAGGCAGGAAGCCATTTGATGTACCCCAAATAAGGTCAGGGTGGTCCAGGAATAGTAAGTGAGGAGGAAGATGGCTCCTATGAGATTGGAAAGGACAGCAGAGACCAGGCCATGCATGGCTTTATACGCACATGTAGATTTAAAAAAATTTTTTTTGTTCAGCCTATAATGAGGACACTGAAATGAAGCCACACAAGAATGGAAGCAGTACTAAGGCCATCATTTTGGGATTCGATTACTTGGATTCAAAATCCAGTCCTGCCACCAGTACTACTAACTGGGTGACTGTATGTGAATCACTTAACCTCGCTATGCCTTGGTTTGATCATTTCCAAAATGGGAATCGCAATAGTACCCATTTCATTAGGTTATTATGAGGATCGAAAGATAGACTGTATATACACATTTTTACACGTGATGTCAAACTGACACATAGTAAACACCCAGTAGATGTTGGCTGATTTATGGTTTTTTGTTACACTGTTATCATTATCTGTAGGAGGAGACTGTTGGAGTTTTAGGAGACAAATACCAACCCCATCTTCCCCTTCTGTGTTTGGAGCAAAATTAGAAATAAAATAGAAAAGACGACAGATGGGCACCTAGCATATCTCACGGATGCCTACTATGTACTCTGAACAAACGCAGATGAAAAACCTTGTTCTTGTGCAGCTTAAATTCTAGCATGGGTGAGGGGGAGGGGCAGGGACATAAATAAATAAATGTTTCCATCTGTAGGTTATATAGTACTTTAGAAGGCATCTCTTTTACTACTGATATTGAAAAATGTGGCATAGATCTGCAGTCATAGCAACCTCCCTCCTACTTCTCCCTAACGAAATCTAGTCACAGACGGAGCTGGATACTCACATCCATGCCCTGCCCACCACCGTTGCAGGGGCACAGCTTGTCCTGTAGTTTGTTTGCCATATCGCAGACAGAAGCCTAGGCTTGGTCATCGTTTCGTAAATCGATTTACAATAAAAATGAACCCATTTAAAGTGTGCAAATGGAGAGTTTTGACAAATTTATACATCTGTGTACTCACCACCACAATCAACATGTAGAATATTTCCACCACTCCAGAAAGTTTCCTCATGTCCCTTTGCAGAAAACCTCATATCACCTCCTAGACAGGCAATACTATAGATTAGATTTGCTTCTTCTAGAATTTCTTATGAATGTAATCCTATCGTATGTACTCTTTTATGCCTTGCTGTTTTTACTCAGCAAATTTTTGAGACTGATTCATGTTTTTGTTTTTTTTTTTCTTTAAGACAGAGTCTCGCTCTGTTGCCCAAGCTAGAGAGCAGTGGCTTCATCACAGCTCACTGCAACCGCAAACTCCTGGGCTCAAGCTAGCATCCTGCCTCAGCCTCCCAAATAGCCGGGACTACAGGCATGTGCCACCACGCCTGGCTAATTGTTCTATTTTTTTGTAGAGGTGGGGTCTTGCTATGTTGCCCAGTCTGGTCTCAATCTCCTGACCTCAAATGATCCTTCTATCTTGGCCTCCCGAAGTGCTGGGATTACAGGTGTGAGCCACCACGCCCAGCCTAAGAGCACTTTATCTCTAAATTATGACAGCCAGCTTCTCAGGACATACTCGACTATCCAGTATTTCGGGGATTTCTCCCCTTTTTCGGCTAGACCTGGCTGAGTACATGCTTGTGAACCCAGGTCTCAGCACCAAAAATTACTGGTTATTCCCACGTCCCTCTTGCTGCCCCACACCTGATCAGAACCCGGCAGGCAGAATTTGGTAGTCACTACTGTTTGGAAGAAGCTTCCTCAAGCAGTTCTCCTACTTCAGGCAGGACTCGCTCCTGGGCTGGGTCTGATCCAGCTCCGGGGAAGTGCTGTCACCCCTGACTCCTGGGCACCTGGCCTCTGAGTGCTCAGCACCTGGCCAGCTCCTCCCAACGCTCCCAGGGTGTCTGCCTTCTGCCAGGCTTGGGCGTGGACAAATGTAAAAGTTCAACTACTCCCCACCAAAGGTTGTTTGGATTTGTCCATTGGTTGATTTTTGAGTTATTCTGTTCCTCTTTCCCCTTGCCAGGGCTGGGGACTCTTTATCATACAGGCAAAGGTGAATGGTGTGACAAGCACAGAGGGATGACAGGAGAAGGGTGCGGTTTCATGGGGAATTTTCAGAGGAAAAGAAAACCAAGTTTACAGATAGAAACAAAGTAGAAAACAAAGAATCAGGAGATTTTCCTATGTTATAAAGGATCGACGCTAACCTCTTCCTAGATGCCGGCTCTGCCAGGATTAGGGGAGGGAAGGCTCAGCTCAGCCAGGACACAGAGTGACAGCAGCTTGCAGAGGGCTTGCTCAGACCTGCACTGGCCTTCCCTCCACTGGGGCTGGCAGATTGCCGCTGTCTCTGCCACCTTGGGTAGAAGACAGGACACAGGCAAATTAGAAAAACAGGGGATCGGCCGGGTGTGGTGGCTCACGCCTGTAATCCCAGCACTCTGGGAGGCCAAGGTGGGAGGATAGCTTGAGGTCAGGAGTTCAAGACAAGCCTGTGCAAGAGCAAGACCCCATCTCTACCAAAAATAGAAAAAATTAGTTGGGTGTGGTGGCACGTACCTGTAGTCCCAGCTACTTGGGAAGCTGAGGCAGGAGGATCGCTTGAGCCCAGGAGTTTGAGGTTGCAGTGAGCTATGATGATGTCACTGCACTCTAGCTCAGACAACAGAGTGAGACTCTGGCTTAACAAAAAAAAAAAAAAAGAAGATGATGCCTGGTTAAATGTAGTGAATTAGCCATGTTTCCATTTTGAATAACAAAATATGTATATATAGATATATATAAAACTACAAAGACAAAGATTTGTGTAGCAGAGACATCAGCAGAGAAAAGATTTGAACACATATTTGGGAGCTAAGCAGCTGACGGCTGGGTGGGAGCTAATGCAGCCAAGTGAAGGATGCCGTGCTTGATCAACAGTTTGGTTTGCACAGGGCGTACTGCAGAGAGCACCAGTTCTTTCCATGGGACCCCTGGAAGGCTCAGAACCTGCAGACAAAGAAGTGGGAGTCAGAGTTGACTCTCCCACTGCCAGAAGTCAGATTCCTGCCTGTTGCTCACCCCACACACCATCTTCACCATCCTCAGTGTCAGGAGACCAGGAGGCTATTCTTTGGAGAACATATTAATAATTAGAGAGACAGCAAGGGTGTTCCTGAACACAGGAATATGAAGTGAAATTCTTCAAGCTGGTTCCCTTCTTTCCTAATCTGCTTCCAGAATACCAGCAGTATGCCCTCTGACCCCCTGGAAAGGGGGATACCAGATTGAAGGATTCTTCTCCTGATAAACTCAGCAACCTCTAGGTGCTGACATTTGGGTGTATCTCAAATGAAAAGGCCACCTGGTCATCCAACAGTGAAGCTCCCCCACCCCACGGAAAGCTTCCAAAGAACTTGAGCGCCTCATCTAGCATACGAGCAGCTAGACAAGGAGCATGAGACCATCTGAGAAAGTCTCCGATGTGAGTTTTGCAAAGACTCAAATTTATCTCCCATAAATTCTTTCTCAAGAATGAAGCATTTGGCCGGGCGCGGTGGCTCACGCCTGTAATCCTAGCACTCTGGGAGCTGAGGCGGGTGGATCGCTCGAGGTCAGGAGTTCGAGACCAGCCTGGGCAAGAGCAAGACCCCGTCTCTATATATTAAAAAAAAAAAAAAGAATGAAGGATTTTTTTCCCTCCTCCAAATCAAGAGAATAAATGAAAAAGAAAACCAACATGTGATCCAGGTAATGGGGTTCAACACAGAAAAAGCAGTAAGCAAAATAAAGTTACTTTCAATGATGACATTTTGTTCAGGCCAGTACAGTCTACAATAGGAGATCAAAGGGCTCTGGGAGAGAAATTTCCTACTGAGTTGGATGGAAAAGGTGGGAAAAATGGAATTACAGAGTAACTGATTTATTTGACCATTTGGAAAATAATACTGAAATGTTTATTTTTTATTTATTTTACTTTTTTTGAGAAGGAAAGAGAAATTTATTAATTTGCTGGCCAATGAGGAGGTTGGCAGACTCCCATCTTAAAGTATCAACGTCCTCAATACTGGAATGTTTATATCTCAGAGGAAGCTTGTGGATCAAATTAAGTTCATAAAAATTTTTGTTTTAAAAAATCAAAGTGATTATTCTTTCCAGAAAAAAGGGAAAAGTTGGCAAGGAAGGAAACATAATTATAGCACACTACATGGCTCAACAGTGAACCATATTTAAAAGGTCCTAATCATGGTAACACTATTAATAAAACCCTCTCTTAAGACACAACCACATGAGTAAGGGGAGAGAGAAGGGATGCTGTATTATAAATAAATACTCAGCTGTCAGAATCAGAAGTCAATAGAAAATGTCTAAACTTGATTAATTCAAAAATAGCAGAATAAGCATACTGTTCAGAAATATGAAGGTAAATAGTAGGAAAGAAAGCTTGAAAAACAGAACTACCTCTGGGGAGTGGGCTGCCTCGTATGATAGGGGCTTCCTGCAAGAGTCCTATGGCTTGAGTATTTGTCCCCTCCAACACTCATGCTAACATGTAACCCCCAATGTGGCAGCATTAAGAGGTGAGGCCCTTAGGAGGTGATTGAGCCATGAGGCTCTGAGTGGCACTGCCTCACAAATGGATTCATGGATTAAGGGATTAAGGGGCTAATGGATTAATGGGTTATCATGGGAGTGGCTTTATAAGAAGAGAGAGACCAGAACACAGCACGTCTGAACACAGCATGTCTGAACACAGCATGTCTGCACGAGACTCAGCACCTCACCGTGCGATGCCCTGTGCCAGCTCAGAACCCTGCAGAGGGTCCCCACCAGTAAGAAGACACTGACCAGATGTGACCCCTTGACTTTGGACTTCTCAGCCTCCATAACTATAAGAAATACATTCCTTTTCTTTATAAATCACCCAGTTTCAGGTATTCTGTTATCATCAAGGGGAAAGGGACGGAGACAAGGACGTAGCCCTGGCAGTGCTGAGGCAGCGGGAGGGTGGCCTTGTGTCCGGGAGGCTCCGGCTGTGGCCACAGCTGTGGGCAGTTTTAACCCTTACAGAGTTTGCGGAGCTTGATGGAAATAGGAGAACCGAGCAAAAGGAGAAGAGGAAATACAACCAAAATGACAGAGGAGAAGAACGGAGTGGAAAGAGGGAGAAGAGGTGTCAAGGAATGAAAAAAAGTGAGGACGAAAATGAACAATAACAATAGACGTTGACTGTGCTACGGCTTCACTCTAAGAGGACCACAGATGGACTGAAGGATGTGTTTTCCTCATGGCGACGATAAGAACTGGCGACTATCCCTCTGCAGGAGCTTGGCCTAAGATACTTTCTGTAGGGCCGTGTGTGGGTTGAAATGTTAGAGAAACGACTGAATTCAGGGAAATTTTGCTGGCAGTCAAGAGTGATTTTAGGCTCCAGTTTTGTTCTCACAACCTGTCTGGTAGCGGGAGGGCTGAGTGGAACTAGGCTGAGCTCTGGGGTGGCAGGAGGGACGGTCACCCCAGCGAGTGAGGCTCCATGTGGGTGCAGAGTCTGTTCCAAGTGTGCGGGGGGCCGTGAAAGGAATTGAACACCTCGTCTGAACCAACAAACTGCCCCCAAAACAAGTCCCCCCACACCTTTCTCTTGACCATCACTGACTCCTGAGAAAGAACTTTACACGTTGTCCTAAGTTCATTAAACCTGTAAAATAGGAGAGGGGACAGTGACACTGTAGTCCACAAAATCAAATCATACCAAAACGATATGTAGTCGGCCTTGGCATCTATTTTTCGTTGCTATTCTGATCTGCTTATTAAAATGTGTTTGTAGTTCCTGAGGATACAGATGACTGGAGATGAAGGGTATGAATCACCATCTAAATTTTCTGTCCACCCATAGAGTAGATTTAAAAAACCCGGAAAACACAAGTAGATTATGCAATGATTTGGAAATATTTGCTCTTGGAAAACTACCATAGGCCCAGCCAAACGGTATTTCCCTTCATTGTTGAGGATGTCACTGTGTCACATAATTCGTTTGTCCTCCCTTCTTTGGGATCATCCTCTGAGCCATTGTTGACGGTCCTTAGAAATATTAAGCAATACGAAGGTGAAAAGTAGCAACCATTCGTGTTACGTGTGTTATTTATCCTACCGAAGTGACTCCGCAAGTTAGATGTTAATTTCTATCTGAGCAAACTCAAGCTGAAAGAAACTGAGCAACTCTCCCGAACTCACCCAGCCAGTAGCCACCGGACTGTCTTTCCACTGTAAGCCCGTGCAGATATAAGGTGGAGAGGAAACTGCATGACTAATAAAACTCAAAACAGGCTTATCACTTGTTTTCCTTCTGGCAGCAGGAAAAAGAAATAATCAGAACGCTAAGCCATAATTTGCAAATCTGTCCTCTGAATGGGTTTGTGCAAACACCAGGGCCTAAAATAGATCTTCCAGTAAATAACAGCACAGTGCAGGGGAGTGGGGAGTACCCCCGGCCTTATAAAATAATACTCCTCTCTGTTTCAAGAACATTGCATATGTCATGCCATCTCCGTTAAGGCAGGCAGTACTCTGTTCATTTTATACATAAAGAAATGAGAAAGTTATTAATTTCCCTAAAGTCTTAGAGCTTTGAGTAACTGAACTGGATCTGAAGTCATGTCTGTGCAAGTCCAAGACTGGGGTTTTTGCTTTAGTCCCAGCGTGCAGGTGTGAGGGTGTGTACCTGTGTAGGTGTGAGTGTACGTACCTGTGCACATGTGTGTGCATGTGTGTGTGTGCTTGTGTGCATGTGTGTTTTCCAGTTTTATGTCTTTGGAAACTTTTTTGTGTCAAGTCAGAATATACCCTTCGGTGAGAGTAAGAAGATAGTCAAAAGAAGTTTTTGAAAACCAAAAAGTAGGATGACTAGGCAGGAGAACAAATTCTCAGCACCAAATCCCAGACCTGACATGGGCAGCTCCACTGCCTATGGCCCCCACTCTGGGCAGCCCAGAGACCCTGAATTCGTCATAACAGACCCTGCAGGGCAGAGCAGGGTCTCTAACCCAGCCTGGGAGGAACGAGTCCTCCGCAGCTGGCTGCCCCCGCCCCCACGTGCATTAGTTAACTTTTTAAAAAATGAATCAGAGTTTCAGATGAAGCTCTATAAAACCATGGGCCACTCAGAGACTCAAATTGCTAACAGATGTCCTTTTGGTTAGAGTACAGTCACATTCCTGTCAATGATAAAAATGAGAGTCTAGAGAACAGATCATTTTATTATCACATAAGGAAAACCGGCCAGTCAAGCACTCATGTTTTTCAGGTATATGTGACATGGATTTTGAAACCTCCCGGCAAAAAGATCACATCTTGTAAAGCTAAAGAAGGCCTTGGCCATTCGAGGTGACGTCCTGTGCATCTGAATTTTATTCATTTGAAAATTCAAAATAGAGTGTATCTATATACATTTATTACCTAATAAGGCAGGGGAATTTTCTTTTAAACTTTATTAAAATATGCTACAATAAAATATAGCGTCTTTAATTGCTAAAATTTCATCAGATCCTAAACCATTTTCTTATTTGTTCTTATTCCATAATTATACATGACAAATTATAGGATAGCTAACAGGAGATATGTGCATGTGTATAGATGTATACATATGCTATAATTTTTCCTTTTGTGGCTAATGGGTGGGGCTTCACAGTGTGTATTTTTACTTATCAGGCTTAGGGTGTGGTTATCATAAAATTTCTATTTTAAGAGTACTTTTTTATTAGCCTGACTAAAAAAAAAACACTCCTAAAAATGTCAATGCTCAATAACCTTTAAAATCAATCCACTGAGCTTGATTCAGGGCAAGTTCGTTTAGCAATCAGCCTGACCAAATTGTCTTTTATTATCCAAGAAAAGTTTAGAATAAAGAACATTCCCCTGTACAATTATTTTTTCCAGGCACAGGAAGTCAAAACCCATACATCTACTGAGTCAGCTTTAAATGGAGGGACGGCAGCTAAACACGTGTCTGACATAATGAAATTCACATCCTCAGTGTTCAACATTAAACCTAAAGACAAACACTGCAATTTTGGGAATACCAATGCAGTTATATTTTCTCAGTGCTGTTCTACCGTACGTATTTGTGAGTTTCTTTGGAGCCAGAGTCTGTGAAGCTCATGGGGGGGAAAAATTGGCCAAATTTCTGACTAGCTAATTCAGCCCGAAACCAGCATGCCTGCAACACTTGTTTTTGTTTGGCTGTACATGGCCGTGAGCCACAGAAAATCGCATAGCAGCCTAGGAGCTGCTACAAAGGGACTCTATTTCCCCCTCATGACTTTTTAATCCTGAGGCTTTGAGCACTTGGCTGCCCCTCTGGGCTTAATCATATAACTTTCAGTCTCTCAGAGCTCAATCTCTTGGATGAAGTGATTTTCTGGACCTTTAAGCTAGTTGCATGACAGTAAATTCCTCAAATTCACATTGCACGCCGCCCCCTCCCTAGTTGGGTGTTTTATCCCTAGCTCCACTGCGATGACCTAAGCAAGGAGCCTGCAATTCCATCGACCAACCACAGCCTATCAGTCAATCTGTTTATTGAGCAAAACTCGTGCTCTCTGAATATCATCTCTGGAGATATCAGGTGTCTGAGCAGAAAGGAGGGTCTTCAGCATCACCCTGGAACAGAAAACAGTGTTTGCTGCCTTAATGCCAACAGCTGAATTCAAAAACAGCACAGAATGGTGCAATGTGTAGCAGATGTTCTGGGAAAGGAAGGTAAGATGTTCAGAGAAGGGCCGGGCGCGGTGGCTCACGCCTGTAATCCTAGCACTCTGGGAGGCCGAGGCAGGAGGATTGCTTGAGGTCAGGAGTTCGAGACCAGCCTGAGCAAGAGCGAGACCCCATCTCTACTAAAAAATAGAAAGAAATTAACGGGACAACCAAAAATATTTAGAAACAATTAGCAGGGCATGGTGGCGCATGCCTGTAGTCCCAACTACTCAGGAGCCTGAGGCAGGAGGATCACTTGAGCCCAGGAGTTTGAGGTTGCTGTGAGCTAGGCTGATGCCACAGCACTCTAGCCTGGGCAACAGAGTGAGAATCTGTCTCAAAAAAAAAAAAAAAAAAAGAGAAGAATAAGAGGCAATGGACAGAGTGGGGTTAGAGCAGCCACACCCCTGAATTAGCAGGACAAGGTGTCCCCTGCCCATCATGAAGCGCTCCCTCCACACGGCGCAGAGCAGGGAGGCCCGTGTGGCCTTGCCAATCCCAGCAGCTGCCTGGCCTCCTCCAGCTGCCCCTCCCTGCGGGCCCCAAACTGCCACCAGAACAGACTTGGCAAGCTCTGCCCTGTGCCACAAAGTGGTAGGATCCACATAATGACTGGATGTGAACTCTGGCAACGAGGCACCACAAATACAAGCTTCTAGAAAAGGAGACAATTATGAAAACTATGTTTTGTTTTGTTTTTTTAAATAGAGACAGCGTCTTGCTCTGTCACCCAGGCTGGAGTGCAGTGGCACAATGAGAGCTCATTGTAACCTCAAATTCCTGGGCTCAAGGGATCCTCCCACCTCACCACCCCCAGTTCCCACCCCTGCCCCTGCCCCAAGAATAGCTGGGACTACAGGAATGTGTCACCACACCCAGTTAATTAAAAAAAAAAATTATTTTTAGTGGCGGGGGCAGGGGGGGTCTTGCTACGTTGCTCAGGCTGGTCTCAAACTCCCAGCCTCAAGCGATCCTCTTGCCTAAGCCTCCCACGGTGCTGGGATTACAGACCATGCCCAGCCTAAGAAGACTATCTTGATGCTTCCACTTCAAAAGTTTCATTCCAATCACCAACTGAGGCAGTTGGCTGACATTTAATTATCTCCTCAGATGAACTCGTAGGGACAGTGTTCAGGCATTGTCATCACTAGCCATAGCCTTGAAATCTAGAACGTCAGCATCTCATTAGTGTACCTTCCTCCCTGACTGACGGCTGACCACCTGGCCTCAGACAGAAGGGCCTGGCTTGGGGAATGATTTGCAAGAGTGAAAGTATGATGTATTCCCCTTGGGAATTACAAATTATCACCTCATAGTTTCATCTTAATGTATTTTTGCATTAGCCTCTGTAGGTCCAAATCACTCCAGCACGGTAAAGGAACACCATGGAAAATGTTATCTGGCCTCTTAGAAAACTGGTTTTGTTTATCATTTTGAGTAGATGAGCATGTAGTTCAAATGGTAACAGTTTCATTGAGCATCTCTTATTTAGAGTCATAAAGTAACATACTAGCTAGAGAAATAGGACTAACACGTTCAGGAAAGTCACCCACTAATGATATCTACTTGCCTCTGTATGCCAGACAGAAAACTTGTTTTACTTTTCCTGGTAAAGAATAGGTAGGAAAAGTCATCTTCGTTTCCTAAGAATCTTCCTGCCCCGCCCACCATGAACACGTTGAGAGGCAAATCTCACAATTAGTGCTACGTCCCCATTACATTCTTTTTTCTAATTAACAAAGATTGTGCATATTTATGGCATATGACATGACATTTTGATATATGTATATGTGGTCAAATGAGTAAATCAAGCTAATGAACATACACATTGCCTCACATACTTATTTTTTTGTGGTGAGAACATTTAAAACCTACTCTCTTAGCGATTTTCAAGTACGCGATACATTGTTATTAACTATAATAATTAGTGCTTTTGGAAGAAGACAAAATATTATGAGTTGTTTCTACAACTCTTTTCCATTCTAAAAACTACTTGTCATGGAAACAGGATACAACTGGCTATGAGGGAACACGAACCACGTCAGCATGGAAAATTATCTAGTAAATTGTGGATAGTAATGGAAGCAAAGGTTGAACCTCAAGCAATTTACATTGAATGCAATTGTAAAACCAGAAAAAAAAGCCCTCAGAAATTTTGGGGTGCTCTATTTATATAAGCAAAAATCAAAGAGAGGTCTAGATGGTGAGTTTATGTCTATATTAATGTTTGAGCACCTCGCAAGGAGAGGATTTGAAAGAAGTACCCTTTAAAGAAAAGAGAAAATCAGAAGATAGGAAGTGAGTTATCCTTTATTCCAGTTGGATGCCAGGATTCCTATACAGACAATGAGAGGTTTTTTGTTTTTTTTTTTTAATTTCAGAATATTACAGGGGTACAAAATGCTTTGGTCATATAAATTGCCTTTGCCCTGCCTGAGTCTGAGCTACAAATGAGCCCATCCCCCAGACGGTGCGCACCGCACCCATTAGGTGTGAATTTACCCATCCCCTCCCCCCCCCACCTGCCCAACACCCTGTCAATGTTACTTCCATATATGCACATAAGTGTTGATCAATTAGCACCAATTTGATGCAGTGTACACGTGGTGTTTGTTTTTCCATTCTGTGATACTTAGAAGAATGGGCTCCAGCTCCATGCAGGATAATACAAGATGTATTAGTTTACCATTTTTTATGGCTGAGTAGTACTCCATGGTATACACAGACCACATTTTATTAATCCACTCATGGATTGATGGGCACTTGGGTTGATTCCACATCTTTGCAATTGTGAATTGTGCTGCTATAAACATTCCAGTGCAGGTGTCCTTTTTATAAATTGTCTTTTTTTCCTTTGGGTAAATACCCAGTAGTGGGACTGGCAGATCACATAGTAGTTCTATTTTTAGTTCTTTGAGGTGTCTCCATACTGCTTTCCACAGAGGTTGTGTTAGTTTGCAGTCCCACCAACAGTGCGTGAGTGCTCCTATCTCTCCACATCCACCCCAGCATTTGTTGTTTTGCCAATGAGAGGTTTTACTCAACAGACTCATTATGTAATTATGCTCTCAGATTCTTACAACTTTCAGTTTATAAACCTTTAGCCAGTTCCTCCCTTGGTTGGGGCAGAAGCAACTTTGATGGCAGAAGGAGGTCCTACCTGGAAACCATCAGATCCACAGAACCAGCAGCGTCTAATTTAAATCTTCATTCTCTAGAGCTTGGCCCAGCTATGTTCAGGCCCTGAAACTTAAAAAGTGCTTCTGACTCATTCGCATGCGATTGCCTGACAGACGCCCACACACCATTTGCTCACAAATATGTCAAAGAGCGAATCCACCAACAGCCTTGACCTGAGGCACCTGGGCCTAGATTACCAGGAAGCTCTTTAGCTGCTCGAATATAGTCTTTCCACCTCGGATCCGTGTTTCCATATCACGAGTTAATACGGAATTCTCCCTTGTTAACATGCACATTTTTTTGGCTTTGGCAACGCGTCATGTTTGCATGGTGAGCGCTGGGTTAATGCCGGCAGCTTTTGTTTTCTTCTGAGTGCTGAAGTTAGAGCCCAGAGAGATTGAAGGGAATGTCAGTCCAAAGTCTTCTTTGTCCCCCAAAGATAGTCTTTTAAAATCCTGTTCTTATCCTAGTAGCTTACAGGCACCAGAGGAGAATCGAGGTGCAGGGGAGTTATGGCCTCCGAATCTGTGGGCTCCGCATTTGTAGATCCAACCAACCACTAACTCAAAATATTTGAAAAAAATTGTGCCTGTGCTGAACATGCACAGACTTTTCCCTTGTCATTATTTTCTAAACAATGCAGTATGACAACTATTTACATAGCACTTACATTGTGTTAGGTATTACAACTAATCTAGAGATGATTTAACGTACACCGGAGAATGTGGGTAGGTTATGTGCAAATACTACCGCACTTTCCTCAGATTTTGGTATCCATCCGGAGTCCCAGAACCAACCCCCCCCCCAGATACTGATGGACGACTATCTATAGACTCTGGAGGCAGACTTCCTCGATTTGAATTCCAGTACTGTCCCTTTCCAGCCGTGTGACCTTGGGCAGGTTACCTTGCCTCTCTGTGCTTGCATTTCCTCACCTGTACTCACACTGATACGTGTCAGCTATTTAGAACAGTGCTGGGCACGGAGTGTGCGCTCAGTGAGCTTTCAGTACACCCTCGAAACAGACAGAGGAAGACACACAGCGTAAGATCTACCCCATCACCAGCACGTCATAAAGACCTACCTGTAATAAAGGCCCGTCAGTCACTGAGTGTTCTCTATGTTGTGAATTTCAGTCCTCCCATCAAACTTCTCAGGTAGGTGCCATCATCTTCACTGGATAACCGAGGGGCAGCAACGTGCTCGTGTTTGAAAGCCAGGGAGTCGCAGCAACAAGATTTGAACTCAAGGCTACATGACTCCAGAGTCTGAGCTCCTAACCCCATCTAAGGTCCCTCAGAAGGTATTAACTTAAATTCATCTGGTTCTTTCCAGCTGCATCTATTAGGTGATCTATATGAGATTGCTGATATTGGATCATCTGTTGCCCTCAATTTTGTATGGTTCATCCTAGCAGTGAAATACTACGTCATTTAGAATCTCCCATGGAAAGGTCTAGAAAGAGGGTGATTTGGGGTATTCCTCAGGGAAGAAGGTCTTATTCAGGACGCAGCAGGTGGGGTGTTGTGAGCAGCAGGGCAGTAACCTCCAGGGAAGGAGGCCCGAGAGCTAGATTGGGAGTGGGGAAGACCCACAGCCGCTGTGGGTATACTCAGCTGCAAACTGCGGCATAAATGGGCCTCAGCTGTCCCCAACTCAGGACAACAAATTTCTTTACTGTCTAGAAAACTATGATTGCTGTGCTTTTTATATAATTTATTTAGAGACAGGGTGTCGATCTGTCACTCAGGCTGGAGTGCAGTGGTGAGATCATAACTCACTGTAGCCTTGAATTCCTGGGCTCAAGCGATCCTCCTGCCTCAGCCTCCTGAGTAGCTGGGACTACAGTCCTGTGCCATAGTACCCAGCCCTACGGTGCTTTTAAAATGGACTCTGAGAGCAAGCACCGACTTATTAGATAGCCTATAAATAGCATTTGGCTCACTGTGAAAGCTTAATAGATACTTTAGAATTAAAAGAAAAGTCATAATACATCCCTTGTTTCTGGAACACAAAGGAGCTCTCTGGCCCTTGCTGTCCTCGCTCCCAACCTCTGCTCTGGCTCTGCAAATGCCCAGATGCAGACAGCACTGGCTAGGGCTGGCTGACCCATCAGAAGGAGCCACCTCCGCTAGGTACAGTGGCTCACGCTTGTAATCCCAGAACTTTGGGAGGCTGAGATGGGAGGATCACTTAAGGCCAAGAGTTCAAGACCAGGCGGGGCAACATAGCAAGACCCCATTTCCACAAAAAATAAGAAAAATTAGCTGGGTGTGGTGGTATGAGCCTGTGGTCCCAGCTACTTGGGAGGCTGAGGCAGGAGGATCACTTGAGCCTGGGAGTTGGAGGTTACAGTGAGCTGTGATCACACCACTGCACTCCAGTCTGGGTGACAGAGGAAACCTCGATTGTATTAAAAAAAAAAGAAGACAAAAAACCGTAATGTTCTGACTGACAGTCCCTTCTGGGGAAGGGCCATCCTGGTACTCTGCAGCCTCCAGGGAAAGGCAGCTGGGTGAGCAGGTCACCCCTAGAAGGAGGTGGTGAAACAAAATATCCACATCACACAGTGATGACTGGAGGAGGAAGCCTCCAACATTCCCGGACTCGAGTCGTGCCTCCGTCAGCAGAGTTTTTACAGGAGCCATAGAAGCGTATTAACCTCGTGACCTCGTGACTTGCACAGAAACCGATTCTTTCTCCACACCCCCTGCCTCTGTGGGTGACTGGCTGCATCCCTTAATACCCAACGTGACATGAAATATGTAAAACAGTAACTGAATCACTGACACCAGATGTGACGCCAAATGCTCGGCATTACCCAGACAGCTGAATCGGGCCCCCGTCCACACTTCTCCAGCTTCAGCACCGGAAAATGACCCCATGGGGGGCCACTGGGGCTGTGGCTGCAGCTGTCACCTGGCAGCTCGGCTCGGGGAGCCTTCTCTGCCTTTCCGGCCCTGCCAGGTTGGTGGCTCTCTGGGACTGGGACCCCCAGAGGGTCCCTTTCAGCTGCTCAGCGGGTCTCCCAAGAGGACTTCACAGCTACTGCAGGAAAGACCTTCCCTCCTTACATTTCCTTCTCATTCCACCTTCCTGAGAAGTCAGATCCCTTCGCTAATCATTGCACCATCAGCCTTATCAAGATACTCATGAACTCAAGCGGCTTCTTTGTCCTCTTAGATGCCACTAAATGCTCACTGCTCAGAGATACAGCTGTGTCATTCCGTGCATCCTCCCCCAATTGCCATCAGCCCTGAAAACATGATGAAGCGGGAGCTTTGTGTGCTCCGTGCAGCTGCCTCTTGGTGACACACGTCAAGGGAGGTGCGTTCCCACCCGCATCTCCCAGACGCACAGTAAGTGGCATTCGAGTTTGATGGAACAGTCGGAGTTAAGTACTTGCATTTAATGAGATTCATCCTTCATGTGTTCCCACTCGCCCCGCAAGACGGTTTTGCATTTACCAGAATGATAACACCATAACACTCCATTTTAATTACGGCCAACGGCAGCTGGCATCCGGATGGCAGCACCAAGTTTTTGTTAACGACACGCAATTCGCATATATTTATGCGCTATTCGAAGAGGGGAGTGCAGCAGTCAGTTGGCTTGTGCTTGTCTGGCTTAAACATAAGGAAGCGAGTGACAAGGCCCCAGTTTTCAGGATCTATTATCTTTTGTGACTTCCCAGGTCCTGAGAGCACCTCACCTTGTAAAACCCCACTGAAGCTCAGGGAGTCTGGGCCTCGGAGAAGCGGCCAGGACTTTGTCCCTAATGCTTTGCACAAACAGGCTCCTTAGACCTGCGTCAAAGTCCTCTGGAATAAAATCACAGCATGGCAGGATACTCTCAGGTAGGAAGAATATGAAAAGAGGTCATTCATTCATTCATTCATTTGATAAACAACTTCAGACAATAAACAATAAGGAAACAAACGGGTGAAATGTCAGAAAGAGGTAAGAATCCCGAAGAGAAATACATTTCAGTTAAGGGAACAGAGAATGTTGGAGTGACAAATCTATGAAGAGGATTCTTTTTATTTTTTTATTTTTTTTTTTGATACAGTCTCACTCTGTTGCCCAGGCTAGAGTGCAGTGGTGTCATCATAGCTCACAGCAACCTCAAACTCCTGGGCTCAAGTGATCCTCCTGCCTCAACCTCCCGAGTAGCTGGGACTACAGGCATGCACCACCATGCCCGGCTAATTTTTCTATTTTTAGTAGAGACGGGGTCTCACTCTTGCTCAGGCTGGTCTTGAACTCCTGACCTCAAGTGATCCTCTCGCCTCGGCCTCCCAGGGTGCTAGGATTACAGGCATGAGCCACCACACTCCGCCAAGAGGATGTTTTTGTTACCTCAGGAAGGTACAAGTGGATCGCAATGATAAGAGAGCTGACATCTAAAACATTTTAAAAATCAGCAAACTAGTCTTCAAAGACCTCCAAGGCAAAGAAGCTCCTGACCCCAAGAGTTCTCACTTCATTTTTAGACCCTGTTAGTGTCTAAGATTTAGAGTCACGAAAGTTCAGAATCTCCATGTCCTTAGATAGTATCCAATCCTAGGAACAACAGAACAGTAATCCTCATTTGAAGAATACGGTTTTGTTCTTATTAAAATTGTACCTATTCTCTCAGCTTTCAGATGTCTGTGTGAAATTAAAAAATAAAAAATTTCCTTAAGAACATTGTACACATTCATTATAGATAATGTAGACAGGCAAAAAGAAAGAGAACAAAAATCACCCATAAACCCCCCCCAAAAAATCACTTCTGCCAAACATTGGTTATAGACATGTATGTGTTTATATGTTTACATGTTTCCCACAAAGGGGAGCACACACTACACCCTGTCCTACACTCTTCTGCTTCCACTCACCTTGTCATGTGCGTCTCCCATGCCGCTGAAATCTGCACAGTCATTCTGAATAGCACAACTGTCGCCTAGTTTTCCGTTGAATGGATGTAGCGTAAATAACTTTGCTTAACTCTTGGGGAAAGGCTGTCGGGGGAGGGCAGAGTTTGTTAACTGTGTTGCTTGGTCCAATGCCCGACTGGCCGGAGGGCACTGGGGGCGTCCTGAAGGAGGAGGAGGAATGGACGGCGAGTCGCGCTAGATCTGGAGGGACAGTGACCGGGGCAGGGCTACCCCCCAAGTCCTAAGACAGGGCTGTGGTTGGAATGTCTGAGAAAGAGCAAGGAAGCCACGGTGGTGGGAGTCACATGAGGAAGGAGAGGCTGGAGGAGGTGAGGTCAGAGAGGGAATGGAGGCCAAGTGATATAAGACTGGTAGCCAACGCGAGGGTGTGGACGGTTGCTGAGTGGGATGAGAGGCCAAGAAGGTTTTACGAGGAAGAGACATGTGCCCTAATGACGTCCAAACAAGCTCAGGAGCTACTGTGTTGTGAACAGACTCCTGGGGGCGAGGGCAGAGATGGAGAGACCACTTAGGAGGTGTGTCGGCCTCCTAGGGCTGCTATAACAAGGTACCCCAGACTGCACGGCTCACACAATGGAAATTTTACTTTCTTTCTTTTTTTTTTTTTTGAGGCAGAGTCTTGCTCTGTTGCCCAGGCTAGAGTACTGTGGCATCAGCCTAGCTCACAGCAACCTCAAACTCCTGGGCTCAAGCAATCCTCCTGCCTCAGCCTCCCGAGTAGCTGGGACTATAGGCATGCACCACCATGCCTGGCTAATTTTTTCTGTATATTTTTAGCTGTCCAGATCATTTCTTTCTATTTTTTAGTAGAGACCACTCTTGCTCAGGTTGGTCTTGAACTCCTGACCTCGAGCGATCCTCCCTCCTCGGCCTCCCAGTGTGCTAGGATTACAGGCGTGAGCCACCACACCCGGCCTTACTTTCTCACCATTCTGGAGACTAGAAGTCCAAGATCAAGGTGTCAGCACATTTGGTTTCCCCTGGAGCCTGTCTCCTTGGCTTGTAGACGGCCACCTTTGTGCCCTGTCCTCACACGGCCTGTCCTCTGTGTGCTCATTCTGTGTCTCTTCCTCATCTTATGGGGACCCCAGTCATATTGGATCAGGGCCCTCCTCAGTGACCTCAGGTGACCTCTATGAAGATCGTCTCTCCAAACATAGTCACACCAGGGGTGAGGGCTTCAGCATGTGACTTTTGGGAAGATATAATCCAGTCCCTAATGGAAGCAACTGCAATAATCTCAACAAATGGGAACCATGCTTGGACCATGGTCATACCAGTGGAGACAGTGAGAAGGAAGTGGATTTAGGCTCTTTTTCTGAAGACTGAATTAGATGGACTCATGTTTGTTCCAGTTTTCATGAGCATCAAGAATGAGAGGAAGGAAGACACTGAATTGTGAACATTGGAAAACAGTAGAGAAGGAGTCGGGGATGGAAGTGTTTCTCTTTGAACTCCTCTGGTTTGCAGCTTCTTAAAACAAGCCTGTAAGGCTGGGCACAGTGGCTCACGTTTATAATCCCAGCAATCTGGGAGGCCGAGGCGGGAGGATAGATTGAGCTCAGGAGTTCGAGACCAGCCTGAGCAAGATCGAGGCCCCATCTCTACAAAAAATAGAAAAATTAGCTGGGCATGGTGGCGCATGCCTGTAGTCCCAGCTACTCGGGAAGCTGAGGCAGGAGGATCGCTTGAGCCCAGGAATTCAAGGCTGCACTGAGCTGTGATCGTACCACTGCACCGCAGCCTGGGCAACAGAGCAAGATCCTGTCTATTAAAAATATGTAAATAAATAAAAATAAGGGAATCTGAATAAAACATGGACTTTAGTTAATAATAATATATCAATATTGGTTCATAATTTGTGACACGTGTACACACAATGTAAGCTGTTAATAATAGAGGAAACTGGGAGTGGGCTATACAGACCTCTCTGTACAATCTGCATAAGAATTCCATAAATCTTAAACTGCCCTAAATAAACAGTTTACCGAGGGACAAAAAGAGGCATGAAGCTACTGCCATAAAAGGAAACTTAGTTAACAAAAAAGCTAGATTATAACCCAGTGCCTGGATGTCCCACACACTGAGCAACTGGCCATTATTTTTCATTTAATTACTGTAACAAAGGCAGGCTTGAACAGGAATGAAGATGGCTTAGAAAGCGTCCCAAGAGTATTTCAGTAAGTCTGTAAAAATAGCAATGGCACTTTAAAACACCAAGTGAGTTATAAAGCAAACGAGTAATTTCATTGCTCATTAATTCTGAGCGCACGGCTTACTGAGTGATGCTGGAGTATTTCAGGGTACTTTCCATCTATGTTAATGCCTACCAATAATGTTCCTTTTATTTCTTTATTTATTATGATCACTAGGCTTTAATGGAAATGTGGGTGCACACACATAATCTTAATGGATTCGATACTGTGTTTACTCTGGTATCACTCCTGTTTAGGTATGCTCAATGGAAACCGGAGGGCTCGTGTAAAAGTTTTCTTACTACCATGCCTTTGCAAAATCTGGCCAAGGAAATGAATCCTAACTCTAAAATGAGGTCCATGCAGGTGTTATGCTTCACCACGTGGAATCAGCACGCACAGGCTCACATATCCGGGGCTCTGCATCTTATCAGATACTCATAAAATACCAGCATTTTTATCATCTCAATCTCCCTCCATTCCAACTCACTAGGCACTTACAGCCATAGAGATTAAGGCTCATAGCTCTGGCCGGGCGTGGTGGTGCACACCTGTAATCCCAGCACTTTGGGAGACCAAGCCAGGAGGATTGCTTGAGGCCAGGAGTTCCAGGCTAGCCTGGACAACATAGCGAGACCCTGTCTCTACCAAAAAAGTTTTAAATTAGCTGGGCGGGGTGACATGTGTCTATAGTCCCAGCTACTCGGGTGGCTGAGGCAGGAGGATCGCTCGGGTTCAGGAATTCGAGGTTAGAGTGAGCTATGACCACGCCACTGCACTCCAGCCTGGGCGACAGACAGAGCTCCTGTCTCTTAAAAAAAAAAAAAAAAGGAAAAAACCAACACACGTATCTCTAAATGCTGAAACACTGAATGTCAAGAAATAAAAAAGGAGTTATTTTTAGCCCACCTTGGAAAGGTAAAATATCTTCCAACTCAAAATTTTCTGCCAGCAAAAAAAGGATAGAGAGACAGCTGGAATTCTTTCCAGAAACTCTGGTGGAAAAAAAATGCGTTTGAAGGCAAGGTCAGTCTGCAGCTGTTGGGCCAACTCTGCCGGAAATAGGATCAGCTAGAGTAAAGAACGTGAAAATCCACTAGAAACAGGGGCAGAGGAGAGGGACGGAGAGGGCACGCCATGGGTTTAATCCTTCTGTGTGACCGAGCGTGCTGGGCGTGTTAGATTCATTATCCCCCAAGGTCTATAAAGCAGGTCCCCTTAGACCTGGGAAACAGACTCCCAGACACCCAGTTGACAAGAGCCAAGAGCTTGTAAACAACAGAGCCAAGAATGGAAACCTGGTCCACCCGAGGTCACACTCTCCCTGTAACTGAAAACAGGTCCCTCCCTGCTCTACTGCTCTTCACTGTGCTGTGCCCTGAGTGTGGCCTCTCAAACCACTATTTGATAAAAAAGATTTCCACGTCTTTTTAAAATGCATTTTCTTGGCTGGGTGTGTTGGCTCACGCCTGTAATCCCAGCACTCTGGGAGGCTGAGGCAGGAGGATCATTTGAAGTCAGGAGTTCGAGACCAGCCTGAGCAAGAGCGAGACCCCGTCTCTTAGCCACGGCACTCTAGCCCAGGCGACAGAGCAAGACTCTGTCTCAAAAAAAAAAAAAAAAAATGTTTTCTCTATCTTTTCATTATAATGATTTAACTTTTTTTGGTCTTGATGTAGGATAATGTCAACAGGAACTGACAGCTCAGCTGCAGCCTGGATTTCTATCTATGCCAACTCTCCTAACGGCTCTGGGGGGCCCTTCTGGCGACCTGAACATGGTAGAGCTGAGGATCCTTCCCGCTGAAGTTTTACTGCCAGGCAGCGAGCAAGACACAGTCAGTAATTACCTCCCGGGGAATTGCACAACTTTGGTGGTGCGTCTCACAGACCCGGTTTCCAGCCACACAGAGACGTGCGGGATGAACAGTCGGTACACGATGGGAGCTGCCTCCACCTGCCCTATTTGCTGCCACCCCAAAGGGCACGATCAGGAGATAACTGCACGGGCCCTGCCAGCGTGTTATCTTGTGATCGCACGTGGGTACAGCCCTCAGAGGGTTAGAATCAAAAGATCATGAAAGGCTTTTACATTTACATAACAAACACTGTTTATTTGTCTTCAGTGTTTGGAATAAATCTGTAGATAGAGCCCGGCAGATCTCATTGTGTGTCTAAAGAAGATGTTAAAAAAAATAAAGAAGATGTTAGCTACGACTATGCAAAAATGACAGTCCCCGGCTGAAAGCTGAGAGAGGAAGGAGAGGTAGGGGGAGGTGGGGCCAAGCCCTGTTGCTTTTCATAAAAGTTTCCTGTGCTGTTTGGATTTTTAAAACCAGATGTGTGTCCTGTTGTGACAAAATTAAACGATAGACTAAAAGACATGAGACAAAGTGTTTATATCCACCCAGAATCCCACAGCAAGGACAGAAAGCAACGTAGTCCTTTGGCGTCTAGGGACCATATGTCAAGGTGCTATATAGACATCCAGTAAGTTTTTCTCTTACTCCTTTCTGCCACTTAAGGTTGAAGTCACCAGTTACCTAACAACCTGTTTCAGAAATTTCCAGAAATGAGCACAGATATTCATCAAGAGAAGCGCATTTGAAGGGGTGAAGTGGAGTCAATCAGAAGTCACAGTCAAGGGCTGGCAGGTGCCAAGCTCAGAGACCGGCCTCTGCGTAACCAACTCTGCACCTAACGGGATCATGGGAGGCCGTGTGCCTTTGTCACAACTGGCGACTTG
This sequence comes from Lemur catta, assembly GCF_020740605.2. Taxonomy (NCBI): domain Eukaryota; kingdom Metazoa; phylum Chordata; class Mammalia; order Primates; family Lemuridae; genus Lemur; species Lemur catta. Next base: position 138,268,894 of record NC_059128.1, on the reverse strand, counting down.
TATTTTCTGGCCTTACAGGAAGAAGCTGCCAGGGTTAATTTTTGCGCTGAAGCAAGTAGGTGCAGGGCAGACTCAAGGTGAAGGTCAAGGATGTTCTTTGCCAAAGGTCAGGCAGCCCCTGGCTCTTCCCGCCTCTTTGTCAGAAAGAATATCTTTTGCGACCTTATGTAATTTTAGATCTGTTTTTGTAGAAGGCTTTTCTGGAAGGGGTGATTCTGAAGCAAGAAAGGTCGGTGGTCACTGCAGGAGACGTTAGAACGTGGTGTTCTCATAATAGTGTCGGCTGCGGCCACCAGCTGTCAGGCTTCCTCCTGGGGGTCAGGGTGGGGCTGGCGGAAAGATGAACATTAGAAGCTCTGAAACCAGACTGCTCGTGCCAGGCTCTGGGCAGGCCATCCCGGGGCACGGGGAAGACACTAAAACTGCGGTAAGGAAGGCAGGGACAATGGCAGGTTAACTTCTGGTTATGTCTGTACTTCTATAAAAATCAGACTTTGATTTTTATTAATATTTATACTTTACGGCTCTACACTATTTTACTATAGCTGGTTTCACTCCCCCCTGGAGGTGATTACGCCTCAATCCTGAGGTGTGGGCCAGTGGGGTGGAAGAGGCTTCTTCCTGCTGACAAGGGGTGCATGGTTCAGGGTGAGAGGAAGGAACCCGCTTTGCAGATGTCTGTAGGTATTCACGGGTGTCTGGCTGGGGACCCAGGGTCTGCATGACGAAGATATCAGTGCTCTTATCCACTGCATTAGTGCAATACTTAAGGGAACAGTGAATGGTAAGGTTAATAAGCAAGGAAAGGCCCCACTTAGAAAGGCCACGTAGAACTGGTCTGAACCCTTGGGGGAATCCAGGTGAACAGCCCCGAGAACCAGCCCATTGAGGGGTCACTAGTATGAACCTGTCGTACCAATGCAGCTTGTTGGAAAACCTTCTCTACTCAAGTTTCCATTTTTCTTGAGGGATTTATAGAGAGAGAGCAGGTAGACAGCAGGTAGTGTTTAACACTGCACACCTTGTCAACCCAGCGGGAAATCTAGCACCCACTGATTATCTGGGACTATCTGGGCTAGAGATTGAAGGACCTTTGCTGAGCCCTAAGGCTCTTTGTAGTTTCTTCTGTGATCAGCCCTGGAGTCACAGACAGGTTTTTAATCATGTCTCTGTTGGCTTCGACTCCATGGCTAGGGACTAGGACTCCCAGCAAGCTTTGCTACCAGGTATCCTATATCTTCCTGGCAACCCGCTCTTAAGTATATAGGGAAGGGCATGGAGACTCCCAATGAACTTTTCTAGCTCGAGTGCAGAAAGACCCGAGTGCGTTAACGGAGATTCTCTGCAGGTGTAAATTTGCCCCCAACCACACACAAAAGACAGCTCTGCAGTGTTACCTCTGTGGTAACCATCCCAAATTTTGGCAGAGAAATATATTTTGGGCTAACATATTTCTAATTTCTTTCAGACCCCACTTGGAAATTAAAAGGTTTCACATATCAAAAGCCATGCCATTATCTTTGGACTAAGGAGTGGGGAAAAAAACCCAAATTGGAGCAAATTTAAATGTATCATCCTAGATCTTTTAGGTCAGCCCCTTAGTCCTGTGAATAGATCACTTTAAAGAGCTGCGGCCGGGCGCAGTGGCTCACGCCTGTAATCCCAGCACTCTGGGAGGCTGATGTGGGAGGATCGTTTGAGTTCAGGAGTTCAAGACCAGCCTGAGCAACCGTGAGACACTGTCTCTACTAAAAATAGAAAAATTAGCTCAGCTTGGTTGTCAGTCCTTTCCATGATTTTCCTTGAAGAAGCAAACTTTGGACTGTAGCCAGTTTAAAAAAACACTTTTTGAGAAGAATCAGAGTAAAATAATAATTGTCTATGTATCACAAAACTCTTAGAATAGCCGTGAGTAGAGAGACAACGGACAAAGAAAGTTGGTTATTGTGGCATACACCAATTAAACATCATAACCGTAATTATTACTGATAATATACACCAAGACATATCAGAATTTTAGGAATCTCATACAATATTGGAACATATATTAGTAACATCTTTATAAAGTATAACCCAAAGAAACTTAAACACCATCCCATATTCAACAATGCTTCCTGTACGGTTTTAACATCCTGGATAAGCCTAATATGTGTCTTTTAGACTTTCAGTGGCCCTAATAGTTAAAATGCTAGTTTGAAGTCAGAAAGCCTGGATTTAGAATTCAGATTTGGGGAAGTTTGTAAAATATCAAAGGCTTAACACACTTGCTGTCTTAAAACACTTGTTGCAAAACAGGATCACAGGTTTCATATCACATATCCGTCTCCTCACCTCAAATCCACCTCCTTGAGCATTTGGGGGAAAGGGTTTTTAAAGACAGTCTGGCGAGCAAAGGACTAGGGAATTGGCTCTGCTGATTGGCTGGAGATGAACTCATAGGGTTGGGAAACAGACATTATCTTCTCATTGGGAGATTTCCTGGGTAGGGGGGGTCTCAAGGCTGTTGGATCCACTCCCACGCCTATCCATGGGTCCCCCACAAAATGCAGAGTCCGAAAAATACTTCAAAGAAGACCAGTCTTAGGCTTTATAACAGTGATGTTATCTAGAGAAGCACAAGTCCTCGGGCTTTACAATGGCAATGTTATCTGTAGAAGCAGTGGGGAAGTTACAAAGTTTGCACCTGTCGGGGAGGATAATACCATTAAGCAGTAACCAGTTACAGCAGTAAGGAAGGTAGGAAACAACGTCTGGTTAACTTATGGCTATATCTATACTTTTATAAAAGTCAGACTTTGATTATTTATTTATTTATTTATTTATTTTTGAGACAGAGTCTCGCTCTTTTGCCCTGGCTAGAGTGCTGTGGCATCAGCCTAGCTCACAGCAACCTCAAACTCCTGGGCTCAAGCAATCCTTCTGCCTCAACCTCCCGAGTAGCTGGGACTACAGGCATGTGCCACCATGCCTGGCTAATGTTTTTCTATATATATTTTTAGCTGTTCAAATCATTTCTTTCTATTTTTAGTAGAGACAGGGTCTCACTCTTGCTCAGGCTGGTCTTGAACTCCTGACCTCTAGTGATCCTCCCGCCTCAGCCTCCCAGAGTGCTAAGATTACAGGCGTGAGCCACTGTGCCCACCCCCGAGGGGAATTCTTATGTCATTTATTTTTTATGTCTTTATTTTTTTTCTATTTTTAGTTGCCCAGTGAATTTTTTCTATTTTTAGTAGAGATGGGGTCTCCCTCTTGCTCAGGCTGGTCTCAAACTCCTGAGCTCAAGTGATCCTCCCACCTCGGCCTCCCAGAGTGCTAGGATTACCAGCGTGAGACAACACGCCCGGCGTTGTGTCATTATTAATAGCACCATTTATCGAGTGTCTACCACATGGCATGATCTCAAGGGCTTTGCCTAGAGTTTCTCAATTATCGCCCAAGCTCTGCAAAATTTATCATTTCCACTTTCCGCACAAGGGATTCGAAGCTCAGAGGTTAAGCGACAAGGTCCAGATCACACATTAGTGAGAAGGGAAGCTGAGAATGGAACCCGGGCTTCCCTCCTTCCAGTCCTGTCCTGGTTCCATACACGACACAGGCCTCCTGAGTCCAGACTCTCTCGAGAACGAGTACGGGCACTGCCAGTGTTAACGTGTCCCTTCTGTGGACGACGACATGTGTAATGACACTACTTGTTCCAACCAGGCATCACCAGAGAGTTTCCTGTCTCCGGTGAGAAAACTCACTTGGAAATGCAAATTAAGATAAGAAAGTGACTGACTGAACATAAAGACAGAACAAAGGAAATCCCATATCCTTAGAGGCTACTCTTATCAAGTCAATAGCCCGATGGGACAGCCGCCTCCATGGTAGGGTTGGCTGTGGTCCCTGCCAACCTGCGGGAGGACTTGTGTCAGCTTGCCGGGGCAGCTGCTCTGACGCACAGCCCGGTCGCCCAGCAAACTCCTACCCTGACTCTTTCTCCTTTGTGACCACGTTTCCACAGTTGTGATTCAGTCTCCCTTCCCCAGTTACAATGCAAATATGTCACAACTCACGGCTTATTTTGCACTGGGTACATTCTAAATTGCTGCTTCTTGATAGAATCTAGGGAGGCTCCCTGCTTATCTCCAGACAATAGTTAGGAAGCATCGTCTCTGGGGGAAGTTGGCTTTTCAAATCTCGTTTACAGTAAATGCATGCAAGTAAATATCAAAGACTTCTGACCTGGCTTGGGCGACCCCTCCCATAGCCAACGGGAAATCCAATTTCCTTAGGGCATTTTTTTTTTTTTTTTTTTTTTGAAGACAGAGTCTCACTCTGTTGCCTGGGCTAGAGGGCCGTGGCATCAGCCTAGCTCACAGCAACCTCAAACTCCTGGGCTCAAGTGATCCTCCTGCCTCAGCCTCCCGTGTAGCTGGGACTATAGGTACATGCCACCATGCCTGGATAATTTTTTCTATATATATTTTTAGTTGTCCATATAATTTCTTTCTATTTTCAGTAGAGACAGGCGTCTCACTCTTGCTCAGGCTGGTCTCGAACTCCTGAGCTCAAACGATCCACCCGCCTTGGCCTCCCAGAGTGCTAGGATTACTACAGGTGTGAGCCACCACGCTTGGCCCTCCTTAGGTCATTAGTAGTAGTGATTGCTTCGCAGCCATTGTTTACTACTGACATCCAGTGTTTTCATTTTCTTTTATGTTTGCTTTCTTACTGTTTTATTTTTGTGAGATAGGGCTTTGCTCTGTTGCCCAGGCTAGACTGTGGGTGGTGCAGTCATAGCTCACTGCAACCTTGAACTCCTGGGCTCAAGTGATCCTCCTGCCTCTGCCTCCCAAAGTGCTAGGATTGCTACAGGTGTGAGCCACCGTGCCTGGCCTATCAGTGATCTTTATGCTATTTTTTTTTTAAGTTATGACTCTCAAAACTTACTTAAATGTGAAGCTGCTCTGGAAAGTTCTCTCTTGCCCTGCAGATCTCATTAAAAATATTCCTGCAGCTTCTCCTGGGCTTCCCCTCTGTGTTCTGTGACCTGCAATCCGACTGTCGTGGCAGCCAGACGTGCCCAAGAGCCCCCCAACTGCCTGTGGCCTGTTAACTCCGGAGTGTCCATTTCCACAGGTCACACAGACCCTGCTGGGTGAAGCTGTCCCTTCCACCTGTGTCAAATGAGCCTTTCTTCCTACCCCCGTTCTGTTCCTTTTCTTCCCAGGCCTTGCTCATCACAGCAAATCACACCAAACCCAAAGCTTTCGATTAGGCAGGTTGTATTTTTATTATTATTATTATTTTTTTTAGCTCCAACTACGATAAATATGCCACTTAGTGTGTGCAGATTTTTCCTTCTTTCCTGGACGTCTCTCCCTGGGGGAAACCTCACTCAGCTGTCTGACCAATGACACAATGCAATTTCGGATGACTGCTTTTAGGATAATCATGTTTCAAAGGTTGATATATATCTGGATCTTCGGGGGCCTAGGGGAGGGGAGAGGTCAGGGGTGTGAGCTTGTCAGCAGAGCCTGGGGGAGAAGGCACCGGCTTTCCAAATGCTTTGCTGCCCTAATTAAATACGTAGCTCATCGCCTACCCTGCAGTTAACAGCAGCCACCGGGAAGGCCACTGTGCCTCCCTTAAAAACAAAGAGTCAGATAAAAACCTCCCCTCCGAATAATGTTCCATCTACCCAACATGTAAACGCCAACTGTCCCATGGAACGAAAGTGCTTCCCAATGCTAAACATTGGCTCTATTTCAAGATCACAAAGCCCTTTTCTTTTTTATCCTTTTTATCAAAGTAAGAGGCGGACTTGGCTTAAAAAGGTAAAATTATATTGAATAGTTCCAGGGAAGGTAAGCCTACCTTTCCCATCCTCACTCGTTGCCACTCCCAGCATTTCTCACCATGAAGGGACAGATGTCGGGGGTGAGTTTTGTCCGTCACATGGGCCTCTATCTGCCTTTGATTTGGAACTGCGGGAGTGGGGAAGGAGGAAGGCGAGAGGCCCGCGTCTGGCAGGTGTGGGTGGTGAGAGCTGACAGCTGGGCAGCCGGTATCGGCCGCTGGTAGTGGTGGAGGCCTTCACTCCCTTGGGGGCCATTTCTGCAGTGCACTTTCCGGACCACTGTGTGGGCACAGCCTAGAGTTTCCCTCTTTAGATTTCCCTGTGAGTCCTGCAGCTATAGATACTCCTTAATAAACTCTTGTCTTAAGAAAAAAAGATACAGTGAATTCTGTCATCTCAACTAAGATCCCTGACAATAAAAAATTATGGGTTATAATGAAAACCAGCAGCCTCGTGTCCCATCCAAAGTCCAATTCCCAGTGGCAACTCTCTGAACCCTTTTAGTTTCTGGCATATATTAACTTAACAGCAAGACCAGCCCCTCCTCTTCCTCCTCCTCCTCCTCCTCAGCCAACTCAACGTGCAGACCACAAGGATGAAGACCTTTATGATGATGCACTTCCACGTAACGAATAGTAAACATATTTTCTCTTCCTTATGATTTTCTTAATAACATTTTGTTTTCTCTAGCTTACTTTATTGTAAGAATACAGTATATATAACACATAGAACACACAAAATATGTGATAATCGACCGTTTATGTGATTGGTCAGGCTTCCGGTCAACGGTAGGCTATTAGTAGTTACATTTGGGGGAGTCAAAGTTATACGTGGCCTTTTGAGTGAGCAGGGGGTCAGTGCCCCTAATCACTGCATTGTTCAAGGGTCAACGGTACAATGTTTTGACAGGATTTTGTGAGCCCGGCATGAGTACTTAAGGGATCAGAACACGCCACTAAAAATTTTCAGGCTGGATGCGGTGGCTCATGGCTGTAATCCCAGCACTTTGGGAGGCCAAACTGGAGGATGGCTTGAGACCCAGAGTGCAAGGCTGCAGTGAGCTCTGATTGTACCACTGCACGTTAGCCTGGGCAAGGGTGAATTCCTGTCTCTTAAACACACACACACACACACGATTATTTTGAGCAGAAATCATTTGAGTTCCTGAAATCCCTTATCTGCCTAAAAGCAGAGCACCCCAAAAGAACTAAAAAAACTCCTCAATAGTCATAAATCCCCTCCCCAGGCACAACCACGAAAAACTGACTCTTATCACTGGAGACAATGAGACGTTGTCACCACATCTAAACAGACATTATCATACAACTCTTATATTTCCCATCTATTCTCCCTCAGGGCTCTGTATCTTTCCTAAAAGTCATTTGTCTTTCTGTGAGTGCCCTTCTCCTCCTCCTTTCCCCCTGTTAAGAGGGTATACAACCCCCAAATCCTTTGAGGAATCTCCATACTGTTTCCCGGATCTCCATATTGTTTTACGGATCAGCACGGGAGGTTTCACCTGCTGTTTCCAACCTGGGCCAGTTCACCCCTCGTTAGGCAACCTGGTGGTCCCCCTGCTCCTGGGTGGTCACTGCATTGACGCCCAACTTAGTGTGGACACCCGATCAGCTTAGTTCACTGCAGCCCAGAACTGGGGGGCTGAAGCTGTTTTATTCACTTCAATATTTTATTGCTTCTTAAAAATTACCAAGGTAATAAATTGGCACCGGATCAAAGTCAAACAACACGTGAGCAAATAAAGTGAAACATATGTCCTCATGGTTGGTCCAGTGTAGCGGTCTTTACAACTAATTGATCACAACCAGTTACAGATTCCTTTGTTCCTTCTCCACTCTCACTGCTTCACTTGACCAGCCTTAGAAAAAAAAAAATTTTTTTTTTAAATGTGTCTTTCCAAGAACTTTGGGAGGCCAAGGTGGGAGGATCACTTGAGCCCAGGAGTTCAAGACCACCCTGGATGACACAGTGAGACCCTGTCTCTAAAATTTTATTTTAAAATTTAGCTGGGCTTGGTGGCACACGCCTGCAGTCCCAGCAACTCGGGAGGCCTAGGCAGGAGGATCTCTTGAGCCCAGGAGCTGGAGGCTGCAGCAGTCTTGCAACAGAGACCTTAGCTCAAAAACAAACAAACAAAAAAAAACCAAAAAAAAAAAACCGGTCTTCTTAACTTCCCTTTTCAACACCCTCCCCACCTTTCCACAAAAGGATGTGTTTCCTCCCAGACTTTCGTGGGGTGTGTTCTCCTACATGCACCACCTCTTACAAAGGGATTATAACCTTTTACTTTGTGTATGTTACACCTGGATTAAAAACATTTTTGGTCGTTCCTCTTATACTGGGAAACAAAAAAATAAATTTTTTAAAAGGTTAATAGCTTTGTAGAAAATAGCCCTAAAAGAGTCAATTGCTATGTGTTAGTTTGAAAGTAAAAAAAAATAAAAATAAAAAATTCAGAAACTCGATGGTTCTTCACCAGGAAAATCAAAGTTTTTGGATAAACTAAGGCGTGGAACTTGAGATCTGGTGTTGTCTCAGAGCAAGGATGCGAGCAAATTACCGCATACTCTGCTCCGTAAACAGAAAATAAAGACAGCAATTTGTGGAACCCTTCTCAGCTGAGGCTCTAAGTAGTACAAAATTGCTCATGTGAGGAGTATTACTGAAAATTAGAAATCTCATTAACTTGCGGTGGGTTCAGGATCGTCACGGAAACCATGTGAACCCAGATGGATATATGCAAAGTCAGAAACCACCACAAACACTCCTTGAGCCAAAACTTGCATGGGTTAGAGAAGTCTCCAAAAATATCCCTTGAAAATCCTCCTCTGCTGAGTGAGGAAATTGCCAGAGAAGTAGGAAATCCTTGAGAGGTTGGGAGGATGGCTCTGCAGAGACCCGGGACAGTGAAGATGGCCGATTTGAACATCAGGATTGCTGCCCAGGGCCAAGGCCACTGAGGGATGCGTCCCGGCCACCTGGCTCCACCTGCAGGGCCACCCTGCCCCAGACCACCAAGTGCACACCTTGCCTGCTGCCGGCACCTGCTTCCAGGTGTCTCCTCCTCTTGTCCCCACTGCATGTGGTGGTGTCACTCTCCCCTCCCACCTCAAGGGCCCAGGACCTGTTCCCTCCAGCCTTTTTCTGTGCTTATTCTCAGAATAGGAACATGACAGATACATTTACACTCACACCTGCAACAAGACCATCACCTGCTCTCTGGTGAAGCACAAACTGTGGCCGCAATTACAAAGGCTGATGGAAATCTAGGTTTTTGTGTAAACTTTTCTGAGTTTTGTCTGTTAGCAACCAATCAGTTTTTGTTAACGTTAAAAGGCATGTCGGGCACGGTGCTGGGGAGACAGTGTGCGACAAGGCGACCTCGCTGGGGTCTTGCCCCTTTTGGGTTTTGACCTTGTGGCCAAGGGGTGGAAGGTTGGTTTAAAGAAGCAGGCTCGGCCGGGCACGGTGGCTCACGCCTGTAATCCTAGCACTCTGGGAGGCCCAGGTGGGAGGATCGCTTGAGCTCAGGAGTTCGAGACCAGCCTGAGCAAGAGCGAGACTCCGTCTGTACTAAAAATAGAAAGAAATTGTATGGACAGCTAAAAATATATATATAAAAATTAGCCGGGCATGGTGGCGCATGCCTGTCGTCCCAGCTACTCGGGAGGCTGAGGCAGGAGGATTGCTTAAGCCCAGGAGTTTGAGGTTGCTGTGAGCTAGCCTGACGCCACAACACTCACTCTAGCCCAGGCAACAGAGTGAGACTCTGTCTCAAAAAAAAAAAAAAAAAAAGAAGCAGGCTCAGGCCAGAGAACAAGAGAAACAGAGGCCTCGTATCCTCCGGAGAGCTAAAGAGTGATGTACTAGGGTCTTTCACAGGCAGGGGTGCCGGCTAACTAAATACAGGACACCCAGTCAAATCTGATCAGGATAAACAGGGAATAACTCATAACACGAGTATGTGCAAATACTGCATGGGATATACTTATTATACTCAAACAAGAAATCATTTTAATGTAAATGTGTCCCAAACATTGCATGGGACATACTCACACTACAACATTACTCATTACCCGGTATGCTGATCTAACTGGGTGTCTCGCGTTTTCATCTGCCAGATCTGGCGACCTTATCCCAGGCAACAAAGAAAGCACTTCCTCCAGCATCAAACTTCACATCAACACTCAATAAATATCCACATAAAAAAAGAAAAACATCCACAGGGCCGCAGAGAGAAAAATCAGGGTTATGCGAACAGGCAGAAACATGGTAGGTGAACCTCTTCCTCCTGCCTCGAATGGCGTGAAGGTCGTGGTGATGACAAATAACGCTTTGGAAACTCGACCCAGACAGTCCTTCTTTCCTCCAGACCGAACCCTAGGAAGTTGCAGGGGATTCCGGCTTCTGTTCTAGTCGCTACCCGAAGACACCATATTGAATGCAGCCTGCGGTGCCAGGAACGTGGTTTGGGACGAGGCCCAGCGCAGTTTTTCCCAGCGCTATTCTAAGGAAGCAGTCATGAAACAAAACGAATCTGCTGTGGCTGAAAACTGCAGAGCTGACCCAAAATATTTTTAATGTGTGGAGCTAGCTGGCAAGCTGAGAGCCTGAGAAAACAAAAAGAGCTGTCTGGCTGCTTTGCAATGCCCAGATCCTCGAAGTGTGGCTTTTCCTTCATGCTCCTCGCTGTGTTCCAGGGGGCCGAGAGCCAAGCGCAGCGATTCCAGCGGGGGCAAACGTTGGCAGATGCAGGCTTTGGCTTTCACAGCTTCATCTGGAGGGCAGGGAGGGGTGAGAAGGAGGGGGGTCTTGGGAATTGCCAAAGACACTTGCTCCTTGCGACCCTGAGACGCAGGTCCTGGTTTCTCCATTTTACTGGACAAAGCGATGCTTCCAAAGTTACCTGCTGCATTAGAATTCCAACTCAGATCTTTTTTGTTGGCCCTTCATTTATTTTTTGCATAGGCAATATAGTCCAATATGGTCCAAAATCCAAAACGTATTTAGGGATATAGTGAAAATCCTGTTTCCCTGGGCACCAGCCTCCTGGCTGCCCTCCATGGAAGCAATGACATTCTCCATTTCTTTCTTTCTTTCTTTTTTTTTTTTTGAGACAGGGTCTCCTCTGTCACCCAGGCTGGAGAGTAGCGGCACAATCACAGCTCACTGCAGCCTCAAACTCCTGGGCTCAAGCAATCTTCCCACCTCAGCCTCCCAAGTAGCTGGGACTACAGGTGTATGCCACCCAGCCCAGCTAAATTTTTTTTATCTTTTGTAGAGATGGAGTCTTGCTATGTTGCCCAGGCTCATCTGGAACTCTGGGGGCTCAAGTGATCCTCCCACCTCGGCATCTCAAAACACTGGGATTACAGGCATGTGCCAGCATGCCTGGCTAATTTCTTATTTGTCTTTCCAGAGAGATTTCATAAATACGTATTTTTCTGCTTTTTATTTTTTAGACAGATGGTAGTTTGCTATACACACTGTTCTGATACTCTGACTTAAACCAAGCTCTCTTAGTCTTGGTGTAATGCTCTTTGAGTATTTTCCTCTTACAAAATATAGTAAATTTTAAAAATATAAAAAAAGTGGAAAGAATAGAGTATCATCTTGTGTCCTACTCACCAAGAGCTACTTCTGTTCGGTTTGCTGGATTATTCCAGGCTTTGTCTGTGACCAGTTTTATGTGGACTGGTTTTTTTAAAGATGAGGTCTCACTCTTGCCCAGGCTGGTCTCGAACTCCTGACCTCGAGCAATCCTCCCTCCTTGGCCTCCCAGAGTGCTAGGATTACAGGCGTGAGCCACTGCGCCCGGCCTGTGTGGACTCTTTCTGCTATGCCACACTCACCTCTTCTAGCAGAACTAGGGACAGAAAAACAGCGGGAAGGAGGAGAAACTGGAGTGAATGGTCTGCCCAGCAGGTATGGGCAAGTGTGGGCCAGGGGAAGCTTGCTAATCAACAGAGGAAGTGAATATTTATTGATCTTATGAGAACCTTTTTTTTGAGTCCCTAGTACCTGCTCTGTGGGAACACAGGTGCTAAATAGAACTGAGAGGAGCAGGGGAGGGGAAAGGAAAGGAACGGGCCATGTCAACACTGTGTGACAGGCGCGAAGATGGCAGGAAGCACAGGCGGCTGCAGAAGCCAGAGGGTGGGTGGGAGTCAGAGAGGACAGTGCTAAGGGATTAGAAGAAAGCAGGCTGGCAAGAAGGGCATAGCAACAGTCTATGAAACAGATAATAGTTATAAAAGAAAAGGCTTGGAAGAACTTCAGCCTCCTCTGAACCAAGGCATCCAACCCAAACTCAAGAGACAGCAATTGTCTAAGGCAGAGCTTGTGCAGAGAGAACTGTCAGGTGCCGCCTCAGGTATAATAGAAACGCCCCTGGGATGCCAAGTGTCAAAGGAGGGGGCTTTGTAGTGTCCAGTGCACTGCAGGAATGTCCTGCAGCCAACACATCACACATGGCAACTGGTGGCGACTTGCCGGGTGGGAAACCCCAACTACACACCCGTGAACTGTCTTCTCCCTGGGAGTTTTCAGGGCAGGTGAAGTTGGCCTCCCTCGTGGGCCTCCTGGCTCTCGGGCCTCCACTGCTCTGGCTCCTGTCAAACTCGGAGGGCAGGAAAGGGCAGAAGCTGCAACACACCTGAACTGCCAGCCCTGTGAATCCTGTCCCTGAGCTCCAGCCCCAACCACACCTCCCCAGGGGCAAGTTCACACCGGCCAGGCCAGTGGGGTAATTCACAGGGGAAGAGCCCGAGGCCCTGCCCTAGGCCCCACAGCTGTAGGAAGTACAGGCCGGTGTCAAACTCAGGTGAGAGGTTAATGCCAAGGCTGATGCTCTTCCTACATGTCCAGCATCTCCTGACCAGACCTGGGGAAGCAGCAGCTCGAAGGGGCAGGAACTCTGCACTTGGGGGATTTCTCAGCTCTGCGACTGTCTCTGGTGACCTTGTGCAAATTAAACCTCAGTGAACACACCTGTATATAAGGGATGGTGATAACTGCTTCAAAGGGTTATTTTGAGAATTAAATTATTTTTAAATACAGGAACCTTATCACAGATCCTGGTACTCAGTTAAACTGAGCTCACTTCCCCTTACCTTTCTGCTTCTCATCTGCTCAGCGCTTCTTTGGAGAAAGAGGGTGGAGGAAGGAGGGAGAATGTTTCCCTCTTCACCCACTTCCTAGCACTCTGGGTGTTATATCACAGGGGCCAGTCACAGCAACCAGAAGGATCTGGAATTCTGGAGTAGAGCTCATGTGTGGGTGCATGAAGGGAACCCAGAAGAGAGTAAGATGGTTGCTAAGTGTCACATTGCCAGTCAAGGCAAAGATGGGACCATGCGATGCACCAGGCACCTGCAGGAACTTATATGTGACCAGGCCCGGGGAGGCCCTGGCTATGCATGATGGCCCAGGCAGGTAAGGTACCCGCCCTGCAGCAGCTTCCAGGTGAGCAGGAACAACAGGAAGCAAATAACTGCTGAGATGAGGAGCCCTGGGAGAAAAGGGAGCTCCCCTCGAGGGGGTGAGATACAGAAATGAGAAGGGACCCCGAGCATGGGACAGAGGGGAAGAGGAACCCCCCCTCTCTCTGCAAAAGAGAGAAGGAGGAACAGGCCAGGCAGAAGCAGATAGGACTGCAGGTTCGGAGGCTGGAGACTGAGGGGTCCCCATCCGAGAGCGTCTCTGCTTGGGGTGTTCACTTTTCTCTAGCTCACACTGGGCTCCCCCTTGTGACTTTGGTTGTTTCTGGAATCCATTTATCCATGTTGCTGCTTGTAGTTTATCTTCATTGCTTTCAATGAATACAATTTCCATTGCATTTCTTATATGAATATGCTACCATGTATCCATTCTGCTGTTGATGGACACTGGGTTCTTTCCAGTCTTGGGCTATCTATTTCAAATAATTCTGCTGTGTACATTATTAAATGTCTCTTTTCATTGACATGAGCATATTTCGAGGGGTCTATCTCTAGGAGTAGAATTGCTGGGCCACAGGGCATTCCTATTTAGTTCCTATTTAGTTTTGGAAGACAGTGCCGCACTGTTCTCCAAAGGGATTGTTCCAATTCACTCCCACTCTAACGCATGAATTCTTCAGTTGCTTCACATGCTGGAGTAGTTCGTTTTTAAAATTTTAGCCATTCCGGTGAGTGGGGTAATGGTATTTCATTGTGATTTCAATTTTTATTGTCCTAATTACTAATGAGGTTGAGTGTTATTTCATATGTTTCTTGGCCATCTGAATATCTGGTTTTGTAAAATTCAATCTCTTCCCAATTTTTAAACTGAGTTATCTGTCATTTTTTTATTGATTTAGAGCAATTCTTTCAGTATGCTAGACGTAAGCCCCTTTGTTGTTTATATGTGCAAGTGTCTTTTCCCAGTCTCTGGCTGCCCTATTTATTCTGCTCATAGTGTCTTTTCATGAGCAGAAGTTCTTAATTTTAATGTAGGCAAATGTATCATCAACCTTTTAAAAAATTAGCATTGACGCAAGGTCATGAAGATATTCTCCTGCATTATCTTCTACAAGCTTTATTGTTTTGCCTTTTACATTTTGGTCCACAATCTCTCTAGAATAAGAGTCATCTTATGCATGGTGTAAGGTACGAGTAAAGTTTTATTTTTCCCTTGTGGATGCCTAATTGTTTCAGGATCATTTATTTTAAAGTGCATCTTTTTCTCACCACTTTGCAATAACACTTCTGTCAAGAATCAGTGTCCACCTACTTAAGGATCTGGTTCTGGGCTCTGTGTTCTATTCTGCTGATTGTTATACCAGTGCAGCATTCAGTTTAATTTTGTATAATTTTATAAGTCTTGATACTTACAAAAGGAAACATTCCCACCTTGCTTTTCTTCAAAGGAGAGTCTAAAATATCGTTGTTCCTTTGTATTTCCATATACATTTTAAATCAGATTGTAAAAAAAATCTGTTGAGATGGAATCACACTGAATCTATATGCCAATTTAGGGAGATCTGATATCTTTACAATATTGAATCTTCCAATTCATAAGTGTGGCATCTCTCTCCATTTATTTAGCTCTTTTTAGTTTCTTGCAAAATTTTTTTTTATAATTTTCTGTGTGGGATCTTATCTATCTAAGATTTATTTTTAAGTTGTTTATATTTTTTATGTCACCATAAGTGGTATCGTATTCAAATTTATTTTGCCACTATTTTTGGCTAAATTTTTGTGTACTGACTTTATATTCAGCAACTTATTGATTCTAATAGTTTATTTTCAAATTTTAAAAGATTTTCTAAGTACATAATAGTACTGTCTTCAGATAACACTTTGACCCTTCTTCCCAATTCTTGTGCTTTGACTTCCTTTCCTTGATTTATGACACTGGACAAGAAATGTTGACTAGAAGCACTGAAAGTAGACATCATTGTCTTGTTTCTGACATTAAAGGGCAACCTTTCGACTCTCTGCCATTAAGTCTTTAATTTTCCAGAAGATTTACTAGGTGTGGATTTCTGTTTTATTTATCCTGTTTGGAATTTTTGTTGTTGCTGCTGGTCATCTGAAAGCTGTGGCTTGATGTCTTTTGTTGGTTTTGGAAATTCTTCAGCTAAAAGCCCTCAAATATTGCTTCTGCTCCATTTTCTCCTTTATTTATGGGACCCCAATTAAACAAATATTTAGACCAGCACTAATAGAACCTGCTACAATGATAGAAATGTTCTGTATCCACGCTGGGGCTACTGAGCATTTGTGTTGTATACCAGTGCTGGGGCTACCGAGCATTTGAAATATGGCTAGTGTGATTGAGAAGCTGAATTTTTAACTTTTACTTAATTGTGATTAATTTAAATTTAGCCACATGGCTAATGTCTACCATATTGGACAGGGCAGATTTAGGACTTTCCAACTCTATCGTAAACATCTCTTACCCTCTCCTCTGCATGTTCCATCCTTCTGATCTATCCTCCAGTGCCCGAATTTCCTCTCCAATTGTGTCTAATCTACCATTACACTTATCTATTGAGTTCTTAATTTTAGTTATTTTATTTTTCACTTCTGAAATTTCTTCTTGTTTCTTATGCTGGTTATCAATTCACTGCTTCTTACGTCCAAATTCACCCTTTTAGATTGTTCTGTGAAAATGGATCTTGTCCTTTAAGTATTTTTTTTCCCCACGCTAGCTGACACTGAGATTTTCCCAGTAGAAAATTCTGGAGAGACACTACAGAAAATGAGTTTTGTCTCCTTGTTCCAGCGCACTCAGGCTCCTGCAGAACACGTGACTTTTCCTGTGTCAGGCGCCTACAAGGAGTGCAGCTTGCTCAGTGCCCAGCTCCAGCAATATACCCAGGACTCCCTCCTCCCGTGGTTTTGTAGTAGAGCATCTCTGGTGACACCCTTCCCCGTGAACAGCTTTCCCCAGGACCGTAAAGGACAGATTTCCAGCAGGTTCCACTAGTGCAGCCCCACAGCAACTTCTCTGCCATCCAGTGAGCCACAGCTGGCCACGGCTGCTCCACAAGTTCAAGATCAGCCCTGGGGGTGAGGTATGTTGCTCTAAACCAGCCCTGGAGTTAGCGATTGCTCCTTATATCTGCTAATTCTATATTATTTACAGTTCTCTTTTCTTTTTACTAGCCAATCCCTTGTTACTCTAATCCTTTGTTATAGTAAATAATCCTTTTTTTTTGTTTCTTTTTTAGAGACACAGTCTCACTCTGTCACCCAGGCAGGACTGCAGTGGCCAATCATAGCTCACTGTGACCTCAAATTCCTGAGCTCAAATGATCCTCCTGCCTCTCAGCCTCCTGAGTAGCTGGTACTACAGGCACATACCACTACACCTGGCTAATTTTTAAAAATTTTTTGCAGAGAAAGGGTCTCACTATGTTGCCCAGGCTGGTCTCGAGCTTGTGGCCTCAAACGATCCTCTTACCTTGGCTTCCCAAAGTGCTAGGATTACAGGCATGAGCTTAGCTCATTCTTCGGAGCATCATTTCCCCAAAGGAAATGAATACCCCCTTCCCCTCCCTAAATACCCTGTGCATAATTAATTATCTATTTAATTCTATCTAGACTGTGAGTTGCTTGAGGGCAAGTTATTCTTTGTATCCCTGATGTCTGTCGTGGTGTCTTGCATGTAGGAGAAAGCCAGTAACTGTTACATGAATGAAGGAATAGTTAATAAAATCTTTTATTCTGATTTCTTAAATTTTTGACATTTCCTCCAAAAAGTTCATCTTATCTTTGGGAGCAAGAGTTCAATTTGTTTTTCAAGGCTTGAATCTTAAGGACTGAACCTAAGCGACTTGCTCAGGCTTGCTGTGAACGCCTGTCTTTCTTCCTCGTTCCCATAGAGCTAAGCTCTGCTTCGCTGAGAGCTTTTCTTTCCAGGTATTCGTGTTTCAGCAAGTCAAGAGGCAAATGATTAGATGTTACCTTGACGTCAAAAATAAGCCAGCCCTGGATCACAAAATAAGATTTTTAAAAATCAATGCATGTAGATTAATTTACTTTAGAATATTGTCATTTTCTTTAAAGTACTTTCGGAAAGACATGATGTGTGCACATGTCAGATTCTGCCCTCCCACCTTGAGCAGGGACATCTGCTTTCCTCAGTTCACCAATTCAAATGCTAATCTCTTCCAGAAACCTCCTTGCAGACACACCCTGGAATAATGTTTTGCCACAAATCTGGGGCCTCTTGTGGCCCAGTCAAGTTGATGCTTAAAGTTCCTTTTGTTTATATTTTGAGATTTTTCTTTCACAGAATCTTCTGGGCTGCTAATTCAGCCTGCAACCATCCTCTTCCTCCATTCATTCGTTGACATTTAAAATGCAAAAATCCTGATTCTTATTTCCACAAAGCATTTTTGTAAATACTGTCATAGAGTCTCTTCCATTTTTTTCTTTTGTTACTTTTTGGTTCAAGTTGTTGGATGCCTTTGTTAACTCTTGCTTTTCCTCTGGCCAGTTCTGTTACTTTCCTTCGCTCACTCGTGGCTCTATTTACCCTCGGAGTCCAGACCCAGCTAAGGGGACACTTTCTTTTTTTTTTTTGAGACAGAGTCTCACTCTGTTGCCTGGGCTACAGGGCCGTGGCGTCAGCCTAGCTCACAGCAACCTCAAACTCCTGGGCTCAAGCGATCCTACTGCCTCAGCCTCCCGAGTAGCTGGGACTACAGGCATGTGCCACCATGCCCGGCTAATTTTTTCTGTATATATTTTTAGTTGTCCATATAATTTCTTTCTATTTTTAGTAGATACTGGGTCTTGCTCTTGCTCAGGCTGGTCTCGAACTCCTGAGCTCAAACAATCCGCCCGCCTCGGCCTCCCAGAGTGCTAGGATAGGCGTGAGCCACCGCGCCCAGCCTAAGGGGACATTTTGCAATCCCCAAGTCCAGGATTGGCTGCCCTGCTGGCACATTGAAAGGGAACCTGGGAAGCTCTTGCTGTCTCCGCTGTCCTCACCTGCAAAGCCAGCCCCCTGCAGACTCACGGCCCTGGGACACCGCCTCTTGGTGCCAGCGGCTCTTTGCCCGGGACATCCGTAAGCGCACGGATCTCCTCCTTCCCGGCTCTCTCCAGACAGGGAGCTCCGGTCATTGCTCTGGGCTCCTTACTGCTGGTCCCACTCCCATCCTGTCCAGGACAATGTGGTCCTGGGTGGGAACAGTGTTTCAGTCATTACTCTCCGCGGAGCAGGAGGCCACCAAGCTTCACCTGCCCGCTGGCCCGAGCTTCCGCTGCACTCGGGAAAGGGACTTGGTAGTTAAAAAGGAGCTTGGAAGGAACACTTGCCAGTGTGTCCCTTCGTTGTAGCTTGGGGATAAGCAACCATGAAAAGACTTGTTCTTTGGCTGCAGAGCGAGAAGAGAAATATTTAGAGCAGTACTTCCTATTGGTGCCTGTGGCCTCTGACTCCATGGGAAGGAAAACATTACTTATCAAACACTTAAAATAGTACATCAGGTGTAGGGCCAGGTACTTCAGATAAATTGTCTCCTGTGATCTTCGCAACAAAGCTATAGCTTTTGTTTGTTGAGAGACATTCAGTAATTTGCTCAGGGTCACCTCAGCAAGCTATTCAGTAGACTAGAATCATACGACATCTTCAAAGTCTCTGCAGGTCCCTGTCGGGCTGGGGACAGAGTGCAGCCTTCCTAAGAGCGAGCTGTGCTTCAGCTCCTGCAGCTTGCAGCATGCCAGTTGCCATGACAACATGACAAAATGCTGCCACCCTAGTTAGGGGGAGAAAACAACATGTCCCCACAGAGTAAAAACTCACCCCAGTATTGGGAGGTGTGAGTTACTTACGAAGAATGCCTCTATTGGCTGGAACTCAAACCACCAGAGGGAGACAAGGAACTCCAGCAGGACATGATGGGACACGTTAGTCGTCCAAATCCAGCTTCTTCCCAGTGGCCCTGCCTTTGTCCCCACACCAGGGGCCTCTGCCACTTTCAGAGCCCTTCGAGCTATCTTCTCCCAACCAGAGCTCAAGACAACAGAAAGGTGACTTGCTGGTTCTGCCTGTGGGAAAAGCAGAGGCATTCAGAAACACGACCCTCCTAGAAAACCAGTTTGCACAATGACCAGGACCTTTGATACCTTAAATCCCTAGGAGTCTCAAATAGAGAAATTTTAGACACTAAGGTGAGGATAATGTGGTAATATTTGGAAGGTGGTGGTGTTTGTTTGTTTGTTTGTTTGTTTGTTTTGTTTTGATCTCGAACTCCTGAGCTCAAGTGATCCTCCCACCTTGGCCTTCCAGAGTGCTAGGATTACAGGCATGAGCCAGCACGCCCTGCTGTTTTGTTTTGAGACAAGATGTCCTTCTGTCACCTGAACTGGAGTGTAGAGGCATCATCATAGCTCACTATAGCCTTGAACTCCTGACTGCAAGCAATCCTCCCACCTCAGTCTCCCAAGTAGCTGAGACTACAGGTGTGTGCCACCACACCCAGCTAATTTTTCTATTTTTTTGTAGAGACAGGGTCTTGCTATGTTGCCCAGGCTGGTCTCAAACTCCTGGCCTCAAGCTATCCTCCCACCTCAGCCTCCCAAAGTGCTGGGTTTAAAGGCATGAGCCACTGCACCCAGCCCTAGAAGGTGTTCTGGTCTGACGTTTTCCTAAACCCTTCAGTTCATAGAGGCCTGCAACCCTGCTTCCATTCTGGGGAGCACAATTCCAGGCACTTAAGCTATTTCAGCCAGTATCCAGGAGGAGGATGCCCTCAGTCCTCTTTCTTCTGGAAAAAGTAGGGTAGCATTTGTGGACTCTCATGCATCAAGTTCTTTTAGGAATTCTGGAGATTCCTTTCACTTGGCTCACAGAGGGAACATCTATAACATTTATACTCTAACCCAGAGAACTGAAATGTCTCCCTGGGTAATTCTGCTGCATATAAAAGAAAAAGCTATTTATTCAAGACAAAAGCAGAAGTAGCGACTGGATTCAAAAGAAAACCTATCTCTTAAAACAACTTCTTCCTTTGCCTCTGTCATGAGCCTCTTCAGCAGTACGCCCTGAACAATTGCTCTGGTTCCAGCCCGTGGCACTTCCCAACAGGATGTTAGGGAGCAAAAGTGTATGCACCCCTGTAGAGAATGATCTGGAAGCCATCATCGATGAGGAATGCTGAGCTTGCAGGAAAGAAGTCGTGAAGAATCATCACGCGGCAGGAGGACTACAGGTATTCTCTGCAGCTGCGGAGAACAAGCTAGAACCCGTGCACGGTCTTGGGCATGCGGCATAAGGGGAGTTTGGTAGGCAAGAGGCCCTGTGAGGAAGTAGTGGAACTAGGGAATGAACCAAAAAAAAATGTAGGTAGAGTCTGGTGCTAGTGAGGGCTTCTGGGCAGCCCAGAGCCCCTGGCAGAGGGTGTAATAAACCCAGCACCATCTGGCCGATCGGTGGGACCAGGCACTCCAGTTGGGGGTGGGGCACAGCAGCAAAGGACACTTAGGCAGCTTTGCAAAGGTCCTTCCTCAAAGGATCATCACAGCTGGTGGCAGGGAGTGTGGCGGGCAGGATACAACAGGGAGGAGGCATGGCACCAGCTCTCTCACCACCTGGATTCTAGACGAGGCCCTCAGCGTAGAGGGAAGAAGCCAGGTAGCTGAACAGAACCCAGGGGAGCAGACCCCTGGTTAAAGCACAGCCCAGTGGACTCGCCAGTGAAATTGGGGGACAGGAAGGAGAAGCACCAGGAGCACTAAGGTTTGAGGTTGACTCATGAGGCCCGGGATGCACAGGCCACGGGGCACGGGCTGTGCAAAGGGGAGCGGACAGTGGTGTGCAGAGTCGGGAAGCGTAGGGAAGCCCTTAGGAGAGACAGCAAAGCAGAGGCCACCCAAAGGGACAACCTAAGGTTCACACAGAGACCAGATGACTCCCTGCCGGGCTGCTGCAAAAGGGGCTTTTGAGTGTGTGGAAGGTTTAACCTTTAAGACTCAATTCAACCGATCCTTCTGGGGCCCACAAGCCCCAAGGCCAGGAGGTACCATCCTTAGGTCCACACGTTGTCCACTCAAACTGTCTTCCCTCCTTTTTGTTTGGAATCTGAATGTTGCAGAAGCAGGGTCCTTGGTGGCAGTTCTTGTTAGGATGTTGTCAGGCCAGCTTGACTTCCACCTTGGTACCTCTCGGTCTCCCCAGGCTGGGGCTCCTGACCCCCTGCAGCCTCCGGGTCCAGTCCTTGCTGTGGGAGAAGAGGTGTAGCGTCCAGTTCTGTAATTCAGCCTTGGCTGGTGTCCATTTCTTTTCTTTTCTTTTTTTGAGACAGAGTCTCACTCTGTTGCCCAGGCCAGAGTGCCATGGCATCAGCCTAGCTCACAGCAACCTCAAACTCCTGGGCTTAAGCGATTCTCCTGCCTCAGCCTCCCTAGTAGCTGGGACTACAGGCATGTGCCACCATGCCCGGCTAATCTTTTTCTATATCTATTTTTAGCTGTCCAGATCATTTCTTTCTGTTTTTTTTAGTAGAGACGGGGGTCTCACTCTTGCTCAGGCTGGTCTCGAACTCCTGATCTCAAGCAATCCTCCGGCCTCCCAGAGTGCTAGGATTACAGGCGTGAGCCACCGCGCCCAGCCCTTTTTTGTCTCTTTCTAGCTTCTGGTAGTTGCTGGCATTCCCTGGAGCTTTTTGGCTTGAAGCTGCATCACTCCAACTTCTGTCTGTCTTCATGTGATCTTCTCTGCGTGTCTATGTCCAAGTTTCCTTTTGTTTATAAGGACCCCAGACATTGTATTAGGGTCCATCCTACTCCAGTATAACCTCATCTTAATGATATCTGCGAAGATCCTCTTTCCAAATAAGGTCACATTCACAGGGTCTGGGTGGACATGAATTTGGGAGGAAGGGGGACACCATCCAACCCTTCTATTTGCAGGCCCAAATAGAACAAAAATGTGGAGAAAGTTTAAAATTCTTTTCCTCTGCCTGATGCTTGAACTGAGACATTGGTCTTCTCCTGTCCTTGGAAAGGGACTTACGCCCCTGGCACTCCTGGTTCTCAGACCTTCAGACTCAGACTGGAATTTACTCAGCTGTCCTGGGTCTTCGGCTTTCAGATGATGGGACTTCTCAGCCTCCATAAGTGCATGAGCCAATTCCCTATAATACATTTCTGTAAATAGTGTAAATTCCTATTGGTTCTGCTTCTCTGGAGAACCCTGACTAATACAGATTTTGGTACTGAGAGTGGTTCTGGAGGAACAGAATTTTAAGAATGAGTTTTTTTTGACTGGTTCTAGGGATTCTGGAATCGATGCTCTAATCTGATTAGATTTAAAGATGCTAAAGACTCCATTTCTAGCAGCAAAGAATAGCCCGAGGCACGAACTGTTTATAAAGATATGCAAAATATCTGCATTGGATACTCCTATTCACCCACTTAGAAGCAGCAAGGAGTTAGGTGACTATATATATGACACTTTTGAACATTTTTAGAGAAACAACAAAGACAATGAGGTTGGCTGGTAGATCCTACTGCCACCGGACAAAGTGGTGAAAGGAAAGGATGACCCCAGGGATTTGAACTCCCAGCTCGAACTCAAATGGCACGAAGGCATCTATCTGTGCCCTGAAGGGAGTCCTTATCTCCCATAGCTGCAGGGCTGAGACTGCTGAAAATAAAACGTAGAATCTCATCCTGCAACTGGGTGAATTACAATTCAGTTTGCACTCCCAGCCTTGCAAGGTGTCTAACTATTAAAGTGAGGGCATTGATTGGGAAAGAATGGAATCTTGTAAACTGAGATGGGGACAGGGCGCAAGACCCTGACAAAGCTGGAGGCACTGAGCCCCTAAATTCTCACGAGTCTTTTTTCATTTCTTCTGCAAAACAAACTCATAGATTTTTTCCTCCTGACCCTGGAGTTGTCTCCTCCTGCTTGACAAATAAACAGTACGTCAGCAGTTAATAACTACTGTGAGAACAAGGGGTGTTGGGCAAGAAGCAAGCGGCTAGCATGTTTAAGCAAAGAAGGGCCTAGTCAAATTTTCTATTATTTCAGTCATTTAAAAAATGCCGGGGTATTAAAATCTCAAGGGGCCCAGCTGCAAGTAGAGAGGCCGATACCACTGGGGGTGGTAAACAGTTTACGGAGATGCGTACAGATGCTACATTGCCAAAGGATGGACCTGGGATAGTCAATTTTATGTGTCAACTTGACTGGGTCACAGGATGCCCAGATATCTGGTTAAACTTTATTTCTGGGTGTGTCCATGAGATGGTTCTGGAAGAGATTAGCATTGGAATCAGTGGACCGAGGAAAGCAGATGTTCCTCCTCAATGTGAGTGGGCATAATTCAATCCTCCGAAGGCCCAAGTAGAACAAAAAGCTGGAGGGAGGTTGGATTCTCTCTCTCTGCCTGATTGCTTGAGCTGAGACCTCAGTCGTCTCCTGCCCTTGGAATGGGACTTACACCATTGGCACTTCCGGTTCTCAGGCCTTCAACTCAGACTGGAATTCACACTAACGGCTTTCCTGGGGTCTCTAGCTAGCAGACTTGTGGGACTTGTCAGCCTCCAAAATCTCATGAGTGAATTCCTTGTAAGAAATCTCATTTTACATAAACAGTCAGTCCCCTGTATCCATGTGTTCTGCATCTGTGGATTCAACCAACCACCAATCAAAAATATCGAGGAAAAAAAAAAAAAGGATGGTTGTGTCTGGCCTGAACATGTAGATTTTTTTTTTCTTGTCATTATACCCTAAAGAATACAGTATAATAACTACTTACAAAGCTTTTATATTGTTTTAGATACTATAAGTAATCTGGGAGGATGTGCATAGGTTATATACAAATACTGGACCATGTTATGGAAGGGACTTGAGCATCTGTGGGTTTTGGTGTCTGTGGGGGGTCCTGGAACCAGTCCCCCATGGATACCAAGGGACAACTGTGTATGTGTATATATATATATATCTCCATCCCATGATTCTTTTTCTCTGGAGAACTCTAATACAACAAGGTATTAGATGATTCTCATAAAAATGAACATATATACACACCCATTGCAAACACCCTTATTTCTGAGCGCAGTGATGTGATTGTAGCTCCTTGGGTCAGTGATCCTCCTGCCTCAGCCTCCTGAGTAGCTGGGACTACAGGCATGTGCCACTATGCCTGGCTAATTTTAAAATTTTGTTTGTAGCGACAGGGTCTTGCTATGTTGTCCAAACTGGTCTCAAACTCCTGGCCTCAAGTGATCCTCCTGCGTTGGCCTCCTAAAGCGCTGGGATTATGGGCATGATCCACTACACTTGACCGACTGCAATTTTCAAGTGTATTTTCAGAAACCACAGTATTCTGACACTGTGTTCTGCTGTGTCCCACGAGACTCCCCAGTCGGCCACATACTTGCCCTTTTATGGGTTGTCTCGGTGGGTTTGATGGTCTGGCAGAGTCTAGCTGTCTGGTCCTTCCCTTCCTCTTATCTCTGCTTCCCAAAGAGTCCCAGGTTGGTTGCTTCCAGGACTTCCAATCGGTCTCAGAACTTTCAGATCTAATCAGATTGGCTTTCAAGTACTGGGCCAGGAGTGAGCCTGACCTGACTTTTCTAGAGCTAAGGTTGACCCCTAAGGGTGCAACCTTTCAAGGAATGCAAATGGGCTCCCTCCTTTTAGACTTGGAGGCCAAATGGCAGAGGGAAACAATTCAGAAAAGTCGGGGCAGTTGGGCTATGGAGGTCTCTTCCCTGCTTTATGGAGCAGTGAAGATGACCTTGGCCCCCACCAAGGTCAGGCATATAATTTACGAGTGAAGACGGCATGTGCCTTCTGACTTCTTACACCACACATTTCCGGTGTACCATTTATCAAGTGGCTGGAGGTCCTCATCTTCCTCGGCTCTCAAAATTTAGAGAAGATTATTTTGAAATGTACAATCTAAACAAGGTGTCTCGGATACTTCACAGCATAGCATTGATTTGAATTTAGTTACTTCAGCAGCATAAAAACTAAAACGCTGAAACAGCTTGTTTGTTCTATGCTAGGGCTAGTCCCACAGGCTAGTTGATACCTAAACAGGGTTGGTTATATAAGTCACAGAAAATTTTCATGTCTTTCCTATAGCACCAAAAAGTTCTTCCAAGTAAAATATCAATCTGGCCATACAGTATAAAAATAGGAACCTGCTAACTTTACTCCCCCACCAAGGCTGCAAAGTTCAACACAGGCTGCAATTCTTCAACTACCGTAACTATAAATATCAAGCCCAGAACAATGGGGAAAAAGAAAACAATAATGAAAAATTTAAAACCTTCCTTTCTCATTCAAATTCTTTTCTACAAGTTGGTTCCCAAAGGTTCCTTCCTTTGCTGAGAAATGGTGCCTTTAAACTTGTCAGAAGGAAAATGCAAAGCATGTTAAGAGCAGGGCAGAACCAGCAGTTGGCAAAGATTTGTGGATATGAGAAATAATCACAAAGCACATCTACTTTGGGCTCAATCTCCCTACTTCTGTAAATGCGTCCTCGCCTCTAAGTGGGCTGACAAGACCCCTCGCTGAAATTACAGGAAGACGAATCCTGGAATGTGTATGAATGACTAAATAAAAAATCTCATTCCTTTTCCTTCCTGCTTTTGTGACTTAAAATGTATGTAATGTAGTCATGCGGTAGTACTTGTTACTCTGTACGCAGATTTAACCTGAATATTGTTAATTCATGAGCCAAAGAGTCAGAGAAGTGAGAATGGATCAAAAAGCCTCTACAGATTGGCTTCTGAGGCTCAGGATGGAGCTTCAGACCTTTATAACCAACTGCCCGCTGCACGTGGCTGTGTCCACGGCACATCAAGTGCAAGGCGTCTAGAACCAAGCCTGTTATGTCCCTTCTCCAGCCAGGATCCCCCTAACTCACTGAATGGCCTGTTGTGAAAGCCAAAAGTGCGGTGTCATTCTTGATTTATCCCTCCCCACTCACCCAATCCCAATCCCGACCCATAAAGTCATGTCAGCTGTGTCTCCTTCACCCTTTGGAGACCATCACGGCTACGACCACCCCTGCACCCGATCCTCCCGCCCAGGTCTCCTGGCTCATTTCACACCATCCATCCTGCACACGAATAATGCAGGTTATCCACTTTCTGCTAAAAATCTGCCAACATAAAATAGTTCACAAACCACCAACCAAAAAAACCCCCAAAAACCAAAAAACAAAACAAACAAACAAAACCAAACATGTGCACTACAAAGCATAATAAAATGATTATTAACACACAGAGACCACCCAGAAAACAATACCATCATTTTTTTAAATGCAAATAAATACATCCAAATCACTCCCCTGCTTACGATGTACATAATTCAGCCACGCTGGTCTTTCCACTCCTAGATCTGGCTGTTACTTCTAGAATGTGCGCTCCCACCTTCATTCTCCACCCTTTTAAACTCTTATAAAATCCTCCTCAGTGTACCCAGGATTTCCATCCTAAGCACTTACCACGTTTGGAATGACACGTTTCTGGCTGATTTTGACAAACTGAAAGCTCCGGGTGAGCACACACCACACACGGTGTCTTTTCTGCTCATCACTGCTGCTCCTCTGCCCAGCAAAACGCCCTGGCACCGGGAAATGATTGTCAGCTGATGAAAGGGAAGAGGAATTGCCTGGGTTGTGGATTGGGGCCAGGGGAAGGTAAAAACCTCTTAGAATTTCCTCGGCGGTACAGCCATTGGTCATGAAAATTATCATTTCTCCCCATCAGTGAGTGCTGCCTTTAATGAATTCTAGCCTATGGGGTTGTATATCTCGTGTAAGGATTGCCCAATGTAATTGCTTTGGCCTTTATATGCTTTATAAACACAGTAATTTTCCACTGCTGGATCGCTCTGTATTAATTTCCGCTCATTTAGCTCCAGCCCATGTGCAACCACCCTTAGGACTAGTATTCTTCAAGTTCACATCTTTTATTTTGACCTCGCTCAACCACAGATTTGTCCTTGGAACCAAAAATTAAGAGCTGAATAATTATCCTTTGCTACTACATATGGCTCAAAAAATTTTTAATTGGCCAGGTATGGTGGCTCACACCTGTAACCCCAGCAATTTGGGAGGCTGAGGCAGTAGGATTGCTTGAGCCCAGGAGGTCGAGACCAGCCTGGGCAACATGGTGAGAACCCCATCTCTACAGATATAAAAAGCCTGGAGTGCTGGTGTGCACCTGTAGTCCCAGCTACTCAGGAGGCTGAGGCAGGAAGATCGCTTGAGCCAGGAGTTTGAGGCTAGGATTGTGCTGCTGTACTCCAGCTGGGCAACAGAGCGAGACCCTGTCTCTAAAAAAAAAAACAAAAAAAAAAAAGAAAAAAAGGAAAAAAAGAAGTTTTAACTGATAACTCTAAGTGTATATACATTGTGAAATAAATGTTCTATAGTTGTAGATGTGAATGTAAAAATTCACGAGTACCCTCTGCCATGAATGAGCTATGAGCCAAGACAGAAATCCCTTAACCATTTATATTATGTAAGTATTTTAAGAAACTAAAATATTAAGTGTTTATCACACATTATTTAACTAGTAACAAATTTTTATCCTGAAAAGTCAGGAAAAACTATTCTGTGTAATGAAGTTCTTTCTCTCTACATATTATGTGTGTATATACCACACACACACACAGTATATTTGAGGTCCACAGTTTTGACTGGGATTTAGACTTAGGCTCTGCAGTTTATGACAATGACTCCTGGAAAAGGCTCATTATTTTGTTTCCTCATCTATGAAAGTGAGAAGCATTTGCCCATCTAAAAGGATTTCTGATGATTAAACAAAATGATATTGTACCGGTCATCGAGTTTGCACTCAATAAAGGTTAAAAAAATGAATACAAATGTGATGGCATTATGGCATATGTAAGTTAAGAAGTCCTATAAACACACTATCATAGAGAAGAGAAAACACAAATCCCAGAGTATCTGTTGTTTAAAGTGAAGTCATAAAATATTGGACTAAACCCTAGAATAGATCTACATCTACCGCAGCAATTCAAATAGTTGGTTTCAAAGGGAAAGGATGGACTGTTGACAAGGGCTTCCAGTTGGCTGGCTTTCAAATATACCACTCATGCACACGTTAATGACCTTAGTATTAAAAATTAAGAAAAAAACTTCTGAGAGTTTTGCTCACATATATTTGTTTTCTGTGACAAAGCATAGGAAACCCTCCTCTCCTCCTCTTCTTAGCTCTGACCCATTCTGCACACAAGAACTAGGTATTCATAGCAGGGTCTACCAGGTTGGTACCCTGGGCTGTGTGCTAAGGCTTCTGCCATGAGGATTTCGATCCCCTGACCTGACCTGACAGCCCTCCTGCCACTCTTCCCAGCATCCTCCTCGGGGACGGAGTGTGCTAAACTGAATTCTACACATTCCGCCCTTCCTGCATGGTGCCTCGGTTGAACGTATCTGGCGTCTGTTCTCTGTCACACACAGCATGACTTTGTATTTCCTTTCAGGTAAAATGGGGAAAAGATGTGAAGAGAACTCTTGTCAGCCATTTCTGCAGACCTCAGCACAAGTATTTTGTCCATTTTTCAATATCATATATTTTCTTGACAATTAGATACCAGGATGAGACTTGATTTAACATTTATAAATAGTTAAGAAAAAAAGATATCAATTTGGAAAGCTTTATCAACAAGTTATCAAAACAAGGGTTTGTTTTTTTTGACAGTGAATGTACAATAGTAGATGGTTTGCCATTATTTCTTCTCTAGGAAGAAAAGTAAAATGAGAAATACAGTATAAGTCATTGTAAGTTCAGTAGATTTTTAAAACACTTAAGAGACATGAGTTAGAAAAAGTGCAATCAAAGAAACCAATTGTAAAAGCCATTTTGCAACAGTAAGAGAAATTTAAATATGAATCACATATTAGATGAGACTGATCATTATTGTTTGTTAAAAGTAATATCATTGTGATTTTTTTTTAAAGGCCTTAACTGTTCAAGATACAAACTGAAGTATTAAGTGAAATGATTCGTGTGGGATCTGCTTAAAAGATTTCAGCTTAAAAAAACTGTGTTGTTACAGGGGTGGATAGATAATAAATATGGTAATAGATCAGAGTGTTCTAATGCTGCTGATATAATAAACAAAATAATGGAATTTTATGTCTCTATATAAGTGGCACCTGGTATAATGTACTATACAAAAATTTCTTTTTAAAGGTATTTAGGTTATGCATTGCTAAGCACACCTGTGACTTATCAGAGTGACTCTAGTATCTAAACTGCTAAAGGAGTGGTGTGAGGGTAGCAGGTACGGAGTACGGGAGGAATGTTGGTGTCACAGGGTCTCCTACAGCTCAGGAAGGCAGTAGAGCTGGGGTCTTAGTCTATATTAGAATGAATGTACGAAGTAAGACAACTTTTGAATGAAAAGCTCTTTCTGTGCAGACTTGAGGTCACACGTATTGTCCTCCTCCTTAGTTTCGGTGGTGTAGGTAGCACATCACCAGAAACTGTTGCTGGAATTATATCCTCAATATTCAAAATGCTTATATCCAATGTAGTTCTAGTCCATAACAATAAAACATTCTTTATGCTGAATGCATTTCTATGCATTCAAGAACAATAATGTAGACATTTTGCATGTAGGACTTAAACAGGAGTACAAGTGAATCAAACCATTCAGATAAAAACACAACTAAAGCTGCATGAGCTGCTTTGAGTCTATGTATTATTTTGTGGCCAACCTGATACTCCATCCACATAAAAAAAGGCATTCTATTTCTTTATTTTTTTTATTTGACAAGCAGCAATATCATGTTTGTCATTTTAATGTAGATACAATTATTAGGTTATCTGTCATATTACAATATTTAAGTTTTTTACTTTATGTCCTTTAAGATACATTTAAAAAAAAAAAAAACACATCAACTGCAAACGTGAAGGGGAGAAAAAGCATGGTACCCAACCAAATTTCCACATTTCAGCAATACTTCACTCACTCTTTTAATAAAGTTTTAAGAAATGTCACAATGACATGAGCTTGAAATATCTCTAGGCATTTTCTTTGACGCTCATGACGTGGCACTGGTGATGTTGTAAACAGCAGAAAACGGGGACTGCCAAATGACCAAATTATGGAGGCACAGCCCTGCTTCTTCCCACAGGAGCACACCAAGTGGTGAAATGACCGTCTCACACCCGCACTGGGGGAGGGTGACGTCACGCGACGTAGCTGTATTCATCTGCCGACGCTTGGCTGCGTTCGATGTACTGTTTGTCTATCAGAACTTCAATACACTTCTTGATCATGCTGATACTGGGGTTAAACCTCGCTCTTGATTGGCTGATCACCTGGGTAAGAGACACATGGAAGTTAACTACCGCCAGTTCATCAGCTGTAGACAATTACTGTCAGCCAGGCCCAGTGGCTCACGCCTGTAATCCTAGCGCTGTGGGAGGCCGAGGTGGGAGGATTATTCGAGGCCAGAAGCTCAAGACCAGCCTGGACAATAGCAAGACCCTGTCTCAACAAAAAATAAAAAAATTAGCCAGGTGTGGTGGCACGTGCCTACAGTTCCAGCTACTGAGGAGGCTGAGGCAAGAGGATCAGTTGAGCCCAGGAGTTTGAGGTTGCTGTGAGCTATGATGACACCACCGCACTCTAGCCTGGACAACGGAGCAAGACTCAGTCTTAAAAACAAAAACAAAAAAATTTACTTTTAACCAATCCTCTATAAAGTGCCTCAAATTTACTCAGGTTTCAACACACCTAATGCAATGGGAAAAAGATAATTAAAATTTTTAAGACGAGCAAGAGAGTGTTCATGGAGAGAGAGCAACAAGACCTATCAATTTTGACATGATGGCTAAAAGGAATTTTTTACGTTAAGGAGAAGGTCTAATGTTTCTATTGTGAAGGGATTAAAATGTAGAACAAAGATATTTCTTCCCCATTAGACTGGGAACTCGCAAAGGGCCTGCCAGTCCTGAGCCGCTTTGCACGACAGCCCCAGTAGCCTGCCCAGCACTCCACCACAGGGAGCCACGCAGATATTTATGGGATGAATGAATATCTGATGTGATCAACTTCCTTTAATAACCAAACAGAAGACTCAATAAACTGGCAAGTTTTAGCTAAATTCAAGCCTATGTGGATCTGAATTTAATACTGAAATGCATACTGTTCTCATTAAGCAACAAAACATTTCTTGGCCTGGCGCGGTGGCTCACGCCTGTAATCCTAGCACTTGGGAGGCCGAGGCAGGTGGATTGTTTGAGTTCAGGGGTTCGAGACCAGCCTGAGAAAGAACGAGACCCTGTCTCTACTAAAAATAGAAAGAAATTATCTGGACAACTAAAAATATATATAAAAAAAATTAGCCAGGCCTGGTGGCGCATGCATGTAGTCCCAGCTACTCGGGAGGCTGAGGCAGGAGGATCGCTTGAGCCCAGGAGTTTGAGGTTGCTGTGAGCTAGGCTGACACCACGACACTCTAGCCAGGGCAAAAGAGCGAGACTCTGTCTCAAAAAAAAAACTACAAACATTTCTTTATGCTATTTGGGGAGCGTATTATTTCTACATTATCTTTAAGAAGTCAGAGACTGCACCCATACACTGATAATGCCCTCTACCCTGACAAGTCTTGAGGACTTTCTCTTTTACCTCTTGAATAAGGGCATTGTGCCGAAGCACTTTTCGTGCTTTCATGATACGAACTATAGCAGCTTGGAGATACATTTTCCGGTCCTCGTCGACAGCACTTCTAGTCTGCTCCATTTCCTGTTTTACGGAAGAAAAAAAAAAAACATGAGCAAACAAGTCATGAAGTCATTGAATTTTTAAAATTTGTTTTATCAGTGAGTTCAAATAAATTTCCAATCAATACTGAGCATGAAATTATACATTCATGCTGTGCCCAATATCACATAAGCACAAAACAACATCTACATATTTTCTAGGGCTAAAGCTGGAAGGTTATTAAAAAGAAATTTGCACTACTGTAAACTGTACTGTTGATGTAAAGAGGCAATAAAGTAGGACTAAATGACACAGAGCAATAATTTAAGACCATCATCCTATCAACGGTCACAGACTCTACATCGCAATGCTTTCAGAGGGAATTGCATGAACCAAGTGCAGGGCTGGATCAGGCTGTAAGGGAAAGAGCTAAGAAGGGTTGTTTGGCTCAAGTAGGGAAGCCAGGAAGAATGAGCCAGAAAGGACCTGTCTCTTCAGGGCTCAGGGAAACCCCGTAGAAACAAGGCATAGAAACAGGCCATGCCACATTAATAGGGACTCTTTTAAAAGATAAAATAGGCCGCGAGCGATGGCTCACATCTGTAATCCTAGCACTCTGGCGGGACAGAGATCGCCCTGAGCCCTGAGCAACAGGGAGACCACATCTCTACTAAAAATAGAAAAAATTAGCCAGGCATGGTGGCGCATGCCTGTAGTCTCAGCTGCTCGGGAGGCTGAGGCGGGAGGATCGCTTGAGCCCAGGAGTTTGAGGTTGCTGTGAGCTAGGCACTCACCTGGGCAACAGAGTGAGACTCTGTCTCAAAAAAAAAAAAAAAAAAGATAAAATACAATCCATATGTAACAAATTATTATTCATTAGCCTGAAGGAAAAGGAAATCTTGGCCATTTTAAGGTTCAAAATTAATGGCAATCAATTAACAATTGTCTCTACCATGGGGAAATAATAGTTCCTGGAGAGGGCCTGACATCTTAGTATCTTCCCATCCTGCACTGAGCCCAGGGACCGCACACAGGAGGCAATCAGGGAACATCAGCGATAGGAACAGTCTACCCCAGACCAAAGCAGTAATCACTGCTGCGTTAAATAGCAGAGGCCCCCACACCCCCTGGCTCATCAGGGAGTCTAGACCCTACTCCTGACCCTTTGAACAAGGGCCCCAGGTGGCTCGTTTGCCCATGATGACAGTATGAGAAGTATTTTCTACGTGACAACTTTTCTTTGAAAGGAATGAGTTGTAATTTTCTCTTATTTTACAAATGAGAAATATGAGAGATTATATCTTACTTCTCAAGGTGGGAATTTTTGGAAAGAATGCAAAGCAAAGCTATACATTTTAATGGTTTAAGAGCAAATACAAGCAAACTACAACACCTTTTCCCTTAGCTGTCCACTGCTCTCTACTACTTTTTTAAAACGTAAAATATCAGCAGAGATTTCTGTTTGGTTAAGGCTTATAAATGCAAATAGTAGACCAGAAAAGATGTATATTATTAATTTTGGTGTGCAAAGCTTTATATGATCTTAATGTAAATTAGCTTTATAAAGTCCAATGCTTAAAAATTTCCCAAAAAATGACATCAAAAAGCACTTACCTGTGGTGTGTCTTTCTGCATTGATGTAGTAATTTTAAATTTTGTTCTTTTACTGCTAAAGTTCATATTTAATGAAAATGAAGATTCTGCATCGATGTCTTCCTACATTTAAAAATAATATTTATAAAAACAAAATCATTAAATAAGAGTGACTACAAGTAAGATGCCATGAAATTAAACAATGACCAAGCAAAAAAGACTAAACTCCTGTAATTTTTACCTTATAAAGATTATTGAATTTAAGAGAAAAATAATTGCCTTTTATTAAACAAACAAGCAAAACCCAATTATTTTCTAATTTTACATCTGCCAGAATCTTAATCAGTTTATATTTAGGAATAAGCTATATTCTGGTCCAACTACTATATATACAACCTTTTGATCAAAGAGGCAAGCTCATTGGCTTAAATGGAGTTTAACATTTTAATTTTTATGAAGCACCCAAGGCTCATAACTTTTCTGTTACTCTCCTTCAAAAAAAACTAAACCATGGCGGGGGGCGGGAGGGGTGGAACTAAACCACCAAATGTCTGTTGAAACGCTGCAATAACAAGATACCAATTATAAATAACCTGACTACAGAAGAAAGCTGCGTCTGCAGGGGCACACAGGCATCAATGCTCGGTGACCGAATCCATGTTTTAGTCACTCTTCAAGAAGCAAGTGGCCTTTTTTCGGGGGAAAGTTGTTAAGCCAATTTTTAGAATCACAACTTTTATTTCAGGCTCAAGAGAGTCTCTCACATCCTACGGTAGAGTTTCTCTGGCAAGAGGATCAAGAGGGCCTTGGCAGACGGACTCACTCTCAATAATAACCTCAGAAATTCTGCTAAGGAACTGGCAGATCCAGGACTAAAATTTAAAGTGCAAATAAGGCATCTATGTTTATTTTGTAAATTTCCAGGCGGCAAAAATAGCATGTTTAGAAAAACAACTTTTAAAGCACTTAATTGCTTAAAAATTTAAAATCACAATTAACCTTAATTAATTAAAATCTCAACATTAAGAAATTCATATTTTGTTATAAGTCTGAGGCCAGAAAAATTAATCACATCTCAAAATTATGAATAGACTGATTTGAAGTTGAGAATATATGACATTTACCACTGTTCAATTATAGACTATAAAATGTCATCACAATCTTCGAGAAGTCAGCAAAATGAACTAACGAGAGAAATAGGCTGTAGGCTATTAACTTCACCAAAGTAAAAATGAAACATTATTGACATGAATTTTTTTTTTTATTAGCACAATAATTTGAAGCAGGAGATTTAACTCACATCTGCTGCTTTTTCAACCATTTACACATCTAGGCTATACTATAACAACAAAACAGTCAAAACTTGGTACTAGAAAAAAAAGTTGTGAAGAAAAAGAAGTAATAGACTATTGGTTTGTTATTCCTGTGATGGATATTAAAAATATATGGTTATTAACTGAGTCCTGACATTAAGGTGCCTGAGAGCACTTGGAATGGAGTCGCACATGTTACATTTGCGTGCAAATAGACTTCACCAGGCTGCCGCTTCCTATTACAGAACCATGAAATCAAATTAATTAAACATATGGGAAAAAAAAAAAAACCCAGAAAGATTTATAATGGGCTACAGTTTAAAAACCTCAATTAACCAGAATCTTCCAGATGAGATTCTTTTATAATTTTTCAAGCTGTCACAGTACAGGACAAGTAAAATCAAACTGTAAAGGGCACACAGGCACCAACTTAGGTAGCATTCTCTGTGATGCCTCCAGTTGACAGCTGTCAGGAGCTTGCAGTAAGGTAGCTGACTGCAATGTTTTCCAAAGCACAAAGGGTACTGACATTATAGCCTTCCTTTTAATACTGCTAACATCCCATTAAAAAGCCTTAACGTTGATAATGCCTGAATTCCTTGGAATATTAGCACATACCTTTTCTGAATCATGGTTAATCATTTTCACATCAAGCAATGATTTGATTGTTTTTGTCAGTTCCTTTTCATTCATCTGAGTGCTGTCTTGAAGCTCTTTATAGCTGACAATTTCGCTGTTGTTAAAGGCGAGGAGGACTGCCATTTGGTATGTTGTGACCATGGCTACATAGGGTTTGCCCAAATAGTTCATTTTAACTTCACCTACAATTCAAAGATTGTGATCATTGATCATTCAGAGAAACACTTCAAAATTACTTGAGGAGGCTGGGCGTGGTGGCTCATGCCTGTAATTCCAGCACTTTGGGAGGCCAGGGTGGGAGTACTATTTGAGGCCAGGAGTTCCAGACCAGCCTGGGCAACATAAACATAGGAAGACCCCCCCCTCTCTATAAGAAAACAAGAAATTAAGCTGGGCATGGTGGCATGCACCTGTAGTCCCTGCTACTCGGGAGGCTGAGGCAGGAAGATCCCTTAAGCCCAAGAGTTGGAGATTACGGTGAGCTATGATCACACCACGACACTCCAGCCTGGGCAACAGAGTGAGACCCTGTCTCTAAAAATTAAAATTAAAAAATTAAAAAAAAAATTACTTAAGTAGTAATTGTTTATTTCAGATATTTTCTCCTGCAAGAGTGTACCAATGACTTATTAAATTGTTGTAAAGCCATTGCTGGCAACAATGCAGTCATTTTGTTTTTTGGGGCGGGGAGGGTGGAAGGTTACTAGTTTTGAGTATGTAGTATAAATCAGAGTTAAACTGTCGTAACTTTACCAGCAGGTTTAAACAATGTCTTTAAATATTAATAGGAAGGCTAAGATTTAGGCAGAAAAAGAAAAACCAATAAAAGGAGGTAGGAAAGGAAGAAGCAATGGACAGAAAAAAGGAAGAGAACGATAGCTTGCTACTAGCAACTGCCTCATGTGCTGTCCATAGCTGGTCTGTTCCAGGTAAGGTTCCAGCATGTTGGGAGGTCTATAACCCTTCAGGAAATGCTTCTGCAGCTCTGCCTGAACTATAATTTCTGCCAAAACTTTAACAATGCTATTGTGTCTCAAAAATAACATTTTTCTTCCCAGTAACCTTCTAGTGGCAGACAGGTATGGAAGGCAAGACAAACAGCAGAGCCATTCTTTGGTTGAAATAGTTGCTAGGCTAAAAATGTTCTAGATGCTGAACTACCCCGGCAGATACAAAGGACGCAGCAGGTTTTAGGCATCCTGCAGCTCTGCAACGCCCCCAGGAGACAGCAGCATGACATCGGCACACTGAAAAATCTGTACCAAATTGTACAACGCACACCAATACGCTCGTATTGCTTTGTAACACGTTAAAAAAAAAAAAAAAAAAGCTGCAAATCTAAGAACCGCTTCCTAATGTGTAAAGTTGTGGTTTAGTGACTGGAGCACACACACACAGCCTGCATTATTTCACAGTTTAATAAACTAAGCCAGCATGAGATCTGATTTCAAAGCTCTTTGTTTTAACTCAAAGAAATTGTGTTTCACATGAAATTATCCTAGAGGCTGCATTTCTCTTTCAGGGATTAATTCATAACTCTGATCAAGATTTTTTGCTTTTTTTATTTATTACGTAAAGACTTTAAAGGATATAAGTCAATTCACTAACTTAATATTATGGCACATGCCTATATTAACTTTCATTATCACCATTTATGCCTTGACTTGTTTCAGAAAAAACACGGTATTTAAAAATATTTTTGAAAATTCTTTGGCTAGGAACACCTACAGAAAAAATTTCTAATCTCTGAATCTTCATGAAAGTGGGTTTAATATATTAGAATATCCAGCTGGGTGCAGTGACTCACACCTGTAATCCCAGCACTTTGGTAGGGCAGGAGTTCAAAACCAGCCTGGGCAACAGAGCAAGACCCCATCTCTACAAAAAATAAGAAAAAATTAGCTGGGCATGGTGGCATGCCCTACTCAGGGGGGTGAGCCAGAAGGATTGCTTGATCCCAGGAGTTGGAGGCTGCACTGAACTACGATTGCATCACTGCATTCTAGCTTGGGCGACAGAGTGGGACCCTGTGTCTTTAAAAAAAAAAAAAAAATTAGACTATCCAATTCATATACATGGTTTGCATAAAAAATTATTATTTGGGCCAGGTCCGGTGGAACAGGGGCACATGGACCTCGTCCCCCTTGTCTCGGCACCATCTCTTACTAGTCAGCTCCAGCTGCAAAGACTGGGGAAAGGGTGGGGGACACACAGGCAGGAAGGAAGCCCCAAACTTGTATGATTCATCTAATTACTGCCAGGTAATCAGAAAAGAGAAATGACAAAAGAATGGCCACTTAATCTGCAGAATAGGTTGACAAATGCTAAGAGACTAAAAACTAAAATAAAACAGTCTGATATATGCATACTTTTTAAAATCAGTCAACCATAGTTCAAGTGGCATTCACAACTATAGGAAACAAAGAGTGGGCAGAATTCTCACAATAGTTTCATCCAAGTCACCTCCCCACTATCTCTGTTAGCTCCCTACTCTTGCCAGGAAAGCTTTTCTTTACAGAAGAATGTCTGCTAATAGATGTTGAAGGAATGATAGAATATCATCATTTTGCAACCAGTAATGAAATAACTGATGCTGGTAAGGGTCATCAGAAGATGCTAAAATCATGGGGTCAGGCTGTTCCTGGAACCGAGTATTCACATGTGACCTGAGTGTCACCCCACACACTGCCTGCTAACTGAAAAGGGAACGAGTACCTTTACAATGGAGATTTCTGGTGGTTACCACCTTCATTGAGTGACCAAATTTAGCTTCTCTAATAGTGAGACAATCTGACATTTATACGCCTTCTGAAGCACACAAGACCATCTAAGAAGTATCCTTGCCAATAAGCCTTAATCAGAATGTAATCAAACCTTTAGACCTAATTTCCACTTTACAGAATGTACAGAGCATAGAAAACAAATTTTAAAAAATCACAATACTATGACTAATCTTGAGCAGTGGATAACTGGTCTGCTCTGTTCAAAACAGTATGTCAGAGAATGCAGGGGAGAGCGGGTGAGAGAGGTGGTGGGGAGAGGACGTGGGGGGATGTAACAACCAAATGCAATCAGCGGCCTTTGATTACACTAAAACAGCCATTAAAGTCACTCTGAGGGCAATCAGGGAAATCTGTATGCGGACTGGATGTTAGATAATATTAAGATCCCTCACTATTTTTAGCTGTTGAAATATTTGAAAGCAGCAATGAGAAGAATGCAGTCCGTGACAGAATCACTATCTTTTAAGGTCTGTGCAACAATGTGGTGTGACTTTCATTTTGGCAAATGACAGTAACTACCACTACACAGAATGATTCGCAGTTCACACGGTGCCAACCTCATCTATACTATGCGTTATCTGGTGACGTGTTACCTCCCTTGAGTTTATCAATTCTCAACGAATCTTTTAGCAACTGACCTGGCATTTCTGCAACTTCTTGCTGTGCCACAAATAAAACTTATTTATATCTAGACAGTGTAGTGGAAGTCATATATCTCTTGATCAATTTGTACCTCTTCATCAAGTATCTATATGTTTTTATCAAATTGTTCCCCAAGTATAATTCTATCCAAAGCCCTGGTGATAAACCAGTGGAATTTTCAGGCTTTTCTCACTGAGTATCTGTCACATCTGGTATCATAGATTACTTCTCAAAATTCTGACCTCCATTGGTAATACACTCTCAACGCTCTTCTTTGCCTATCTTGGCTAAGTCCTATTCGTCCTTGAAAACTAAGCTGAGATGTCATCCAGAAGCCTTCCCTTGCTAATACATGTTTGCCACCACCATTCTATGGGATATCAAACAACTTGGCTGGTCTGTCTACCTCAGCATTCAAAACACTGTGCTGTAAGTATGTACTTGTCCGTTTTCCTACTAGACATGAGCTTTTTGAGGGCTGAGGTTTTGTATTTTATCTCTGTTCACTTGGCATTTAGAAATACTTGGAACACAGATGTTCTCTGACTTGATTAATGAATTTTACAAAGATAAAGCTGAGGGGGCTGGGAGCAATGGCTCACACCTGTAATCCCAGCACTTTGGGAGGCCAAGGAGGGAGGGCAGCTTGAGGCCAGGAGTTTGAGACCGGCCCAAGCAACACAGCAAGACCCCATCTCTACAAAAAATTTAAAAAATTAGCCAGGCATGGTAGCAGGTACCTATAGTCCAGCTACCCCGGAGGCTGAGGCAGGAAGATTGCTTCAGCCCAGGAGTTGGAGGCTGCAGTGAGCTGTGATTGTGCCACTGCACTCTAGCCTGAGCGACAGAGCAAGACCCTGTCTCTCAAAAAAAAAAAAAAAGAGAGAGAGGAAAAAAAAATAAAGATAAGAAAACAGGCTCAAGTAATTGCTTAAGGTTACACAGCTATACTTAACCCCAGGTCTTCTGATTCTAAACTCTTCTAAATACCACTTTATAACCCATTTGCAGTCATCTTGGTTTATAATTCAAAAACTATTTCTTAGGTTTTCAATAACCTAGGAATGTAGAAAGGGACTAGGAAAGAGTAATTTTCAATATATGTTTAAGGACAAGTGATACTCAAGAAACAGAACTCTGATCACTCTGAGTGATCAGTCTAGGAACTGAGAAAATGTTTTAAAGAACATTTCTCAAAAGCAGCATAATTATAAAACACAAAGTGCTGTATTTAAACTTCATTATTAGCTACTTTAGTGGTAACCGGAAAGGCAGATGGAGGAAAAAAGGTTAAAAACTATAATCAGACTACAAAATATCTCTTTCTAAATTAGCATAATCATATTAGGTCAATGTCATTAAAGTAAATATAATTAAATGCATTTTACCTGTACAGAGATAATGTAACCATGTAAGTTTCCTTCCACTGAAATGCTGGCTGTAAAATAATTCAAACTGTAAAAAAACAAAAACATCAAATTATTTTC
Organism: Lemur catta; assembly: GCF_020740605.2. Lineage (NCBI taxonomy): Eukaryota > Metazoa > Chordata > Mammalia > Primates > Lemuridae > Lemur > Lemur catta. The sequence continues at coordinate 138,228,387 of NC_059128.1, read as the reverse complement.
AGCTACTATAACTTACCTAGTTATCACCACACTACAGAAGTAGAAAATGTGCATGTTAGAAAAGACGTTTTAGCCCATCCAGTAAATGTTCCCATTGTACAGAGGAGAAAACACATCTGTACACTCCTGACCAAGAGCACACGAATACCACCCAGCTCTGCTAACAGGCAACCTGGTCCAGAGTTCTCTCTACTAAACCCAAGCTCTGCAAATTGGACTTTTTGTGTCAATTCAGAAATGACCTCATTAGTAATTCATTATCATTTGTGAATGATATTAATTTGGACTTTGTGAATTCTACTTACTGATCAAACAAACCATCACATCCATTTTGATATGAAAATATAATATAAATCATACCTTCCTGTCTAATCTCCTAATTGCCAACATACACCCTTGGTAAAGTGACAGACTGATCAACACTTGAATAGTTACCATAAAGTGGCATGTATGATTAACTTCCACTTACAGTCAAACTCTAATACAAAGATTCAGGGTATGTCTCTTTGGATATTCTTTTGTAGATAATATTGTGAATAATTAAATTTAATATTCTATTAATGTAGCAGTGAAATTTTTAAAACTCCTTCTCTGGACTGAATGTGTAATTAGAGGACATCAATCCAAAGATACAGAGTTCATATTTTTTAAAGAGCTAGTACATAATATAGTGTGGGAAAATGATAATGAGATGTGAAAAAGATAAAAGCTCAACTTCTTTACAAAGGTAAAAATAAACTACATGATGTCACAGTTCAGAATTGTGGACATACTTGTAGCATGATGTGCTATTTATATCATACCTATAGCTTTTATTTGTATATCGAACTTAGCCTTTTGTACTTTCAAAGAGAAATTTATATATTGCAATCAACAATGCCTGACTTATCTGCTGTACTATGCCCATTCCTTACAACCAATGTTTACAGCTCCAGCCAAGAGAATCAATGAATTCTTTCAGCAGTTTATTCTAAGTTTGCGTAGTCCTGCGAAGCTGAAATTTGTTGAGCATGTTTTCCCTCCAATCATGCAGCATCCTCCTCTATCAGCATAGCCACCAACCCTTCTGCATGATGAACAGGAAATGACTGGCACCTGGAATATTTAAGACTGTCCGCCTGGGTCTAATCCACACAAATAGCAAATCAAAATATGTCACGAAGAGATTCCAGAAGTATGCTCTAATTAGTAACCTTGCAGGGTGTCAATACAATTCAATTATTACTATACAACTCATAATTTATCTATAAAACACAATGAATTTGTGGGCAAAAGCAAATTGAAACACTCTGAAAATGAGAAACTCAAGCTTAAAAATGCTCTTTATAAATAATGTAAGTGCAAAATTAGCTTTAAGATGTAGCTTCCAACCTCTAACATGTTTTTCCTCTTCGGTAGTACTATTCAGTAAAGTGTTATTGGTGATATCAATATGTCAAAAGAAGAAATTGTTTCATCCTTAAATTTAAAATGTGATTAAAAAGACTCTAATATTATAGCTAGTCAAGAACAAAATCCAATGCCAAATAGATTATAAATTCATCTGATATTACAAAGAGTAGAGTTGTAAAATCTTCTTTGATTATATCATTAAAATAATTGTATTATTATTAGTAAGAAATATATATTGACTAAAGTTACTAATTTAAAGTAATAGGATAAAGGATAGCATTTTTGAAATACCATTTTGAGGGCATCAATTAGATCTCAGAAAGCCTTAAAAATTAACATTTTACATTCAATGAGTTTATTTACCTCTGAGAGAGAGCTGCATTACACTAATTGAGATATTTCTTTAATATTACTCATGTTTTTAGACTAGGTACAATGCAAATATAACAAGATTTATTGGTTTAAAGTACAAAATAAATTACTTTTAATTTGCAGCTTTATTTCCACAGTTTTATTTTACCTATGTAAAATAGAAGTAATTTTTGATAAATAGCTGTATTTCCATCTTAATCATGTAAAAAATACAAATCATCACTAAGGCAAGATGAATTAATTTAATGTGAGAAAGGTACACTATTAAGTACAGAAGTGGATTTCAATCCTATGTAATTGAAAACTTGGATTTACTAGGGGGAAGAAAAAAAATAAAGGACAAACTCCCTCTACTGGTAACTTGAGAAAATCCAAATGGAGAAAACAATATTCTTGAAATCATAATTTTATAGTCAGAAAGAAACCAACTTCCTATTTGTAAATGAAGAAACTGAAACCTTATGAAGGTCATACATGGGCCAGGCGCGGTAGCTCACGCCTGTAATCCTAGCACTCTGGGAGGCCAAGGTGGGTGGATCGTTCGAGGTCAGGAGTTCGAGACCAGCCTGAGCAAGAGCGAGACCCCGTCTCTACTAAAAATAGAAAGAAATTATCTGGCCAACTAAAAATACATATACAAAAAATTAGTCGGGCATGGTGGCACATGCCTGTAGTCCCAGCTACTCGGGAGGCTGAGGCAGGAGGATTGCTTAAGCCCAGGAGTTTGAGGTTGCTGTGAGCTAGGCTGATGCCACGGCACTCACTCTGGCCCGGGCAACAAAGTGAGACTCCGTCTCAAAAAAAAAAAAGAAGGTCATACATGAATAAATAAAGTTTAAGGAGTTAAAAATTGTTAGTGGAAAATGATTATTTCAAGGATAGAGAAAAGAAAAACAAAGTTAAAAGCAAACTTTATTTCTGCCAGTTCCACTTTCTCCCTTAATTTCAATTGGAGAAGCAGGATTTTAAGAAGTTAGTTTTAAGTTTTAGTTTTAAGACTGATGAAAGAGGGGGTCAATTTTCTTTCTCTTGTCTGGACCCAAATACATCAAAATGCTTTACCTCCTCCTCATCCCCCATCCCTGTCCCCTAAGTTGCATCTGTTCGTTCTGCAAAATGCATAAGACGCTGAGCTCATACTCTGCCCAGCCCATGAATGTTTGCATGAATGCTCTTCTTCATGTAGTTTTTAAGATAGTTTGTGCTATAATCTCTTTTCAAAGATGATGTAAAAAGTCCTAAAATTAGACTCTTATTCTGAATGTCCACCGTATGCCTACTTTTCCAAAAGTATGCTTTACTTCCAACTCTTACCACCACACTACAGCCACTGTCATTATTACTTTTTCTATCAGCTACCATTTATTTAGTACTTACTTTATACTAGGCTATGCACTTCATTCCACTCTCCTATCAACCCTTCTGAGGCAGTAAAATTACCAGTTAACAGAAGTTATCTACCCACAGTCAGAGAAAAGTAAATGGCATAATAGACATTTGTAACCAAAAATTATGATTCCAGAGGCTGAACTGTTGTTGTTTATAATCATTATTTTTAAAGAAACAAAAATAACATGTATAACTCAAACCTACTAAAATTTGCAAACTGACCTCTAGAGGGAGTCACATTAATAAACCAAAATGACATCCTATATCCTGCTAATTAACAAAACAGATCCAAAGTGAGCAAGATATGACAATCACTTCTCTGAAAGACATGTTTTTGACTTCCTTGAAACTACATAAGTAACACACCCACTGTCTAAAAAGGGTAACAAACTAATATATATGCTTTTTAAGAAAAGAATCCTTTGTGTTAAACCTGCAATATCTGGGGCATGCCTGTAATTACATTAAAAAATGACCCAAACTACCCATTGCTAAAATCTCTAGGAAACAGTACAATGAAATAATGTTTTCATTTTAAACATCATGAATCTAGGCATAACTCACTGGTTGACAATCTTAAGTCACTACCCCAATAGGAACTATTAAAGGATAATTTAAGTTTTCTCTAGAAAAAACTGCCACCTAAACTTCCATCCCATCAAGCAATAAGAAGCCTTTTCTGGTATTAGAAAATGAAAAGGGGTGAGTTTCACGGAAGATGAAAACACAGCCACTCAGAAAGGTGTACACAAATATTCATGGCAGCATTATTCATATACCAAAAAAGTAGCAACAACCCAAACGTCCATGAAATGATGAATGGATTTAAAGGAACAAAAAAACTCGTTCCATCCACACAGTGGGAGTATTATTTGGCAGTAAATAGGAATGACCTACTGATTCATGCCACAACATGGATGAACCTTGACAACACTATGGTAAGTGAGTGCAGTCAGTCAAGAAAGACTACAGGTGACATGACTCCATTTACATGAGACGTGCAGAGGAGGCCAATCCATAGAGACAGAAAGCAGACTGCCAAGGGAGAGGGAAAGAGGAAAGAAGTTGAAGGAAAATGGGGAGTGACTGCTAACAGGTAGAGAGTTTCTTTTGGGGCAATAAAAATGTTCTAAACTTAATTGTGGTGATAGTTGTTAAAATAATAAAAACCAATGAAATTGTAAATTTTAAATGGGTGAATCTGTACGGTATATAAATTATATCTCAATAAAGTTGTTTTAAAAAAGACACATCTCACCACAGTCCCTTTACCAGCTTTTGGTAAGCACTCTAGGGTTTCTACTCAGTCACACTTGAAAGCAATTTTCACTTGAATTTTCCAGCTTCGATCCATTTTTTTCTAGAATATTTCACAGTCCACATATATTTACCAAAACTATAACACAGAAGCAAAAATATTTTAAGGGATAATTGAGGTATAAAAGTGGCTCAAAATTCAAATATTTTGAAAAACTGGAAAATGATTTTTTTAAGTGTTGGGTTCTAAGCTTTCTTCTAACATCAAAATTTTTGTAATTTAAAACTGATTAAGAGAAGATAATACATTTACTATATGACATCCTTAGCATTTTTAGTTTTAATACTAGTAACTACAATAATTTATATTCTTCCTAGAGGGCAGACTAACTATAATTTGTGAATACATTTTTATCATATGAGCCCTTAAGACTTTGGAAAAATATTTAAAGTGACAGAATATGAAGATGGTTATTAAAATTCCTTAAGTCTTCTAATATATTTCCTGCAAACCTACCATCTGTACACTTTTTTCTAATTCCTGGGGAATCGCAAATGTAGATGAAGGAGCCTGAGTAAGAGGCCATGCACCAGCCTAGAAGGAAAAAAATAAAATAAAAAAAGTTAAAGAGGTCAACATTTAACTTGAAAGTAAATATTTATATGATTGAAGCAAATAAAACATCTTTTTTTTCTTCCTGAAAATGCTGATAAAACCCATACGCTTTACTGTTGCATATTCCCAATCAATATGACATGGACTTTTGGAAGCCACAGTCCACTGACTGAAACAAAAGTGACCAGGCGGGCATCCACGTATGACTCCTCTGTATCAAAGTACTAATCAGTAAATGCCCACAGTAAAACACATATGCATACCTGTAGAACATAGATTTGAAAACTAATTCCCAAATCTATTACTGTGTCTTGGTTTTTGATAAAATTGTTGAACTTATTGTTGAGATCGGCGCTGACGCTCATATCTGTATACATCCGATGTAGCTTGCTGGTAAACTCATAACCACAGGCTTGCTACAAAAAAAAGTTTTAAAAATGTATGATTTGAAAAGAAAAATAGTAAGCCATATTGATTAACAAGAATATGCTGCTATTGCTAGGTCTTTGGTCAAAGGTCCTTGTGTGAATGTTTACATCCAAGGCCTATATTATTCATAGCTCAAAGCAGCTATTCAAAACCTTTTAAAAATTCCTTTCTTTTTAAAGGCAGGTTAAATAAGTGAATGAAAACATGTATTTATGAAACAATAAATATGCTTTTAAAATAAAGCCTTTCCTATATGTCCATATACCTTATGTCAATACTACAAAATGCTTCATTACCATATATAAAGATATATGAAGGTTTTTTTTGTTTGTTTGCTTTTTTAAGAAATAAGCTATGTTGCCTAGGATGGAGTGCAGTGACTATTCAAAGTCATGATCGCAGTCTCAACCTCCTGGGCTCAAGCAATCCTCCTGCCTCAACTTCCTGAGTAGCTGGGACTATAGATGAGCACCACCACGCCCAGCTTTTATAAGGCCTATAGACAGTAACAACTATACGTGAAAGATTACTGGGAATACTCCAGCCAGTAGTCAACTGAAAAGGTGGTGCTTAGGCTTATTTTTAATACCATTTACTGAGTGATGAAGAAATCTATTTCTTTGAAAGTATTCAAAACACTGTCATTACTGGGTCAGAAAATCTGGATCTCTAAACTGGGGATATAAAAGGCTTTGTGTTCTGTTAACATTATTTCTAAAAAGTAAAAGCTCAGTTATTTTTTGGTAGGTTTAAAAAGGAGCACGCCTTACATTCAATGTCTACTATACAGCAACATTTTCAACTGTTGAATTAACTCTGGATAAATATGAATCAGCGAACGAGTATCAGTGCATAGGCTGAAATGATGTGAAAAAACAAAATTCAACTGTACTTCAAAACTTGTACTTAAAGGAATATTTTAGGTGTATTCATTTATAAGTAATACCAGTCTGTTTAAAGTCAATACTATCTTGTGAATCTCCCCATATCGATATACAGAGAGATTTTTCCTTTTAATACAGCATTTACATATCTCACTGTATGAATATTCTATTACACATTTAATCAGACCCTGCTGATGAATTATTTCCTGTTATTATACACAATGTTCAATGAACATCTTTATGTGATGGTGGACTAATTTCTAGGACATTACTGGATCCAAGACTTACATTACCTTTAATTTATTGATCATGGCTTCTTCAGAATCCATAGACATGGATAACCCATGAATTAAACGTTTTGCCAGCATTCTTGCGTAGAACTACATTAAAAAAATATTTTAAAAGATTACTTCCTAAGGATTTAAAGTTCAAAAATAAATCAAAGTTGACTAAAACACAAAACTCTTCTATTCACAGCTTACCTTTTGAAAAACGTCCTTATCATCAATATATTTGAAAACAGTAATGAAGCTCGTGAGTTTGTCTTCCACTTCATTCTCAGTCATCCCTTTTGCTGATTTCTTTAGTAAGCTGTCACAGTACTTAGCAAGCTCAAATAGAAATTGATAATAAACCTTAAAAAGGGCACTTCTGTACATCTCACACCTCCAAGGAGGCAAATGGCAATACAAAATAAGATCAATACTATCCTAAAGCTTACTTTTTTAATTTTATTTTTTTTTAAGAAACAGGGTCTTGCTGTATTGCCCAGGCTGCAGTGTGGTGGCTTTTCAAAGGCAGCATCATAGTGCACTGTGGCCTCAAACTCCTGGCCTCAGGAGATGCCCCTACCTCAGCCTCTTGAATAGCTGGGACTACATGCACACATCACAATCATGAACGTAAACTAAACAACACATATATAAACTAAATATATAATAACTATATAATAATATATAGTAACTAAATAACATATAACATATATAATAACTAAATAACACATATATAAATAAAACATATGTCATAAGGTAATTTTAAAAAAATCAAACTAGAAACAAGTCAAAAATCTAATCTACACCCACTGACCAATAAAGCATGGATACAAGTAATATAAATTTCTAAAACAACACCTAGGTGAGTTTTGAGTAGTTCTCGAATTTTTGACATTAAATAAGTATTTTCCTTAATCTTACAAAAGCCTTTTAAATTTCCTTCAAAGGTTACCAAAACTTTATCATTAGATTTCCTTTAAATTTCAGATATACCAAAATCTCCATGAAATGTAATGGAAACTATTTCAAAGCAGACATACTTCAAAACTTAAACTTTGTAAAATGAAATATTATTTTCTCCTTCAGTTATTATTATTATTATTTTTTTTGAGACAGAGTCTCACTCTGTTGCCTGGGCTAGAGTGCCGTGGCATCAGCCTAGATCACAGCAACCTCAAACTCTTGGGCTTAAGCAATCCTACTGCCTCAGCCTCCTGAGTAGCTGGGATTATAGGCATGCGCCACCATGCCCGGCTAATTTTTTCTATATATTTTTAGTTGTCCAGCTAATTTCTTTCTGTTTTTTAGTAGAGACAGGGTCTCACTCTTGCTCAGGCTGGTCTCGAACTGAGCTCAAACGATCCACCTGTCTCAGGGCCTCCCAGAGTGCTAGGATTACAGGCGTGAGCCACCGTGCCTGGCCTCCTTCAGTTATTCTTAAGAAAAGCCATGTGGTCTACTGCACTGCTTATATAAATGCCAAATTATATATGATATAGACAATAATTTTTTTCTGCTTTTCTGAAAAAATGTTAAAAAAAAATAATTTTGACATTCTCCTCAGTTTTCATTTTCTAAGCAACCATCAAACTTACCAGTTCAGGTGCTCTGCAAAGAGACTTGGGTTCTCTGTAATTTACAACTGATGTAAGGGCCTAAATAGAACACAGGCCTGTGATTAGCTACCAGCAATCGGGCAAAAGCAAAGCTGGTTTATTATTAGCTACAATCTATACATCCAAAATGACAACCCCACCTAAAACACAGCATTTGGTGGTAGTTTGTTTATACTGCTTTCAAATCTAACATAGGGTAGGCTCCTCTAGGTTTATTTCCAATTATACAACAATTATATATCCTGTTCCTATTGCAAGATATTCTTTTTAACTCATTACTGAAATTTGAACACAGATAAAATAACTCAATGTTTTTTAAAACAACCTTGTAAGCAAATTTCTTTTAAAGAATACAAAAATTTAAAAGTTTGTAAAAGATATTTTTTACTTTCAAATATTATAGCCTAAGTATTATATTCAAAGGAAAAATCAGTACTAAAAATATTAAAATTATGCACATATATTCAAAAGATACTAGTTTATTAACAATTTCCCTTATATAGCACGATCCAATTTAAAAGTTGTATTAATTGGGCACACTTATAACCTTGACTCAAGCAGTACAAAAGCAATCCATGTAACCAAAACATTTGTGCCCTTGTAATATTCTGAAATAAAAAACGAAAAAAAAGTTGTGTTATTTCTATTTTGACTTTCAAAATTAAATTAGTTACTTAATTTAATACAAGGTTGTATTAGGGGAAAAAAAATAGTTACTTAAGCTTAACCTCTATGTCTAGGTCAGAAATCTCATACTTAGAAGCCTAACCCTGAAACAGCCTAAAGAATGATAATTTTATATATGTTTTTAAAAGTTACCTTATCCAGTGCACTCATAAAGTGCTGATCACCATTCAAAACAGTGTTGATAAGTTGAACAAATTTACCATGTACTTCCAAAACTGACTCCACAAATAGTGTTGGCATCTAAACAAATGAAATACAAATATAAAACTCTATTTGAAGAAGTTTAGGGATAAAATTAGGCTTATTAAAAGACTTGTTTAAATAGTAAAGTTTTCCCCAAGCAATTAGGTTTTATACATAAACACTCCTCAGAAAATGTTTTTAGCTAAGATAGTCTTAAAAATCTAAAACTTAGATGTTGAAATTAGTTTGTCATTCAACACCAGGACGGTCTAGTACCTCTGCCAGAAGAACCCACCAAAAGCACACTTCTCTACTGTGTTGTTAAACACACTCCTCTTTTGTGCTGGAATACCTTATCTTTAGGATAACAATCTCAGAACTACCAGGCCTATCACTTTCATAGAGGTTTATATATAAACAAAGAACGCCTGCAAAGTTACTAAAGGCTGACAGAGAGAGGAGAATAGAACTCCCAGGAACTTAGTGGGCAATACAATCCCCCACATCTGAGAGGGAAGAAATACCTAGTAGTGCAAAAGTGAGTTTTTCCTCTCAATGGAGATAACTATGAAGAAGTTAGCAACTAAGACTTAACTTAGCTGAATTTATTTGCGTCTACTGCAAATGCATTCTCTTGTATTTCCATGTCCCAGCCTTGACACCAAACTCTGTGCTTCTATGCCCATTCAACACCCTGAATCTATAAATCTAGTAATATAAATTAGTAAGCCTAATAAATAATACAAAATAATAAATCTAAACATTAATAATATAAACTAAGAGTTCTACAAAAATGGAAAACTTATGCATTATTGTGGCAGGACATAAAAACTAAGAATTATTATTTGCCAAAGACAATCCACAACTGAAGTAATCGCCATGTAATAAATGCTCCTGAACAAGGATACCTATATACACATCACTATGCTGTAGATGAAGAGCAAACAGTTCTTAAGGAGCTTGTAACATTTCATATTATGTCTCTCTTATTCATCAACCATCACTAGTAATAACAAGGAATGGGTCCAACAAGATTTGATGACAGGAACACATTTTTATAGGAAAAGCAACTTCTTGTGAACAGTCACTTGCTTGGCAAAGTACTATCCAGAAAGATGGGTAGTGAGACACGAGGGGCACAGGGTACTTGGGGCAGCAAGCACATACTTATGGAAGTTTATTTCAATCTAAATTTGCTTCCTGGACAACCAAAATCAGAGAACATGTAACGAAAGCAAATTGTACCCATACCACTACAACTGACCACATATCAATGCCAGTTACACAGAAACACAATTATTTAGAAACAATAAACATATTTTTCTGTGAGAAATTAACAATTGCAACGGTTTTCTAATAATGTGGCAATTCCAAAATGAACCCGACAGATTCTAGGTTTAGAACATTTGAATAAAGACATTTCTTTGGGCATGATGAGACTTTCTTTCATCTTTGAAAAGATGGTAAAGTCAAAAGAAAAACTCCGTGATGAATCTGATTCAGAGACAAACCTCCCCAGTTCCTCACACGACTCACGTTTTCCTGAGTAAGGTTACTGGTTGCTCTAAGGCCCTCGTCGTGGACGTGGTTCTGCAGCTCCTGGATCATGTGAGGTAAACCAGTGGACACAGCGCGGAGTAAGACGTACATATTTGCCATGTCTGGGGGGAAAAGAAACAGGCTGATTGAATTCCCGATACTGCTAACTGACTGGGTAGTATATGGTTCAAAATGCAGAAGACAAAAGAGTACGCAGAGAAAAGCTGCCCCACAACCACCTCCCAGCCACCCCGTCCCCTCCCACAGGAAAGCAATGTCGTGGTTATTTAATATCTTTCTGAAGATGATTTGTGTACATTCAAGCAAATACACATATTCTTCCCCCTGCCCCTTTTTATATACATAGTGCAGCACATCTGATGTATTCTTTGCACCTGCAGAATATATTTTAACATAAAAGTCTTTTTATATTAGTATGTAAAGCATTTCTGTCCACTTTTAAGTAATTGTAATATATCCTATCAACATCTCTGCCTTTATTCCTACTGTTGATGAGGAAATTCTTACTGTATTCCGGAAATTACCCCTTGTGATATATAAAAATATATAAACACATTTTCCGAGTTTTTCCTTTGACTTTAGAACACACTTTGAAAATATACTTTTCCAAAATTGCCTTTCAAAATACATTAATTTTTTTAAAAAAGGTATATCTAATATTTTCAAGACAAATACTAACATACGCTTCAAATATAAGGTGGCCAGAAGATGATGTAAAAAGTGCAGTTACAATTTAATTTCGATTCACATCTATGTTTGGTGCCACTCACCATTTTTTTTCTCTTGTCGAATGATATTATGACATTCTGCATGTAAGAACTGTAAGTGGTCGGCGACCATTCGTTGTTGACATTCATGTATCACTTTAGTATATGAACTCGGATGTAAATATTTTCGACATCGCATTTCTTCATCTTTTAATCTACCTAGAACCTGTAAAAATATATTATTACAGTCATGAACTAAGTTTTGCTATGAGGAAAAATCTGAACTATCAGTGAGTGACTTAGGTAGCTGAATTTTAATGGCTAAAGTAAACATGGGATAGGTAATAAATAATGTTGACATAAACAATTTCAATTGATACCCACATTCCATAAATCATTTCAAATTTTTGTTTACATTACTAGCTATCACCTACATTCCACCAGTCTTATGAACAAGAACTAAAGTTAAATGGTCTGCATTTATTTTCATTTATTGACCCCATTCACCCTATCATATGTACAACCTAACATGCAATAGGAAAAGCAGATAAAGATTATTAAAAACCAGAACAGGTGGTCTCTATAAGAATATTTAAGTACCAAACTAAAAAGTAATTTATATCAACTGGATCAAGTAGATTAATTATTTCACCTTGGTTTCTCTCGTAAAATGGAACCATAAACAGCATGTGTATCATAGTTAACTGTCACATGAAAGGTTTTGTTAAAATTTTTGAAAGTAAAAATATATTTAGTCATAGTCAAATATGTCAGTCAAAATGTTTACTAAATCTTATACCATATAAAAAGGACAAAGCTACAAACAATACACTGGCCAAATTAATAAGAACTAGCTAATAAGAACAACAGCTACAGAATTTGACAAATTTCTATCTCATAACAAAACTATAACATTGTTGCAATGAAAATCATGCTAGCACGGCACATACACACATAAATGCATAGGCTTAGAAAACACTGTGCAAGGTGAAGGTGTGTAATTGGAGTTTCTGACCATAACTGGTCCCAGGGAACTATGTGCATTTGAGTCTGTGGAGAGCACTGCTGAGTCTTCCTGGGCATAGGAAGGTAATGCTGGAGGAAAATCATTTCTGGATACCTTATCAGAAATCTCTGGATGAAAATAAGCTTCAAGACTGAGGAGAGTCCCACAGTCCTGTCTTTCCTGCTATGCTACCCTGTGAAGTCAGGAATTCAGGGCAAAGTCACAGAAACCAAGGGTGGGCAAGAAGAGGTTTAGGTTAAAAAGGTGTTCACCTTGGACTAAGAAGGTCACTGTCATCAATAACAAATCCTTTTAAGGGCTGTTTTTATAATAAATAAAAAGGATTAAACCTATTAGTCATTTACATAATAACATACTATAACTGTCTTATCTGCTTGCTAAATTAACTAAATGCAACAGGAATTGGAGTGTGGGTCTAAGGGAGGTGAAGGACAATGAAAAAAAGAAAAAAGAAAACAATGATAACTTGGGAGAGGGAGGTGCATATCAAGAGAAAAGTAAACAAGGTCAGACTGCCTCAATACAGAGCTTCAAATCGCTGGAAAGCCACTGGGAGCTGGGGGGAGAGGCCAAAGCTAGAGGAATGACACAGAAAGGAAAGCAGGAATGCCACACTAATTACTGTCCAAGGATTTTAATACTCGAAGCTAATACGATTCACCATTATTTCCCAACATAAACCCCTCTAATAAACACTATTTTCCAAACATAATTTATTCCAGTGACCCCTTTTTAAAATCTTGAGATGCAATTTACATACAATTCACCCAAAGTGTACAATTCAATAGTTTTGTATATTATATTATTAACATGTTTATATTATATATTTATATATTATAATTTATAATATAATTTATATTATATATATTTATATATTATAAAATATTTTATATCATATCATAAATTTGTCACTTTAATCATTTTTAAGTGTGCAATTCAGTGGTATTAATTATATTCACAATGTTGTGTAACCATTTCCACTGTGTATTTTCAAAACTTTTTCATCATCCCAAACAGTAACTCTTTAACCATTAAGCTGTAACTCCCCACACCCTCCTCCCCTGATAACCTCTAATTCTACCTTCTGTCTCTATGAATTTGTCTATTCTAGACATTTCACATGAGTGGAATCATACAATATTTGTCCTTTTGTGTCTAGCTTATTTCACTTAGCATGAGTTTTGAGGGCTCGTCCATATTGTAGCACGTATCAGAACCTCACTCCTTTCTATAGCTGATGTTCCGTTGCATGTATATACCACATGTTGCTTATCCTTTCTTTCTTTCTTTTTTTTTTTATTTCAGCTTATTATGGGGGCACAAAAGTTCAGGTTATATATATTCATGTCCTGCCCATCCCCCTGAGTCAGAGCTTCAAGCATGTCCATTCCCCAGACAGTGCGCATTGCACTCATCATGTATTTATACCCCCACCCCCTCCCCCCACCCCCAACCTTTCAACAAATAGATGTTGTATATTAACTATAACTCAGAGGTGATGATCAAATAAACAGAACATTTTTCTACCAAAAAAATATATTAACTAAGAAAACTGTGTTAAATAAAACCACGCTAGATATACAATAGATAAATGTATTTAATAGAGTATGTTTTATTTCTTACCTTTTCCATATACTGTGAGCAATTTGATTCTTGTAATAAATTTGAAGCTTCTTGTTTATAATACTCTCCTGTTTCAGTCAGAAAAGGGGACTCAAAGATTTCCTGATAAAACTGAATAAATCAATTAAAATTATATTAGAAAAAAATTAGAACAGTAATTTAAGAAATAAAAGGTCTGATTATTTATGTTTTTAAAGGAGGCTTTTTACCTTTAAGGGAAATTTTTTCTTATACTGTTCAACATGAACAAAGGAGTTAATAACCCCATGGATTACTTTCTGGTTTGGATCTTCTCCACCTCGATCACTAAAACAAGGGACAACACAAAATACTCTTGAGAATACAAATATCTATGGAAATATACCAAAGTATGCCTAAATATGGCTGCCTATTCCATCAATCTAATCAAATTATAAAGCACTTAAAGGTGTATTCATGAAGCTTAAAAACAATTCTTTCATACCACAGCTGCATTAATATTTATGATAGTTAATGTACACATTAGATGTCATTTCAGTAAATAAAAGCTATCATGATAAAGTTGCATTCCATTAGAGCATAAAGATGTCACTGTATTGACAAATTTAGTGAGATTATGTTTTAATATCTCTACATTCCTTTACAGTTATAAAGGGATCTAAGATCATCTCAATTATTGATGTGACATTTCATAAATTCTGACTTAGTACGAAGGCCCTACTGCAACTCAAGATTCAAACACATTAAGAAATATAGGTGAATATTAGCTTTTCTAATTACAGAAATAGAAAAATGAAATAGAAAAAAATAGTTTGCCTAACACCACAGTGAAACAGTCTGGCCCTAAATTGGGAGTTTCTGACTCCAGTACTAACGGTCAAATGAAACCATTATGCAGTCAAAGGTTTATCTTTTTATTGGCAATCTTCCACTCTACTTTAAAATAATTTTTTCTTTGAATTAGTAGTTATTTTACAAAGACAGCAATAGAAAATACATTATCATCATTCCCAAGTAAAAGCTTCTTGCGCGTTACAGAGGATATAAGGATTTTCTAGCATTTAAGAAAAGCATGGAGGCAATTACCTTTATATATTAGTGCCCCTCCCTGCCTCTGCTGCCCTCTAATCCTCTTTGATTCTTCATTTAATTATCTGGATATTCTGGGGAAAGTGTTTTGTATATGAATTAATATGGCTACAGTAACTTGGTCAGTCATAGAGTCTTAGATACAAAATCTACATCTTGATATTACTAATAATTACTAATTAGTTCATATAAGGTCACACCTAAATGAGCTCATTTCCTCAGCTCATCATCCATTAGCTCCTTCTTAAGCCCACATTCAATCTGGCGAAATAATGACCTAACTTACGTTATCTATTTGGAACACATCACTTTTTTTCCTTTGAACATTGCCTAGGACCAAGTGAAATCAGTCAAAAATAAGAAATATCATGTTGGGCATGGTGGCTCACGCCTGTAATCCTAGCACTTTGGGAGGCCAAGGCAGGAGGATCGCCTGAGTTTAGGAGTTTGAGACCAGCCTGAGCAAGAGTGAGACCCCATCTCTACTAAAAATAGAAAAAATTAGCTAGGTGTGGTGGCTTGAGCCTATAGTCCCAGCTACTCGGAGGCTGAGGCAGGAGGATCGGTTGAGCCCAGGAGTTTGAGGTTGCTGTGAGCTAGGCTGATGCCACAGCACTTTAGCCCGGGCGACAGAGCAAGACTCTGTCTCAAAAATAAATAAATAAATAAATAAATAAACAAAAATATTTGAATATTTGAAAAATACCCGAATTGTCTAAAATTCTTCTCATGACCATATCCTATCCACCCCTGTTTAGCACCAGGAAAACTTGTACTCCTGCTACTATTTGTAGCACTCTCTCCATTTGTTTCTGATCCCAAAAGGCCCAGGTAAACAGGAAAAAATATTGACATTCCTAGTGCTTAACAACTAAATTGTCTTCCTTATAAATTCTGGTAAGAATTCTGAACCCAGAGCCCCTCCAGCATAATTACACAACCTATAAGATCAACACATATTTTTATAACTGTACAAAAAGTCCTACACAAAATCAGTATAAATATGATACATTTCTATTAGGCTGGCAGATAATGAAAGTAAATTGTAAAATGATGCTGTTGGTAATTTACAAAAGCATTGACTGAACTGGTCATCTGAATAAACTCTGGTCTCATCTGAGAACAGTGGTCCCAAGAGATGAGCCCTGCGAAAAGAATATGAAGAATTTTTAGAAATATGGCTTAATATTTGATCTTAACAGGACTGTTTAGAAAATGCCCACACCATCATAATGAAATTACCAAGATAATGAAACCACTTATTAATATTTGGGATGAAGTGGATTAATAGCAATAGTTTTGCACGGCAGTTAAGACCAGAATTTTGGGGTCAGACTGCCTAGAGGTTTGAGTTCTGGATATGCTAATCTGTCACCTTGCACACCTGTGTCACCTCTCAGCACTGAGACTTCCTTTTCTGTAAAGTGAGGATAATAAAAGTACCTACCTCCCTGGGGGGTGGCAAAGACTAAGCATAATCCAAGAAAGCACATAGCACAGTACCTGGTACATGAGTAAACAATAAACATTAGCTAGTATTTTAAACACTGATAGGAGCAAAATGGAAGTGTTTTCCATTTATTAGAGAAGAGAAAAAAGCTAAGAGATCAAAAAAGCAGATTGTGATTTTTAAATGAACGCTTTTAAAGCTAACTGAACATTTAACTCAGAAAACAGACCAGGTTTGTGAAGGTCATTAACAGTTAGGCTGGGGAGAGACTGTGGCAGTCACCACGCAGCTCACTCGTGAGCCTTGCTCCGTGTCTGACAAACCCTGCAAGGCTGATTGAGAAATTCAGTAAATTGAAGAAGCTCAAGAGAAAAATCCCTGCCTTCAAAAGACCTGACCCAATAAGAAAAACAAGCACGGAAATCATCAGGCGAGTGCTGCCAATACATACTATACATTCCACAAGCACTGTCTTCTTACTTTATCTGCTTTAGTTGTTTTATTACTTTGCAAGGTACAAAGAGATGGGACCAAGTTTAAATGACCGTGCTGGTCCTTTTCACATCAAAGAATCAAGAACAACCGACAAGGAAGGTCATGCCTGTCTCTCCCATCTGCCTGTCTGGCTTGCAGGGAAGGAAAAGAATTTGCATGTTGGTGGATACAGAAGTTGGATGGGCGGACAGTGAAATTTAGAAGCTGATTCAAGGTGTCTTTGCAGACTGCAAAATGCAGGTGAGTCAGCGCCTTTGGTTGTTGTTGCTCAAATGATTTTAATTATTGTATCGCACAATTTTAAAATATGCTAATAAAATTTTAAAACCTGAGGGGGGAAAAAGTGAAGCTGGGGAACACTGCATTCTCATGTACCTTGATGTTTACAATGAGAACAGGGTTCCAGCAAACTCAAATGCAGCCTCCTGCTCCTTCTCTAAATCTCAGAAATGGCAGGAAAGACACTTTTAATACTCTATTGGCATCAGGAGCCCTTGGACTTGCAGAAATTGAAAAAAGGTGGAAGATTAGAGAGAGGAGAAAAATAAAACTACAGACGAACATGCACAAGACAAAGAACTACTACAAGGAGAGAGTGGGAAGAGCAGGAAGAAAGGCAAGAAGTGGCAGATGCTGAAAGCCGGAGGGAGGACAAAGGGTGAAAAAGGCAGCTCGGTTGTCAGGAGAACAGGCTGGTCTCTGAGCCAGGCAGCAGGCAGCAGCATGGCGTGTGCCCACACTGCAGCGGGAGGGCGGTGCCTGAGAGCAGGTGGTGGCCCAGGACCGGGAAGCCTCTGCACCCAGAAGACAGCTGCAGCACCCACCCAAGAACACCCACTAGGCTCGGCCCTTCCCACCTCAGAAAGGCAGTGGGAAATCAAGGAATGTTACTCATGCTCAGATTGGTGAAATGCGATCATATCAAGTATTGGTGAATGACAGAGAAGCAGGTATTCTATTCTGCTTTTGGTGGGAGAACAGGTACTTTAGAGGGCAAGTTGGCAAAATTCTAAATATGCTTGACTCCGAACAACACTTGCTATGTGCACAACAGAAACAACAGAAGTTGTATTAGTGGAAAAACTGGAAACAACCTAATAATCACCACTAGGAGAAGAGTTTAATAAAATGAGGTAGAACCATGCCAAATATTCTGTAGCAGTTTTAAAAGAATGTGGTAGAGCTCTATGTACTAACACAGAAAAATTATCAAGCTGTACCACTGAATTTAAAAAAAGAAGCTAATAAGTATAATATATATCATTTATGACTTTCAAAAATTAGGAAAAAAAGGAAAAATATACACTTAAAAAAGAAAATAAATCAATTTTCTATTTCTGTCTGTGGATATAAAAATTCCTAGGAAAAGAAAGTCAACAAAATGGTAACAGGGATTACCTCTGTGGAGAGGAAGAAGATTGAGGAAAGGATCTGGAATATTCAAAGTTTTTCAAGATTGCATTTATGTATCATTTGTATATTTAGAACTACTAAGTTTTTCATTGAGTAGCTGGAAGCAAGTCTTGGGAAGAAAATGTACAAGATAACTCCGGAACATAGTGACACAGCAGGCAGCAAAAAAGCTATCAAAGATGACCAGGGTCATGTGAGAAAGACTCTGGCACCAACTCACCAAAAGAGAGACAACTTAAACTGTAATAAAGTAAGACTTACAATGAATAGAAACTAATCAAGTGAGTCTATCACGGTAAATTAAGAAAAGTTATTAATAATTAGTCACATAAGAATGACAGCAAACCAATTCTTTACCTTAAAAACCAGGTTAAAAAAGAAAAGAAACAGTAATTTTACTTTTCCTATATGAATTTACCATTGGGTAACCAAATAATAAATGAGAAGAGGCATATCTTTCTACAATAATTCCAAGTAATAAATCAAAACAGGATGATAGAATTAGAGTGACACAGTTTTACAAACCCTAATAAACTAACTGATGTCAGTAGTGAGCATCAGCTGCTAACACCAAAAAAAGGGTGAAAATTATGGAAGAACACAGTATCACCCACGGTCCTGCCAGAGGAATCGAACCTCTGAGTCTGAGTAAACCACTACACTGCCAATTTGCTGGAAACGCAGAAGACAAAGGAACATACAAACATGCTTCATGCATGCAATCAGCAATGTCCAGACAACTGGAAAGTCTAAAGGTCAAAGAGCCAGGATGCACAAATTTTTCATTAAATTAGAAAAGATCATTTTGTTTTCGTAGTTTTTATTCTACTTTTGAAATAAAACACTGTGGCCCCAAGGAAAAAACTTTTTTTCCTACTGTGGCCATCAATGTATTACAGAAGAACACCTACACAAGCTGGTTTGCTTTAGGAAGGTATTATGGGAAGTATTCACTTGAACAGAACTAATTTTTTCTGAACACTTACTAAGCTCCAGGCACTGAGGTAAATACTTTATATAAAGCAACTCACTTGGATCTTCATATTAATAACAGAAATAGTTCAACTTAAACACTCATTTAGTGACTGCATTTTGTAATCAGAGGGACAAAATCCTTTTGGCATCAAATAAAAAATAGTTGGCAGCCAGATCACAGAAGTGTGTAAAGATATTTCCTGAGGAACAAATTACTCCACTCTGATATTTTTAAAACTTATAATTTTCAATTTTAACTTTATTTTACTTTTAATTACTTTAAGAAATAAACTTCACTACCTTGAGTAGGAAAATATGGGCAGGACTATTCAACTACCATTTCTTATTATTATTCTTAAATGTTTTTAAAAATTATTACTGGAGATCTAACACACAGCTCTATAACATGCAAACTAAATTATTAATTTCTTTATTTCCTTTAACTGAGATTACTACCTAGAAAATAATTTGTCAATATCAGGAATTCTATTTACTGTAAAAGAAAGGTATGGGTTCATATCAGAAACCCTGCCTCAACCTCCATTTTTGTTTACCTCTACTGTATAACAGTCCCTCAATTCTATGAGTGAAAACATCAAATTACAGTAAGAAATAATTTGGTTTAAGATTTTTAAGGAAGTGAGTGGATGATAAGAGGTTGCTTGGTGGGTAAAACGCGCATTTCTCCAGTGAGGGATACACAGTGAAGGCCATGACTTCACCACAATGCACCATCAACATAGCAAAATTGCACTTGTACCCCATGAATATATACAAATAAAAAGAAAAAAAAATTTTTAAGCCTCCCCCTCCCTAAGGATTCTGTATCCCATTTCAGGCCAATCAAAAAACAGTCCCAGATGAAGGAAGGAAAAGAAATATAAGAACACAATAATGAAAGAGAAAGCAAAGATATAACAGAGCAGATCAACTAAGACTTAATGAGAGTTCTTTGGGGAAAAAACAACAAAACCAAACAACAAAATACACAAACATCTACCAAAAGTGATCAAAAAAAAGAAAGATGTGAATAAGCAATATTATGAATGAAAGGAAGACATTATTCCAGGTGGAGATCAAAAAGAAAACAATGTATTAACCAAATGATCAAAGTTGTCACCAATAAAAAGTTGTTGGTATCACCTACACCTTGATCTGATGTGATGAGAAGAGCACATTACCTCCTGATATTTTTCCCAAAAACCTATACCCTCAGTCTAATAATGAAAAATATCAGAGAAACCAAAACTGAGAGTCAATGTACAAATACCTGACTACTACTCTTTAAAAGTGTTAGGGTCATATGAGACAAGGAAAGACTCCACAGAACAGAGACCAAAGAGACATGACAGCTAACTGCAATGAGGTGACCTGAACTGAATCTCAGGACAGAATGAGAACACTGGTGGAAAAACGAGGGAAATGCAAATAAACTCTGTAGTTTAGTTAACAATATTCTACCAATGTTCATAAACATACCATGGATTGTAACACTGGGAAACTGGGTGCAGGGTATACATGAATTCTTTATACTGGCTTTGTAACTCTTCCGTAAATCTAAAATGACTTCAAATAAAAAGTTTTTTCAAGAGAATACTGACAAACACCTACTTCCCAACAATTTTGCAAAAATTAATTTGAGCTGATTCAAGAAATGCAAGTTTGACTAGTCTTAAGACTTGAAATAACTGAGGCACATTAAAAATCTTCTTATAAAAACAAATGTTCTTACAAAGAAACCCCAGGCACAGATGATTTTGCAGGAGTTTTATTAAATATTTAAGATGCTGATAATCTCAATTTTATACAAACTCTTCTACTCAAAAGAAAAAGAGGCAACATCTACTAATTCATACCACAAGGATAAGCTGGATACCAAATCCAAACAAAGTTCAAGAAAGAGTAATTACAGACTCATACCAGTCACGGACGTAGATGCAAAATTCTAAATAAAGCATTAGCAAATGCAACAATGTATAAAAACTGTAACGGAAAATGACCAACCTATGTTTTATCCTAGTTATAAAGGATAGTTGAATACCACAAAATCCATAAATATAATTCACCCCATTAACAGAGTAATGGAAAAAGAAGATAACCACCATATGATTGCTCAATAGAAACAGAAAAGACATTTTTACAAAATTCAACACCAATTCAAGTTAATTTTAATATTCTGATAAAGAATACTAAAACACTAGAGGAAGCATCATCTTAAATGAGGCAATGTTATACATGTAACCTACACACAGAAGGAAAGAAAACTTCATTATTTTCAGATTATGGTAGCTTACATAGAAAAATCAAAAAATATGCACAGACATATTATTATAATATTTACATGAAAGAATAAAGTGCCAAAGAACAGCAAGAACACTTCTAACTTTGGAGAGCGTTTAAGTCCTGACTGTCTTCCCCTGCAGTTATTACTCCAGACCATATAAAAACTTTTACCAATTCACAAAACAGTAATTATGAAGACAGTTCAGATTACAATTTGCCAAATGATTCCCTGATTGACTGGGGACAGAGAAGCTCACTAAGTAAATCAAAAAGCAGCAATTCTGACCTTGGAAATCCATAAAGCTTCTCAAAATGATGCAAAAATTTTTTGTGCATATGCAAACCAAGGGTTTTCTGTTTGTTTTTGAGACAGGGTTTCACTCTGTTGCCTCAGCTAGAGTGCAAAGGCGACATCATAGCTCACTGCAACCTCAAACTTCCCGGCTCAAGTGACCCTCCCATCTCCGCCTTCTGAGCAGATAAGACTACAGGTGTGTACAACCATGCCTGGCTCATTTTTTCTATTATTTTGTAAACAAAGGTCTCACTGTGTTGCTGAAGCTGGTCTGAAATTCCTGGCTTCAAGCGATCCTCGCCCCCTCAGCCTCCCAAAGTGCTAGAATTACAAGCATGAGCCACCGCACCTGGCCTCAACCTAACTATTTTTATATTGGAAGTTCTGCAAGTCATCATCATGATGCTAAAGGAACACCAAGATCCTCCCAAAAGGGATGAATGCCACTGTACTTAAATAAACAAATATAAAGGTACAACCCAGCTGTCTTCAGTAGGTACTCATCAGGAGAAGAAAGGAAGTCTGAGGTAAAACAAGACAACATGAGCATTCACATTTTATGCATTATTTAAACTGAAAAAAAAATTTTAATTTTGAAATAATTGTAGACTCACAGGAAGCTGCAAAAATAATATAGAGGAGTCTTGTGTTACCTGGCTTTCACCAGTGGTAACACCTGACATAACCATGGTACAATATCAAAATCATGAAATTGACATTGGTACAATCTATAGACTTTAATAAGATTTTTCCAGTTTTTACATTTGTATATGTTTGTGCCTATATAGTTCTGTCTATAGTTCTATGTAATTCTATGTCTTGATTCATGTCACCACCATTGTATTAAAGATACAGAACTGTTCTGTCACCATAAAGGAATTTCCTCATATTGCCAGTTTACAGTCTCACACCAACCACTAATTTGTTCTTGTTTAAACTTTTAAGAAAATATTTTTAATATAGTCTTCATATTTGTATAATAAAGAAATCCACAGGTAAAAAGGAAACACTCCAATGAAAGCTTTACAAAATAAGTGGAGGGATGATTATTTAGTACAGACCAGTACTTCATTAATGCCAGTCTGAACTGATACATACATAACATCTGGGGAGCTTTGTAAA
The DNA here is from genome assembly GCF_020740605.2 of Lemur catta. Taxonomy (NCBI): domain Eukaryota; kingdom Metazoa; phylum Chordata; class Mammalia; order Primates; family Lemuridae; genus Lemur; species Lemur catta. The sequence goes on along the minus strand of NC_059128.1, from coordinate 138,205,272 downwards.
AATGTAAGTTTCTACTCTCCCTAGAGTATGATTCAGTGGATACAGGTAGAGAGCCAGATATCTGTGCTTTCAAAAAGCTCCCCAATGTATGCATGTAGGTACATGTACAATACTACATGTAATATGTGTGTAGATATATACATGTTTCCATATAAATGTATGTACACACAAATATTTGTATATACATACAATCTTAACTTCATAGAGAATTTTTGTTAGAAAATAAATCCTTAATAGTTGTTTCCTTTAAATAGCAGAACTGAGGTACTGGGAGGGAAAAAAACGTTATTTACTTTCCTCTTTAAACTTCTGCACATTTTAAAATTTTTATAATCAGCATATACTACTTATATTTTTATAGAAAGATAACTCTTTTAAATGTTCCCAGTGTAATCTTAATTTTCATTGGCCAGATCTGAGAAACCACTAGCACAGAGTAATGCTTTTTAGAGACTTATAGAAAATATCTAGGAGCTCAGGGATGAATATGGGAAAAGGAAATCGTAAATAAATTGATAGGAAATCAATTTGCACAGGTTCTGCTAGATCTGAAAAGATTCTATTTAGTACATACAGTGGAGCTCTTTCCACAACGAAGTTGTAGGTATGCACATTAAAATATGTCTCTTTTAGTAGAAATGGCAATGAGATGCAACTTGAGCAAACTATTTCTAAGAATATATGATACGGGAACCAAAATGACCTAAATTCTAATTCTGGTTCTGCCATTTACTAGTTATGTAAGATAGGTAAGTTGTTTACCCTCTTAAGCCTCATTTTCCTCACATGTAAAATAAGCTTATGATAATATTCATCATCATATCCTGTTATAAAGATCAGATGATATTAGAAAGTATCTACCATAGCTGCTCATCCATCGCAATGGAAATTACGATATTGACCATATTAGCTCAAATGACAATGGGTAAAGAGACATTAAAGCAATGCAGCAGAAAGACCCTAACTGGAAGTCTAAAGGCATGATGTCTATTTCCTTCGATATATCAAGTTCAATAATTCATTCTGCTTTGTGGAAGCTCAATTTACTTACTTATAAATAAAACCTGCTGCCTCCCTAAGACCAAATTAAAAATATGTGAGAAAACACTAGAATATTCAAAGCATTATAAAACTAAACTGTACTCATCAAGTGAAAGGTATTGGAGCCAGGAATGGAAGAAATATTCTGTGGATTAAAACGACAGGCATAATGGATTTAGAGGTAGATAAACCCAGATTTGAATCCCTAGAATTAAGAAGATGGGACCTGGAGTCAAATTATCGCAGTTAGAGCACCACCATTGACTTTTCCATGTGTAAAATGGTGATGGCAATTGCACCAACCTTCTCGGGTTGTGAGGATTAAATGGGATAATGCATGCAAAAAATTTAGCACACAGCTTGGCACGTAGTTCCCATGTTTAACTTTTTCTATTATTAATATGCCCTAGTTTCCCTGGCTGTAAAATGTAAAACTCTACCTAACAGAGCTGACACAAAAATAAATGAGATATGAGTACAGCATGTCAAATGCCTTAACAGAAGTTGATTATAACAATAAAAATAAGACAAGTTGATCAGGTAATTTGTCTTTTCTAGAATATTCTATAATTGTATTATTATTTTTTTTTACAGTTTCATTTGTCATCAAAATCATTTTAGCAAGGTAACAATCACACTTCAAGAAAATTTACTAGGATGGGGCAAAATTATATTAAGAGAGATATTCCATAGAAGTACATTTAGAAAGAATAACAATATTTTCCCTACACTTTATTATAAAATAGCTGAATTTCAAGTCAAAAAAGTTAGTATTTTTCAGGAAATTATATCAGAATTTATAAATCTTGTCAAGAGTGTTTTTTTAGATAATCATAGTTCAGCAGAGAAAAGAGGAAGGAAAATTGTTCCAACCTCACTGCTTCACTACTGCCTTTTCTCTCCATCTCTAACTTTGAGAACAATGCAATCATAAAAACGGTCAGGGACAATTTCTTTAAATCAAGTTCCTAAATGCTACTACCTACTTTCTATTTGGTACTACCGTTAAATTTAAAAATATCCTCTATCCTCTTTTGTGCAGGGTGTGTGTGTGCACATGTGTGTGTGTATATGTGTGTTTAACCCCCTACTTCCTACTGGGAATAACACAGTAATAACAATGCTTTGATAAATTATTCTTCACATAAAAAACTCCATATCTGGTTCTTCTTGAAAGTAGATCCAGAAGGAGTGGCCATTATCACACTATTCACTGCTCTAGATAATTCCCGTAACATCAGTTCCAGTAGTCTGAAATTTATTACACATATATTTGATGACTGACATAGTGCCTTCATTTCCCTAAAGCTGAAGTCTAAGAATCTTCTAGGCCAGAGCTGATCCAGAAATATGCTACTATGGACTCCACAGGAAAACCTTCTTTACCCCAAACTGTATTCGCAGAGCAATAAACAGTCAACCACTTTGGGCTCAGGTAGAGGAGGAAGCTATTTTCCCAAAAGTTTACTTGACAATATTAGGCAGGTTATAGATTACAATACTGGGGCTGAGAGGTAACCAACTAACTAGGAGAAACTGTTTTCTTGAATAAGTAATCCTTATCAGGATTTAAACTGAGAATATGTACAAACACCTCAGGACACTGCCTGGCAGGTCAGTGAGGTTTCAGGATTGAAAAGCAACAAGTCACTTCCCTCAGGTGCTTTTTATTTACTAAGAATATTAGGAAATATGTAAAGACCAGATCTGCTCCCCTCAAAAAAAAAAAAAAAAAAAGAAAGAAAAAGAAAAAAGATGATTACAAAGCAACTTTAAAATACTGGCATTTAGAAGTAAAATGAGGCTCATTACAATAAAACGAGGCCCAATAGCCATGCAACTGTATACTATTTTTAAACCATATCAAACAGCAAAACAGAATAGACTCAGAAAGTTAAATGTCAGCACTCACTTCTTGATTTCTCGGAGCAGCATTCGGATAAGGATGGTCTGAAGTGGTTCAACCATCAATTTCCTCCACATATCCAATGCTAGCTGCCAGGAAAAATAAAAATCATCAAGGCTGAATTACTTAGTATTTGTTTCTAACATTTGCTCAAGATTTTTTTAAAAGTAAAGATACTCATCAAAAGAAGAATTTGTAACTAATATTTCGAAGTTCTAAAGAAAACTAAGTGAAAATTTAAAAATTCAAAGGAAAATAAAATTCTAATTTAAAATGAAAATTATCATATCAGACTTGTAAAAAACCAGAATTACGGTTTTATCATTAATTGAAAATCTTACAGAAATAACTGATTATTATAAAACCTTAATTTATTGATTGTTAAATGCTCAACACTATGGATGGCCTATAGATGCCAAAGCTGTAACAGAAACAAAGGATTTATGTCAAATAAAACATGATTTGGCTGTTGGCTGATTTTTTAAATTGTGAGATATTTCATACAAACATAAAAGAGTAAGTAGGTTTAAAGAATAATAAAAGGAAACACCCCTGTATCCACTATCCAGTTTAAGAAATATAACTTCGCCACTACTGTTGCTCCAAATGTCCCTCTTTTCCCCTCGGGTTATCACTGTCCTGAATTTTGTGTTAAACCATTTGTGTGCTTATAGTTCTACCCCTGTAATAGTTTCAAGTTGACCATTTCTGACCTTGATAACAAAATCACATTGTATATTCTTCTATGTGTGATTTTTGTTTAATTAAATTTTGTTAATGAAACCCATCCACACTGAAACATACAGCTATACAGCTCAATAATGGGGAACTGCTACATAGTACCCTATTGCTATGGTCCCTAATCCTGGAGTCAGCAAAGCGTCATCTGTATTTACAGCCACTCACATCACTGCATAAATTCTGCCTCCTGCCAGATTAGCAGCATGAGATTCTCATGGGAGCATGAACCCAACCATAAACCGCACATGCGAGGGATCTAGGTTGCGAGCTCCTTATGAGAATCTAATGCCTGATGATCTAAGGTGGGGCTGAGGCAGTGATGCTAGTGCTGAGAAACCACTGCAAATACAGATTTTCATTAGCAGAGAGGTTTGACTGCACAATAAACGTAATGTGCTTGAATCATCCTGAAACCACCTCCCTTCCCCAGTGGAAAAATTGTCTTCCATGAAACTAGTCCCTGGTGCCAAAAAGGTTGGGGACCGCTGCCCTGTTGAATGAATATGCCATGATTTATTTTTCAATTCTACTGCTGATGACTGCTCAAGTATTTGTATTTCCAATCTTCTCCTACTGAGAACAGTGCTGCTATTCTTTTATCTACTTTCTAGCCCACATAAGCAAGAGAGTCCTTTGCCAGCCATTGTAACAAAACCATACTATATATATTTTTCTATGCATGATTTTTATTGTCAAATGTTGAAAATTCAGATTGTTCACCCTAGTCACCCTATTAACAAAGATTGCAAGAAAGACTTAAGATTTAAACTTTTTTTCCCCATATTTACTGTTTTCCAAGTATAGATTACTAGACATGGGATTACTTGGTCAAAAGGTGCTAAATATTTTGATCTGCAGTCAAATGCTCTACTGCTGAGCTATACCCCCTGCTGTAAAAGGTGTTAAATATTTTGAAGTGTATTGAATCACACTGATCAATTTCTTTCTAAAAGGATTGCACTAACTTAAATTTCTATTAATACTGCATCTTAGCTGTATATTTCCTTCATTAATACTCATAACAATTTAACACTAATTTCTTTACTTATTTGGCATCTGCTTCCCTTATCTGAACTTACAAGCTTTCTGTGGACAGGGACTTTCTGTCTGTCTACCATTGTATATCCTCAATGGCGACTGAATAAATATGTTTTGAATGAATAAACAAACTTGTACAGGAATATTTCTTTCACAATCAGGATATGCATTGTATAATTTTCGACATTTAAATTTGCACCATACTCCAAGAATTTGAATGAATTACCTGAACTGCACATTTCATTGTTTTACTCTGAATTGCTTTTATTTTTTAAGTAAAGTTTGAGGTTAACAGTGAGCTATGATCCTGCCACTGCACACTAGCCTGGGCAACAGAGTGAGACCCTGTCTCTTAAAAAATAAATAGAAATAAAAATTCATCTTAAAAAGTAAAAAAAAAAAAAAAAAACCCACAAGAGTCTCAACATTTTTCTATACAATTTTGTGAGTTTTCTGACAATGCAGAACCATTAACCCTGTCATTCATCCATCATATAGTTAATCATTAAAATAATTGTCATATCTTTTCTGTTCCTCTGATCTACCTCAAGATTCTTAGGAAATCACTACAGTGTTTTATTTACTTGACATTTAGGATGTTTTAAATCTTGATAATTTTAAGACAGTCAACTCAGTGTCCTTAAAAAAAGGACACTGAATCAAATTATCTCAATTTATAAAAATACACTTATGATTTGCCAGTCATTTAAGGAATTTCTTACCTCTCCTATTTCCATAAGGGGTTCATTCATATCTACACCACCGTAGCCATACTGAAGGTCAGCTTCTGTCAATTTATTCTTTTTAATAAACTGGGTGTTGAGATACCTGAAAAACAAATGTGATATCATTGGATATTAAGTCAAAATCAGCAGGAAAGCCATTAATTTGCAGTCTTAAAACAATACTTTTAGGGTTATATATTAACTACAGAATAGTCCAGTAATAAGTCCAGAAAAAGCTAATGATGCAGAAATTAGAAATATAATGAAAATAGAAATTATTAGCCCATCTCTCTCTGCAAGGCCCTAAAAGACAAAGAATAAGACCTCTAGAGTAGCAAAAATTAAAAAAAAAACCTATTATTCCAGTCTCACTGAAAAAACTCAAGGGTTTTGCTCTATTTCCAATACCCTAGAGCCCAGCAGCCCTTCTCCAGAAGTCAGACCTTCTACAGTATCATCTGCTAATTCCCAAACTCTTCTTGGTGAAGCCAAGATAAAATCCACTCTCGAAAATAAACGGAAAATGGTTAACAGATCAGAATCAAGTCAGTCCTCTCTATTTTATCGCCAGAAAAAACTGTAACTTTTCATTTCTAAATAAAAAAGATCATAATCAATAGGTAAGAAAATGGGATAGACAGTTACAGATAGTAAGAAATATGGGCACAACTGACAGATTAAAGATGACTTTGCCTACCAGAGGACAATGCATTAAAAAGAAATGTTTCAACATATTCTAAGACTAATGACTATGATGAACTCTAAGAATAACTGAGATGAATATAGAGTCCTAAAATAAAATACAATGTATGGACCTGTAATGTTCAACTGCATTTTTCACCATCCTATAATAGATTTCACTATAATGCCTTTAGTGTTCACCGCCTGAAACAACTCATAGGAAAGATTCTACCAATGTATAAACTGCTATGGACAATAAAAGTATTTAGGCAACAATTATAAAGTTTGTATATTAAAAATACATTTTCCAAAGTTTATTACACCAAAATGAAGGATCCACTTAGCATTTACAGACAACTGAAATTAAAGACAAGGACAACAAAAATTTAGCAAGGCACTAACTCTATTCATTTCTATGAAGGCTGAGAGAGGTGAGGAAGCTGCAGAAGACAAGTTGGAAGCTAGCAAAGGTTGGTTCATGAGGTTTAAGGAAAGGAGTAAAGAAGCCGTCTCCATAAAATAAAAACGAAAGATGAAGCAGCAAGTGCTGATGGAGAAGCTGCAGCAAATTACCCAGATCTAGCTAAGATCACTCATGGAAGTGGCTACACTAAATAGATTTTCAATGTCGACAAAACAGCTTTCTACTAGAAGATGCCTTCCAGGACTTTCCTGGCTAGAGAGGAGAAGTCAATGCCCGGCTTCAAAGGACAGACTGACTTATTAGGGCCTAAGACAGCTGGTGACTTTAAGGTGATGCCAATGCTCGTTTACAATTCAAAAATGCTAGGGCCCTTAAGAATTATGCTGAATCTACTCTGCCTGTGTTCTAGAAATGTAAAAGCAATGCCTGGAGGACAGCACATCTGTTTACAGCATGCTTTACTGAATATTTTCAGCCACCATGGAGACCTACTGCTCAGAAAAAAAGATCCCTTTGAAAAGATTACTGCTCATTGATGATGCACCTGGTCACGGAGAGCTCGGATAGAGACGTACAGATTAATATTGTTTTCATGCCTGCTAATATGACATCCATTCTGCAGCCCATGGACCAAGGAGTCATTTCAACTTTTAAGTCTTTTTATTTAAGAAATACATTTCATAAGGCTATAGCTGCCATAGACAGTGATTCCTCTGATGGATCTGGGCGAAATAAATTGAAAACTTTCTGGAAAGGATTCACTATTCTAGATGCCATTAACAACATTCATGATTCATGGGAGGAGGTCAAAATATCAACATTAACAGGAGTTTGGAAGAAGTTGATTCCAACCCTCATGGATGATTTTGAGGAGTTCAAGACTTCAGGAGTGGAAATGACTGCAGAAGTAGTGGGAATAGCAAGAGAACTAGAATTAGAAATAGAGCCTGAAGATGTGACTGAATTGCTGCAATCTCATGAGAAAACTTGGATGGATGAGGAGTTGCTTCTTATGGATGAGCCAAAAAAGTGGTTTCTTGAGATGCAATCTGCTCCTGGCGAAGATGCTACAAACACTGTTGAAATGACAACAAAGGATTTATTTAGAATATTACACAAAATTAGTTGATAAAACAGCAGCAGGACTGAAGAGAACTGACTCCAATTTTTAAAGCAGTTCTACTGGGGATAAAAATGCTATCAAACGGCATCGTATGCTACAGAGAAATCTTTTGTGAAAGAGTCAATTGATGCAACAGATTTCACTGTTGTCTTATTTTAAGAAAGCACCACAGCCACCCCAACCTTCAGTAACCATCACCCTGATCAGTCAGCAGCCACCAACATCGGGGCAGACCCTCCGCCAATAGGAGGATGACAACTCACTGAGGCTTGGATGATTGTTAGCATTTGTTAGCAATAAGGTAGTTTCTACACTGAGGTGTATACATTGTTTTTATAGACATAATGCTACTGTACACTACAGGATAGTATAAACGTAACTTTTATCTGCGCTGGAAAACAATTCAGTGGCTTGCTTTATTGGCATCTGCTGTTTATTATGGTGGTCTGGAACTGAACACACAACATCAACAAGGAATGCCTGTATAAGAAAAGGGATGAGAACAGAATCTACTTAGGTGTCGAAGAGTGTGTCTGGAATAAGACTACAGTAGAATGAAGAGGGTGAAATGGATGGGCTTTGAAATCAGACCAATTTGGGTTTAAATTCTGGCCTTGTGATTCATTAGCTGAGTGACCTTCAGCAAAGTCATTTCACCTCTCTGAGCCTTCCTTTCCTCAGCTGTACAAATGGAGATACTGCCTACCTCACCTGGTTTTACACACATGCACACACAAACATACACATTATATATATTGCAACATTTACTAAAAGCTCATAAATAGTACCAATTTAATAGTACTAATTTCAATGGTACCAAATTAAATGATTTGGTTACACAAAAGGGCAGGAGAGCAAAGCGAATTGTACATGCCCTAAAACAGGAAGAGAGAATAGAAAAACAATTTAAATCTTTACTGAAATGCATCAGCTAAGGAGGAATCCCACTGCATGGCACCTGGTCTCAACACTCGCTGTCATCTCTATTCCAAAGGCCCACATGTCCCAGTAATGGCAAAGGCATGTACATACACTCCCTCTCTTACCCTTCAAATCCTCCCAACTCTCCCTCACAATTTAGCCATGAAATTCTTATAGTTCTTTTATGATTATCTAACCTTGGTCAATATGGAAAAAAATCAAACGTCAAGATGTTTCCTACACAGCAAACACTTTTACAAAAGCTGAAGCCACAGTAAAACTGTGTTTGTCAGAAATTGCTGGTCTCCGGTGTTACATTTTGCTCTTCTAAGAAGACATTAAAACCACTGGGCCATTGAAAAGCAAGCCCCAGTTTCTAACACAGGCAGCTTAGAGTGAATCGACTCCAGTTCTATCATCAACCTTAGGGATGCTGAACAAGTGGAGCAAAGGAAGACAGACGTGTCAAGAGAACTGGGACTCGGTCTCCCAATATGCCCCCCCAACAAAACACAGTGTGACTGTGCAGGGAACGCTTGGAGACCCAGCTCAACTCCTCAGCTTCTTCCCAAGAAGAAACTGAAGCAGGAGCCCATCTGTGGCCCCAACCACAATGCACAGGGCAAAAGTACCAGTGCATCCTTCAAGGCCACAGCCATTGCAAGCGAGGACATCCTAGGTTCCAGGCTGAAGGACCCAGGTACTTACTGACACTATTCCGTATTTTTCCACTATTCTTCAGTGAACAGATGTCTGCCTTACACACCTGAGTACTTATGTCCACAGTCTCCATGAATGGGTTAGAGAGGATCAGCAGAGCGCCGTGGAAACACACAAGAGGGCAGTTAACACAAAAGCAATAGACTAGGAGGTGGGCAGATCAGGAGGTTTAGGGAAAGGAATATCAGAAGAACACGTCAGAATTCGTCATTCAGAGAAAGGAAGAAAAGCAATCGAAGCAGATGTAACAGCACGAGGGACGGCGGGAAGATGGGCGAACCATGGAGCATTAGGAACTGCAAGCAACTCAATATGCCTAGAGAATGGGGATGGAGAATTATGAACAAAACTACTGAGTATTTTAAGTAATAATATTCCCCTGAAACATAAAATACTGAATGCTAGAGTCAAATGAGAACATTTGGAGGGGACACGGGCTTAGATTTACTCCTCTAAGTTTCACGCAAGCTAAATTTTCAGTGTCTCCGTCAAAATTTAACATGTGCTATAGGTTCCAGACAATTGGCAGAATTACTGGCCACGCCAATAAATACAGTTTTGCTTGTCACAGAACAGCTTTGCGCACGCTGCCTGGCTCCCCCAGACCCACCTGACTCAGGCGACAGACCTTTCCCCATAGCAGAGAAAAGTCCATGTCGGAGGGCATGCTTCAGTTCTGCACATTTCAATGGAAAATAGGTAATTAAAAAATTATTCCTTCAATTATTGAGTGCAGGCAATACTGTTTGGATTGCCAAGATCTTAAAAGCACACTTACCTATATAAGCAGTCCATATAGTCTGCACCCTTGCTATATTCTTCCCAATACCTATGATACATAACAAGTACTTGTTCTTCTGCATCCAGAACTCTCTATATAAAGAGGAAAAATATTTTTACTTGGAAAGCACTAATCATTTTCATTGTAAACTATAAACCATATCAAAATTAATGTTCTAAAATAACTTACATAATTCACACATTAAAAATTACATCTATAAATTACATTTTAACTATCTTTAGTAAAAACGAAACAACTGAGAAAGCCTTAGATATGAAAGTGAAGCATCCCTAATAGAGAATAAAGTTTCACTCCCTAAGATAAAAGGACAAAATATAATAGTTTGATGCTGTCTTTGGACTAGAATATTAAGATCAGATTAAAATAGAACACAACTCTATTGTGTTCTATCTTGTTTCTTCAAATCCATTACTTTTTAAATGTTTTAAAAATTAACAGATAACATTGTACATATTCATCGTGTACAACATGATGTTTTAAAGTATATATGTATTATGGAATGGTTAAATCTAGCTATTCAACAAATGCATTATTTCATAGTCAAATCCATTTCTTTCGATCACCCTGAGTTAAGTATATCATCATTCCAAATTAAACTATTCACTTTTGTGCATAAGACTATTTATGGAAACTGATACCTTTTCCACGTTCTCCAAAATAAGTTGCTTTATATTTACTTAATAGAAAGCTATTATTTTTTGAAAACTGAAAATCTAACTGAAATCTCAGGTCTATTTTTAAAGGCAATACAGTCTAACAATAAAAATCCCTTGGACTGATATGCAGGAGATTTTAGGTTCTCTTACCTGAGTTCTGTCATTAATTGCCCACATGCCCTTAAGCAAGTCATGACCTCAATCTCCATTTAATTAATTCTCTGATGAAACAAATGCTTTTAAACTTGTAATCTTAACAACTAAGGCTTAGGGTGATAATAATAACCTATAAATAGCACTTTTTGCCTATCAAGTTGGTAAATAAATTAAAAAAGCAACCACTCAATAATGCTACGGAATAGGGCACCCTTCTGTGAGCTGCTGCTGCTGCTTGGATAAAACATAAACCTGGGGAACAACTTGTTAATATATGTGAAAAACAATAAAAATGTGTGTGACCCAGCAATTCCATGTCTAGGAATTTACCCTACAAAAAACTTGGTTACACAATAGTAATTTAGCTATAAGGATGTTCACCGAGTACTGTTTATAATAACAAATTATATAAATTGGAAAGAATCTACATGCTCAGCAATATGAGAGGATTTAAACAAATCACAGTATTTCATATAATGAAAAACTTTACAAATCACTGCCAGGATTGCAAATATCTATTTAATGACAATGAATACTTAATTACATAATTATTAAAAGCAAAAAGCAGATTATGAAAGTAAATAACACAACTTCATTTTGTAATAAAAAGTAGAAGTCTATACAAAGCAAGAATATGTAAAAGACATAAAATTATATATATATATTAATATGCACCAAAATAGATTTACCTAAGTATAGATATATCAAAAATATCAAGAGTGGTTATTTCTGAAGGTACGTTATGAGCAGTGCTTATTTTATTCTTTTTGCTAATTGGTATGTTCTGAATTATCTATAATGGTAACACAATACTAATGAAAAAAGTTCCCTCCCCCAACCAAATCAAATTTCCTTTTCACAGATGAAACAGCTTCAATTCTGTTAACTATGTAACAATTTATATAAGTTTTGCAATCTTTCATAAAACTGCTTCACAATAACACTTTGAAATCACAGAATTATACCAATGTTGATTTCTTAGTTTTAATAACTCTACCATTATTATGCAAGATGTTAAGAAGCTGGGTGAAAAGGGTATGAGAATTCGCTACACTATTTCTGCAACTTTCTATAAGTCTAAAAAATTCTGAAATTAAAAAAAAAATTTTTTTTTAAATCACACTTACAACTTAACCTAAAATACAAAACCAAAAAGTTTATAAATGTCTTACATAGTTATCAATTATGGTAGAACCAAATCTCACTAGCTTACAATGGCAGAACTTTAAATTAACGTATTAAACATTTTAAGACCACTTTAAAGTACATGCTATCAAAACCACTTTCATGAGGTGATAAACGCACACACTAGAACACTAAAATGTACATGCCATATACTATAAAAAGTAGAGCTCTTCCCTCAAATGTTTTAAGGGAAATATCACATGATCAACTGTGCCCTACTTATGGGTTCTTACCATTTTTAAAAGTATCTACAAAAAAAAAAATCTGACTTGGTGAGATCTGAAAAAGAAAAAAAAGAAAAAGTACTCCTGGCCACAGGCAGAGTTAGATTGGTTTATATAAATTGTGTTGTTTTATTCCCATTTAATAGATAAAGAAATTTAAAGCTCAGTCCATAAGACAGTTAAGTGGGCTGCCCATGGTCACAACAGCTAATAAACAGTACAGTCAAGATTCTATCCCGAGTAGGGCTTATTTAAAAAAAAAAAAAAATTCTAGTCCAGGCAATAAATTACCTCACCCAGTTCCTGATAAGCTCATTAGTCCAAATTAAGTTAAAAATGGTCTACAGCAAAATACATCCCTGGATTATGGATGAGATACCTTCCTGAGAACGACTGTAGGTCAGATTTGTATGTAACACGGATCCCTGATGAACAGTGCATATATGGCGGTAATAATAATAATAATAATACAATGGCTCATATGTGGTAATAATGCTGTGTAATACTGTAATAATAATATCCATGTATTGTAATAAGTTAGACGCTTTTTTAATTCCTAAGCTAATAGAAATCTTATTATTTTGATTTTCTATCCAAATCAATAATAACCTTTCCATTTCAGTAATTAATCCACTACACTTAACTGATGCTTTCATTGGAGCATTGCCTTTCACATGTTCCATTATTCTCACTTTATCTTTTAATATTGTTCCCTAGTCAAGCGACTGAAGCCTAATGCTCTCCCAGTGAATGATGGCATTGGCCTTTCTCTGAAGGTGTTTCCATTGCAATCACCTTTCTCTTCTCTGCAGGCTCACCTGCACTTGCAGTGGACTTTCGCTTTGGAGGCATGGTCATAGGGGTAAACACAGACTCACAAAGCCAAATAAAAAAGTTAAGATGAAAGTGATATTGTGTGCAAGCGACCATATATACAATGTGACCAGCTGCTAGCTTAAAGATGCCGCATCAGGCTGCGATCGGTGGCTCACGCCTGTAATCCTACCACTCTGGGAGGCCAAGGCAGGAGGATTTCTTGAACTCAGGAGTTCGAGACCAGCCTGAGCAAGAGTAAGACACTGTCTCTACTAAAAATAAAAAAATTATCCTGGCATGGTGGCACGCACCTATGGTCCCAGCTACTCAGGAAGCTGAGGCAGGAGAATCGCTTGAGTCCGGGAGTTTGAGGTTGCTGTGAGCTACGATGATGCCACTGCACGCTACCCTGGGCAACAGAATGAGACTGCCTCAAAAAAAAAAAAAAAAAAAAAAAAAAAAAAAAAAAAGCTGCACCAACAAACTGCTTATGCCACACAAATTTGCTTACATTCGTGGGAGAAACTATAACAGTTCCTGGATTATTAATCTGATTATTTAATTATAAATCATCCTTATGGGGAGCCTTGGGAGCCCGTTCGTAAGCATGGAACACCATAAGTCGGGTCGCCTGTAACCCAAGGACTGCCTCACCGCAAAATCCATACACAGATCAAGTTCATGGTGTTGCCTTTAAATACATGGCATACTGATCAAAATAACAGGTTACAGAGACCACTTTTATCATCATTTACCATTTCCCTTTTTAATTTTAGGTTTTTGGAAGCCTTCATATAGCATATGAAAAGACAGCTGAAAGACTGAAAACAATAAAGATAGACATTTATAAATACCATCAGAGGACACAGGAGTTTGCACTGGAAAACAGTGAACTATTAAAGTAACTATGCAGCTATAAACAGATTTATATCACTTATATATCATTTCTTACCTTGTGCAAATGCCGAACGTGATTTTCCAAAAAAATCTTAGTTTCTGTATAAAGTCTTTCTCCAAGGGGTTCAGGATAGGCCACACATAAAGCATAAATATCTCTAGTTATGTTATTAAGGTTTTCATATTCATTGGTGATATAATTTTAAAACAATGAGACTTAACTCATTTGGCATTAAATGAAAATTTTCATTTTTGTGGTTTAGGCTTGTAATAGACATAATATTGTCTCATATATATATATATATGACAAAAGTGAAATACATAACCATGCTTACTTTAAAAAGCACAATAAAATTCATTCATTTATTCATTCAACAAGTATTTATTGAAAATTATTTGAGTACCTATAAGAGAGGTTAAAATCCAGAGGGGGTTTCTGGAAAATCGAATTACCCAGAAACCTACAAAATAAGGTTCACGTAAGAATGGATATAAGCACAGTATCAACAAATGGCTAAGGAACATCAAAAGAGGCAGATATGTCTAAGCAATTCTGAAAAACAAAACAGAAAAATTACTCACTGGACACATTCTCCCAGTCACAGCATTCAAGGTATTCTACAACCTATCCACTGTCCTTCAGCATTTACTCTATTAGAAGAAATGTAGTATGAATAATAATAGTGATATCAACTAATCAATTAAGTTTTGAATACCATCACCAGCGGCAGACAAACTCTAATAGGAGTTGGAAGAAATGAGACCTAATTGAGACTTTACCTTTCACGGGCCACTGACCTTTTGTTTGTTTGTTTTGTAGAGAGAGGGTCTCCCTAGTTGCTCAGGCTGGTCTCAAACTACTGGCCTCAAGCAATTCTCCTGCCTTGGCCTCCCAAAGTGCTGGGATTACAGGCATGAGCCACTGCACTCAGCCATAACCAGGAATCTTAACCAAGTCTCTTAGCCTCTCTGGGGTGCCATTTCCCTTTTGTTTTTTATTTTAATATCCTGTGCTTTATCAAATTCTTTTAATACCTCCAAGGATTAAAAACATTATGCTAAGGATAAAAAGAGACTTAAGGCAACACCACTTTATGATCTTGGGACCAGATACAGTACGAGATAAGATCCTGGAGACTGTTTGACATGCTGCCTCCAATATGAAAATGCATTCTGGAGATAACAGCTCATTTGTCCCCATGAACACTGACACCTGAAGCCCATCTAGGTCAAAAACTCCTCATGGTTGTCTCTAAGATCGTTCCATGGCAGAGCTTTGGCATCCGATCAGTAGAACGACCACTACCAACGGCCCCCAAGGTAAACATAATAAACACTCCTCTGGCATCTCCAGCGTCCCTGTGAGACCCAAATAAGCTCATGTAGGTTAAAATGCTTCATAAACTACACATCACTAACCAAATCCAGACAATAAAGGACGTGAGCAATCTGAGACCAGCCTAAGGACGCAGATAGAAACTGAAAATAAAGTTAATTATTTAGGATGGAATCAAGTATTTATATTTAATTTAAAGATCAGGAAATATTACAAAATAAAAACATATACTTAAAAAATATATTGGAGTTGAGGTGCAGGTTCTTCCTCCTCTACATCCCCATAACATTTTATGTATTCTTCTATCAAACATATTTTATACGGTAGACATTATTTATACCTTTGCCATCCACACTAGCCTATTCTTATCAGCACTATATTCCCAGCTCCTAGGCACACAGTTCGTGGCATGTGACAGGCCCTTATTAAATGCTTGTTGAAGGCAGAGAGGTGGGAAGTCAATGTCACGTGCTCTACTTACCTAGTTCCCTACTCCACAGAGCAAGCGGCCCCCCACACGGGGTCACCATCTGGTAGACTTCAGCCAGACTTTTCCATCTTCTTTCTAAACCCTTTTCTTAATTATTTTTAATTATAGTGAGTAACTAATAAAACATCTTCGTATATGTATGTGTATATATATTTCTTCAACATACTACTGCATAAAAGCAAAGCAAAAAAATTCTTTAATATTAAAAAATAAAAAGAGTCAGGCAAAAAAAATCATCCATATAATGTAATACCACTGAGCCAGATTTTTTGTGGGAAAAAAATATACAATCAGAAAAAAAATATTAGATATTATTTTAAATGAACTTAGATATAATATGGAACCTTTATGAACTAAATTATCTAAGTAAAAGAGAACAGGCTATAAAACTGTTCACTAGCAATAACATAATACATTAAAATACTAACCTATATTACAAAGAAAGTAGAAATCTGAAT
The DNA here is from genome assembly GCF_020740605.2 of Lemur catta. NCBI lineage: Eukaryota > Metazoa > Chordata > Mammalia > Primates > Lemuridae > Lemur > Lemur catta. Next base: position 138,188,932 of record NC_059128.1, on the reverse strand, counting down.
ATACACCACCTAAGAAAGAAGAATTTAAAAAATTTCTCGTATATAAACTGTACAGAAGATTGGTTTGGTGGAAGAGAGAGGGAGCAAGGCATCGGTAGAGAAGAAAGGCGCTTCAAAATAATGTTATTTGAAAACCTGGATACAGCCTGGAGTCCCTGCAGTTTTCAACTATAAATTCTTTTTATTTTTTTAAAAAAAACCTAGGGCTGGGCGTGGGGGCACACGCCTGTAGTCCTAGCTACTCAGGAGGCTGAGGCAGGAGGATCACTTGAGCTCAGGAGTTTGAGGTTACAGTGAGCTATGATGATGCCATGGCACTCTACCTAGGGCAACACAGCAAGACTCTGTCTCAAAAAAAAAGTCCTAATTTACTACATAATTTAAATCCCCTAAGGGCTTTTGTTTTGTTTCATCATAGAGATTTATATTATTCAAACTCAATTATTCACCACAAACTTACCCTGGTAAAATCAGACATAAAAAAGTTGCCAGGCTGGGCGCGGTGGCTCACACTTGTAATCCTAGCACTCTGGGAGGCCGACACGGGTGGATCGCTCAAGGTCAGGAGTTAGAGACCAGCCTCAGCAAGAGCGAGACCCCGTCTCTACTAAAACAATAGAAAGAAATTATCTGTCCAACTAAAAATATATATAGAAAAAATTAGCCAGGCATAGTGGTGCATGCCTGAAGTCCCAGCTACCCGGGAGGCTGAGGCAGTAGGGTCGCTGAAGCCCAGGAGTTTGAGGTTGCTGTGAGCTAGGCTGACACCACGGCACTCACTCTAGCCTGGGCAACAAAGCAAGAGTGTGCCTCAAAAAATAAATTAATTAAAAAAAAAAAAAAGTTGCCAGAATAAGGGGGAACTAGGGGTGCTTCTGGGATGCTCAGAGTGTTCTATTTATTGGACACATAGGTGTATTCATGTTGTGAGAATTCATCTTTGGGCAAAATCACAAAGAAAAGGAGGGAATTTTACTTTAGAACCAATAGTAACATAGCCCTTTATTTTTCAAAACAAAATTTAAAACAAGGGATTCCATTCTTTAATTTTACTTTTTTTGTGCATATTTTTTATTTTGTGGGAATTCATGATCAGGTTAAGAATAACTAATCTATCTTAGATGATTCAAATAAATAGGGGTCACTTTCCAGGGAAGTCATCCATTTCAAGACCACTTATAAACCAAGCAATTAACTATATATTCTGTACAGCAATAAAGAATGTATTAATCTTTTCTTTTTCTTTACCTCGTGCTCATTTTCCATCTTCTTGTAATCTTCTACAATGAACTCCTTGCTTCCCTCTCTGATTAGGTAAAATATCCTTAAAAGCACTTAAGTACTTGCCTAGCCCAACCTCATTCACAAACAAGTAGCCTTTAACACTTTTTCAACTTTTATTAAGATTCCTGCCCCAGGCTGGGCGAGGTGGCTCACGCCTATAATCCTAGCACTCTGGGAGGCCGAGGCTGGAGGATCATTTGAGCTCAGGAGTTCGAGACCAGCCTGAACAAGAGTGAGACCCCATCTCTACTAAAAATAGAAAGAAATTATATGGACAACTAAAAAAATACATATAAAATTAGCCAGGCATGGTGGCACATGCCTGTAGTCCCAGCTACTCGGGAGGCTGAGGCAGTAGGATCGCTTTAGCTCAGGAGTTTGAGGTTGCTGTGAGCTAGGCTGACGCCACGGCACTCTAGCCAGGGCAACAGAGTGAGACTCCGTCTCAAAAAAAAAAAAGATTCCTGCCCCAAATCAATCCATAATGTTCCACAGAAAAATTAGCTACCTAATTTAAAAGACTAATTCAATACTAAGTTCTTGAAAGGCAGAATCCATATAAATTATCCTCTGCATAGACTGGAAAGCACAGGGGTTAGATGTTTAAAATCTAGTATTCAAGTCTTTGCTCTCTCAATTACTACCTGCACGAAGCTGGGCAAGTCTGTTTACCTCTGAGATCAGTTTCCTCATCTGTTACATAAAGAGGAGGAATTATATCTGCCCCAGTGATCTGATAGGCTTGTTTGAGGTATCAAATAACACAAAAAATGTAAAAGATCTTTGCAAATTATGAAGCCTTCAAAAATGTTAGCATCAGTTTATGTATCTTCAGTGCCCAGAACATAGGTAGCCTAATAAATGTTCTTCACTGACAATTGCAGTTGTGATCAGTTAAGTGGTTCCCTGTTGGTCTAAAAGAACTTCACTGTTCTGGCATCAACACTCAGCTTAATATTAACAACTAGTTAGGCACTGAGAGCAAGCTGAATCACTGTCTTATGAAATCAGAGCATTTCTAAAGAATGTACGCCCTACACAATGAGGGCAACACTTCTTTAGCCCCAGAAGACTGCTACAAGCGGGCAGCGCTAGTTAGGTCTGGCAGACTGCTGTCATGTAAGAATGAAGGACACCAGGCTTCAGAGCATCCTATAGAAAGCACAAATCTGCATTTTTACATAAAATAGCCAGATTTTACAGACAATCTAATTAAAAAGCATGTTTCCATCCCAGTCATTGAACTTGCTGCTCACCCTCCGCCTAGAGCACTCTGTCCCCAGAATCTGCAGGGCTTGTTCTCTCACTTGGTTCCAGTCTCTGCTCAAATGTCACCACCCTCAGGAAGCCTTCCTTGACTGACTGCATACATGTACTCCAAGCCTTCACCACCCCCTGACCCTGCTTTAAGATACTAAGTACTCAATAAATATTTGTTGAATGAAAAGTTATCAAAACTTGACTGCCACAAGAGGTGATGGACTTGGATATATAAATAATAATATATTTGAAAATACTTACGCTGGAAAGTTCTTCTATTTATACAAGCTTAAACCTGTACTTCCTTTTCAACAAGTTTATCAATTCTAGAACAATGATCCAAGCTGCAACTAAAAGGATACGAGAAGCGATCGTTCCACGTTGCTCTTTCGACGTATTCCAACATGACAACAGCTTTGATAGTAGTTAATAGTTTGTTCCATGTTTCATCAAAATCTACTACTCTTGGTTTCAAAGACATTGTGCAAGATTAGTGTTGAATCTGTCAATCAAAAACAATAACAACGTTAGAATGAATTCCACAAGCTTGGTTAATTGCATTTAAAGCACCATGTACTTAAATAGCATGACATATGAAAGGAATAAGAACAGAACCTGGCACATACTAAGAACACTGATTACCATCTTTTCATAACTACCTGGACAAGACATTTCAGACTATTTACATTCATTACAAATTCTAGGAAATGGAAAGCTTTTAGTAAAATTATTTATGATCAAGGGTGTCATTTCAAAGATTTATAAGCCTCCCTTAATATGTTGAGGGAAAGAAGCAGGGACCCAGTTAATCAAAGAGCAAAATCCCACCACGGGAAACATGTAGGACACTCACAAAAAGGTTTTGGTCTCAAATCCTTGTCATTGGCACTCCTTAAACTCGAGAAAGAGCAAAGGAATAAGAAAAGACACAAGAAAATGAAAGGGTTTATCTTCCTGGAGCATCAGTTTTGGTAAAAGATTAAGGAGGAAATTTACATTTATATTAAAATACATGGTGAACTATAAGTAGAATACAAAATTCACATGACCTTTTAAGATAAAAAATTAAAGATATCAAAGAAATGTCTGGTTCACAGCACAGAGCTTTAGGCTCCTTCTCAGATTCTTGGGGTATATGCAACCCAACTCTCTAACGAGAAGCACAGCTCTAGCATTGAACCCCTGGCTCCAGTGAACTTGACGGGACTTTACTGGAGCTAAAAGACTCCTCCTGCCTAGCAGACAAGTTCCACTTAGGAATTAGCTAGTTTCCAGAACAGGGTCCCAAGGTTATAGAAACTTGGTTCAAGCTAGATTCTAAATCTTTCTCAACATCACACTGGAATAGAATTAAAAGAGAAACTTTCTAAGTTAAATTGAATTGCACAAGGGAATGCTTTTCTGGCACATGTTTTAACATCCTCCAGAGTCTCCCCTTATTCCAGGACTGCAAAGCACCAACCTAGTCTGTAGCCAAGGCCAAGCAAGGATGAAATCTCTTTTCTCTTGGCTCCCACAGTGGGGAATAAAGAGACAAAACAATGGGGAGGAGGGAATGAGGCATAAAGAGCAAAGGAGATAGGCAGAGGGCAGCTACCCCACCAGCTCAAAACACCAGAGGTCTTTCTGTCCTGAGAACTCAAGAGGAGCCCCAGGAATAGCCCCATGGAAAAAAAGGAAAAAATTTAAAAAAATCAGAGAAAAGTCAAATATCCAAATAAGGGTATGCCACACTGAATCAACACTCTCTTTCCTCGACATACCACAGGCTCAACCTCTGATCTTCAACTCCTTCCAGAACCATCTAGAATGGATTAGCAGTCATTTCTCTGTGCAAAGGTGGGGTGGGGGAGGTTAGAGTACCCACCAATTTTCCTTAGCTCTAAATCAGGAATAAACTGTAACTCCTTCTCTCCCTTATTCACCACATCCTGTCCAACTACTGTGTCCCTGAGTCTTTCCTGAATCCATGCATTCCTGTGTGACCCCACAAATGCTCTGGGTTCAGTCCCTCGGCAGAAATAACAGCTGTTACATTCATACAGTGTTTATTCTAAGTGCATTGTATGAGCTCATTTAATCCTCCCAACAACGTGACAGGTAGGTCCCACTGTTCTCCCCATTTTCTTTCTTTTTTTTTTTTGAGACAGAGTCTCACTTTGTTTCCCGGGCTAGAGTGAGTGCCGTGGCGTCAGCCTAGCTCACAGCAACCTCAAACTCCTGGGCTTAAGCGATCCTCCTGCCTCAGCCTCCCGAGTAGCTGGGACTACAGGCATGCACCACCATGCCCAGCTAATTTTTTCTATATATATTTTTAGTTGGCCAGATAATTTCTTTCTATTTTTAGTAGAGACGGGGTCTCGCTCTTGCTCAGGCTGGTCTCGAACTCCTGACCTGGAGCGATCCACCTGCCTCGGCCTCCCAGAGTGCTAGGATTACAGGCGTGAGCCACCGCGCCCGGCCTGTTCTCCCCATTTTCTAGGTAAGAAAACCAAGTCACAGGGTGATTAAGAAACTTGCTTAGGCCAGGCGTGGTGGCTAATGCCTGGAATCTCAGCTCGTTGGGAGGACTGCTTGAGGCCAGGAGTTCAATACCAGCCTAGGCAACATAGTGAGTTTGTACAAAAACTAAAAAAAAAAATTATCCAGGCATAGTGGCTCAAGCCCGTAGTATCAGCTACTCGGGGGGGGGGGGGGGGGGCCTGAAGCAGGAGGATGACTTGAGCCCAGGAGGCTGAGCACACAGTGAGCTATGATGACGCCACTGCACTGTAGTCCAGGCAAGAGAGTGAGACTCTGTCTCTAAAATATAAATAAGTAAAGTAAATAAATACTTATTGAATGAATGAATGGAACAGTTGAACTTTTCAGGGGAAGAAAGAATTTGGGTGTCCAAAGGAACAACCCGGTCTCAAAAAAGTAAAATAAAACAATGATGTTTCTTCTGAGAAGATGCAGTAGAACAGAAAGAAGAAAGAAAATTAAGTTGTTCTCTGCTTCCATATCTGAAGGGGGGGGGGGAGAAAGAAACTTGCTTAAGGTCACAGAGCCGCGTAATGGTGGCAACAGGACTGAGAGCCACGCGGAGCCTGTGCTCCACCGCTAAGTGCAAGTGCACTGCCCTGCTAACACTGTCAGTGACTTTTCACTCTTTGCCAGACACCGTTCTAGGTTCAGATACAGTGGCCAAAAAACAAAGTTTTTGACCTCAAGATTAGAATCCTGGATCGTGCCCTTACCAAAAGATGTAAAAGAATATATGTTTTGATAGGGGCAAATCAAAAAGTTGACCACGTCACTCTTGCATTTTAAAGCTGTCTAATGTTTCCTACTGCAGACAGCATTCGGTTTAGGCTCATTCATGACGTGGCACCAGACTAAAGCACTTCTCCGGCTTCTTCTTCTCACAGTCTCTCTTCCTTGACCTCATAATCCAGTAACTTCTCTCTGCTTAGAGCTCACTGAACACAGCAGCCTGATTCCTCCATCTGCCTTTACTCATTATTTTCTCTGCCTAAAATGCTTCCCTTTTCCTCAACTGCTCCTCCCACCCATTTACCAAACTCCTACTGATGTAGCCTTGCTCCAGATACACCTGCTTTTAAGAAACTCTCTTGACCCATTTAAGCTAGGTGAGGTGCCCTATCTTAGGTATTACCCTAGAACTCCATGCTCACCTCTATTAGAGCATTTAATCATTCTGAACTGGAATTATCTGTTTCTTGAGAGTGAGGACTATTTTATGGCTGTATACCAAAGAGCTGACAACATCCCTCCCCATTCGTTTTCCCCTCTTATGAAGTTGCAATCATATCATACACACACTGGTAAATTAGTCTAATGGTTGGACAGACTGCCTTGTAGCTTTATGGAATCATACTGACACCGACTTCTCTGCTGAGACCAATAGATTTATGGTAGGATGGGTACAAAAATGCAGTGATAATCCACGTTTGGATGGATGGAAAATCCGGAAGCCAAAGTGAGAGATACACTGGCCTAGAAAAACACACCAAAATCTGACAAACCAATGCAGAAAGTATGCTGAAATGGTCTATTACAGTCTCTGCTTGCCCAGTGGAAAGCTCAGATAACTATTAATAAAAAACATAAGTGTCTTCATTTTCTTGAAATTGTTTAAATGATAACATATTCATGGAGGGTTTACATAAGGACATGAAAGAAGGCAAAGAAACAAACGGGACCACAACTGCTGCACTGTTTTCTACCTCCCAAACTGTCAAACAACTCATAAAAATATACGAGTTTTGCTCTTCATTCCTGCACATTCCTAGGGATTCCCAGCACCCCTCCATTAGATTGTGTCCCATCAATTATCTGCAAAGTTCAAGCCTCACATTACCATAATCACTTTTAGCTTTCTTCTGAGTTCCACTCTTGCAATGATGGGGCTTTTAGCACTTAGGTACGTAGGGACAGACAGTGTCTAGGGCCCCTGAGAGTTACAGGCTCCAAAAATAAAATATAGGCTCCAAATTTTTTAAAAATTTCAAAATAAAAATTAAAATTGAATTGCCTGTTACAGAAAACACTACCAGCATTAATAATAAATATAGTTGTGAAATTTTCATTACATATGAGAACACTCGTACAATAGATTTTCTCACAGCACCATTTCTAAATATGTGTGACTGTTGATAACAGTAAACTAAATAATTACAAAAGTGAACTATATAAACATAGTTACCATATGCCCCAGCAATTCCATTCCTAGGGATATACCCAAGAGAAACGAAAACATGTCCACACAAAAATTGGTACACAAATGTTCACAGCAGCATTATCCATAAAAGCCAAAAAGTAGAAAGAACTCAAGTGTATCACCCGATAAATGAACAAATAAAATGCATTATAGCCTTAAAATGAATTATTATTCAGCAATACAAGGAACTGAAGTACTGATATACACTACAAGAATGAACCTCAAAAACATTATACTAAGTGAATGAAGTAGGTCACAAAAGACCACATATTGTAGGATTCTCTTTATATGCAATACCCAGAATAAGCAAATCTATAGAGACAGAAAGTAGATTAGTGGTTGCCTAGGGAACTTGGGAGGGAAATGGGAAGTGACTGCTAATGGATGAAAATGTTCTAAAATTGATTGTCATGATAGTTGCACAGCTCTGTGAATATACTAAAAACCACTGAACTGTCCACTTCAAATGGGGAAATTGAACGGTATATGAAGTATATCTCAATAAAGCTGCTATACATTTAAAAAGTAAATTATAAAAATCCTACCAAAAATTTCAGAGTAATTTAAGGGGGACAGAGGGGAGAACAGGCACATTCACATCGCTGCACAGCATAAAATTCTGAAATCTCAGTCTCTCTCCCACTCCTACACCACCTGGCTACCAGCTTCCACTGCCAGAGGCAATAAATGTTATATGTCCCTGGGAGTATTTTATACATATGGTTTGTTATCCCCCTTTGACATAAATAATATATACAATCTTTTTTTACATAAATGGCGTACTATTCACATTGTTACATACTTTGCTTTTTTTTCTTAAGAGTATATTCGGTAAAGCATTCCATATTAATACACAAAGCTTTGATCTTACAGCATTTCATTGTATATGTTTGATATGATATGATGAGTGCCTAGTTTAATACCAGTAATTTTAAGTTAAATGGTTTTTAAAATGTTATTAGTAAACTCATTTCACAATAACTTTAATAAGGTTTTCATTTAAAGTTTTGATAACAAAAAGTCACAATGGCTATACATATTTACTGATAAGAAAAAGAAATTGCAGTGATTGTATCATTATGTTCAACTACCATTTATTGAAGGCCTTCTGCATGCCTACTATGCAATACATATTATATATACAAGCATTGCTAACCCTCTCAAACCTGCAAATCAGCAAAATGAATACTGTAGAAAACTCTACTGGATAACCAATAAACTGCATGTATACAAGAGAGACAAGAGACAGAGAGAGATGGATGGGCAATCAAATTAAGAGACTAAAAAAGTGTGTTAATCAATCACTGTAATTGAGCTTATTTGAATCCAGATTTAAACACTTTCTCGAACTGACATATGGGCCAGGCATGGTGGGTCACGCCTGTAACCCCAGCCCTTTGGGAGGCTGAGGCAGGAGGATTGCTTGAGCCCGGGAATTTGAGGTTACGGTGAACTAAACACTCCAGCCTGGGAGACGGAGCAAGATCTTGTCTCAAAAATGAAAAATTAAAAATAAAAAAAAAAACCTGATACATGATATCTTGGGAAATTTGAACAATGATAGAATATTTGATGGCCCTAAGGAATTTTTATAATTTTTATGAAAATTTTAGTGAGTTTTTAAAAAATGAGAACCCCTTTATCTATGAGACATTCTAAAATATTTACAGATGTAGTGAGATATACTTTCTGAAATCTTCAAAATTAAACTGCTTGCTCATGTGTTGATAGTTATTGAGAATGAATGACAAGGACATCGGGGCATATTATATTATTCATTTTTTATATATATTTTTACAATTTTCCAGAGTAAAACAGTAAAAGCCCTGGTGCAGTGGCTCATGCCTGTAATCCTAACACTCTGGGAGTCCAAGATGTGAGGATCAGTGGAGCTCAGGAGTTCCAGACCAGCCTGAGCAAGAGCGAGACCTGTCTCTACTAAACATAGAAAAATTAGCCAGGCATGGTGGTACACGCCTGCAGTCCCAGCTACTCGGGAGGCTGAGGCAGGAGGATCGCTCGAGCCCAGGAGTTGAAGGTTGTGGTGAGCTAAGCTGACGCCACAGCACTCTAGCCAGGGCAACAGAGTAAGACTCTGTCTCCAAAAAAAAAAAAACAAAACTGGAAACAACCCAAATGCCCACCAGCTGGTGAATGGGATTAAGCAAAGAAAAACAAAGTGTGGTGCACTCACACAATGGTGTACTGCTCAGCAATAAAATGGAACAAATTACTGATATATGGAACAGTATGAATGACTCTCAAACGCACCACGCTAAGTGAAAGAAGGCAGACTCATTAGCTACATATTCCAGGGTTCAATTTATATGACTTTCTGGAAAAGGCAAAAGATAGCATTGGTTGTGAGAGGCTTAGGATGGGTGGAGGACACAACTACAAAGGAACACTAGGAAACTTGTGGGGTAATGAAATATTCTAAGTCTTGACTGTCCATGCCACCGGCCATTAGTCACTTCAGAAGCAATTTTGCTTATCAGATCAAGTTCTCACACTACTCTTATCAGCTTGAAGTTTAATGTCTTTTTCCCTTGTTTTCTCATTTTCAAAAAAAAAAAAAAATAATAATAATCCAATCAAGAAATTTAAGAAACTGGCGTGGTGGCTCATGCCTGTGATCCTAGCACTCTGGGAGAGTAGAGAGACCCCATCTCTACTAAAAATAGAAAGAAATTAAGTGGACAACTGAGAATATATAGAAAAAATTAGCCGGGCATGGTGGTGCATGCCTGTAGTCCCAGCTACTCGGGAGGCTGAGGCAGGAGGATCGCTTGAGCCCAGGAATTTGAGGTTGCTGTGAGCTAGGCTGACACCACGGCACTGTAGCCTGGGCAAAAGAGTGAGACTCTATCTCAAAAAAAAAAAAAAAAAAAAAAAACTGAACAAAACCTAGGAAAAACTCTTTCAGATGTTGGTCTAGGCAAAGAATTCATATAAGACCTCAAAAGTACAGGCAACAAAAACAAAAATAGACAAATGGAACTTAATTAAACTACAAAGCTGCTGCACAACAAAAGAAATAATCAACAGAGTGAAGAGACAATCTGTAGAATGGGAGAAAATATCTGCAAACTATACATCCAACAGGGGACTAATATCCAGAATTTAAGTAACTCAAACAACTCAAGACAAAAAGAACAAATAACCCCATTAAAAAATGCATTAAGGATATGAATAAACATTTTTCAAAAGAAGACAAATGGCTAACAATCATATTAAAAAATGTTCAACATCACTAATCATCAGAGAAATGCCAACTAAAACCACAATGAGATGTCATCTTATACCAATCAGAATGGCTATTATTAAAAAGACAAAACAGATGGATTGGTGAGTATGCAGAGAAAAGGGAACTCTTACATACTGTTGGTGGGAATGTAAATTCGTGCAACCTCTATGGAAAACAGCATGGAGATTTCTCAAAGAACTAAAAATAGAACTAACATATGATCCAGCAATCCCACTTCTGGGTATCTATCCCAAAGGAAAAGAAATCATTGTATGAAAAAGATGCCTGTACTCATATGTTTATCACAGCATTATTCACAATAGCAAAGATATGCAATCAATTTAAGTGTCCATCAACAGAGGACTGGATTAAAAAATGTGATATGTATATATATATGCACACACACACAATGGAATACTATTCAGCTGTAAAAAAAAAGAATGAAATCGTGTCTTTTGCAGCAACATACGTGGAACTGGAGGCCATTATCTTAAGTGAAACAACTCAGACACAGAAAGACAAATAGTGCATGGTCTCACTTGTAAGTGGGAGCTAAATAATGTGTATACATGGAAGCAGAGTGTGGATCAATGGACAACAGAGACTCAGTGGGGTTGGGGGGAGAATGATAGGAGGTTGCTTGGTGTGTACCATGTGCATTGCTTAAGTGATGTATGCATTGAAGGCCCTGACTTCACCACAATGAAATATATCAATATAGCAAAATTGCACTTGTACCCCATGAATATATACAAATGGAAAATAAATGGGGGGAAAAGATGCTGAACGTCACAAGTCATTAGTGAAATGCAAATCAAAACACAATGAGATACCACTTCATACCCAGTAGGATAGCCATAATTTTTTTAAAAAATGGAAAACACCAAATTTTACCAGGATATAGAGAAATTGAAACCATATCCACTGCTGGTGAAAATGTAAAATGGTGCACCCACTTTGGAAAACAGTGTAGGGGTTCCCTCAAAAAGCTAAACACAGAATTACCTTATGATCCAGCAATTGCTCTCCTAGATATATTCCCAAAGGAACTGAAAGCAGGTATTAAAACAGATACGCATGCACCAATGTTCATTCAACATTATTCACAATACCTAAAAGATTGGAAACAACCCAAGTGCCCATCAACAGATGAATGGATAAGCAAAATGTGGTATGTATATACAATGAAATATTATTCAACCATAAAAGTGTAAAGTTCTAATACAAGCTACAACATGGATAAACCTTAAAGACATTATGTGAAGTCAAATAAATAGTGGACATGTATTTTATGATCCTACTTACATGAGGTACTTACAATAGGCAAATTCATAAGGACAGAAAGTAGATTAGAGGACATCAGGTGCTGGGGGAGGGGAAATGGGGAGCTACTGCTTAATGGTTGCAGAGTTTTTGTTTGTAGTAATGAAAAAGTTCTATAAATAGTGGTGATGGTCATGATGGAATTGCAATTAATGGCACTGATCTGTCCATTTAAAGATGGTTAAAACAGTAAATTCTATGTTATGTATTAAACATATTTTACTGCAATAAAAAAATACCTCCCCCCAAATACTGTTCTTAGTCTAAGTGCTTAAAACCTAGATCACACATACAACACATAAGAGAAAGTATCTAAACCTCAGTGCAAAGTGCTTTCTAAAAAATTTTAAACGAGTGCTTACTAATCAAAACAATACATGGAACTACAAAGACAAAATATCATTATTTTTGGTTCAGTTAGACTTCTTTCGAATAAAAGAGAAATATTTTAAGATAGCTTAAAATTTTTCTTTAAGGGGCCGGGTGCAGTGGCTCATGCTGTAATCCTAGCCCTCTGGGAGGCCGAGGCGGGTGGATTGCTCGAGGTCAGGAGTTCGAGACCAGCCTGAGCGAGACCCCATCTCTACTAAAAATAGAAATAAATTATCTGGCCAACTAAAAAATATATATAGAAAAAATTAGCTGGGCATGGTGGTGCATGCCTGTGGTCCCAGCTACTCGGGAGGCTGAGGCAGGAGGATCGCTTAAGCCCAGGAGTCTGAGGTTGCTGTGAGCTAGGCTGACGCCACGGCACTCACTCTAGCCCGGGCAACAGAGTGAGACTCTGTCTCAAAAAAAAAAAAAAAAAAATTTTTTTCTTTAAGGTTTGGGACTACCTGGGGATCTTTTTCTTGTTGTCACAGTATTCATTATTTTGCTAACTTTACAGTACTTACATGATTACTATGATTATCAGAAAGGTATCTTCTATTTCCCACTGTCAGAAAATAGTTATAAATAAAGAGGGAAGGCTAGCATAAACCCTATGGTATTGGATTGGAATCAAAGGTATCAGTTATGAACTCATGGTTGTGAATACACACATACAGATAAAAAGATACAGAAATAAATACAGATGTTTGTGTATGCATGGACTAGCACACATACATGTATTCCTAGCTCTGTCCATTGAAAAGGACCTAGGAGCAATGACACCCCAGTGGAAATGAGCACACATAGAATCCAGATCTTGGTTTCTAAATGTCATTCTCTAATAAAAGGAACCAGAGCTCCTGGGGAAAGTGTCTGATTCCAAAGCTGCAACAGGAAAAATACAAGTTGAGCCTAGAATATTTATAATACCAGAAAACATGAGGTGCTTTCCTAAAAATATGAGGATGGGGGCATGATGAAAAGATAAAGAGCCAAATTAAAGGTGAAATCTGGAACAATTTGGGCAACAAAATAAATATTGATAGTATTAGATTATATTCCACAGATAAAATATTTAATAAATGTCTACAACTCAATACTGATAAAAACAAATTATTGAAAAAATAAGTGCAGACAAGGGATAGCTCTTCCTTATAGATGAATTCCAATTAATAAATGTAGAAGCAGGCCAGGCGTGGTGGCTCATGCCTGTAATCCTAGCACTCTGGGAAGCTAAGGCGGATGGATTGTTTGAGCTCAGGAGTTCGAGACCAGCCTGAGCAAGAATGAGACCCTGTCTCTACTAAAAAATAGGAAGAAATTATATGGACAACTAAAAATATATATAGAAAAATTAGCCAGGCATGGTGGCACAGGCCTGTAGTCCCAGCTACTAGGGAGGCTGAGGCAGGAGGATTGCTTGAGCCCAGGAGTTTGAGGTTGCTGTGAGCTAGGCTGACGCCACAGCACTCACTCTAGCCTGGGCAACAGAGTGAGACTCTGTCTCAAAAAAAATAAATAAATAAATGTAGAAGCAATGAGAAGAACACAAAATTACCATTAACCAAACATCACAGTAATAACTGTTGTAGGCAAGATCCACCAAACACTGCTAAAGTCAGTAGGCAAAAGTTTGAGGAGAACAGGATATCTGCAAAGTTCCAAAGAATCTGTCCAAGATATCTATTAATTATAAAGTGAAAAATAGTAACATCACAAGTAGAGAAATGTGGCAGCTACCACCTTAACCAAATGAGAGTTAACATCTCTAATAGGATATACTGACATCTGTCCCCTGTGGTATGACGCATTGAGAACTCTAGATCACTTGCATAGTAATTTTGCCAAAAATACATAATGTCAATCTAAACATGAGAAAATAGCAGACAAACCCAAATTGGGGGACATTCTACAAAATAAGTGACCACACTCATCACAACTGTGAAGGTCATGAAAGAGAAAAAGATCACAGATCAGAAGTCACTAAGGAACCACAATAACTAAATGCAATCCCTGATGCTGGACAGAATCTTAAATGGAAAATGGACATTAGTGGACAAACTAGTGAAATTCAAACAAGGTCTGCAGTTTAGTTAACAGCATCAAACCCATGTTAATTTCCTGGTTATGCTTATCTAAGCTGTTAACATTAGGAAAAGCTGGGTGAAGGATATACCCAAGCTTTCTTCTTGCAATTTTTCTGTAAGTCTAAAACTATTTCAAAATTTTAAAAAAATTAAGTATTCTGTGCCTTCTTTCCTTCAACCAAATTAAACCAAAGCTGAGAAACTCAAATATTTACATAGGGTAACTCCAACATTTCATTCTTTGAAAAGCAACTTTCATTACAAGACTTAAATCACTGAGTTACTAGATACTTATTAAATATTTACTATATTCTAGATCTCTACCAGGGCCTAGAGATGTAACCTTCAAGAAGCTTACAGCTGATAAGAAAACCAAAAATGATAAACTGTCAATCTCATCAATGAAAAATTCTGACACACACAATTAGGCTATAATTCAATGATTAAATAACAGTAACATCTTTATAATGTTCAAGTATATAAAGAAAATCCTTTAGATAACTAAAATCTTCAAGTAGAACATTTATACCTACACTTACAGAGTTTATATAAACCTCACAAACTACATATATTTCATATGGTTGTCTTATATGTAGTAATTAGTGTCTAACGCTTCACAAAGTTCTATTAAATATTTTCTATCAAAGATTACATTTCTCTGACCTAGAAACCAGCTGCTTACGTTAATCCTACGCAAAAAAGAATTTTCCAAAAGAGAGGTAATGATAACAAAAATAACGAAAACTCAAACAGAACTAAACAGTTCTTAAATCAAGAATAATCTCCCCTTTTTGGTCCCTTCCTTTTGCTCTCCCTTTGCTGCGACAATGAGTCCAGTCCTCATCTGTGGCGTATGTGTCATGCTCTGTAAACCTATATCTTGCTCTTGCCCTGTCTTTCTCTCCTCAATCATTTTCGTGTTTGCCTTAAAAAAAAAAAAAAATCTCAAAAAACAGGTAGATCAATTTACACAGAAAGTATCTGGCTAAAGATAGCTAACGAAAAATCAAAATGTCAACCAATATCGAATGTATTATAAATTCAGTAGAAAATACAATGCAAGTCTGGATTTTTAATTCTTCAAAATAATAAAGCTTAAAGCAAGAAAAAATATTCCACCTCCTTTCTTCCAAATGACTCAACCAGCAGGGTTCAACTGCACCCTAAAAGTCACTGTAGATCTAACATCATAACACTACTTGTTGTCTCAAAACTTTTAAGAATCAAAGGAGTATCTCCAATAAGTCTTTCCCAATTAAAAGCCAAATACAAACTAGATGAATCTATATATTCCTTAAGATAGTAACACAAGGATTATGCTAACATCTGCAATTTAACAGCTACATTACTGTTAAGATTCGAACCCAGGCAAAGAGCCAGATCACTCTGAGTGGATATTCTGATTAACTGATTACTAAGAGAAGATTCGTCATACATCTCTAGTATCAATAACTTGTTATGAATCTCACGATAGCATTCCAAATTTCTGCTTGTTTTTCCAAGATTTAACATGAGCCAGCCATAAGCTTTATAATATTCAGATTCGAGGGCTGATTCTGTCATCAATTTATTAAACTTAACTGATAGTGCATACATGGAAACATTGCTTTCGATCATAACCAAACATTTTTCCAGCATATACAAAGAACAGGCAGATAAGATGAAACACAAAAGAAACAGTGCAAACTTTTGTAAAAAGTCTCACAAAGAAAAACAGCTCTTTAAACAACTCCACATCTGTAGATCAAAAACTCAGAGGGCAGAGCCAAATCAGAAGATGCTACAGTATTCCATGGTTTTCTCTTCTTTCTACATTCTCTCTTTAGGTGTTCTCATCCTGTTTCACAACTTAAATACTACATAATACTCTGAAAAATACAAGGTATCAAAGCAGGCAAAGTATGCTATCATTTCTGCAAAATGGGGAGAATAATATAAATACATTTGCTTATACGTGCACAAAATATTTCTTAGAAGGATAGGTAAGAAACAGCTAACACTGGCTCGAAGGAAAACTGGGTGACAAGGGACAAGAAGTGGAGGGAGATTTTAATTCTATTCCCTATTGGACATTTTAAGTTTTGAACCATGTGAATACAGTTTTTATTCAAAATGTAAGTATAGTGTATCAATAAATAAACGTGATGACTCTCCATCTCCATCTTTCTCTCCCCACTAGAATTTAAGTTCCATGAAGGCAGAGATTTTTGTCCATTTTTTCACCACTACCCACCCTGTCTGGTCTAACCCCGATGCTTGAGAACATTTGTTGAATGACTGAATGACTCCTTGACCTCTCCGCTAATTCTAGACTTGTATATTCAATTGCCTACTTCTTTCTCACCTCCACTTGAACAACTAGATCCAGTTTAACATGTCCAACCCAACCCCAGCCCATGTAGCAATATGCTCCCCTCACCGCTTCCCTATCCCAGTACCTGGCACCACTGTCCTCCAGTTGAAGCCAAAAACCCAGAAGTCACTCCTGTCCCAATCAACAGCACTCTCACCCAAACCACGAGTTCAATAAATATCTTTAACTCCAAAATACATTTCAAAACCTTTTTACTAGGCCGGGCAAGGTGGCTCACGTCTGTAATCCTAGCACTCTGGGAGGCCGAGGTGGGTGGATCGCTCAAGGTCAGGAGTTCGAGACCAGCCTGAGCAAGAGCGAGACCCTGTCTCTACTAAAAATAGAAAGAAATTATATGGACAGCTAAAAATATATGTAGAAAAAATTAGCCGGGCATGGTGCCGCATGCCTGTAGTCCCAGCTACTTGGGAGGCTGAGGCAGTAGGATCGCTGAAGCCCAGGAGTTTGAGGTTGCTGTGAGCGAGGCTGATGCCATGCCACTCACTCTAGCCCAAGCAACAAAGCGAGACTCTGTCTCAAAAAAACAAACAAACAAACAAACAACCTTTTTACTTGTCCCTTAACACTCCACAACCACTACTCTTCTCACTAGTCTCCCTTTTTCTCCAATCTACAGATTGTAAATCAGACCAGATCACTCCTAGCTTAAAACAGAATTCCAATAGTTTTTCAATGTATTGTAAGAATAAAAGCCAAACGCCTTTGGACAATAAGACCTCACAGGATCTTGCCCCTAGCTATGACCCAACCTCTTAACTCTCAAGAGGGTCCACCTTCACTGAGCTACTTTCAGCTTGCTAGACACCACCTACATACCACCTCAGGCTTTTGCATTCCTGCCTCCCTCTGACAGGAAAACACTCAGAACTTTCAAAGGCTACACCCTTCTCATTTCTTCCGCATCAGGTCAAAGGTCACCTTAGAAAGGCCTTTCCTGACCACAGCATCTGAAATAGTCTTCCCTCAGCCATTCCCACTCTATTTTATTTCCTTCATAGTATTTACTCTCTGAAATTATTTTTATTTCTTATTTATTGTCTGTCTCTCCCTCCCCAAACAAAATTGAAGCTCCAAGAGGACAGAGGGACAGATATTTCATGTGTCTTGTTTATTGCTGTATTCCGAATGCCTGCGATATTATTTGGCAAATAAACCAGTTGCTTAAAAAATATCTGTAAACTGACAGATAAGGCAAAAATGACCTTAAAGAAGGTCCACAACATTTAATTTAGTGACAAACTGGTGACGATAGGAAGACGTGGATAAACTACCTTCACATTTATAGAACACTGAAAATCGCCAGAGAGGATGGCGAATGAAGAGTATTTCAGATGCATATGATCATCCAAATATTCAAAAAGTAACAGAAAAGGTAATTTTCACAAACTATGTGCACGCACACTGTAGAAATGTCCCCCAAACTGATAAACAGCAACTGAAAAAAAAGGATAATTCAAAATATTGTATACCTCTGTTATTTCATGTGACACTTTTCGAAGGTTTTCCAAATACTGTATATGGGCAAAAGAGGCAAAGTATAACTAATTTGTTCATTTGTCTGTCTTGAAAAGGAATGTGAGATTCTAAAGGGCAGGGAACAGTGTTTTGAATGTTTTTAAATGTTTATTATGTAGTCAGTACTCAATCAGAACAAAGTGATTATTTCCCATACTTTACTATGAATGGAAATTTGGAACAGGTCCAAGTCAAAGATTTTTATATTGAACAGTCAGAATGTATAGCGAATGTTAACAGTTTATATCTTATCTTCAAAAGTTAAACTTCCATGGTACTGCCCTTCAACTGGTCATAGTAATCTATGGGGGGAAGGAGTGGACTTAACAATAATAACAGTGTGCAATTCACAGATGTTTTATTTGCATGCACGTAATGGTAGGGAATGGTCCAGACTCCCTAGTGTGTAAGCAAGTGCTGGAGTCTGAGGATCTTATTTCACCAGACCCTAAGTGTTGAGACAGGAGGTCTAGCGTGCACGTAGGATACTCCTCCCCAAAGCTATCAATCTTCCCTGTCTGCGGAAACAAAAGTGAAAACACTCTTGCTAAGGATGTATGAGATCGCGCCCCCCTCAACACACAGAGTTGTCTCCCCGCGTGAGCACATAAATAAGCAGGAGTCCACGCACTCTCACCTTCCCTCTCTGGGAGGAAAATGGGGCCGAGGGAGGGGCGGCCAAGATCGGGTTGGGGAGGCCCAGGATCCAGTCCAGGGGGTGGCTTGGCTTAGGGGTCAGCGCTCTGGGGAGCCGAGGTCACTTATAGGACACCACCCTCCCTGGCCTCCCCCTCTCATCCCTCTCCCCTCCCCCCTCCTCGCCCCCAACTCCTCTCCTCTGCCCCATCCCCGCCACCCATTAACCGAGAAGGGAAGTTTCCCGGCGCCTGCAGCCCGACTCCGCCACCCCCAGCGGGGTTACCTTCTGCAGAAGCGGGACAAGGGGCAGGGGACAAGGGGAGGGGGAGGCAGCCCGAAAGAGTGAAGGACGAAGCCCCCGGCGAGGAAGGTGGGCGGCGGTGGCGGTGGCTGTCAGCTCGCGTTCCTCTGATCACAGCGCTGCCATTACTGTGCGCCGAGGCCGCCTCCCCGGCCGGCCGCCGCCACCGGCCCAGGAGACGCGGGGGGTGGGGAGCGGAGCCCGGGGAGCCCGCGCGCCGACGCTCACCGGCCTCCGCGAGGAAATGAAGCGCAGCCCGGGGCCGCCGCCGCTCCCGGGCGGGACAGGGGCGCTGGGGAGGGGGGGAAGGGGAGAAGGACGGGCTCCGCGGCACAATCGTGCTCCCGAGCGCCCGGCTTTGCTCAACACACACCCTCCGGTCTCCTTCTTCCGCCGCTGCCAAACCCCCCTCGGGAGGCGATGGTAGCGTCCGCGCTACGGCAAGCGCAGGGAGCCCTGCTTAGTGCAATTGCGAAGGCCGCGGAAATCGACATTCGGAGTGATTCCCTGCTGTGCTCCCTGGCAGTGAGGCAATCGCCGTACGCCGAGCTCAAGACGCACGGTCCCCACCAAGTTTGGGGACTACTAGTAACAATATGTCGGAATGCTGTTGTCAACAGGAGGGTTTTTCCTTGAGTTGTTTCAGACCTATGTGAAATGCTCTAAGACGCCACAGTCCTCTTGCCACACGCTTCCATGGGCTTTGCAAATGATCAAAAACATATTAGCAAAGCTACTTTTCCCTCTGACAAACTCCTTTTCTAGTGGGTGTTTATCTATAGACAGATTCTGGGACATAAGTGTATTTTCAATAAAGGAACTTCTTTTCGCAGCCTTGATCACCCAACTTTCCACCTTCCCCAACCTCCAACCACATTGATCTGAAGGGTTTTGCTCCCTTAGAGTTTTAAACAGTAACAGTTGAGAGTTGACAAAAATGTAGAATTACTCGTCACATCCTCTTATACCCAGGGCCACAAGGTAACAAAAGCCGGGCTTTATTTGTTATTTGCCTTTAGTATGAACAAGATCTCATGGTCAGGATCTTGTACATCTGTACCTTTTGAGCAAGCTTTTCCTTAACATCCCTTTCTTCCAAACTGTGCCAATCCTTCAAGGCCGTGTAAAATCCTGTTTTCTGACCTGATAAATCCCACCAATCTCCTCTTCTAACCTGCTTCTCATGACACTTGAACTCTGTACTCTTTAAGAAAGAGTTATCATTTACTAAATTCAACAGTTTGTTTCCATTATGTGACCTTTTTTCCTCCTATGTTCTCCATCTTCTAATCCAGCGATTCTCAAAAGTGTGGTCTCAAGACTTCTGGAAATCCCTGAGACCTTTCCAGAGGTCTCAAGGTTAAAAACTATTTTTGTAACAATACAACATGTTCTAGGAGGAGGAGGGGGAGGAGGATTAAAAAAAAAAATGTTCTTTGTCTGTTTTGCTGGGTTTACATTTGCACTGCTAGTACAAAGCAATAGTAACACTGCTGATGCCTTAGCAGGAATCAAGGCAGTGGCACCAAATTGTCCCAGCTGTCATTGGATCCCTGTATTCTTCCCTGCCACACCCACTCCCAGCGTTTAAAAAATAATGCTTAGAGACATCCTTGATGAAGTAGTAAAAAGTATTAATTCTATTAAATTTTGACACTTGCATACAAATCTTTCTAATACTCTGTTTGAAGAAATGGGAAGTGCACTTCTGCTGCATGCCAAGGTAGGATCGTTGTCTTGAAGAAAAGCACTTGTGTAGTTGAGTCACAAGCTGAACTGGCTGGATTTTTCATGGCACACCATTTTTACTTGAAAGAACAATTGACAGACAAACGTGTAATTCTAACTTGGGAATTCACAAATATTTTCTCCACAGTAAACAATCTGAACCTAACACTTTGAGCAAACAGCTGACAGTATTCATTGCCAATGATAAAATTTAGCTTTCAGTGAAATTTGAAAATTTGGAAAACTTGTGTTCACCACCGTGAGCTTGACAGCTTGCAATACTTAAAGATTTTTCTGATGACACTGTGGTGCTAAAAGTGAACATGACTTTTTGATATTGTATGATAAAATAGGTCATCACATAGAAGAGCTACATGACACAGTGAACCAATATTATTCAAATAACCAACGAAAAGTGTTACAAAATCATGCATCAATAAAAGATTCATTCAAAATGCAAGACAGACCAATGAATAGATATATTTATGTATGTGTGCATGTGTATATACATAAAAACAGGGTTTGAAAGTTTCATTGATACGGTTTCAGATTCATCACTGCAACTAACCTTTAAGAAAGTACCACTTGTTGAATTTCACTGTAGTATCAAAGAGGAAAATCCACAATTATCCAAAAGGACTATTAATTCTTCTTTTAAGGCCTGAGTTTCTTCATATCCATCAACCATAGAGATATCTCCTATTAAACCAAATATTTAGATATTTGTAAAATGTAAAAGCAATGCTATTCTTTCCAGTAAATGTTTTTTATTTTGGAAAACATGGTTATTTTTCATAAAAACATACAATTTATGTTAAAATGTGTTTAGGTTTATTATTTTTAAATTAATCAATCAATAATTTTTGAATTTCTCTTTTACAGTTCTAATATGGTAGCTAGTTATGAATATAACCCACATAAACATAAACTCATTGAGGTCCTCACTAATTTTTAAGAGTGTAAAGTGGTCCAGAGACCAAAAGTTTGGGAGCTGCTACTCTAACTCATGAAATTCCTCTGTTCTTGTCCCATTCCTTTTAAACTCTAGTTAGAGGTGTAGACTAGCAGGAAGGGTGCCAAATATGAATTGCTATAACACCCCTCTATTTCTAAACTCCAGAGACTTCCCACCCCTTCATAGCTTACCCCACCTATACATTATGATAAGTAAATTATATTTCTAAAAATGGTTATTAGCATCGAAACCCTTAATATTAAATTGAAGTAACTTCTTCCTTCCAGAAAAAGAAAAATGTATCCTCTCTGGCCAACCTTTTCAGCCACCACTTTTAGCAATAGTTGCACCTAAACACCCAAACCAAACCTCAAATCCTAGTTAGTCTATGAACCCTTTCCTTGTTTTACTTTTTAGCAAACACTCCATTTAAAACTGTGTTTTGGCCCTCTATAATGTTTACTGAATTCCTTTATAATTTTTTTCCGATTTCAAAAGTAATAAATGCTTTTTGTGAAAGCTACCACTCTTACAGAAATAGATACCCATATTTAGGTTGATGTATATGCCTCAAGACTTTTTTCTATGAATATGATTAAATATTTTTATACAAATCAGATCATATTTTATATATATATATTTTTTAGTCAGCTATTTTCACTTCAAAATCTTTCTAATTTTGATCTTCATGAGAACACTGAGATCATTCTTAGTTGGCCAAAGGAATTGATAAATTCATAAACTGGCCAAATTCATTTCATAATCTCCCTTTCACCTACTATTTGAGGAGCTCAACTAAAATCATTTTCTGTCATTATAAGTTTCCTTTATAGACATGAAACCCAAAGAACCCTGATTTTCCTGGGCCATTTATGATTTCAAATCATTTGTCTCATTTTTATACTCCATATAATAAATATGAATAATATTTTCTTAAATCTTTACTAAGAATTTGCATTTCCTACCTATATCATTTTTTAAGCATTTTTTTCACCTTTCGTTTTTGGTAAACCAAAAAAAAAAAAATAGGTATGGCAGGACAGTTTTCATGTTTGGAGTGGCTCATTAAGGAGCTATTTTGAGCTTATAAAAGATGCAAGTCTCCTCTTTTAAAGAAGTGGCTGACTATAGGACCAGGGCAGGAAATATACAAGATGAGCCTGGAGCACCTTGTAGTGTAAGACAGTAAGGAAGTGCTCAAAACAAAAACAAAAACCAATAAAAATCCACATTGATGGGAGTATGTCACAGGGGCACAGGAACAAACTGAAAGAGCTCCCGGCGGCCAAAGCTCGAACAATTCAAGCAACAAAATAAAACAGTATTGGATTATAACCCAAAGTCAGAAATAAATATTCATGAGTCCATACTAATATGAATGATTTACTAAATTAATGAATGGGAGGGAAGAGACAGTCTCTTATGCAGAAGAATTCCAAATAAATTATGGAGATACTCCACCCTAAACGAGACCAAACGTAACTCCTCACTCCTTAAGGACGGGCTGAAAATTGCAACTTTCTTCCAAAGAGTATGGTATGGAAAGAGAATTTAAAAAGCATAACTTTACAGGGGAGAAACGTGACAAATATTCTTCAGCCAGGTAATCAAGGTCAACATTAACAATGGTAAGTCATGGTAATAGTGATGTATTCTTGATACGATGTGATGCGAATGGAACTTTACCCCTGTGTCCTTCCTCTCCAAAACCCCTGTCTATCATGGAAAAAATATTAGACAAATTCCAATAGAGGAATATTCTACAAAATACCTGGCCAGTACTCCTCAAAACTGTCAAGATCCTTGGAAACAAGTCAAGACTGAGAAACTATCACAGCTAACAGGAACCTAAGAAGACAGGACTGTTAACTGGAATGTGGTGTCCTGAGTGGGACCCTGGGACAGAAAAAGGCCACTAGGTAAAAACTATGGAAATCTGAATCATATGGATTTTAGTTAATAGTAATCCATCGATACTGGTTCATCAATTGTAACAGATGTACCATAGTAATTTAAGATGTTAATAATAGGGGAATTTGGGGGGCATAAGAGAACTGTTACCTGCTTAATTTCTCTATAAATCTAAAACTGTTCTAAAAAATAAAGCCTATTAATTTTTTAAGAACTCATACAACTGTGTTTACACTTCATAAAAGGAAAAGTACACAGTCTCTAATCAGAAAAGCTAGGAGCCCATAACATTTCCTCTATGTGAAGGTGGCTTCTCATCTGAGGTTATATCTTTGCCTCTCCCAGACAATTCTGGTTGAAAGTGATTTAAAAAGAAAAGAAAAAAGTATTCTTCTCTGATAAAAAGAAATTACCTGTGAATCCTTTATATTCCTTTGCAATCACATTGAGACAGGTAATTTAATAAGATCAAAGTTGTGTTGAAAGAGAGCTCTCTTTAAAGCAAAACCCATAACTTTCATTATTTGAGGTAGATAATGCACGATTTCTCAGAATTGGGACTAGAAAGTGAATCTGAGTAATGGATTTTAAGAAATAATATTTGATATGTGAAAGGACAGATGAATCTTTTTCTGAAGTGTTACAATGTATTAAAAATATGTGTGTCCCCAAGAGTAAAATACGAATCGGGATCAACCGGGATGAAGATGATGACAAACGGAAGAATGTGTGACTTAATAAAAATAAGCAATATAGGCCATTCCATTGGAGTGGACAGGGACAAAGATAGCAGGACAAAGTCAAATGTAGCAAACCTAGAAGGAAGCTAATTCAGAGAAAGGGCAAATGGGCTAAAGGTATAGTTTGTGGGCCAAGGAGGGCAGTCAGTCAACAGCATTAACTTGTACCAGGTGGGTCCAAGTACTGAAGTATGCTCGACATCAATGTTACAAATAGGAACTATGCATGATTATGCAGCCATCACTTGGGAGGCTGAGGCAGGAGGATCTCTTGAGCCCAGGAGTTTGAGGTTGCAGTGAGCTAGGCTGACACCACAGCACTCTAGTCCGAGCAACAGAGCAAAACTCTGTCTCAAAAACAAACAACAACAACAACAACAACAAAAACTTCTAAGGCACCCAGAGAGAAAAAGACCAGGCAGAACAAAAAGATTTTATAATGATAAAAATTAAACTGCTGCCTGGCGAGGTGGCTCACACCTGTAATCCTAGCACTCTGGAAGGCCGAGGCGGGTGGATTGTTTGAGCTCAGGAGTTCGAGACCAGCCTGAGCAAGAGTGAGACCCCGTCTCCACTAAAAATAGAAAGAAATTATCTGACCAACTAAAATATATATATAGAAAAAATTAGCTGGGCATGGTGGTGCATGCCTGTAGTCCCAGCTACACGGGAGGCTGAGGCAGGAGGATCGCTTGAGCCCAGGAGTTTGAGGTTGCTGTGAGCTAGGCTGACGCCATGGCACTCATTCTAGCCTAGGCAAGCGAGACTCTGTCTCAAAAAAAAAAAAAAAAATTAAACTGCTGGAAAAGACAGATAAAAATCTGAATATAAAATAATAAAGAAACAAATAACCAAAGAAAAGCAGTTAAAGAGATTCAAGTACAGCACTGAAAAATAATATTTCAATTAAAGATTTCAGTAAATCTTTTCAATAAATGGCACTAGATCAACTAGACACTTACAGACAAAAATAACAATAAACCTCAACCTAAATTTCATACCTTATACAAGTATTAACGCAAACATGGGTCGCAATCTTAAAATACAAAACTTTTAGGAAAAAAACACAGGAGAAAATCTCCAAGATCTAGGGCTGGGCAGAGTTCTCAGATTGAAAATGCTAAATGATAAAAGGTTGAAAATGCTAAACGAACTTCATCAAAATTAAAACTCTTTAGACACTATGAAGAGACAAGCTACAGAGTGGGAAAAAATACTTGCGCACTACATATCTGACAAAAGGCTTGTGTCTAATATATATAAAGAACTCTCAAAACTTAACAGTTGAAAACCATAAAGTGTGATTAGAAAGTGGACAAAAGACATGAAGAGACATTTCACTGAAGAAGATACACAGCAGGAAAATAACCACATGAAAGATGCTCAACATCATTAACTATTAGGGAAATGCAAGTTAAAACCACAATGAGATATCACTACATGCCTTTCAGAGTGGCTAAAATAAAAAAAATTTAGTGATAACACCAAGTGCTGGTGAGAATGTAGAGAAATGATCACTCATACATTGCTCATAACATCTTTCAGTCACTCTGGAAAACAGTTTGGTAGTTTCTTTAAAAAGTAAACACGCAACTATCATACAACCTAGCAATTGCATTCCTGGGCATTTATCCCAGAGAAATGAAGACTTATATTCACACAAAAAACTGTACACAAATGTTCATAGCAGTTTCATTTTGTAATAGTTCAAAATGGGAAACATTGTAGACATCTTTCAATGGGTAAATGATTACATTATGGTACTAAAGTATATGAAGTTGAGACTTAAAAAAGAGGCAGGAAACTAGGTGGCTGCTTAGCTCAGTTGGTTAGAGTGTGGTGCTAATAATGCCAAGGTTGCAGGTTTGATCCCCGTACGGGCCAGACCAGCAACTTTTTGGGCAGAAAATGACAAAAATAGCTGGGTGTTGTGCTTGCACACCTGTAGTCCCAGGTACTCAGGAGGCTGAGGCAGGAGGATCGCTTGAGCCCTGGAGTTTGAGACTGCAGTTAGCTAGGCTGACGTCAGGGCACTCTAGCCCAGGCGACAGAGTGAGACTCTGTCTCAAAAAAACAAAACAAAACAAGAACACACAGGAGGGGTAGTGAAATAGGAGGGGAGAGCTCTCATGGGCCAGAGGGAAGAAAAAGAGGATAGGAAAGAATGAAAGTATTCTATAAGCTTTATTTTATTGGGGTGAAAGTGTACTTCTTTTTGGGGGAAATAGTGCATATTACTGGAAGAGATTATGATAGACCAACATTCTAGTTTCACCTATATAAATAATCAGGCTAAACCTAGTGAAATTGGCCTTATTTCATGATCAAGAATAATTTCTCTTTGAGATTGTTTTGAACACAAGATGAGAGACTATAGAGAAAAAATGTGAATGGAACCTCAGACATTGTTTAGAGCATAGCCTTCTGGTTTATTTGATTCTATAGGGATTTTGTGCTTTTCCTTGTCTTTGTGCTAATTTACAGGTGTAATTTGTAAATAATTGATAGCACTGAAAATAATTCTTGTACTATAGACAAATGATTTCCCTCTTCCCCCATCCCCATTTGAAAAGCCAGTTTCATATATGTACGTTTTCATATTCATTTTACTATTCATGATCCATATATATGTCTACTCTTTGAATTCTCCTTTGAACTAGTTGTAACATCCGCGTGGTTTCCTTATTATTTAATGAGTTAAATAAAGTCTTTGACACATGTTCATTCCATATGAGTCATGATTTTACCTTTTTTTTCGTATTCATTCTTTAACACAGGAATATAAAAGAGTTGAACTAAATTTAATTTAGCAGTTAGGTAAACATAGAACTTTATATACCTTGGATGTCTACCTGCAAAAATTGATGTTACCTGACAAAGAAACATTTACAGTGTTTTTAAAAAGTAGAGTGTTTTTAAATTTATAGTTCATATTCTCTGATCATTTTTCTCCCAAGAGCATTTTTATTCTAAAAATTTTTAGATTTATTTTTACCATAACTACTGGAATTGTAATCCCTCCCCAAAACTATAATTATACCCACTCCTTTAGTTTATAATTTTGTGTCATTATTCTATTATCGAAATAATGATGCTGAGGTTTCTAGCTTGTTGACGGTGGTCCTAGTGCCATTCATGAAGCTAGAAGATGTAAGAGTAACAGCCAAACCTCACTGTCTCAGCTGTGGGTACCCAAGCATATTCTGCACAAGTATAGGGGTTATCAGACCATCATGCTAATAAGCAGGGATTCTTTGGGCTTACAGATATCTTTGGGGCATTGCTGGGATATATGTGCATGGAAGAACTTGACATTGGCAGAAGAAAAGACTGCCTATAAGCTGGGCAGGTAGTTCGCCAAAACTCTTATCTCACATTTCCTGGGTGCTAGAGCAGTATCTCCCACAATAATCTGCCGTTTCTGGGCTTAAGACTCCATCTCTGTCCACATTTTACTGCTATGGGAGGCATCTCTAATTTTAAATATTCTTCAATAGCTTCCCATGCCTATTAACTCCAGCTCTCTTTTACCCTATACTCCTACATTTCTGTTTTCTTCCATTTCCCTGATTAAATTCTTAATCACTGTCTGGGAAATCAAACCCAAGTCATTAGCACATGAAGAAGAGAGATTTTTATTCAGTCCAGAAAAATGTCCCTTTCCAACTTTACCCCTATTCCTACCATAAAAATGGGTTGAAGAACTCCCAACGCAGGAAAGTAAAATTAAAAATGAAGCTATAGTCCCAGCTCAGGAGGCTGAGAGAGGAGGATCACTTGAGCCCAGAAGTTTGAGGCTATATTGTGTAACAATTGTGCCTGCGAATAGCCACTGCGCTCCAGCCTGGGAAACATAGCAAGGACCCATTTCTTAAAAAAAAAAAAAGAAAGAAAGAAAGAAAAAGGATGTTAAAATTCCTCATCCTGCTATAAGAAGGAAGAAGCATGAGGTCATTTGTAAAGAAAAATGAGTTCATATTATCCAATCTGTTCCTGCAACCCAATGAAGTAGGCAGGACAAGTATTATTGTCCCATTTTACAAAAGAGAAACCTGAGGGCAAGGGAGACTAAGAAACTTACCTTAATCAGAGACCAGAACCTTTGCTTTGAGGATGCAAATCCAGAGTTCTTGATTCTCTTCCTCATTTCCTTTCAAAGCCCATTGCTGGATCACCTTTTCTTTTTCTTTTTCTTTTTTTTTTTTTGAGACAGAGTCTCACTCTGTTGCCTAGGCTAGAGTGCCGTGGCGTCAGCCTAGCTCACAGCAACCTCAAACTCCTGGGCTTAAGCAATCCTTCTGCCTCAGCCTCCCAAGTAGCTGGGAGTAAAGGCATGTGCCACCATGCCTGGCTAATTTTGTTCTATATATATTTTTAGTTGTCCAGATAATTTCTATTTTTAGTGGAGACGGGGTCTCACTCTTGCTCAGGCTGGTCTCGAACTCCTGACTTCGAGCGATCCTCCTGCCTCGGCCTCCCAGAGTGCTAGGATTACAGGTGTGAGCCACTGCGCCCAGCCTCGGGTTCATTCTTTGTGTTGTACATTCAATGGGTTTTGACAAATGTGTAATAACATGCATCCACCATTATAGTAGCATCCAGAACAGTTTCACTGCCCTAAAAATTCTGTGTGCTCCAGTTGGTAGTTTTAAATCCCTTGTACTCCAAACCTAGAAATCCCAGAGCTATAATAAAATTGACCCTTTTCACTCTGAAGTGTAATGTCTTCAATTCTGGAAAATTCTCAGCAATCATTCTTTCACCTGTTACTACTCTTATTTTTTTTCTTCTGGGATTTCCAATAGAAAAAATATTTATACTTCTACCTCCCTCTCATATTCCTTAACTTTCCTCTCATGTTTTCCATTTCTTAATCCCTTCCTTGCTCTGGTTTTCCAGTTCAGGAATTAACTCTCTAGCTATATCGTTTTGCTATTCAACTCATCCACTGCTTTCTTTATTTCATTAATACTTGTCACATCCAACATCCAATTTGGAAATGCTTGCTTGTGCTCTGTGTTTCAAACAATCTCCTTTCTTTCTCTGTAGCTTTTTATTAAGCTTATTTAAAAGTCTTATTCTGTCCGATCCATTAGCTAGACTTTCTCCAAATAGCTGTATGTATTCTTTTACTTTAACAGTTCTCTTGTTCCTCAGATGTTTCGTAAGTTTCCTGTGCTCACATGTATTCCCTGGGACCATCAGCTGCCTTGGCTTTGCTGTAACATACATCTGAGAGAAAGGTAGAGAAGCCTATTAATAGATGTTGGTTTGTGCTGTTCCAGAAGCATTTAGGACTTGGGAAAAGGTACATCTCATGCTGGAATCCTTCTAGGATAATCTGATTCAAGCATTCCCTGTTTTCCCCACTTCAGGCATCATCTGTCCAGGGTATCTCACAATTCCTCTACTCTAGCAGGGGCTACTGCTGGGGGTGAGGGAGTGAAGGGGTGGGAGGTGGGGGTTAACGGGAAAGGGGCGGTGGGTGGGCAGAAGGGAGCTCAGGCACAGGCTGGCCAATCCATACTCAGACCACACTTGCAAATGTTTTGGCTGGTTCATTTTTCTACCTACCCCGTAAACGATGACATTTTCTGATGCTCCTTGCACTTTTCCTTTTCTCAACACTGGACAGGTCTCTCTGGCTCACATTTTCATTGCCTACAAACAGCGCCTGCGCAGAGTAACATTCAATGTTCATTAAATGATCCTATAATTGGGAAAAACAGGACATTTTCAACCACATCCTCATTCTTAGAAGAAGTAGGGTTCAGTTTCAGCTTTAAATAAATTACTTGTTTTTATCAGTTCAGCTATTATATCTCAAAAAGGAGTTAAATGCTAAACAATTTGAAAACAGAGGAATTCTAAAGTTCCTTCCGACTCCTTCCTTCTGTGGGTTCACATTTGCACTGTGCTGTTGCTTGATATAATTCTACCATGTTTGGTCCCCAGTGGTTGCCAGCTTAACACTGAGTGGGTTTGCGGACTAATTTTTACCCCTCCGTGAAAGTCAATGCCCCTAGCCTTTCACACAAATATTTTGGTATTCATATACCTGGGTTCACTAGAATTTTCAGGAAGTTTATATTTTGGAACTCTTTTCATTAGACTAGATTGCTCTCCTGAGCCAGTCTAAGGTCTTTCTGTTGGCTGTTTACATTAATATGGATTTTTAACTCTTAACATTTCAGAAAATTGCAAAAAATAAAAATAAATCTTTGGCTCCAATTTCTTTTTCACAGCCTAGTATCCAGAAATAAAGAAATAAAGAAAACTGATCATCTATAGGGACCCCATGTATCTTCAAGCTGTGGTATTCAGGTTTCTTTTATCATCTAAGCCACTGTTTCTAAATCCTGTATACTATTAATAAAAACTCAGATTTAGAAGTCCCTGTGTGATTCTATACATAGCCAGGTTTAGGACTCAATACTAAATTGCAAATTGTGACACTTGGGTGTGGGGTGGCTTGGTTTCCCAATCCTAGTTTTCTAGTTTCTATTATAAAAATGATGCATTTTATTTGAGGAAAACAAAGTATCCACATGATGGCACTATAACCTACAAAATAAGAGGTTGTCAATTTTTTTTTTTTTTTTTTTTTTTTTTTTTTTTTTTTTTGGTGACAGAGTCTCACTCTGCTGCCCTGAGTAGAGTGCCCTGGCATCATCATAGCTCACAGCAACCTCAAACTCCTTGGCTCAAGTGATCCTCCTGCCTCAGCCTCCTGAGTAGCTGGGACTACAGGTGCACACACCATGACGCCTGGCTACTTTTTCTATTTTTGGTACAGACAGGGTCTCGCGCTTGCTCAGGCTGGTCTCCAACTACTGAGCTTAAGGGATTCTCCCGCCTCAGCCTCCCAGAGTGCTAGGATTGCAGGCATGAGCCACCTTGCCCTGCTGAGGTTGTCTATTTATGAAAACCAAGTACTTGGTAAATTCTAATTAGAGTACTAATTATTAATAAAGAATGCTTAAAAATAAGGCATTTTATATACAAGGTAATATGGGTATAATCCCATTATGCTTTACAGAAACATACTGGCTAATCCTTTATGTCCCTTTCCAAATGCATTTTTCCACATGGTTCCCTTAATAACAGCATCTCAGTCCTCATTTTTTTAGAAAATAGTTATGAAACATCTGCAGCACACGGTATTGAACTAGATAAGTTAAGTAAAAGCAAACAGGTATTTAAAAGTCTAACGTGAACACATGATTGTGTTGGGAACTACTTAATGCATTTTCCATAATGTCATGTCTTCCTATAGGTGATACTAAGGGGACATTCGGGGGCTATTAGGGAAACTGTGTTGAGACAGATGCCATCATGGAGTTTATATTCTCATACAGAGATGGGCTGTAAATATGCATTGACCTAATTATTTAATTACAATTATAGTAAGCACCACAAAAGAGAAGTCTATAGTAAAATAAAGGTACATAAATGATTAAAGGTGATCTGGGAGCAGTAGCTTATGCCTGTAATCACAGCACTTTGGGAGGCCGAGATGGAAGGATCATTGAGGTCAGGAGTCCGAGACCAGCCTGGGCACCATAGCAAGACCTAGTCTCTATAAAAAATAAATTAAAAAAATTTTTAAAATATATTAATAAATATAAGTGATTAAAGGAGCTTAATCTAGCCTGGCAAATCCAAGCTTCATTGAAGAATAGATAATGAGCCAAACTCTGAAGGATGCATAGAAAATTAACTAGGCAAATGACAGGGAAAAGTAGCAGCACAATTAACAATTGTAAAGATGTGGAATTAACCAAAGTGCCTTCCAGTGAGTGGATAAAGAAAATGTGGTATGTGTATATCACGGATTACTACTCAGCCATAAAAAGGAATGAAATAATGCCATTTGCAGCAACTTGGATGGAACTGGAGAACATTATCCTAAGTGAAGTATCTCAGGAATAGAAAACGAAACACCGTATGTTCTCACTAATAAGTGGGAGCTAATGGATGGGTACACATGGGCAAAAAGCAATAGAAAGGACATAAAAGACCAAGAAAAGCAGAGGGCAGGAGAGTGAATATGGGATAAAAACTTACCTACTGGGTACAATGAACACTATTCTGGTGAGGGGCATACCAAAAGCCCTGACTTAAACATTATACAAGACACTCATGTAACAAAATACTTATACCCCCTTAATGAATACCTTGAAATAAAAAAATAAAAAAAGGCAAAAGCATTACACTCAAAGCTAATGGCATGTGCAAAGGGCCTGAGGTAGCATGTTTCAGGAATTGAGAGCATGAAAAATCCATCCCATCTTGATTTTCACAAACCAAACTTTACTTCAGAATATTTTATTACCAATTTATTAATCTCTGAATTTGAACACCATAACCAATTTACAGATGAACTGTATTCTAAGTTTGGTGAAAAAATTAACCGTTTAGAAGGAAAATCTTTTTTTCCTATGGCAAAAATAGTACAAATAATAGTACCATGAAGCCTATTTAAGCCAAAATGTAATCACTATATCTTCAATGTCTATCTCAGTACTCTGACTACTCTCCTTGATTGAAATATGTCCTCAATGAATATTTTTTAATACATGAAATATACTTCTGGATTATAAGTAATTAACAAATGCAAGCAAGATAAAGTAGAAGCAATTTTTAATTTTATTTTATACACTGAAGATGGAAGACAGTTTAATGAAAGAAAAATTTAGATCATCAATGGGGACTTTGTGTAAATTCTAAATAGAATTTCTATGCACATGAAAGAGTTCTTTAGAGGTTCGTGGCATTGACTCTTTTTCTTTCTTTCTTTTTTTTTTGGAGACAGGGTCTCACTCTGTCAATTGGACTGGAGTGCAGTAGTGTCATCTTAGCTTACTGCAACCTCAAACTTCTGGGCTCAAGCAATCCTCCAGCCTCAGCCTCCTGAGTAGCTGGAACTACAAGCGTGCACCACCACACTAAGCTAATTTTTTCTGTTTCTTGTAGAGACGAGCCCTTGCTTTGTTGCTGAGGACTAAACCCTGATCTTTTTCTTTTGCCCAAATTCCTTTCTAAGGGGGCCTGGTGAGTCATGCCTACAAATGATAAAATCTCAGTAAACAAGTTTTTATGATGTGGTTTACTTCCCAACCTGATTCCGGTACAGCATCACATGAAAGACAGAAGACTCTTATCTTAATTCAAGCATTCCTTCCGCTGATTCCTGGTCTTTTGGACAAAGCCTAACTCTTTCAGCCAGTTGTCAACTAAAGAATCCCTAAATCCATCTATGACTTGTAAGCCCCCACGTCGAGATGTCCCACCTTTTCAGGCCAAACCAATGTATGCCTTCCATGTATTGATTTATGACTTTAACTGTAATTCTTGTCTTCCTAAAATGCATAAGACCAAACTGTAACCTAGCCACAGCAAGTCCACTTGCTCAAGGCTTCTTGGGTGTGGCTCTGGCTGCTCTTGAATTCCTGACCTTAAGCAATCCTCCCACCTTGGCCTCCCAAAGTGCTGGGATTACAGGAGTGAGCCACCACGCCCAGAACAGCATTGACTCTTTTTTTAGCCTAATTTTACTTGAATACTTGCAGTTTTGTTTTACCACTTCTACTCTTATGCCCAAGGAGCATGAGTAGGCTTCCTAAGTGGGACAGAGTGAGAGAAAGTAAGGGAGAAGGGGGTTGGGGTTTTTGTTTTTCCTTTAGCAATTAACTGGGAGTCGAAGAGGAAAAGGAGAAACTAAAGGATGGGGTGAGGGCCCAGGAGTGGGTGTGTCCCCAAATGAGGGATGTGGGGGCCTAACTGCAACGCCAGCACTGAGAGGCAGAGGAAAGGGACCGTGGCAGGGATAAAAATCACTCTGGTGAAGAACGTGATAGAAGAAAAGGGAGGTAGATGAGGCCATTACTCCACTTGTAAGTGGTGTGGTCAAAGATATTTAATGGCTTCCTGGGACTAAAGGGCAGTTAGGAGATTCAGGTATTCTCAAGGACACAAAATTCACATGTTGTAAATTCAAAATGTAAGAAGTACCTATATTACCTTTAGTAATAATCTTTACTAGATGATTTCTAAATGTCTGTACTATATCCACTAGTACATTTTAAATATGACATAAAGAGGCTGCAAAAAGTAATGATAGCTTTTATTGCATTTATTATTTACTATACGACATGAAGTGCCCTAAAGCCTTTTTCTTTTCTTTAGCTAGGAAACACTGGAGAGTGCACTAAAGTCTTTATATTATTTGTTAGCTAATGTATATTTCATAGACACTTTAGGGGCCAGGACTAGAACCCCTATTCCTAAGCTAAAGGAAACCAGGCTAAGAGAGGGACTAAAGCCACAAAGCAAAAATGTGGCACAGAGCCCTTTTCTAATATGAAATATTCATATATTAATAGTGACAATCTTTTTTCCTCATGCCTCACCCCTTGCTCTAGGTCTTAAGGGCATGAGGGTGCTGGGTATAGCACCCCCTGGGGATATAAATTAACCCAGTTCTGTTTCCTCTTTTTGATCTGATCAGTTGCCTGTGTCACCATCTTAGTCACTCTAACCTGCTGCTTTTTTTATCTAGCTTTTACTAGCTCGTGGTGTGTTTCCAGTTTCATTCATCTTGATTTCTTCTTTTTCTGACAACTGCATGCGTGCCTAAGTTTTGACAGCTGCCATTCCAAGGGAACATGGTCTTCCCTTCCTTCTTGAGACTTTAGTCTCTGACCAGTTGTTGGAATGAACCCTCTTTGGTACGGGACATGCTGTTGTATTTTAATCCAGTAACCTTCTAATCCTTTTATTGTAAAATGGGGCTGGATTATTTTAAATAGCTATTATTTAATAGCTATCAGATATAATTCTGGGGCTATTTATAAGGTTTTTTTTTAAAAATTATTAAAGCGATTAATAAAAAGCTCATATATATGCTCCATGAATTATCATTGGTGTCTTTACCATGCTGGTGCTCTTCTGGCATCTCAGCTAAGTACTTAAAAATATAAAAATAAACAAAATACTAATTACTACCATTATTCTACCAAAAAAATTTACAAAACAGAACCAAGTGTCTCCATTAATCAGGCTTTAACAGAGGCCAATCTGAGCCAAGCTTCATACTTTTCCAGTTTATAAAGTTCTCTATGACAATAGCTACAATGCAAATTATGTACGGAAAACACTAAATCTGGCAGGCAGCTGAATTTGTTGTCAGTTAAAAACACATAAAAAACATTTGAAAGATTTTCATTGTATTTTTATGATTTTAGAAGTTAGACATGATAGTTTAACGACTGCAAACAATTTCATAGTTTTAAAGAATTCAGTGGCTTGAGTTTTTATTATAATAGTCATCCTTCAACTTTGGTTCTAAGCAGTCCCTTAAATCTCTGGTAACTGAAAATCTATTCATCTAGCACATGGTCAACGTTAACCACAACGAACAGATTTTCCCGGGCTTAGAAATCCTATTTTCTTCTCTTTCTAATGACCCCTTTTTCTAAGCTAAAATGCACTAATTATGGATAAATATTCCGTGCCAGCCTTGTCTAACAAGGTACTTCGTTAATTTTTTATTTTTTAACTTTAATTAATTTGTTAATGTTCCTCATTAAGAAATTAATTTCAAAAAGGTGGAGACAGGCAACGTCTATTACTGTGGAAAGAGAAACTTCAGAATTCTGGCAATGGCAAAAGGGAGGGACGTGAACCAGGTTTTTATTCTCTTACCTCGGCTCGTATGCAATACAACTGGAAGTAGTTTGGGTTGGCCAAAAGCTAACACTGTAGATTTTCTCTACAGGGATTCCATTGTTTCACAAGCATCCCTTCTCTACCTGCGCTACGTTGACATACGCCTTTATTTTTTCTCAGCAACTTTTCAAGGAGTGTCCTTGGAAAAATGTTCCTCTGACCCGAGAGCCCACGATTTCCAGCTGGATGAAAACCAAACTCTCCTCCTTTCTAGTCAGGGTTTTTGCTGGTTGCCCCAAACCCTCGCTCCCCCGCGTCCCATCTCTACGTGGGCACTATCGCCGCTTCCCCGCGACGCTGACGCACGGACCCCGTCACGGGGAGCCGGGCGGCCCAGCAGGGCACCCCGGGCCCAGGGCCGCTTCGCAGGACCGCGGCCCGGGCAAGGCCTCGGAGGTGGGGATGCTCCTGAGGCCTCGCGGTCCCCAGAATGTGGCCCCTGGTGGGACCGAGCCGCGACGCCCGCGGGCCTCGACTTGGGGCTGGGGCCGCCCACCAGCCTGCCTGGGAAAGCAGCAACCTCGAAACCCTCAGTCCCGGAGCCAGCAGTTAGCCTAGTGTGCAATCCCGGAGGGCGGGAACAGGTTCCGGTTTGAAGCCCCGCACCCGACTGGGACTTCCGCCCTGCCTCCAGACTAGTTCCTCCTCCCGGCCCCGCCCCCTGGCCCACTTCCCCCACCACACCGCCTGCGTCCCCTCCTCCCGTTCCATTTAATTGTTGGATGTCAGCGCCGCACTCCCGCCGGCGGCCGGCAGGGGGCGGAGTTCGAGCTTGGATTTCTCCGCCGGGCGGCCCCCGGGAGGCAATCGCCGAGTGGGGGAGGGGAGGGCGGGGCGCGAGGACGCGGTTCGGTCGGCGGCTGCGCTACTTTTGGTCCCGGCTCGGCTGGGAGGCCGCGGCTGCCGCATCAGAGCTGACGTGGGGACGACGTGGGGCCGCCGCCGGCGCCGGCGCGGGGTTGCTGGGCGGCGGCGCCGCTGCTGAGCGGCGGCCGGGCTGGCGGTCTCCACCTCCTCCCGTCCGTAATCAGTGACGAGGTCCGCTACGTAAACGCCATCGCGGCGGGTAAGTGGCGCGCCGGCCCCGGACCCAGAGACCTAGGAGCCGGCGACGCGACGCGGGAGGCGGAGGCAGGAGGCGGAGCGGAGCCGGGGGCGGCGGGTCCCCGGGGCCGGAGAGCCAGCGGCCCCCAGACGCGGCCCGCCCGCCCCCGAGGCCGCCGCCGGCCCCTGGGCCTCTCCCGGGCGCAGCGGCGGCCGCTCACCTTGTCCGGCGGCTTCGTTTAATCCGTAGCCCCTGAGCGGCGAGCGGGCTCTGCGCCCCCCAGACCCTCCCCGCCTCCCTTTGAACCTGGTTCGCGTTGGAAAAGCCTTAACCCGAGAAAGCCCTCCTGCCCCGACGATTACGGTTCTAACTCTCTGAAAAGAAAAAGGAAACCCGAAGTAAGGACGTTGGTTTTATGTACTGCAGCCGACGATTGATAGCACCTCTGTCCCAGTTTTCTGTACGCAGTTTAGCTGTGAATTAACATAACCCGTTTCTTCTCCGGCGTGGCAGTCGGAGGGGACATCGCTGTTGAGTCATTTTAGTCCCCAGACACGATAGATGTGATGAGCTAGAATGCAAAGACTTTTGTAAAGCCTGCGAAGAAGAAACAAATCCGTGACAGCTGATAGAAACCGCAGTTTCTCTTACTGTTTAGTTTTGGGGTTTGCCTTTTTAGCGTCGTCTGGTAAGGTTCCTGGAACCTGCTCAATAGGGAATAAACACATCCTTCAACATAATTCTTCACCCTTATTGTCTGTTACTTGTCTGTTGCATCCCTAAGTTTGAAATCACTTGGGCGTTTCCTGCACGCTGCTCAGTAAAGCAGCTATCAGTTGATCAGTTCGTTGTCAGATTTTCAGAAATTTTGAGTGACAGGACCAGCCTGAATTTCAGTCTCACTAAGATTGAAAGAGCCCCTTTTTACAGTGCGGCTAGCGTAGGGGACTAAGTTTCTTCCTTTTCTACTTAATTTGCCCTGCGGATGGGAGTGCAATCACCTCTTGAAACAAACAAAAACCTAGATGCACAGTGAAAGAGGTCCAGTATGAACATTGTATTAGGTAACATTAATAATCCACATTGTCTTTTTTCTTTTTTCATTGGGTACCACATTTTTCTCCTAATCTCTATCCGCTTTTTGGATAACAAACTTGTTTCCCTTCATAAGTCATTAAGTAGTCTTTAACTCTTTGAATGTGAAGGAAATTTTCTTTTTCCAGAGGAAGGCAAATTGAAAACAGTGTTTAGGCCAATAAATGCTAAGTATCAGAACTGATGTTTAAAGAACTACTGATGGATGCAACCACAACTAACTTAAAGATACATTGAAACGGTTTCCATCCTGGATGCAGTAAACGCTCAAAACATTGTCAATAAGAAGTGTTGTTAATTACACAGTTTTGATGAGTCTGTAAATAGATCAATGTGACAAATCCTTTCCCAGCTACTTAGTGGTGGATATGCAATCATGTTGGTGAGTGTGAAGTTGTAATTACACTGATGTTTTGTGTACATGTTTTGGTAAGAGCATATGAATAAATTTATATTGAATGTATAAACACAGAGGAGCTTTTTAGTCTTTGTTTTTGCATGGTCCCCAAAAGTTAATGAAATTTGCTTCTACTGATGGATTTTAACAAACTCCAGATTCCACAGGTTAATAGACTGTATTCTAGTTTCCTGTGAGGTGAGTCACTCACTGCATGAGTAAAATATGAAGTCTTGTTTAGAATTATGAGCATTCCATGAACAGTAAGGTAGAGTTGCAGATTGTTAACATACATAAGGAATCTTGACGGAATCTGCACAGTATAGACATATTTCTGATCCTGTTTCTCCCAAGTTGGTATTCTCTACAAGTAAGTATTGGGCCAGAAAATTGGGCCAGGTTTATTATTGAAGGGAGTAGTCTATTGGAAAGCTTTTAAATGTCCTGTTCCATTTAGATAAATTTCTTAAAACTGAACAGTGCAAACACTGGACAGTTGAACCATTGAGAGACTTTATTTTTTAGAGCAGTTTTAGAAACATTGATTTTTTTTTTATTTTTTTTTTTTTTTTTTGTAGAGACGGGGTCTTGCTCTTGCTCAGGCTGGTCTTGAACTCCTGAGGTCGAGCGATCCTCCCCCCTGGGCCTCCCATATTTTGATGTGCAATCAACTAGTCGATAAGGAAATATCAGCCTGAACTCTCTGACTTTTGTTAAGTGCATCTGGTTTTTGTTTGTTTGTTTGTTTTTGAGACAGAGTCTCACTGTGTTGCCCGGGCTAGAGTGCCATGGCATCAGCCTAGCTCACAGCAACCTCAAATTCCTGGGCTTAAGCAATCCTCTTGCCTCAGCCTCCGGAGTAGCTGGGACGACAGGCATGTGCCACCATGTCTGGCTAAGTTTTTCTATATATATTTTTAGTTGTCCAGCTAATTTCTTTCTATTTTTTTAGTGGAAATGAGGTCTTGCTCTTGCTCAGGCTGGTTTTGAACTCCAGAGCTCAAATTATGCACCCGCCTCGGCCTCCCAGAGTGCTAGGATTACAGGCGTGAGCCACTGCACTGGCCCAAGTGCTTCTGTATTATTGAACTGATGGATTCCATATATAAAAGTTTTAAAAGTTATTGTACATTGAATAGCATTTCAATATTATCAATGCAGGAACTTAAAAGTACAGATTTCAGGAAGAATGTATCTCATCCATTACACGTGACATAGAAATGAACATTTTAAATAATTATGTTAATTTCCTTTTAAAGAATAAGGTATTTAAAATACTTTTTTCCATAGGAACCACATAATAAAGAGTAAATGGTTTTACTCACAGGCTTTCATTTTCTGATGCTGTATGATATCCAGTGGAGAATAAGGACAAAGAAGAAAACCTAAAAATAACAGTGGGAAAGTGGGAATTATCTTGATATCACTCATGAACATGCCTTAAGCCTTATTGGTATACAGTCATACACCACATAGTGACATTTCCGTCAATGGTGGACCACATGTATGACGGTGGTCCCATGAGATTGTAATGGTGCTGAAAAATTCCTATTGCTTAGTGACGTTCTAGCCATAGTAACGTCACAGGGCCATGCATTACCTTTCCTATGTTTATTTATGTCTAGATACACAAATACCACTGTGTTCCAATTGCCTACAGTATTCAGTACAGTAACATGCTGTAGGTTTGTAGGCTATACCATCTAAGTTTGTGCAACTACACTGCCGTGATGTTCCCACAAGAATGAAGTTGCCTAATGACATATTGCTCAGAACATATCCCCATCATTAGGCAATGCGTGATGGTAGTTATAGCAATGTTTAAAAAATAAAATATCTATTTTCACATCTTGTGATTGGCCTTCCTAGGAGTGTTATTGGAAATTACTGGCAAAGTATATGTGAAACAATTTTTATAAGCAGAGGAAATACATAGGCAATGAAGTTATAGGGTATTTTTGCTTAAAGACTGTGTAAATAACTATCTCATTGGTCAGGAAGGATGCTTGCTCTAAGAAAACCTTATTAGCAACTCTTCCTCATTAGGCACTTTTGAAGCCTTCCAGTTCTCCCCAAATGGGAAGCATCTTCAGGTGTTTTATTATAAACAATAGTATAACCAGGCCAATTAAATGTCAGAATAAAATCCTGTGAAAATTTAAGAGTGGGGCTAATATGATTCCAATATTTTACTTGAGGATTTCACAAAATAAACTCAGTTTCTTCAAAGTTATCTTAGTAAAGCTTTTTTTTTTTTAACACAGCAAACTTAAAATTAGGTCATCCTAACTCAGAATAACAAAATGTCAGACAGTTTTGTTCATAATCTCAGACAGCGTTAGTGTTTTTCATTGATAGCACAAAAAATGATTATTTTTCTTTAGGCTTAGAAATTTTTTTTTTTTTTTTTTGAGACAGAATCTGGCTCTTTTGCCCTGGCTAGAGTGCCATGGCGTCAGCCTAGCTCACAGCAACCTCAAACTCCTGGACTTAAGCAATCCTCCTGCCTTAGCCTCCCAAGTAGCTGGGACTACAGGCATGTGCCACCATGCTCGGCTCATTTTTTCTATATATTTTTAGTTGTCCAGATAGTTTCTTTCTATTTTTATTAGAGACGGGGGTCTTGCTCTTGCTCAGGCTGATCTCAAACTCCTGACCTCAAGCAATCCACCCGCCTCGGCCTCCCAGAGTGCTAGGATTACAGGCGTGAGCCATCAAGCCCAGTCCTAGAAATGTTTTTAATTGGAATTTATATCCTAGCACTGATTATGATGAAAATTTCTAGCTGTGGAATTGGGGTAACTATATCATGCATAAAGACCCATGTTATTGTAGTAATATATGGATGCTTAGAATGCTTTCTTAAAATTACTGGGGGAGTTAAGTTTAATTAGGCATTTCTGTCCTTAGAAAGATACCAGTTTTGTTCAGATCAAGATAGGACCAACCTGGGTACCAATCTAGGTAAGTAAAATAATGTGGAAATTCTTTACTCTGAATTTTAGCTAATTCAAATATCTTACCTTACTTTCCCATATTTACTAACTAGTAGTCAACGCATTTGTACTTAATGTGTGTAGAAAAGTGTTTTGAAATGTACTTAATGTGTAGTAAAGAAGCATGCCATTGAAAAGGAAAACCTTACAGTGAATCTAGTCATCTGGCTACTTCTGTTTTTACATAAAAGTGTAAAGATTGTTATTTGAAAGTTATTGTAACTTTGCTTCACAAAGTGCGAGCAAGACTTTAAAAGTGACGTCATTTCCTGTTAACTGCTATACCCATCTCCTTCACCTGAAATACATAATAAATAACCATAGGCTCGTCCCTGTCAATTTCAGATATATGGCTGTTCGGAATTCTCTTTTAACTAGGCCCACCTTCTCCCAACATTTTAATCAACTTGGTTGAGAAGGACCAGCTTTATATCAGCTTTTAGAGCCTTCCTTAATTGCTGTTGCTACTTAAATTATAATTAACCTATGCAAATGTACTTTCCCAAACAACTAAAATCTTTCTTCATCATAGAACCAAAGAAACAGATTGTACTTTTCTGTGTTCTCTTTCTTTTCCTGCTTCCATGAGAGATGCAATGCCTTTTATTCCACATTCTTTTCCTTTTATTTTGGCTATGCTCGTGGCACTGTTTTGGAGTGGGGTTTTTCTTTCTTTTTTTTTTTTTTTTAAGCCTTTCTTGCAGTTTCTATTTTTGGGTTTTTGAAAGTGGAGCA
Organism: Lemur catta; assembly: GCF_020740605.2. Classification (NCBI taxonomy): domain Eukaryota; kingdom Metazoa; phylum Chordata; class Mammalia; order Primates; family Lemuridae; genus Lemur; species Lemur catta. Next base: position 138,146,475 of record NC_059128.1, on the reverse strand, counting down.
AGAACTTAGTTTGTATTGCAAGTGTCTCATAAAGAAGCCTTTTTATAATATTTCCCTTATATTTTATAGTTTTCTCCAACTGTAATATCTAGTCCAGAGGCAGGATTTAAAAAAAAAAAAAATTGCCTTTTTCTTTTTTTTTTTTTTTTTTTTTTATTTGAGACAAAGTCTTGCTCTGTTGTCAGGCTAGAGTGCTGTGGTGTCAGCCTAGCTGCCAGCAACCTCAAACTCCTGGGCTCAAGCGATCCTCCTGCCTCAGCCTCCTGAGTAGCTGGGACTACAGGTATGTGCCACCATGCCTGGCTACTTTTTTCTATATGTATTTTAGTTGTACATATAATTTCCTTCCATATATTTTTTAGTAGAGACACGGGGGGTAGGAGGGGGCTCTCGCTCTTGCTCAGGCTGGTCTCGAACTCCTGAGATCAAACGATCCACCCACCTTGGCCTCCCGGAGTGCTAGGATTACAGGCGTGAGCCACCGCACCAAGCTTTAAATTTGCCTTTGTTTTCTTTCCAAAGCATTCGACTTAGTTTTCAGAGGCACAGCTCTCTTTTTAATCATTTAACCTATTTAATCATTTCATCTAATCTATTTAACAAAATTCCCAAATTGCAGCAGGCATGGTTGGCATAATCAGGTTTGGTGGTAAACACACCTAACTCTTGGTAAACATACATCCCTGTGCTTGGGCACAGTAGAGAACTTCGGCAGGCATTTAGCTAAACTGTAGGTTTTACAGCATGAGTGGAGAACTTAGGTTAACGTGGAAAGTTGTTTGGTGAGCTAGAAATTGGTTATGTAAGCTTTTATATTTTAGCAAAGCTACTCAAGAAGTTTAATTCTAATATAGACCTAATTTTTCGAGAAAATTACATTAAGATATTAATGTAATTAACCACAGCAGAGTAGGTGTTCAAATTTTTCCAGGTATAAATTTATTTTTTCTTCCTTTTTAAAGAACCTTAACGACAATCAAAGTAAGTATAAATTTTATGCTATCTTTAATCAGTATAATTTACTTACTTTTATGTTAGCATTTTGCAACATTTGCTCTATTATCTTTTTAATATACAGTCCATGTTCAGATTTCACCATTTGTTCCCAAAATATCCTGTGTAGAATAATCAACATATTTTAAATATAATCTGTATAGAAAGCTGTATATTGAAGGATGCTGATAGCAATGAAATTAATTGCAGCTGTTACACCAGAAGGTGAATAGAGCAACAGACTGGTGAAAAATAACGTGAATGCCAAATATTATTTTTGCAATCAAACCTAATAGGTAATAGAAAGTTTTTGTTAGTATGATAGATGACCTTCCTCAAATGTGGCACAGAAATTCATATCCAGGCAAAATAATTTTTGAACTCATTTCTTCTCACTTAGTATAAGCTATTATTTGCCTTTAATAAACCAGTCTAAAATATACCTTCCAGCTCTAAAAGATAAAGCTTAAGATAGGACTTTTAATTTATTTTTGTAGAAAATTGGTAGTATACAGGGCATTACATCAGTATCCTTTGTGAATTTAGGTATGAGGAGATACGGTAACCTCAGACTGTATCATGAAACATGATAATTCAAGGGTTATGTTTTAGGCTAAACAGAATATTTTCATAGTGTATTAAGCCCATCATAAGAACATGATAAGGACATTTGAGCTCTTAACCATTCAGGTGTTTGTGCGTGTCGGGGTGGGGTGCTAGATTCAGCCCTGGGCTACCCATTAAAGCGGATTTGGGATGAGATCAATAGTATAGAAAGCAGTTGAGTTTTTCAAATTATGCGTAGTTCATGCTATAGTAAACTGGGACTCCTGCTTTAAATAATCCACACAATGTAATTTTGAACCTGGGAAATTGATTATTAATAAAAAAGGAGGTCATACCTTAAAATCTGAATGCTTTTACAACAAACTATTAAACCTCTACCAAGTACCTCAAATTAGAATACTTAGAATTTAGGATATTTATCCTTAAGGCAAGGGGAACCATGGGAGGATTCTTTTTTTTTTCCAGAATATTATGGGGGTACAGACGTTTTGGTTACATAAATTGCTTTTGTACCCTTTTAGTCAAAATGTGCCCATCCCCCAGATGGTGTGCATTGTACCGGTTAGGTGTGAATTTACCCTGCCCCCCTCTTCCCCACTCCCACCTGCTTGATTTCCGATGAATGTTATTTCCATATATGCGGAAATAACATCTTTGGATTTGCATTTCATAGAGAGTGCTGTGGTCTAGTAGAGTGGATTACAAGAGATTGAGATGAGGTTTGAGCCAGGTAAAGTAATTACAGGGAGAGACTCTTATTGCTTTAATTGTGTCAAGAGATGATCAGAGTCAACCCTGTGGCAGTGAGGATGGAGTGAATAGAAAAGAATGGAGAGAGATTTAGGAGGTAGAATTGTTGGGGCTGAGTAAGCCAGTGTTCCCAGCCTATGTTCCCAGCACAGTTAGACGTTTTGCATTCATTCCTGCACTTCCTCCTCACAACATGATCGGTGTCATCTCCATGGACAGGAAAGAATGCTTGGAGAAATTAAATAATTGAGATCACACAGCTAGCAAGTGATAGAACTCAAGTTCACACCCAGGTCAGCCACTGATGCCAACGCTCTTCACACCACACCACTACTATGCTATTACTATTAGACCACGTTGCCACTTCAGATATTGGGGACCAGGGAAGTGGGGAATGTAGGCAGAGGAGTCCTCCCCGGCCCAGACAGGGTGGCTCAGTCAACGGTGGCGTAGGTCCCTGAGATAAGAAAGAGTACAGCACGAGGAAGGGCTGCAAAGCAAGGGAGGTTTAGTTTAGTCTAGCTTTGAACATTTTGGGTTTGAGGATCTGTGAGCAGAGCATTAAGAAACATCTAGTAGGCAGATATATGCATGCAGGTTTAGAGCTCAGGAGCGAGGTGTAGGCCGGAGATGAAATTTGAGACTCATCAAATAAGAATAAAGTAACCCGGCCGGGTGCTGTGGCTCACGCCTGTAATCCTAGTACTCTGGGAGGTCGAGGCCGGTGGATCGCTCAAGGTCAGGAGTTTGAGACCAGCTCTGAGCAAGAGCGAGACCCCGTCTCTACTAAAAATAGAAACAAATTAGCTGGCAAACTAAAATATATATAGAAAAAATTAGCCAGGCATGGTGGCACATGCCTGTAGTCCCAGCTACTCGGGAGGCTGAGGCAGTAGGATTGCTTAAGCCCAGGAGTTTGAGGATGCTGTGATCTAGGCTGCGCCACGGCACTCACTCTAGCCAGGGCAACAAAGTGACACTCTGTCTCAAAAAAAAAATAAATAAATAAAGTAACCCAGGGAGACTGTGTGGAGGAGATTGTCATGACCTGGGGAATACCAACCAACCTTTATTAAAGACTGGGCCAAAGAAGACAGAACAAAGGGCTAGATAATTTGGAAGAAAAGCATGAAAGTGATAGCATTCAAGGAGGACAGAATTTCCGCGGGAGTAGGAAATGCTGTAGGATGTTAAGATGGGGACTGAAAAGCATCGATGCTTGGCAGTCAATCATCGATAACCTCTTAAGAGAGTAGCTGGAATGAAATCATTTTCTGATAATTCTGACTCAGGCGCAAGTTTATCTTCGTCATTCTGGTATGAGGCTAGTTTTTCTCTTGACATCCTGCGGCCGTGGTGGCAGGAAGCTGGTGCAATGCTGGTGCCTCTGGGAAGAGGAAGTGAGTGGCTGTCCCTGGACTTCACTGAATATCTTTTTCTCCTTTTAAAATTTTGAACCATAAGAATGTATTATGTTACTTATTCAACAAGGGAAACTAAAACTATTTCCAAGAGAAATGTAAACACGAGCAGGTATTTCTGTGCTACGGTGCTGTGATCCTCATTAGTGTTTACACATCTGTCCCCATCTTTAGAGTGCAGGCTGCTGGGGAGCAGCATTTCCCTCTGTGTCCCAGCGCCTACACTGGGTGCAGGTCACTGTTTAATAAGCAAGTGGGTCCCTGCACTCTTGGTCTTACAGTTTTTAAGGCATATAAATGTCTCTATGTAAAATGCTAGCATGATAGATCACAGACTAAGATTTGATCACAGGGAATGGCACCACCCTTGCGCTTTGCTCACGTAGCCTGGTTCAAATGTCCTACCATCTTTCATCCCTGTGCTGGGGACAGATGGCAGCGGCAGTAACCATTGCCTTAGTGCCCTTAGTGAGGTGTGGCAAACCTGCCTGCTGTCTGCAGTTTCAAAATTGACTGGGATGGTATGAAACCATTTTAGAGGAGACATCTAATAGGAGGGACCCTTGACAGAGGCGTGTCTGTGGCCGAGCACCACTGTTGCTGGCACAGACGCCTAGAAGGTTCTTAGCAATGGGCTCAGTTGTTCTTTTCAGCTCTAAAATAAATTAAGGACTCTCAGAAATTCTTTAGCTTTTTTTTCTTTGCCAATTTTACCTCATTCTGCATGTCAAATATATATTATAAAAAGATATTAGTAAAAAAGGGACTTTCATTGCTATAGCATCTAAACCAACTTTTTAAATGGATTGAATGCTATCAGAAGGAGGTTTTGAATAAACTGCTGATGTTTTATTCAGAGTTAAAATTCTTGACAAAACCCAAGTTTAAATTTATTGTAAATGAAAGATAGTTGAAAATTTTGTTGCAATGGAGTGAAATTTAAGAAAATGATAAATTCATTAAGTTTATTAGATGATCATTATCTTTAGAAAATAGGACTGATACCTATGAGTTATACTTAGTGTGTACTAGATGATTTAGACAGCACTGCTTTCTCTCCAATAGAAAATAATCTGAGAAATAGTGCATCATGTAAGTTTTGTGAAGTGTTCTCTAGGAAAATAAGAAGAATATAGAAGTAAGATTTAAAAAAAATCAATACAGAGTTGTTTTTTTTTAGCTTTCTAGTCTTTTTAGTTTTATACAAAATTAGAATATTCTTCCTAGCCTAGTTTTTAGAGGTTTTAATTTTTTTAAAATAAAATGTTATGATCTCCCAATTCAACATTATAATTTTACTGCAGGATAAATAAAGAAGAACACAGGAAAGGAGCAAAGCATTGATCACAAATGTCTTAATAATGAGCAAATGTGGCAGGAAAAAATATATTAAGACAAATCTAAGGTAGGTAGATAAATGTTTTTCTGTTCTTTTGAAAGTTCTACTTAAAGTTAAAATGATGAATGAATTGATGTATATATGTACACATGCATATATATGTGTATGTGTATCTTTAATAATGTGTACTCACAGTTTTCAGCCATTCAGTTAAGGCATTCAGCTTCCACCCTGTACTCTGCCAGGCACTGCCAGGGATGTGTGGATATCCACATCTGGCTTATGCCAAGTGCTGGCCTTTGCAGTTAGAAAGAAGGTCATATATAAGGACTTGCGCAGTTCAGTGGAATTGTAGAATTAGAAGAGTCCCCAGAGTTTTATTCTTCCTCTTGGCCTTTAGGCTATGCTTTACCTAACTTTATAAAACAGAAGAAAATCTCTATCAACATTTTACAGAAATCCAAATAGAATTTTTCACGTTTTCTTTTGGTTACTTTCAGAGACATTCTGTTTCATCAGTTGGCTCTAGCCCTAAAAAATACATTTTCTACGGCATTTTTTGTAAAACTATGTAAAAATAGAGAAGTGAAACACAGTTCATAATTTTTCCTTTTCCAGTTGGATTCTATTTTTAGAAGAGGTAAAAAAAATGTTGCAAGGGTCATAAAATTGCCCTGCAGTGTACTTTGTCTTTGCAAATTTGATACAACTTAGATTGTATGAGTTTATTAGTCAATTGAACACTTTAATAATAATTAAGAAACTGCTTTTGTCTTATTTTCCGTTAAATATTTTTGGCCTGTATTTCCTTTTCCCTTTTTTGCTCCTGACTTATCTTTTACAACTTTCCTAGGCACTCATAATAGCATTCCTTTAAAAGGTTTCCCTTTTTCCTCTCATTTATCCTCCTGCTTATATATATATATGTTCATGATTTATGGTATGCCTAAATAATGATTAATTGTCTTGGTTTCTATACTTGTAATAAATATTTTTTATGAATATATTCCTTTGTGTTCATTTCTCAAAAGTATGTTATAGATTGTCTGCCTATTGTTTATATTGTACTGTACAAATAGTACTGTACTCTAGCATAATATTTTGGGGAGTTGTTATAGTAGATACAGATGTTTTATTATAGTCCTAGAAAGTAACAGAATAAGTCCTAGAAAATAACAGAAAAAAGTAGTCCATCCTAGAAGTCTTTCAAAATTGTTTTAATGGAGGGTCCTATTTTTAAAAAAACAGTTAACTAGCATTCTATTAAATTGGATCCTAATATATTCGGAATAGTTTGGGATAATATTTGCTTTTCTACCAAAGGAGAAAAAGGCTTGCAAAATAACGTAAAGGAGATTTCAGAAGAAATATTTAACCTCAAGAGAAAAGAATATTGCTACTGCTCTTAATCATTTATAAGTTTAAGCATCCCCACTTTAGCAAATTCTTGTCTGTTCTTTAGAATTGTGGAACCAAATATTCGCTAGTATTTTGCTTGCTGTTAATTTATAGTGCTTAATGGATTTATTTGTTTGTTTTAGTTTTTTACTGTTTTATGTTTTTATTTTAAAATGTCCTGTAATTCATAATTGCTAATTAATCCTTTTCCCCTCTAATAAAGATTATTATTTAAAACTAAAGTGCTACATAATTAATTAATTTAAAGACTATTAGTTTTAGTACAACTATGTTTAATATTTGGCTGTTATAAAAAGTGAGATTTTTGGGAAATACATTCTACGATATATCTCTTCAATTTTAGTGTATTTAGCTATAAAATATATAGTGAGCAATGCAGGATTATGGACTCTTACACTTTATAAATTCTATCTGGAGCAGCTGAGGCTGATTTATAGCTGTTAATATTGTATGTACATCATTTATAGCTGATTTCTAGATCCTATTAATACCTTTTCAGCTGAGATAGTGCTTAAAAATGCCTTGTACAGTGCATGATCCATGTTGAACACTTAGATGTTAGTTGAATCTTCTGTCCTGGGTCCTGCGCTGGCGTTGGTTTTTAGTGGGTTTAGGAAGTTGTGCTGGAGGGCAGTTGGATATAGACCACCAGAAGAAACTTGTTTAAAAATGATAGGGTGTATAATTTAAATTGCTAATGTTGAGCTTACTTTTCTGTAGGTGACTTTTACCTTCAAATAAACTAACTTTAGTATCAACCTTGTACAGAATGACACGTACTGAGCACCATACTTAGTACTCTGAAAGGATACAAATGGGATGAAATTAGGGTCCATACATAGAGTGTGAAAGACAAAGCATATCTGAACGAGACTGTGATTATAGTTGCAGCATATTCAAAAACACATTATTATAAAATGTTCTCTGTGTAATCCTAGCACTCTGGGAGGCCGAGGTGGGAGAATCACTCCAGGTCAGGAGTTCAAGACCAGCCTGAGCAAGAGCAAGACCCCATCTCTACTAAAAATAGAAAGAAATGATCTGGACAGCTAAAAATATATAGAGAAAAAAATTAGCCGGGCATTGTGACACATGCCTGTAGTCCCAGCTACTCGGGAGGCTGAGACAGAAGGATCGCTTAAGCCCAGGAGTTTGAGGTTGCTGTGAGCTAGGCTGACGCCATAGCACTCTAGCCAGGGCGAAAGAGCGAGACTCTGTCTCCAAAAAAATAAAAATAAAATGTTCTCTGAACTGGAGTACTCAGGACTGGCTGGGGAAGGAACCCTGGAGTTACAGTCTCAAGACCACTTTTCCATCCCCTACCTATATAGGGGATGACCTAATAGGTCATGCTACCTATTATGCACCCTGTAGAGAGTCACTTAATCAATAAGAACCTTATTTTTATCACTATAGTAACATTTGACAGTCTACCAGAATAACTGATTAGTTGGTTTATTTAACGGTTATGGTAGATACTGTACTAGGCACTGGGAATGCTTAGAAATCTAAGATGTGATCTCCCCTGCCCCCCAAGTTGCTCACACTGGTTAGTACCCTGTGAACACATGCATTATATGCTCGGCCAGTGCTGGAATGGAGGTACTGCATAAAATGCTTTGGGAATGCAGAAGAGAATAACTAATTCTGCCCAAAGCTATTAGAATAGGCTTTTGAAAGAATAGGCTTTTAAAAGCTATTCCTAATCTGGTTCCATCCAACCTTACCAGCCCTGCTTCTGTTAGTCCTACCCTGTCTCCTCCCCACTACATCTAATTAGGCTCCCCACCTCTCACCTAGACTTTCTACTCCAATCAACTTTGCTGTTACCTGAACACACTCTATTTTCCTTCTTCTTATAGTTCACCTTTCCTTTTCTACCTTCCAAAATCCTACTCATCCTTCACTATGCAACTCACTTGGCCCCATCCTCGGGCAGACTTACTCATTCCCTGCTGTGTTTTCCAGAGTATTTCGTGTATAACATACTTCACACAATTTAGAAAGTTACTTTACTCATGTTCATTACTATCAATAAACTAAGTGTTTCCAAATTTTTTAATATATATTAGAATCACTTAGATATAAAAATTAGATCCTCCAGAAAGTTTGATTCGATAGGTTTGGAGTTGAGTTTGGGAATATGCATTTTTTACAACAAATACTTTAGTTAATTCTCATACAGGTTGTCCAAGGACCATCTAGTTAATGGATTCCTTCAGAGCAAGGACCATGACTTACTCACTTTTGTATTTTCAGGGCCTGTCATATAGACAATGCTAAATGAATGTTTCTAAAATAAACGGTTTATTGGCTAAGGCTTTTCAGCACGTAACTTTTAAGTTGAGACTCAAGTTGTTAGCAGAAGCTTAAGAGAGCTTTTAACAAAGGTATAAACAATTTCCAAGATTGTTTCCAAAATACTCTGCTAGGGCATGCTTTGTGGGAAAGGGGTTTGTTGATGGCCATATACTTCTGGAAAATGCTACCTGTTGGATCTGCACCTTCCACCCATCTCAAGACACACATATTCAAGCTTCTCAGATGTTCTCTTTTAATCACTGATATTTACAACATTTTGACCAAGTATTTCCCCTGCTCTCTTTTCCCAGTTAATATCTTTTTATATCCCACACATATGTTCTGAGGTATTCTCTGTGGGCCTGCTCACATATACAAAAGTAGAACAGTAGGAATTAGCAGTTTATACATGATGATGACCTATGCTTACCTAGAATTGGAGAGGCCATTGGGAATTAATAAGAAAAGAGGTAAAGAATTAGAGAATATTAAGAGAAAGACATTTTTCCATGGTAGGCTGTTGGTTTTTTATTTTGGTGTAATTGCTCCAAATTGTTATGGTCAGTTATGAGTATTAAAATAACTTTGTAGTATAGACTATAGAAGACAGGTTTGAGAATGGAAAACTTGAATTCAGATAATGGCTACTGAAATGCAAAAGAAGGTATTGAGTGAAAAATAGTATATGAAGGATGTGTAGGATCTGGCAACTAATAAAATCTAGAAAAATGATTTGGACATTTTAATTCAAAGTTCTAAATGGGCTTCATACTTTTTGGATATATAGTTAGACTAAGGTGAAAAGAACACAGTGTATTATTGACAATTACAAAGATGTATAACAGCAGGGAGTAGCTCCTATAAGTAAGTTTTCAAAATTTAATTTTGTTAATTTTGTTTGAATTTTATATTTTCTCTTAGTAGGAAAGGATTCATTATAATATGGTTTACCTTTTAGAAAGACTCCATATAGAAATCATTAACTTAAACTGAATTCATAAGCAAACTAAAATCATGTCAAAAGTTTTTCCTGGAAAAATTAGATTCTCCTTTTTAAATATTTAATAACTAGGGCTTATTTATCAGAAACTACTTAGTGCTAACAAAGCAAGACACATTTTTATATTATGACACATTTAATTGAGACAATGGGGAAATTCTTTCACACTACAGCGTAATGCAGGCATGTTGGGCTTTGACAATCATAGACTATTTACATTTTTCATGTGAAATAGAAAACCTAGTTTTCCCACTAATTCATACTAATCAGAAGACTTAAAATAATTATCAAGGAGACTTCATTATAAGTTTTTTTTAAGTTTTAAAATAAGTTAGTTCCCAACCAACATTTTGCAATGCTCCCTTGGAAATGTTCATAGTCAGTGAGCAGAAAAGGTGCCTTAGGTTTAAAGAGTTAGGACTCTACTATTGAACCTGCTTCTTGAAAAAATAAGATAGTACAATTAGATGTCAGAAATAAATATCAGAAAGCTAGGTAAAAATAACTCAGGTTGAGTATCCCTTACCCAAAATGCTTGTGACTAGAAGTGTTTTGAATTTTGGGTTTTTTCAGATTTTGGAATATTTCCATATACATAATGAGATATCTTGGGGAAGGGACCCAAGTCTAAACACAAGATTCAGTTATGTTTCATATGCACCTTGTATGCATAGCCTGAAGGTAATTTTATACAGTGTTTTTAATAATTTTGTGCAGGCAACAAAGATTTGACTGCGTGTTGACTGTGACCCATCACATGAAGTCAGATGGGGAATTTTCCACCAGTGACGTCATGTGAATGCTGAAAAAAGTTTCAGATTTTGGAGGATTTTGGAGTTTTGGATTAAGGATGCTGAACCTGTACTTCCAAATACTTCAGATAGGGCCTTAATACTTCTTCCTTTTTATTGTCTTTTCAGACAAATGACCATGGAAACAATTGAGTCCCAGCAGGATGGAGGTGTAAGAGATTCTGTGGCAGAGAGCGAATCTGCTCATATGCAGACTCAGACTGGTCAAAATTCAATCCCTACTTTAGCTCAGGTAGGCAATAGGCAGGCATTGATGGAAGTTAATATATGTGGAAATGAGAAATTATGTGCAGTTTCTGTTTTCTTGCTGTTGATCCTAAATTTTCCATGTTCCCTGGTCATCAGCCATTCTTGCTGATTTGATTTTGAAGAGAAGCTACATGTCACTCTTGATTACTTTTGCATCGTAACAGACACTTGGCAGTGCCCCCACTTCAACTATGCAAAGGGAAAATAAAAACCCCTTGGCTGGGCACAGTGGCTCACGTCTGTAATCCCAGCACTCTGGGATGCCGAGGTGGGAAGGATCACTTGCGGTCAGGAGCTCGAGACCAGCCTGAGCAAGAGTGAGATCCTGTCTCTACTAAAATAAAACAAATTTGCTGGGCATGGTGGCTGCACCTGTAGTCCCAGCTACTCGGGAAGCTGAGGCAGGAGGATAGCTTGAGCCCAGGAGTTTGAGGTTACTATGAGCTAGGCTGATGCCATGGCACTCTAGCCCAAGCAACAGAGTGAGACTTTGTCTCCAAAAAAAAAAAAAAAAAGACATACTATGTAACCCTCAAATGATTATTTCTGAGGTTTACTAATTCCAAATTGATACTCTTTGATATTGTTCTAATATTCTTAGCTGTTAATAGATGGCAGAAGTCTTATGATTTGCCCTGTATATATTTGGTTTGATCTTTACTTTCTTTTCAGTTAGGTCTTTTTAAAAAAAAATTTATTTATTTTTAATTTATTTTTAAATTTTTTGTTTCTGGAGATAGGGTCTTTCTCTGTCACCTAGGTAGGTGTGCAGTGGCACAATCACAGCTCACTACAGCCTTGAACTCCTGGGCTCAAGCGATCCTCCTCAGCCTCCTGAGTAGCTGAGATTACACGCGTGTGCCATCATGCCTGGCTAATTTTTTTATATTTGTAGAGATAGGGCCTTGCTATGTTGGCCAAGCTGGTCTCAAACTCCTGGCCTCAAGTGATCCTCCCACCTTGGCCTCCCAAAGTGCTGGGATTAACATGTGTGAGCCACCATGCTTGGCCTCAGTTAGTTCTTAAATTTTGGTTTCATTCAGAGAGCACCAGTATTGGTTAGTACCTGTTTTCCAGATTCTAACGTTTATTTCTGGTCTATCTATAAAAATATGTAGTAAAATCAAAGACATTTATTTATTAGTTCATCAAATATTTATTGAATACCTACTGTGTCTAGGCACTATTCTAGATGCATGAGAAGATGTAGTTCCTGGCCTTAAATATCTCATGGTTTAGTGGGGTGGACAGATATTTTAGCAAGAATTCCAATAGTGTAAGGAGCGCTGTAAAATGTTACGTACAAAATGAACAAAGTGTACAGAGGAGGGAGCAGCCAGTTGACCAGGGGTGCTTTACGGAGGATTTTTCATTTGACCTAGACATAAAGGGTGATTAGGAGTCTACTGGTAAGGGTAGGGAAGCATACTCTAGGCAAAAGGAAGAGTGTGCACAGAAGCACAAAGCCACACTCTGAGGTGTCCAGGGACCTAAAGGTGTTGAATTTACCTGGAGCCTAGTGTCTGGACTGGGCAGTTGAGCTGGTAAAGGTAAGTAGAGGATTGTACACATTTGAGAGTTCAGAGTACCCTGTATGCTAAATATTCTTGAAATATTTTCATTATGCTCACTGTGTTTAGACACTAGTAGCCTTGTGGAGGTGGGATTGGAAGTCAGTGAGCCAGCAGTGGGGACAGCATCCGGTTGCCTGGTGGCATCATGGGAGTGTGGGGTACCGCGTAGCAGTGAGATTTTAATGGCATCTTAAAGGGAGAACAAATAGGACCTGTAGGCTGGGCATGGTGGCTTACGCCTGTAATCCCAGCACTTTGGGAGGCTGAGGTGGGAGGATCACTTGAGGCCAGGAGTTCAAGACCAGCCTGGGCAACACAGTGAAACATTATCTCTACCAAAAAATGTTTAAATTAGCTGGGCATGGTGGCACATACCTGTAGTCCTGCCTTCTGGGGAGGCTGAGGCAGGAGGATCGCTTGAGCCTGGGAGTTTGAGGCTGCAGTGAGCTATGAGAGCGCCACTGCACTCGAGCCTGGGAGACAGAGCAAGACCCTGTCTCTCAAGATGGATAGATAGATAGGTATGTAGGTAGGTATGCAGGTAGGCAGGCAGGTAGATAGGACCCGATGGCTGACTGGAAGGTCCCAGGGGAACACCAGGCACTTCTTGGGTTGTGTCGGGCCAGGCTATTCCTGCGAGAGCTCTTTTTTCCCTGAGACTGGGCCCCATGCACCCAGCCTGCTTGTGTTTCCCCTTTCAAGCTGCCAACACCCACTCATTCCCTGGAGGTTTTCTGTAAGTATTCTGCAGAGCCGCATCTCCCTGGCAACATCCTTCTTTGTTACACTTGGAAGACAGGCATGCTGGCCTTTTGCTTGAAGAAAATGAAAAAGCAACCTTTTTCATGTTAAAAAAAATTCGTGTTCACTGTAGAAGATTAACAAAATAATTATTATTAAAAGGAAGAATAAAAACTATTCATAATCTTAACATCCACAGATTTCATTGTTGTTAACATTTTGGTGTATATTCTTCAGGACTTTGTGCGAATAGAATAGAATAGATATATATTTGTTCATGAATTAGAGATCTTGCAGAATTTTTATAGCTCTGACTTCTGGTTGATAATTGTGCCTTTCTTTGTGGAAGTTGTAGTTGAAAGCACATTTTCCTCCTCTGCCTTCACTTCCGTGTTTAGCTCTGGCTTACTGACTTCTACACACAAGTTTTGCCCCAAGACTTCTGGTCCTGTGTAGTCAGAACAATAGATCCCTGTTATCTAAGATGGTAATTTGTAATTCTGAGGACCTTCAGGCTGGGACCTTCACCCACCTCTGTGAGCCTCAGTCAGAAGTTGCCAAGAGATCAAGCAATGTGAAGTCTGAAAAGTAGCCTTGAGTGTATGAGGTTTTGGAATTGCATAGGAGTCTGGTGGACAGAAACTAGGTTTTGGTAGGATACAGAACAAATAAAAGGAGAAGAAGTGGAAATTGGAAGTATAGATTCTTTAAGAAGTTCATCTGTGAAATAATAGAGAAAGATGGATTTGGGAGACAAAAGGGTGAGAAGTGGGGTTGTGGGAAAGTTGGGAATGTTTTGAATAAAAGAGAAGAGGATATAGACTAGGGACTTGTGAGAAGGCTGAATGGAGGGACTAGAAAAAGCCTGTTTGCATTTATAATGCTTCTTTAAAAATTTCAATTCATGGATGTTAATGTTGTATGTTAATAAATGTTGCTATTTATTAAATTTAGATAACAAGTTCATGGATTTTTGCTCTTTTTGTATTTTCTATATGTTTGAAGTATTTGATCAAGTGCAAACTCTGTATCAAACAGAGTCCTATGGGAAAAATAAAAATAATCTATGGTTTTTATCTTTCTCATACTAGAAATGTAAAGAGATTAAGAAGTAATCTATCTGCTGATTCATGGATTATTTTAGTTTACTAAGAATTATCCTCCATCCCATGCACAGATCATGATTTTTCAGAGAATTAGAGCACAATTCTTAGCAGTCACAGTTTTCCAAACTAATTTAGGTTCTTGTGATACCTAAAGCTGTTCATGTCTGAGTATTTGTTATTGTACAATATTATATAACTAGAAGTATTAGGAAATCAAAGTGAAATCTTTATTAACCTTACCACATATGCCAAAAGTCACTAACTCTTCTGAATAATTCCTTATGGCGTCATATTTACTTGCCATTTATCTCATTTTCTTCATACTTGACTATTGCAAATTCTCAGATGTTTTAGATTTAAATTCAGTTGTGTATAAAGAGGAATTTATAACACTCCTTTCCTTGCTTATATGGTCAGATTATCATTAAACAGTGTGGGAACAAGGGTGTGACCAAAAGATCCAGTGGGTTTGATTCTGTGCATCGGATATCGTTTGATATTAGTGGCTTTGACTGCCCTGGCCTTTCCAGAGGTTCTGCCTAATCAGGTATTCTCTGAAAATCACCTGAAAACTGTTGACCTTGCTCTTGGCTCTCAGGCCTCTGTTCTCCCGATGAATTGAGGGGAGGTGAAGGTGTACCCAGAGAGACTGGAGTTTTACATTTTTCCATTTTATAACTTCCCAGTTATAAACGGAGCCTTTCTATCTGTGTTTGAAAGTAAAATCACAGTGATAATAATGTCAAAGAGTCGGAGGCAGGAGTTGCCATGGCCAAACCTTGTGGTGGCAAATAGTTGGGGGTTCAATATTGTGACTTGGTTTTATTCTTGCCTGAATTATTTTTTGCATTGATTTATTTTTAATTGAAGTTGATATCTTTATTAAGCATATGTGTTGATATAGAAGACTAGATTCCCACCTGACCCTGGAAAAATTCTTGGTAATAAATCAGAGAGTCTAATTTTAAATAACCAGGCCCAGAAGAAACCCTTTCCAGAAACCAAAATGGCGAAAAACAAAAATACTATATAGGCCAGGCTCGGTGGCTCATGCCTGTAATCCTAGCGCTCTGGGAGGCTGAGGCGGGAGGATTGCTTGAGCTCAGGAGTTTGAGACCAGCCTGAGCAAGAGCGAGACCCCCGTCTCTACTAAAAATAGAAAGAAATTATATGGACAACTAAAAATATTTATTGAAAAAATTAGCCGGGCATGATGGCACATGCCTGTAGTCTCAGCTACTCGGGAGGCTGAGGTAGGAGGATCGCTTGAGCCCAGGAGTTTGAGGTTGCTGTGAGCTAGGCTGATGCCATGGTACTCTAGCCCAGGCAACAGAGCAAGACTCTGTTGCCAAAAAAAAAAAATACTATATATACAAATAGTTTTAAAATAAGGATACTTATGTCCTCTGGAAATAATATAATTTTTAAATGGGTAATGGGAAGTTAAGAGTTCTTTTGTTATGAAAGATTTCAAGCATATATCAGAATAGAATAATGGTCTCATTTATATACATAAACTTACTAATTACCAGGATTTTGCCATGGTGTACGCCTATAGTCTCAGCTATTTGGGAGACTGAGGCAGCAGGATTGCTGGAGCCCAGGAGTTCGAGTCTGTAGTGTGCCATGGTTGTGCTGGTGATAGCTTGAGCAGCGTAGCAAGACCTTGTCTCTAAAAAAAAAAAAAAAATCTGTTGCATTTGCCTCATCTATCTCCTTTTTTTTCTTCTTTTTGTTGAAGTATTTTAAGCAGCTCTGCAGATCTCAGACATGTCATTTTACTCCTACTTACTTCTGGGAATGCAACTTTTAAAAAATTATGGACATTTTCTTATATAACCAAATGTTACTATCATACCTGATAAAAATCAAATATGCCTTGGTAGAATATGCTACCCCGTATCCGTATCTCCCCACTTATCTCCCAAACGTGTGATCTACTCTGAAAGCAGCAGAGTAGACACTTTGAACTCTTCTTGTTCCAAGTGTCTCGGGAATTGATGACGCTGTCATGAAGATCTAGGGGGGTGAGGTCATTCGATGGATGTACTTTAAAACTGACTTTGTGAAGCACAATTCCTTACAGCTGCTGACGAAGCCTCCAGGCCTGAGCATGACACCTCTACTCTGTAAGCCGAATACCTCTGCTTTGTGAATGACCAGTTCTCAAGGTTTCAGCAAGGATAGAAGGGAGAGATGAAAGGGTCGGAATCGCAGGAGTCACAGAGCTGGAAGGAAACTCTGGAGACTGTCAGGGTCAGAACACTGCCTTGAGAGAATCAGTTCTAATATAAAATTGAACCTCTCCAAGGCCGTGGGTATTTTTGGAAACAAGGAGACACCAGGGAGGCAGAGAAAGCCACTAGGGAATGTTGTTCGGAGATTATACTCTGCTGATCTTTCTTATCCTCTCCATTCTACATGCACACCGTGTATAAAGAGCACCTCAGAATAAAGCAGGCCTGGCAGACAGTGAGGGCTTGACACTGGGTACTTGGAAACGCTGCGATGTATGAGTTGTAAATTTTCTTTTTCAATCTGGTGGAAAATTGGAATGGCATTTCTCATTGTTTTCGCCAGCTATGCCAAAAATCCATCATTTTGAGCTTCAGTAGGGCCAGGAAGGATGTAGATGGCTATCACAAAACAAAAAATGAACAAACAGAAACCTCAAGCAACATTTGCTGTTGTTCGTAGGTCAGCAACATCATATTTGCGTAGGGCATCGGCAAACGACAGGCCTCAGGAAGTAAAATCAAATCCCAAATAGTAACAACGTGTATATTTGCTGTTGGATGTGTTAATATACCATGGTAGGTACTGCCCGTGTAAGATGGTCTCCCAGGTCTTTTGTCCTTAGAACTTTCTCATTTTATATTCTTTAAGGATTTGTTTACTACTTTGTACTTAGAAAAAGGAGCCTTAATTTATACATGGATACTCAGTTTGAAGTTAAATTTAGTTTATTTCCTTAAAAGTAGTGGTGTGAGGTATTTTTAATACTATGCTTTAAACTAGATGAAAAATTAATATTCTTAATTTTCATCCATAGTTTTAAGTATTTTTTTCTTTTTTTGAGACAGAGTCTCACTTTGTTGCCTGGGCTAGAGTGCTGTGGGGTCATCATAGCTCACAGCAACCTGAGACTCATGGGCTCAAGCGATCCTACTGCCTCAGCCTCCTAAGTAGCTGGGACTACAGGTGCACACCACGCCTGGATAATTTTTCTATTTTTTAGTAGAGATGGGGTCTCACTCTTGCTCAAGCTGGTCTTATTCATTGTACTTTTTTTAAGGAGCTAAATTCGTAGACTTTACTATGGTCATTAGACTGGAACTAAAAAAATTTAAGGATGTAGTTTGGTCTGGTCATGTTATGTGAAAATGATTCTGATTTTGACTTCTACATTTTTTTATTTTTATTTTTATTTTTGTGAGACAGAGTCTCACTCTGTCACCGACCTAGAGCGCTGTGGTGCCAGCCTAGCTCACAGCAACCTCAAACTCCTGGGCTCAAGCAATCCTCCTGCCTCAGCCTCCTGAGTAGCTGGGACTACAGGCACATACCACCACGCATGGCTGATTTTTCTATTTTTAGTAGAGATGGCGTCTTGCTCTTGCTCAGGCTGGTCTGGAACCCCTGAGCTCAAGGGATCGTCCTGCCTTGGCCTCCCAGAGTGCTAGGATTACAGATGTGAGCCACTGCACCTGGCCTGATTTTACTTTTACGTAGATCCTTGGTTCACTCTTCTTTCCTTGCCTCCATAGGATGTCTGCTGCATAAGAGCCCTTTTTGGCTTAGAATCTTACTGCCACCTACTTCTCTATGTGCATTTATTACTTTGAAATACATTTGGCTAGTAAATTTTGATCAGTTTCAGTCTTACCTGAAACCAAATACAAGACTGACTTTTAGAAGTTTAGAAGTTTTACAGCTAAAAGAGTTTTGACTTCTATAAACATCATATTCATTTTCATAGTACTTTAAAATATAATAAATGAAACACATCTCATACTGATTAGAATATAAAATGATGCTCCAAATATTATAAATAGGAAATTCAAGATAGTATGAGGAGTAGCTGGAAAAAAAAAAAGATTAGCTACAGCATTATTTTTCAAAGGATAAAGAACCCTAATTTTAATTTAACTGCTTACTGGAAGTATTATTAAAATAGACTCTTAAAACCCCTCTGTATAATTAAGAATGACTTAATTATATTTGCTTTGATTTCAAGAGGTTAATTTTTTAGAGGCATGAAATTTGGCCATTTATATTTACAACACCAGAAATAGTGACCTACTTCGGTTTTATTCAGATTATAAATTTCAGCTTATGCTCTACACATACAAAAAGGATTTGAATTCTTTAGAATTTTTTTCTTTTTGTAACCTGGATCAACAATGACAGACACATCTTTAGAATTGTAACAGATAGTAGATATAGAAAGAATAGTCATATTTGGCTAATTCTGTTATTAACAAATATTTTCAATTGATATTCTCAAGGTAAAAGTAAAATTTAACTCCAATGATTTTTGCAATTTGTTAGCCAGACTGCTTAAAAAAAAAAAAAAAAAAAAAAAAACTAAGTGGGAAGAAATCACAAGATACCAAAATGTGGACCATCTCTATGTTTTTCTTTTTATTATTATTATTATTGTCAATTCACCACCTCCCAAAATCAACTCTGTTTTTTATTCTGTGTCTGTCTTCATTTAGCACTAACCAAAATATAAGTTTTAAAAAATTAAAGTGAAATATTCTACATCTTTATTCAAGTGTTCAATTTATAATACCCTTATTTTCTTGTTTTCAACCTTAAAATATTTGAAGTATTCTTTAAACACTTTTTCCCTCCAAAGAAGGAACAGACTCTTTTGAGAATCCTGTCTTAATACACAGAAATCAAGATGGTTTTCAACTTCCTGCTTAGCTTGTTAGCGGATTTTCACTGTGGTCCTTGAAATTAAACTAGGTAATACAGAGATTTGATTTCTAAGGCAGCAGAAATCCATCTGCTATATTGTGAATTCACATTTTTTATTCCTTTATGAAATGTCTTGGAGGCAGGCCTGGTAGCTCTGTGACATTGCAGCTGTACTGTGACATCATAAACGCCATCGTAAGAGAATCTAGCTACGGATTGGAGCTAGTCTACTAGGTGCTAATCCAATGCTGTGTCACAACATTGTGAGGTTTTCCCAGTTACAAGTGTCATTATAGGATTTGTTTTGAATTGCAAAGCCAAGTGAGGCTGTCAGTTGCATCATCTTCACTTACTTCTTCAGATTAACTGCTGTCTGTAGTGGCGTTTTCAGTGGATGTGGTGGCATCAGCATAATCTATGTTTCAGGCATCCTATAGAAGAGGATTATTCTTCAGGGGATCTGGAAGAAAAGGTAAATTATTGTCTACTGTGAGTTCATCCTACACACTTTCAAAGCCTCATAAAATACATCCATTTGATGTTTTTAATTTGTTTTTTGTGCAGTTGCCTACTTGATTATTGGAATGTGATGAATATATTTGTAGATCTTCCTATGACTTTCCTCTTCTCTTCATTTAGGCTTTTTGCACAAATGTTCCCTCCTCTGAGAAGCTGTCCACAACAAATATAGCCTCCGTCCACACTCCCCCTCCCTTGTCACTCTCGAGTCCCTCGTCCTGCTTTATTTTTCTTGTAAGAATTGAGCACCACCTAAAAGTATGTATTTGTTTCTTCTTCTAGTCTCTGTTTCCTTCTGATCTAGAAGGGCAGGGACTTTTCTTGTTCACTGCTGTGTTCCTACTGTCTAGACTGGCCCATGGTAAGCTCCTGGTCAATGTTTGTTCAGTGAATGAAAGAATGAGTTAATTCATAAATATGACATTTGTATTTTAGTTCAAGTGAACTTTTGTTTGCCTCCCTGTAAGTGTAGTGTCTTTTAGGAAAGACTTTTTAGCTAATTCCCTTCTGTTTCCAGAGCTTTTTTTTTTTTGAACCCTACTCGTTCTTTTATTATAAATAAAGTAACTATAATACTCTTTATAGATTCTTCTTTGTTAATATTACTTGGATCTTTATTTCCTATCTGGGTTCTAACCCAATAATCAGTCCCATAATTCTCCTTGCCTGTTACATTTCGACCTGCTTGCCATCGCTTCAAACCTAATCTGCCTGAAACTGAACCCATCACCTTACAAAAAACATAAAGATGCTTCTGTATTGGCCCATTCTGGGGGACAATGTGCATGTAATTGAAGCATTATCTTTGTTCCTTCTGTGCCATCTGTTTACCATACTCTACTTTGCGGGCAGCCATGTATTCAGTTGTACCCATGGGATCAGTATGATAATATAATAATAATGCTAAGATGTTAAGGGTAGGGACCCATCTGAATCTTTTTAAATGAATAATAATGGCAAAGTTTAACTTGTTAACTCTACCATTGTAGTTACAGGCTTAATGCTAGTCGCTTACCAGTTTTGGCAAAAGCAGAGCAAATATAGAATGACAGTTCTCCAGATCTAAGGGTTTTTCTTTAAAAGGATACATCTGAATTCTAACTCTAGGATATGTCATTTGTGCAGGTTCTCAGCCTTCATTTTAGCTGTTTAGTGAAAGAGTTGTCTCATGAGCATTTGCACTGCCCAGAGTTTGGATGTACGGACGTTTCACTGTAGTTTCAGAGTTCATAGAAGTCATCTCCAGAATTGTAGGACTACACTTGGTGTTAGTAGGTACAGCTCCCTTTCTGCAGCAGGTATTTTTCACACTAAGCCATTTTTGATAGAGCTATTGTTTAATAATTTACTCAAAAGATAGTTAAGGCAACTTAAAGCATGATTTGAACCTATGAACCTTTGTTGAATTGTTTCTCAGTTCTCAAAAACAATCTGAAATTTTTGAAGCCGGGGCCTTTCCCCACAGAAAGTGAATGAGGGCTGTCCCTGCCATCTTGATGCACAGGTCTCGTTTGTGAGAATACTTGTAGTACTATTGGGTCTACCCGCTACAGTTTCAAGTTCATTGTCTTCAGAATCTTACTCTCTCTATATTTTTTTAAGTAAAACATGGAGAGCCACTGGGTATCTGACAAGGTACCTCTGAGGGCTCCTTAATCATAACAAGTAAAGTCTTTTGATCTGAGAAAATGTAATGTCTTAAAATTTTCCACCACCAAGTTCTATGACTGCATTTTTAAAAGAGGAAAGGAAAGGAAATCAGTTATCTCTACTCTTCTTACTTTCCTCCACCTCGCCTGTGCACACGCTGGTAGGTAAAGGACAATGACACTGCATCCTCTGGCAGGTGAGGGCACGAGTCTGGTCATGTTTGTCCCCCACTTTCCTGAACTGATGTGACGGAAGCCGGGCAATCACGTTTTGTCTTTGTGTTAAAAAATTTGGGCCTTTTTCCTTTTTTTTAAATTTAAGTTATAAAGTCTCATTTATATTTTGCCTGGCATAGGCACGCTCTGTCAGGGCTACTGGAGGTGGTTATTTAGCTGTACTGCTGGGTTGGAGCCGAAATCTCAGCCTGTCTGAGCGCTCTGCTCTCTTAGCTGAGAGCCAGGGCGTAGGGGCTGCATTAGAACACAGCAGCTGTTTCCCAAGTGTGGGACGCAGAACCCTGGGGGAGACCCTGAGGACCCTTTCAGTAGGTTTTCTAGGACAAAACTATTTTTACAATAACGCTAAGATGTTACTTTCCTTTTTCTCTGCGTTGACATTTGCACGGATTGTGCAAAAACAATGCAGTGGGTATAAACTGTTGGTGGCTTATCTCGAATTAAATCTGTGGCACCAAACTGTACTCCTCGTATTCTTCACTGCCATTCACTTGCAGCTAACAGAAAAAAAAAGGTCAATTTCTCTGAAGAGTAACCTTGATGAGGCAGTAAAAATTAAATTATCAATTGCATTAAATCTCAACCCTGAGCACATGTCTTAATATTCTGTGTCATGAAGTGGGATGCTCAGAGAAGGCACTTCTGCACTGTGCTGCAGAGCCACGGTGTTCTTAAGGAAAGAAAAGCACTTGTGTTGTTGTTTGAGGGGAAGACAGACCAGCTCAGTGTTTCTCCACAGGACATCATTTTTCTCAAAAGAATGACTAATTGCCAAACCATGGCTATTCAAACTTGACATTTTCTCAAAAACAAACGAAGCGAGCCTGTGACTTCAAAGAAAACAACCGACAGTGTTTATTGTCAATGATATAATTCAAGCTTGTAAGCCAAAAATTTGAAATTTGGAAAACCTGCATTGGCCATTGTGAGCTTGACAATACTTACAGAGTTTTCTGATGAGGTTGGTGATGATTTACTGAATGTAATACCGTGTCGTGAAATGTGTCAGCATTTTGGAAGATCTACTTAACTCAGAGAGTCAATATTTTCTGAATGACTCCTGAATGATGTTATAAAGTTTTGCACGGGTAAAAGATCCATCCAAAGTACAAAATAGATAAGTGGATTTTAATGTAAGTGATATGATTTCAGATTCCCCATTGAAACTTACCTTTATGAAACACCTGCTTGGCCAAAGGTGGTGGCTCATGCCTGTAATTCCAGCACTTTGGGAGGCCAAGGGGAGAGGATCACTTGAGGCCAGGAGTTTAAGACCAGCCTGGGCAACATAGTGAGACTCTGCCTCTACAAAAAATAAAAAAATTAGCCAGGCATGGTGGGGCAAGCCTGTAGTCCTGTCTTCTTGGGAGGCTGAGGCAGGGGGGTTGCTTGACCCCAGGAGTTCAAGATTACAGTGAGGTATGATTGCACTCCAGCCTGGCAACAAAGCAAGACCCGGTCTCTAAAAACAAAACAAAACAACAATAACAGCAACAAAAAAGAAAAACAACTACTTGTCAGGCATGTGTGATGGTTCACGCCTGTAGTCCTAACACTTTGGGAAGCCAAGGTGAGAGGATTGCTTTAGGTCAGGAGTTTGAGATCAGCCTGAGTAACATAGTGAGACCCCCGTCTCTACAAAAAAATAAAAAAATTGTCTGGGCCGGGCACGGTGGCTCACGCCTGTAATCCTAGCACTCTGGGAGGCCGAGGCGGGTGGATCACTCGAGGTCAGGAGTTCGAGACCAGCCTGAGCAAGAGCGAGACCCCATCTCTACCAAAAATAGAAAGAAATTATCTGGCCAACTAAAAATACATATACAAAAAATTAGCCGGGCATGGTGGCACATGCCTGTAGTCCCAGCTACTTGGGAGGCTGGGGCAGGAGGATCGCGTAAGCCCAGGAGTTTGAGGTTGCTGTGAGCTAGGCTGATGCCACGGCACTCACTCTAGCCCGGGCAACAAAGCGAGACTCTGTCTCAAAAAAAAAAAAAAATTGTCTGGGTGTGGTGGCACATGTCTGTAGTCCCAGATGCTTGGGAGGTTGAGTGAAGAGGATCACTTGAGCCCAGGACTTTGAGGTTGCAATGAGCTGTGATCGTGCCACTGCATTATAGCCCAGGCGACAAAGTGAGACCTTGTCTCAAAAAAAAAAAAAAGAAAGAAAGAAAGAAAAAAAGAAACCATTTGTTGAGTTTTGGTGTAGTATGAAAGAAGAATATTCATGTTTTTCTGAAGAAACTATTATAATACTCCTCTCTTTTCTAATCACATATCTGTGTGAGGCCCAAATTTTCTTAATATATCCACTAAAACAACAGATTGCAACAGATTCAGTGCAGAAGTAGACATGAGAATCTAGCTGTCTTCAGTTAAACCAGACATTAAAAGAATGTGTAAAAATGTAAAACAATGCCACTCTTCTAATTAAATATTTTTTGTTTTGGAAAATAATTATTTTTTATAAAATATTATTTATGTTAGCATGTAATGGATTCATTCTTGTTATTTTTAAATGTTACTATTTTAAAATTTTGTCAGTTTTAATTTCTAACATGGTAAATATAAACAGATTATAGCCAGTGGTGTGCTGAAACTGGCTTGCACTGGCTTGTGAGAGCCGACTGTGTACATACTTTTCCAACTTTGTGTCCCGTGTCATCCACTGGTAGCTTGACATCAGCCATAAGAGGAATGTTCACACCACAAACATGAGCAAAAGCTACAAATTATGGTTGCCCCCTCCTAAGATATGGTTATTAAATGTTTATCAGGTACTCTACTGAATATAAATCACATAAACAAAAGCTCTTTGGGGTCATCGAAAATTTTTAAGAGAGTAAAGGTGTCCTGATACAAAAAAGTTTGAGAATTAGTTGTGTGGAGAAAGGGGTGTCTTTGGTAATCAGTCAGCACAGAGGTGGGTGCCTTTTGTGCTAGGAACATTTGGAGAATAAATCCAATGCTTTTTTTTTTTTTTTTTGAGACGTAGTCTCACTCTGTCACCTGGGCTAGAGTGTCATGGCATCAGCCTAGCTCACAGTAACCTCAAACTCCTGGGCTCAAGCGATCCTCCTGCCTCAGCCTCCCAAATACCTGGGACTACAGGTGCACACCACGATGCCTGGCTAATTTTTCTATTTTTAGTAGAGATGGGGTCTCACTCTTGCTCAGGGTGGTCTCAAACTCCTGAGCTCAAGCGATCCTCCCCCCTCGGCCTCCAATCCAGTGCTTTTTAACTTGTAGCTGTTAAAGCCGCTGGTTCCATATGAGGTGACTTTTTCTTTTCCCCTTTTTTTCTGTCCTCTAAGGTGGACGTAATACTCTAGGGGTAGGCGGGCTGAATGTGCCCCTCGGGCTGCATGTTGGTTTCCTCTGCCCTGGTTTCTCGCTTTCTATCCAGGTGTTATCCGGCTTCAGATCAAGGCCTGGCCCAAGCTCTGACTTTGCACAAAGCCGCCACTTATCATTCAGGCTCGTACTGATGTTTCTATTCTGTACTCCTGTGATATTCATGGCTATAAAATGAAGTAATTAGTTCTATACGGTTTGGTGTGCTATTGTTTTTTAGGTGTGGGTTTTATTAATTCTACTTTCTACCCTGGTACATCTAGGACAATGCTCAACACATAGATAGGTTCTCCTGCTTGGGTAAAAGATTTTTAACTTTTGGATTACCAGAGAGGTTTGCTTTCCAAGGGAAGGACAATGTAAATAAATCTTCTAGTTATTTGT
Organism: Lemur catta; assembly: GCF_020740605.2. NCBI lineage: Eukaryota > Metazoa > Chordata > Mammalia > Primates > Lemuridae > Lemur > Lemur catta. The sequence goes on along the minus strand of NC_059128.1, from coordinate 138,121,134 downwards.
TATAAACCTCGTTTTTAATCATTCTTTTAAAGTATGAGTGTAAGTAGACTGAAAATCATTGGTGTTCCTTAAAGTGAGGTCACACAGAGAGACTTCCTTTGAAAATGTTGTAGACCCTGTGGTTCTGGTACCACTCATAATAGAAACTGGTGGCTTATTTCATTTCCGACGTCTTTGTTTTGAGTAAGTCATAATGAACAGTGAATCTTAGTAATATGAGGCTAAGTTTCTACAATTATGCCAACTTTATAGGACAGAGTTGTTTGCTAATGAGAAATTTAGCAGGTTTTGAGTGCAGGGGAGTGGAGGTATTATTTTTTACTCTCTGTTGAAAGTACTCAAAGTTGGTAGGAGATGGCTCTTCTCTCTGCCCAGGCTAAGTGACAGTTGTGGCCCTTTCTCTGGATGCTGCTTCTAGTGGAGATGAAAAGTCTTAGGAGGCCTCACCAGCTCCAACACATGAGCTCTCTCTGGGTCAGAGCCACTTGGGGCTTGACAGGTCCTGGAATTTCTTTGGCCTGCGATTATGAGGGCATAAAAGTAGCTGCGATTTTTATCGGTATAGAGAAAAGCATCCGCTTACCTCTAAAGCAATACTAGAGTATCATCTGTCTAACGTATCATTTATTAAAAAATAATTCACCATATTTAAGTTCTACCTCCACTTTCTCTTAAGAAGTTAGAGGAGGTAGTTTATAGTCTGGCCTAAAAAAGGCTTCACTGTTAGGAGTCGTGAGGTCGTAGTGAGGTAGTTTAACTGCTTTGGAACTTTGTGCTTAGAACATTCTCAGCCAACGAAGCATGGGCATGAGAGTGAGGAGCATGTGTTCTTTAATATTTATCACATCAGAGCATGACTGTTCCAGGACAGTAACCACCCCCTAATGGTAAGTACCCCGGCTTGTTTGTCATTTCTCAGAAGCAGGAAAAAGAAAAGAGAAATAGGCCAGTCATCCTAGTGAGTGGTATTTCTGAAGAATAAACAAAAACAACCAGAAAAAGGTCCAGGTTTAATCCTCAATGATGATCATTTTTGCAGGTTTCTGTAGCTGGATCAGGCACCGGAAGAGGCTCCCCAGCTGTAACTCTAGTGCAGCTACCTTCGGGCCAAACTGTACATGTCCAGGGAGTAATTCAGACACCACAGCCATCGGTCATTCAGTCACCACAAATACAAACTGTTCAGGTTAGCTTCCTTCCTGGGTGATTTGTCTTTGACTTTCTCGAGCCTTTTTTTTTTCTTTTACTAATTCATTTTTCATCATTTTTCTTTATGTAGCTTTTAGCTTTTATGCTCAAATTTTTTATTAGATATTTGGAAGAATTTTCTTTTTTATGTATAAAGTGCATTGTGCCCTGCGTGACACATAGATTCGACCTGAGTTGCAATTTTGTTATCAGCTCTTCTTTTGCAGAATGAGTGATTGTGAGATGAGCAGTTCTTGTCTTCTTCAAGTTGTTGTTCTTTGCTCAAAATCAGATTTATTTAGCCAAGCTTTCCGGCGGTGCTTAAAAATATTTTAAGGGTTCTTTGGAAATGATGTCTGATAACCACAGTAATATAAAGATTATGGTACCAATGCTATTCTCATGAATACTCACATGAGTAGGTAGATAGAAATACAAGTTTATTTTTAATTCAGTATATATAATCTTTAGAAAGTAATATGACATTCTTGTCACTTTGGTGTTATGTTTATATGTCACGTATCTCAGATGACACCTTGGCTTTTTTAGATAGGATTATTATTGTGGTTGTGATCCAGAAATGTAGTTTATTAGTCGTTATTATCAAGGTTGGTCATCAACCTTTGACATATCTTGAAGTTAAAACATTTTTTTATCAATAGATATAAATTATTAAGTAGGCATTTTTGAAAGCATACTTTTCTTTCTGAATTTAGTTCTGTTCCTTTTTGAGGTCAGTTTGTCATTGTCTTGTAAATGCTGTAATTATCTGAACCTAACTGATGACCCCCAAAAAATCTGTGAGGACAATGGAGTTCCACCTGCTCCGTCTTGTCCTTTTCCTGCGTGTCTGAGTATAGTCGATCACAGAATAAGGATGAGGGCAGCAGCATGATGCTTGAAGTGAGCAGTCCACATATGTTAAAGCTTGGTTATCTTTGCAGCATGGGTATCTTTTCCTGTGTTGCTCAAAGGTATAAAAATAATTCTCATCCTTGTCTTTTTTCTTTTTTGGTGATGACCCTTCATTCCAAGAGTTTCTAACTCTTTCTGACACTAATTATAAAACAAGGAAGTCTTTCCACTCACTTCTTTGTATTATGACTTTTATTGGGGTGCAGATAGTTCTACTTAGGTCCCTCCCCTTTTTTGGTCTTACAGATGTCTTCCAGATCTACTTAGTTTTAACTTGACTGGTATTGCAAGAAAGTAGTGTCTTATATTTGGTAGCCTTTTTTTATTTTTGGATTTTGTTAAATGAGCAATTCAGTTGTCTTTGTAAAGGTAAGTGCTGGTGGATCTTGTCTTAGAATTCCTGCCTGTTGGACCATGGGCAAGTCACTTCATCTCTCTGCATGAACTTCAGTTTTCACCTTTCTAAAATGGGTAAAATCATAGCCCACCGCACATAAGAGAGTTGTCATGATTATATGACAGATGTGTGACAGTCCAGTGGAAAGTGATAAACAGTTGGTGGCAATATATGATTCTCTGATGCAGCAACACTTTTTCCAGTAATTTCTTTCCACTGGGTGTTATGCTCATGTGTGGGCTGTCCATGGCCACAGAAGCATAGCCTTGTGTAGGTGAATTGCTATACACATCCATGTGCTTTGAGAAGTATATGTTCTTGCTTATATTGTTGGTATTTTAATAAGCTCTTTTGATTTTGCCGAAATCAATTTCCCATGTAATGATAATATGAAGTAATGTGAACTTTGTAAACTCAGCTACTCTCGACCCTCAAACTTAAATAACTGGATATATTGACAGCAGTCATGTTGTTGAAGAGGTGATTTTAGTTTTCTGGACTTTCTTTCATAATCAAATTGTTGTGTTATTACTTGAGTTGACAATGAAATCATGCTTAAAACTCTGATCTTTCTTTTAAGGAGAAATTCCTTATTTGGACCTTCACCATCTACCACCATCAAGCCCTAACCTACTGCTTATGGTATAAACCCTGACTTTCACCAGGCTTGTTTACTGACTTGTTTATTTCTTCCTTCTCTGGGCCCATCTAATGGCTAACCATGAAGACCTGGCTCAAGCCAGCTGTGATAGCTGCAGGGAGAGTGGTGAGAACGAGGCGTTTTTTTCCCCGCCTCTGTCACTTGCTTGCTCTCCCTGCTGGATCTGCAGGGCACTTCCAGGTTTAGGACCTTAGGTCTTATATATTTTATGTTTCGTCCTTTCCTGTGACATTCCAGCTACTCTTGCCACCGCATTGCTGCAGCATCATCTGTTCCCTTCCTATCCACACATACATGTTTCCCAGCTCTGTCTGTGCTTCCTCTCCCGAGCCAGGTGCTGAGCAGCTCGGGTGTGGGTTCACTGTGTCATGCTGCTTGGTCGCTGCCAACAGCACCTGGCTCAGTGCTGCACACATGCACCCTTAACCACCATTTTTTGAATGAGGGAGAAGATCATATATTTTATGATGCATTTTAGCAAATCTTGTATTATAGGTAGCAACAATTGCAGAGACAGATGAGTCTGCAGAATCAGAAGGTGTAATTGATTCTCATAAACATAGAGAAATCCTTTCACGAAGACCCTCTTATAGGTAAGTTAATTAAGTTTCCTACTGTAATGGTACTTTTTTCCAAAAAGGCAGAATAAGTATACATCAAACTGATGCTTCCTTTAAAGCTCTTCTAAGTCTCATCTGTATGTCTTCGTTACTTACATTGTTAAATTATATTTTAGAAAAATACTGAATGAAATTTCCTCTGATGTGCCTGGTGTTCCCAAGATTGAAGAAGAAAAGTCAGAGGAAGAAGGAACGCCACCTAACATCGCTACCATGGCAGTACCGACTAGCATATATCAGACTAGCACGGGGCAATACAGTATGTATGCTGCGATTCCATACGATACAGTGCTAGCTTTAAGTCTGCTCTAGTTAACGTTGAAGCAACTCGGGTTTGGGCCTTAAATTGTTCCACTTTCAGATGCATCATTAACACCTAAACTGTGTATCATAGAATGAAAAGTGCATGTGAAAGAAGTGAGAGATTTGTACTGATCAGCTGTCATACACTTTTGAAAAGTAAAAATTTTTATTGCTGAATCTAGAAGAAACCTTTGGGATAAACATTTAAAAAGGGTTTTCTTATTTATATGTTTATATTAATCTCTAGTAAATGTTGAAAACTTCGCTTTTGTTGTCTTTATGATGCATGCAAACACAAGATACAATGTCTGTATTTCATTCTTGTTGGCTTTTGTTACCAACAATTACATATTATACTTACCCCTAAAAGAGGTCCATGTGTTTTCTAAACTGTGTTTTAAATGTAATTCTGTTTTCACTACTGTGTTAATTTGTGCTGCAGTTTTTCCTAAAAGAGAATGGAAAAATAATTTAATTTTTAAAACTGCAGCAGTTGAATAGATCATTTTATTTGAAATTTACACAGTGAAAGCTCTTAATAAACAGATACATTTACATTTAGTCTTGTGCATTTTAATGAACTGTTAATTCTGTGCTTTTTGCTCTAATTAAAGCATTAATTTTTTCCCAAATCAAGAAGGTTTGATAGCTTTACATAAAAATAGTAAAAACAAAACAAAACAAAACAAAAACACAAGAGCTAGAAAGAAAAGAAAAAGGTGGGGGAAGAACAAGGAAAAAAGCTACTTAGGTATTGGAATATTTATGATATTAAATACTGTGTTTGTCCAAATAAGATGGTAAGATTTTAGATATATGCTGTTTTTCCTTTAAAAAGTAGCAATACCTAGGGGAAAAAAATCCCAATACCTGGCTATTAACACAAGCTATAATCATTAATATTTGGGAAGACTTTATATAGTCATTAGTTTTTTTGGAGATTTTTTAGAGATTTTCCTGTAGTAGTGGTAGATTTGCAGTATTAAACGATTAAATGAATTCTCCTTTGTTCATTTGGGTAGCCCCCGACACCTGGCAGACCTGGGGTGTAGTTTATTCATAGCCTCTGCAGTTCACTGACATGTCCAAAGTCGGTGTTAGGAAAAGAAAACTCCCTTGAGGTTTACACTGTCATTTCTCTTTTATTCCCTCTCTTGTTTATATGCTTTTTTTTGTTTGGCCTGCTGGGAATATATGGAGGGTTCTAGAACTGTAAGTCCAAGTTTGCCAGCGAGTGTGCATCTGCTGGGCAGTAGGCAGGTCACAGGAGTGCCCAGCTCCATGTGCCCTCGGTCCACAGAGGGGTTGGGGGCCTCCTGGCTGGTCAGCTCTGGCCCTGAGCAGCTTCATCCATTTATCCAGTGGGCTGTCCACCTACTACCGTTTTCTATTTGTGCAATGACAGGGAAAGGGTTGGAAATGACTAATGAAATAATCCTTAGACTTCTTGAAGTTTTGGGGATGATCTAAGATGCTATCTATCATCTTAACATTTCTCTGGCATATCCTAATGCTGCTTGGGAATTCTAAAGAAGCAGTGATCCTTTTACAAGGGCGGTGGATGCTGTGTGTTGATTTGCTTAGATTATGGCTGAAAATTTGAAATTGTGAAAACATAAGGGGTTGAGAGAATGTTGAAGCTGTAGACAGTGTGGAGAAGGAACTCTGCTCCTGCCTTTTGCTAACTCAATGATCAGAGCAGGAAGGTTCACTGAATTTGCATACTGGGTTTTAGTCTTTGAAGTGGGAATAATACTAAATTGCCAAACTCTGGGATTAGTGTGAAGACAAAGGAGATAAAGGTAAAAGTACGAGGAAAAGGCATGCTACTATTGACATGAAACAGAGACAGGTGAGAGCGCTCTGGCAGAGCCTCACTCGTGTTTATTCAACTTTCCCTCCAGCCAGCTCCAAAGCCTTCATTCCTGGGGCCTTTGGGGCCTGCTGGCAGCAGGTGCCAGATGCTGAACCTTGCTCTGTGTGCATGTGGGTGATGGGAGGAGTAGAGTCATGAGTTCTGGCTGAGAACTAGAAAACCACATGTTTTGGACGTTGATCTCTTGGCCATAAGAGGTCATAAGGTGTCATGGACTGTTTCTTACTTAGGTTTCTTAATTTGGGTCTGTACAGTATGATCCTGGAAATTATTTTAATGAGAAACTGTAGTTGTTCTGTGTGTGCATCTGTAGGTAAAAATCGCTATTTATTGGTTCACACAAAGTGGCACTGCCTTTGTTAAAAATGCATTTGGGCCGAGCAAGGTGGTTGATGCCTGTAATCCTAGCACTTTGGGAGGCTGAGGTGGGAGGATCACTTGAGGTCAGGAGTTCAAGACCAGCCTGGGCAACACAGTGAAACATCTCTACCAAAAAATGTTTAAATTAGTTGGGCATGGTGGCATGTACCTATAGTCCCGGCTACTGGGGAGGCTGACGCAGGAGGATCGCTTGAGCCCAGGAGTTTGAGGTTGCAGTGAGCTATGATGACTACACTGCACTTTAGCCCAGGTGACAGAATGAGACCCTGTCTTAAAAAAAAATGCATTTTTGGAACATTTAATGACACTTGCTTATGTATATAATTCATTTGAGAAGTGAATACTAACATTTAAACTTTTTAAAAGACATTTACTTTAATTGGAGGGTAAATATATATTTATACAAACACAAGATCCATTTTTATTAATCATATTTCTTACTAGGGGTAACTTAACAGATATTAATGCTTTAATGTTATGTCTAAATATCTAGTAATAGAAACGATTACTGGTATCCTTTGGTTTTTAGAATAGAGGAGTTTATTTTACTAGAATTTCTAGAGATTTTTCTATGTATTTTTTTGAGACCCTTTCATAACCTTTTATTATAAAAATTTTTTTAGCTTTAATTCTTTCTTTAACTTTTATCCATGGATGACTTTCCTCCAAACTTTGCTTTTATTTCTTTTTTTCAAAGATTTGGTATAATGAGTTAGCTGGTATGAAAAACAAAAAGAACCAAAGGTGTGTCAAAGTTGAAGAAATGAATAAAGTATACTTAGGTTTTTCCACATACAAGCAGTTACTTTTTTTTTTTTTTTTTTTTGAGACAGAGTTTTGCTCTGTCACCTGGACTAGAGTGCCATGGAGTCAGCCTAGCTCACAGCAACCTCAAACTCCTGGGCTCAAGCCATCCTCCTGGCCTCAGCCTCCCAAGTAGCTGGGACTGCAGGTTTGGGCCACCATGCTTGGCTAATTTTTTCTATTTTTAGTAGAGATGGGGTCTCGCTCTTGCTCAGGCTGTTCTTGAACTCCTGAGCTCAAGTGATCATCCTGCCTCGGCCTCCCAGAGTACTAGGATTACAGGCGTGAGCCAACTGTGCCCAGCCAAGCAGTTAAATTTTTAATAGTTGAAAGGAATTTGACATAGTTGGCCTTAGTATTTCAACTTATTTTTTATCGCAAAAACTATGAAGTGAAAGTTGGAATGGGCTACTCCCTGGGGGGTAGGAAAAATAACTTAGAATAGGCAGGAATTCATTATTACAATATCAAGTAAATGAGCTATACCTGCAAAACCTTCACTGGAAGTACAGATCTTAGTGATAGGTATGCTTTATAGTAGTTAAGTGATTCTGGTCAAAGAAAATCTATTTTGTCTCAGGAGCATATAGTTGAAAGATGGCAGTTGAGATAGTCTTATGGTTAGCAAAGAATGTTACTTGCTGCATAAGACATTTAAGATATGCATTAAATGAGTGAATTCGTAAAAGCAACTAAAGAAAAAATGTTTGAAGTTTCTTAATTCATTAAATTTTCTCTTAAGACAAAGGATTTTTTTAATCTCCCACCCTACTATACCCAACCTCTTCCCTTACCAATTAATTGCTATATCAATACCAATTGGACTATCACCCAAGACTTCACATTTTTTTTTTTCTAAATGTCTCTTGTCTCTGCTTGCTCCTACTTTATTTTATTAGGAACCTTATTAGAATGAGTCTCTATTAACTCACCTTTACTGGAATTCTTACACACTGAAGGTAAGTGGGTCAATACAAAATTCACCATTGTGAAAAGATAAATCTGAACTTTGTGGACTGTTTAAAGAATTCAGAATTCTCAGGAGACTCATGTGAATAAACACCGATTCCATTTCTTCATAAAGGGAATTGGCACGTGATAGGCTTACACATTCTAGAGTAAACACAGTTGCATTTTTTATTCTCAGTAGTGACTTTATTTACATTTTCCCAAGGTAACGGTTACAAAATTATTTAAGGTACTACTTAATGTAAATCTGGCTTTTTTTTTCCTTTTTTTTTTTGAGACAGAGTCTCGCTCTATTGCACGGGTTACAGTGCTGTGGCGTCAGCCTAGCTCACAGCAACCTCAAACTCCTGGGCTCGAGTAATTCTCCTGCCTCGGCCTCCCAGAGTGCTAGGATTACAGGCATGAGCCACCGTGCCCAGCCTCTACTTCCTCATTTTGTCATGAACTCTTTTGTTAAGTTTCCACCCTTTTAAAATTCATCTTTCTTGTCTTCTTTGTTGCTTATACAGGACTTTAAAATATTACTTTTTTAAATTTTTTTAACCAAAATTCTTGAGTTTTTATTCCATAAATAATATCCCCCTTACTTTAATGATATTGGAGCTCTTGGAGAGAAGTGCTCAGTGACAATGAATAATAGACATAGCAGATTTCTAAGCACAGTTTTGTGTGCCAGGAATTTTTTTAGAATTTATTGCCCAGACTAGTTGATATGATACCATACTGGTTACCATGTTAATATGGTAAGTTGGGTGGTGGGGAAACCACACTTGGGTTAATGTTGATTTGCAACTAATATTATGACTATATAAGAATGTATATAAAGATGTTTCTATAACTAGCTAAAATGAACTTAGTAAAAAGATACTTAGTAAACCAATGAATTACACTCCCTCTAGACAAAATCTTTCTTAATTTAAGGTCATTGTGTCCAACATTCAACCAGTTGGTGTTGAGTGACCTACTGAATTATGGGATATAGCCCACCTGAGACTTTAGCAAAAAAAAAAAAAATTATTTACGTAGCTCCTAGAGCAACTCGGACAACAGAGCCTAACCTCCACCCTCCACTATTGCAAACAGATGGCACAACAGCCAGCTTGAATCAATTAATAATGGAAACTGAAGTGGAATTTAATTGATCTAGCTCTTCAATTTTAATTCCTTTAGATGATTTTATGAAACTATTTTATTTTTTATTTTGTGTAATGTTTTTAAGAATTACTTACAAGTGGAAATAGGTATACACGTTGTCTAAAATTAAAAGGCACTTTTTCTTCTGCTTGGGTATCGATCAATATTCACAGACCAGTATGAACTCTTCATTGCCGTCAGCAAAAATGTTGTGGGTGTAAACCTTTATGCCTCAGTTGCATGAGTCAGTTTAGGAAAGGATTAATAAAGCCTAGATTCCCAGGGTCAAAATTAGTGGGAAATAAAAAGGCATTTTATTTTGATTGGTCACTAATGGCCTTGATATGGGCCAGTCATTTTATTTGAAAATGATCAGCCAGATATGATCTCTGGGATTTGTTTTGAAATATTCCATTTAAAAAAGGGGGGGAGGGTGAGTGGGCAGGGGAAATGGATGACAAAAAAAATTCTCTCTACTTTTATGTTTGTTGGAAATTTTTCATAAGTTTTTATGAAAATATAACTAGTTCATGTGAAAATATAATTAGCTAAAATAGAATATGTGTCTCCATTCATCTTACCTTATTTTTTCTGTTTAATTGATCTTGATTTATGTTGATTGAAAACACATGTTATGTTAGCCTTAAATATTTTGAAAGCTAATAAGTTTCTTCCTCAAATGTTTGAATACACATGGGCATGTACAAAGCCTATTTCCGGGATCCTGAAGCACTGGGAAATCTTGTTTAATGTCAAATATAAGAGATAACATTTTGAATAGGAAAGATCTCTGTGACTCGACAACACCAAAATCAAAAGCACTTTGGTATAAAAAATGAAAGCTAGGCTAAAGTATTGGACTGGCAAGAAGAAAAGTTTTCCCCCTAGAACCAACTGTGTGTGTGTGTGTGTGTGTGTGTGTGTGTGTGTGTGTGTTTATTTAGCTTTTGTTTTCCACATCTAATTACATAATGACTTCACCAGAAAGTAAAATGACGAGAGAAACAGATTCTTGGTATGTCAGCTGTTCACAGTGTGAAAGCAACAAAATTTTGGTTGGAACTATGGGGAAGCATTACTGAAAAAGAAAAAACAGTAAAACAGAAAAAAGGAAATAAGAAAAGCAAAAACAAAGTAAGAAGGGAAAAAAGAAAGGAAATATCTTTGTCATCTACCTATTTAGTGGTTCTGACCTTGGAGGCACCTACTCTCACCTGAGATCAACTAGTCCAAAAGCTTGATAATTGTAATTGGTGTTGAAAAATTAAGTTCTGTGATTGGGATTTGAAAACATAACCTCATTTAGCTCTTCTAAACTCACAAGTGGCTTCAGTTGTTTATAATAGTCTGCCATGAGGAAGTGATAGCCATTTAATTCATTTATTTTGCACTAAGCTTTGTGCTTCTAACACATTGTGGTTATACTACCTGTGGCTGTTCTTTCTAAAGTATTGTTTCTATGACATCAAACTCATTATCAACTGAAAATATACATTTAAATATATGACAACATATAAAATTCACTAATGTCTGGCCATGAAGAGCCAAGAAAGCAGTATCTCTTGTCTTTTTCATACTACTCTCTTAAGAAGTTAGACAGATCTCTCCTAAACCCTTTTATTGTGAGGGCTGAATCCTGAGACCCACGAATCTTGGAAGAGTTGCAGTTTAAAAATATCCTGTTTTTAAAATGTGTATGGAATATAATGCTCTAGATGAGCCGGATAAAGTGATATTATATCAGGGTTTCTCAACCTCAGTGCTGTTGACATTCTGTAACTGATTCTTCAGTTTATGTCAGTCCCACTCCAAGAGTGACTTGTCAGTGAACTAAAACACTGAGACTGCGTCTGTGTTGAAATCTTTTTAAAAATGTTAATCCATCTTTCCGTGTTAGGCAGTAGAACCTTAAATGAACTGTAAATGTGTTGTTATTCTTTCCATAGTTGTCCTATCAGGTTATCACCTAACTGGTCTTTTGCTTAGATGCCATTAAAAACATTTGGGAATGACTTGGTATATTTTAAACACTACTGTAACGTTCTCGTAAGACATTAACATTGATTTATAGGTGGTGTGTTATTCTGATGGTGTGTTTTTTAAATCTTTATTATAAAGTCTAGTTAACTAGTTCATAGGTGATTTTATTTTTAAAAAGCATTGGTTCCACTTCATATCTACTGTTTAAACTTTATATCAAAGTATACAGACCTCTCAGATATTTTAAACAGTACTTATTTGTCTATTAGAGTGAATTTTTTTTTTTTTTTTGAGACAGAGTCTCGCTTTGTTGCCCGGGCTAGAGTGAGTGCCTTGGCGTCAGCCTAGCTCACAGCAACTAAAACTCCTGGGCTTACGTGATCCTCCTGCTTCAGCCTCCCCAGTAGCTGGGACTACAGGCATGTGCCACCATGCCCGGCTAATTTTTTCTATATATATTTTTAGTTGTCCAGATAATTTTTATTTCTATTTTTAGTAGAGACGGGGGTCTCGCTCAGGCTGGTCTCGAACTCCTGACCTCCAGCGATCCACCCGCCTCGGCCTCTCAGAGGGCTAGGATTACAGGTGTGAGCCACCGCGCCTGGCCTAGAGTGAAATTTTAAAACAAAACATTTGAGCAATTATTCTTTTGAAACTTTAAGCTAACTTTTAAATATAAACGGCAAGTCTCAGTATTTAGAGGAAGTCTCCCTCATATTTAGAGGAAGCTACCATTAGCTGTAGTTATTCAAGACACTTGCTAGAGGTAAGTATTGTAGCACAATCCTTTCAATAGAGTTACCTTTTAAGGACCTTTCCAGCTTAACATTTTATATTTCAGGATCTATATTTTCCTGATGTAGTCAAAACGGTAAAGGTTATAATTTTGTAGACTTGAGCTTTAAGACCAAAATTTGATATATGTATTTCTTAAAAGCTACTTTCTTTTGATAACTTAAGAAAGCAGTTAGCTGAAATAAAGGTACAAATTCATTATAATTGTGATACTCGACGGCAGTTTCACTGACCATTTCTTAAATGTTAGAAGAATGCAGTTTATAACTAAAAACATCTGAAAGAATGGAGAGGACCAGCAGGCTGGACTCTCTCCCTCTCTGTCTGCTTCTCCACTCTTCCTCTTCAATAATTTAGTTGGATGGGTGCCAAGGAGGAGAAAAACTCCATGGGCTCTATGAATTTCAAATAATTCTGAATATAAAATATTTTCAAGTGTTTACAAATATTTTAGAGTATTGTCTCATGTTCCTTATGTTCCTTCATCAATGCAGCCTAGAAAATAAGGATAACTTGAGAATGAGAAGGCGTGGTAATAAACAGACCTAGAGTATATTCTTCCAATATGGGGGTTATTAAAAACTAAATCTTGAACTTCTCTAATATGTCTTTTCTTTTTCTTGTTAAGTTGCTATAGCCCAAGGTGGAACAATCCAGATTTCTAACCCAGGATCTGATGGTGTTCAGGGACTGCAGGCATTAACAATGACAAATTCAGGAGCTCCTCCACCAGGTGCTACAATTGTGCAGTACGCAACACAGGCAGCCGATGGCACACAGCAGTTCTTTGTCCCAGGCAGCCAGGTTGTTGTTCAAGGTATATTTTGTTCATCTAATACGTTTAGAACACCTATTAGCACACCATTTAGTGGTGACTTTATAGTTTTCTGAAATATACAGAAGATAGATTTGGGCGGTGGGGAGTGGGAGGCTCTTAAAAAGGCTTTACAGAAGAAATATTTTAGTGCATTCAACAGCAAGTTAAATTATGTGATTTTCACTGTCTTAGCAGGTTTGACTGGCTCTAAAGAAAGGCAAAATTCAGAGTAGCATGATAGAAAAACAGAGTTGCAAACATGAATGAATTTTTTAATTAATAGTCTCTCATTTAGGGGTTACAAATGCTGCAATATTTTTCTATTACCAAATCTATGAGGGGTTAAGTATTCAGTTCATGATGCCCTGAATTTCGGTTTTCCCCCCAGCTGGCACATTCAGGTCTAATTTCTAAGCAATTCATTTCAAAACAAATGCTGATTTTTTTTTTTTTTCCTTCTTCTTCTTCTTCTTCTTTTTTCAGACTGTTTTTAGTATATGTGAATTCTGAGATATCCATTCTAGCTGTTACAGAAGCTGAATAAAACAGTTGGGATATAGCCCTAAGCTTTTAGGGTTACTAAGATTTTAACTGAATTTGGTTATACATTATTTTAATTTCATTCAGTTGTACTTACGATAACTATAATAGATCTATTTGATAGAACTTTCAAGAATCCTGTGTTTTGATTTAACTCTATTCCTCTTGGTCCATTTGCTGAGAACTCATGATACAGCACTAATTTTAAGAAAAGTAGTTTCAGTTCTTTTAGTCTGAAAGTCTTACAAGTATGGAAAAAAGCAGATAATTGATGAAGCTCTTAATAATTAGCTTTACTCTTAGGTATTTTGGGGGTGTTAATGTGGACTATAATAAAAGTGGGCAAAGAACTGAACTGGCAGCATTTATGGAGTAAAAAATTCATAGTACTTACCTAATGCTTTAGTGTTTTCCTTTAAATGTAAAATTAGTGACCTGTTGTGTTTCCCCCATACTCATGAACCCTGTATGAATAATCTTAAAGAATAGTCATGTCTTCTCATTTTATCTTTGTTACATGGAAAAATCTACTGCAAACTTGATATTTTAACAAAAAGTTAGAAGGTTTTATGTTTTCTGTAATACACACGTGAGTTTGTGCTTTGGGGGTTTTGTTTAAGAACTCTTTCTTCCACAAATCACAAAGATACTTTTCTACATTGTCTTCTCTTAGCTCTATAGTTTTACCTTTCACGTTTTGGTACCCCCTCTGTATATAGTATTTGGTGGGAATCTATTTTTAATTTTTTCTTCATACATGGAGTCACTATTAATGATTTGCCCTTTCCTCATTAATCCATGGGGCCAACTTTAATTACACAGTAGGTTGCTGTGTATACGTGGATCTGTTTTGGAATTGTCCCATTCAAGTAGCTTAGCTTCCGAGATCAGACAAAATCTGGCGTGGTCAAGATGGTATGCCCATAGACTGTCTCAGAATTCTTACACCAGTACCATTCCTCTTTTTCTGTCTGCCAGTATCATACTGATTTGCTATCTCACAGAACAAGTTCCTCCTCTTTGTCTTTTTTCTCTTTTTAGTGCTGATGTAGCTATTTGTGAACCATTATTCTTTCATATGCATTTGAAATAAGTTTGAGTTTCTAATAATAATAATAATAATAATAATAATGAAAACCAGTTATACGATTGCATTTAATTTCTAGATTAATTTAGGGAGAACTAAAGTCTTTATAATGTTGTTAAATTGACCTCTCCCAAACCATAGAATGTCTAATTTATTCAGATCTTATTTTACTTTTTAAGAGTTTAGAAATTTTCTCCATGGAAGTCTTGTATATTCTTTGTTCAGCTGGTTCCTAAATGCGTTGTGGTTTTTCTTGCAATTAGAAATGGTACCTTATTTTTCTAGTACATTTTCTAATTGTTGCTGGTATGGAGAAATTTTTTTAGGTTGATCTTTTACCTGTTAACCTTGCTGAACTGTAATTGCTTCTAACAATATGCTAATTCTTTGTGAATCAGTCTGTGATACTCTGTGAATGTTTATACCATATAAAAATGATGTTTTCTTTCCTTCCTTCCAATCTTTTTTCCTCTTGTTTTTCTTTTTCTCCTTTTCCTTTCTTCTTTTTTTCTAAATGATAGTGGCCAGGAGCTCCAGTTCTGTATCAAAAACAGCAAGGTCAGTGGGCATTCTTATCTTGTCTTCCTGAACTTAAAGAGGATGTTCCCTACCCACCTTCCATCCCTCCACTCACTGAAAGGTCATGTCTGTTTCTTTTTGAATTCTCAGTGCTTATCTGGGTTGATCCCTCCACTTATTTTACATTGTTGGCTTCTGCTTCCTTCTCTTTCTTGAAACGGCATTCTCCTTGCTCTTTCTTCTCTGTCCTCCCTCTCTTTCAGTCCCCTTTGCTGGGCTAACCTGCTTCCACCCCTCTCCTGAGTGTTACTCTTCACTCTTCCTGTTTGATTTGCACACTCTCCCTGGGTAACTTCATCCCCACCGATGGCTTCAGTTCGCTGTGACTGTGCCCCTGACACCACCTGGCTCCTTAGATGCCCCACACATACCTCCTAACCCCCAAACTTGACTTCCATTGTTCCCACCCTGAATCTCCTTTTGTTTTCCCTATTTCAGTGGTGGACTGCTACAGTCCCACCTGAGGCTTTACTCCAGAAACTTGGGTGTCATCCCGTACTCTTCCTACCCTCTCCACCCAAAGTCACTTTGTGCATTCTGCCCCGTAGCTAAGCCACACATTCTTTCCCCTCTGTCCCACTATTGTCACCCAGGTGCCATCCCTGTGATGCGGGCTACCACAGCAGGCTGTGGTCTCTGCCAGGCGGCTGCGCTCAAGCTCATAGTTGCAGAACAGCTTCCTGATCTCCCTAATCATGCCGGAGGCAGCAGCTCCCTTCTTGGCTCCGTTTTTTGGGACTTGTTCCCGAGAGTTCAGCTAGACTCTTTATTCATCCCTCACAATGATTCTGGGACCTACTGATGTTTCAAAGGTCTCTGCCTCCAACATTTTCCTTTCTACATGACACTCTCTATTCTGCAGTTTAGGGTAGTGTTTCTAAAATTCATGTGTCATCATGTGTCTTACTCCCTTCGGGCTGCTGTAACCAAATACCTTAGATTGGGTGGCTTTCACAACAAACATTTATTTCTTACAGTTCTGGAGGCTGGGAGGTCCAACATCAAGGCACCAGCAGATCAGTGTCTGCTGAGGGCCACTACCTGGTTCATAGAGCGCCATATTCTCCCTGTGCCCTCACATGGTGGAAGGCACAAGGGAGCTCTCTGGGGCCTCTTTTCTAAGGGCACTAATCCCATTCCCGAGGGCTTCACCCTCATGACTTAATGACCTACTAGAGGCCCCATCTCCCAGCACTATTGCACTGGGGGTTAGGATTTCAGCATAGGAAATTTGGAAGGGCACTCGCAGTCTATAGCATCTGCTCAAAACCCTTCACTGAAGGCCTATTACCTATTAGACAGAGTCCAAAAGCCTTCATGTGGCCCAGTCTTTGCTGGATCTTAGCCTTGCTTCCTTTATTGGCCACATACCTCTCCACTTCTCCCTCTTATCATGCAGCTCTGTTTCATTCCCTATGACAGACCATGACCTCACTCCTGTTTAGGGCTTTACACATAATGTTTGAATGACAAGAATCCTTTCCCTGATGATGTGCATTATTCAGGTTTCATCTTAGATGACACTTCCTCCAGAAAGCCTTCCCTAATCCTCCAAATCCTGGCTCAGGCAACCCCTGTGAGTGCCCATTGCCCCTTCTTAGGCATGTATCACGCTGTCTTGTGGCTCTCTGTCTTGCCTAGATGGTAAGTTCCAGTTAGATGAGGATCCTTAGTACCTAGCACAGTCCCTGGCATATGATAAATGTTCAGAAAGCTTTTATCACATGAAAGTGAGGTCTTCTGTTGAAATCCTAGGCCCCTTCCTTGGTACTCTGGAGAATTACTAGAAACATGGATACTCTCTGACATTTACCTCCTAAGCATCTGAGTGGAAAGTCTTTTGCCTTTAGGGGAAGGTGCTTAATTGAATGAGTTAAAAATGTTGCAGAATGGCATTTCATTGTCATAAGGTCAGGTTGAATTCCAATCATACAAGGGAAACAACCCCCTAATAAAGATAAAAGGTCTCAGTGACATGTCACTTATTTTTGTGCAGTGAGTGGAAATGCAAAATAATTTTTTTTCCAGGCTATGGTCTGGTATACTACATTGAACATTTACCAATTTTGTGTCTGACCTTATAATCATTACATTTTCTATTATGATTCAGCTCTTCATGTGCTGAACAAGTAGTCCAAATACAATTTGAAATGTTTTAAAAAATTACAAACAGTATGTTTGATTTATTTATGAATTTTAAAAATCACAAAACTTTTTCCATGGGGCTTTTATCTGGTAAAATAATGTATTAGATTGAATCATGTGAAATTGCCATTTTTGTGGGCCAAAAAGGTCAAATATCAGCAAGTTCATATGATTCAATCTAGTAGTTATGGGAGAATGCTATCTAGTACCTGCTACATTGGCACAGGAAATTTTTAAAATTTCAGTATCTACTCCCGTCAAGTGAAATTAGCAAATTTTGTGTCACCATAGGAACAGCTGGCTTTTATGGTGGCGTAGCAAATGGCTCAGCAAATACAGATGTGTTAAGTGAACAAAGATAGCTGCATATTTCTTTCTTGGTGAATTTACAAGTGTCTATGAAATACAGTTTTCCTGTGCTGATTGTCAATGTGATTTTTTTTAATCCCCTGAAGTTTAAATTTCTAAGTATTTTTTTCCTTTCAGTTATAAAAAATATATAGGATTTATCCCCTCTGTTTACTTATAAACCTTGGACCCCAGCAACAATAAAGAACTACTAGCTTCATAAAATACAAGCTTGTAACTTTTAATGTTAATGAGATTTTTTTTTTTTGTGCCAGAGCCATCTCAACAGATTTTGATGTAAAACTGAGAAACAAGAGCATTAAGATGGTTTATTACAGGAAGAGTGCTTTATAGGGCTTTGGTTTCATTGAGCTCGTCTGTGACAAAGCAAATTGATGGCAGTGATAGGCTAGTGATGTCACTGTGATGTCAGTACTCCTGCTTATCCTGCACACACTTGCTAGTTGGGGACACTTTATGTTGAACTGTGGCAGAGGAAGCAAGACAGTTCTGTATGCAGAAGCCCATCATGGCTGTCACTGGAGATGACACAGGTAAGATTTTTAAAGAGGGGCTTTAATTAATTCTGCAGATTTTTTTTTTTTTGAACTTTAGGAAGCATTTAGGGACATCTGAGTATCTCAAAATGTTACTTTCCTAGTCACTTAGGAAGATATTTTTTAAAGTATATATCTATACATTCAGCTCACTTTATTAAGGCATCTTGGTGTGATTGTTTCTTTGCTTAGTATTACATTGCTTACTTGTCCAAGGCAGTAATCCTCCCTCCCTCTCTCCCTCCTCTCTCCCTCTCCCTTCCTCTCTCTCTCTCTCTCTTTCTCTCTTTCTTCCCCCTCTCCCCCTCCTCCCCCCACACCACTCTGCCCTCCTAAAATAAGCTATTACTTCATCTGCAACCTGTTGCGAATTCAGTCTAGCCACAAGTTAAACATACATTCTCGTTGTAAAAAATTAAGCTTCCGATTTCATTCCTGTGTTCAAACGTCGCTGCCAGCGAGGAGGAAAAATCTGCGTGTTATGGATGTTTGTGTACCTACTTGTTTCTTTCCTCCTGCGTTTAAAATGGTCTGTTCCTCAAGCTAATTGAGTTCAAAGGGCTGATGTCATTACATTTCCTGGAATCGCGTTTCAGCAGGGGAAGTGGAAAAGTTAAACTCCAAGCGAGCTGCACATTGACGTCAGCTCCGAGTCATGTTGTGATTTAGTCAGTTCCTTTCTGCTTCGTCAAGTGCTGGTGACAGATTTAGAGTTAACTAGCTCACCACCGCCTCTGTCTCCGGGGATCGCGCTTAGCCTGAGTAGCTTTTCTTGCAAGCCTCACTTTAACGTTTCTCGTGGGGTAAGTATCTGCTTGAAGACGGGGGACACTTTATGAACCCGGAATGCTTGCTTGCGTAGGACGAGGAGTTGCCCGGCAAGCTCGTGTGGGAGGCTGAGCCTCTAGCCCAGGTCGTCCCTGCACGTGCCCGGGGAGACACGGACGCTGTATAGGCTGGAGGGTTTCTTTCCTCATCCCAGTAAAAATCAAGTTCTGATGTGTAGGAACCTGAGATTCACAGTGCTCTCTAGTGCTCGGTCCGGGAAGTGCTTGTCTTTTAATTGCGTCCCCAGCCTCTGGTGTTTAAATTTGTAATCAGGAGTTTTTTTGACTTGGTTTGCTTTTTCTTAGTTGCAGGTAGTAGTGATTTTGAAAGACTTGGTTCCCAATGACCTCTGTGTGCTCGCAGTGTTGTTGACTCAGTGGTCTTGTCTGTAACCCAGTGCTGAAGCTGCAGTTGAGTTCAGAAAGAATGCATGGTTATAAACAGCTTCACCACAATTCCCCTCTTCAAAGTTAGCGGGTCTCAGCCCTCTTCCTGGAGAGAAACATTTGCTTGTCGCCAGCAAGTAAAACCTGTATTAAATTGTTTTGTTAAATGGGCTTGAGGAGCAATTTTTTTGTCTTAGAGAAGTTTTTGTGAAGTTATATAGAAATGCTATGGATTGCAGAGGTTCTCAAATGACAAATTTATGATAGGATATAGATGAACTTAAAATAACCTCAAATACTGCATGTCATATATTTCTGAGAACCAAAAGGCAGTTTTGTGCCTCTTATTTTCTAAGAATTATTGGTTTATGTCTTTCTTTACTAAACCTTTTATTCCTATTCACCATTTGATTTGTCTTAAGTCTGAGAATCATTACAAAAAAACCAAAATGATTTTAAAATACTATGTGTTTTTAACCATTGCTTATAAATAAATGAACATTTTTTCCATGTGAACAGCAGGTGCATTTTTATGCATTTCTTTTTACAGAATAAACATACCATCCTTGAAGGGTTCTTTTCACACTTTTACCAATGATGCTTATACATGATTTGCCTTTTCCAATTTAAAATTTTCAAAATGCTGAAACTTTAAAATGTCAAATAATGTAGAGCATTTTTTCACAAGACCTCATTGTGATTGCCTTTGGAAATCATTATTTTTAAAAATCTGGTCAGTTCTCACAGAATCAGTACTGTTTGAAAAAATGAATAACAACTTTGATTTCCCTTTTTTTTTAGAGTCAGAACAATGCAGGGTTTAAGGAACTTTTTCAAAGGGTAGCAAAGCAGCTTTAGGAACCAGGCCTTTGGATCTTCAGTTCTGAGCCCACTGTGTGGACTGGCAAATCAAGTGGATTGATCTAGATCAGCGGCCTGCAAATTTTGTGACCATGACCCACATTTTGTATCATGACACAGTGGACCTGTGTGTATGTGTGTGTACATACATTTATATGAAACAAATTTTAAACATAATACTTCCTGCATGTGATATACTCATACTTCCTTTTCTGTCCTCTTTCTTTTTTAAAAAAATGCTATTCTTGACCCATGAAATTGATTTTATGACCCACTAGTGGTGTACAACTTACAGTTTGAAAAACTCTGATCTAGACCAAAATCAGGCTCCTAAAACACTTGTCTGGAAAAGATTTTAGCAGCATTTACCTATAGGATCATGAAATCAGATATAAAAAGTAAATATCTATAGTTTACAGGATTAAATTATTGATTCTGTTGGGCATAATTTAAATTTTTATTAGAATTTTTTTGTTTTATTCATAAGCTCATTATGCTAGGAGCATAATTTCATATTTGTTAGACTCTGAGTCTTAATAAGTTATATTCAGGCTGGATTTCTGAATTGTTAAGAACAAACTTTCCAACTATTCAAACTTAGAAAATAGTATCTGAGTTAACATTTGCTACATGACAACAAGGATATATATATTATCTCACCTTTGTACCAGGAGGCTATTGGCAATGATTTTTGTTTGGAAATTTTCATATAAAAGAGTGGTTCCTATTTGGTTGTGATAGCTTCTTGAAGTTGGTGGCAGAACAAGTATACTCATGTTGGAAATAACAAGTCACTTGTCCACTTTAAGTTTCAGTAAAACTCCAAATCTGCATGGAGAATGAAATTGAAAGTTGCTATTATACTGTTTTCCTACTACTTTTGAAAAATGTTTAATGAAATATAATTCAGTATATTTATTTCACTTTACCCTGCTTTATTTGCTCTATGAATATATTGCCTAATAAAATAATTATGATGATACTTTGCATTTATGTAAACTTTAAAATAAAAAGTCACTTTATGTTACAAATAAACATAAATACAAGTCATAGAAAGTGCTATGAAGGAAACTATCAGGTTGTGAGTGATGTACAGGAAGCAGGAAATATAGGTTAAAGGATCAGGGTAGGCCTCACTGAGGAAACCATATTTAAATGCTGAAAAGGAGTGATAGAGGGCAGATACTGTTGTCTTCGTTGCACGTAGAACTAAACACGGGTCAGAGTGGGCATATGATATCCAAGTTCACAGATCTAGCAAGTAGTGACCCAGTTTGAGTCTTCAGACTCCTGGTTCTGCTCATACCATATTACATTGCTCCTCAAAATTCACTTGACATTAATAAATTAATGCTAATGTAACATGAATTACACAAGCATGCCACACACTGCCTATAAAATTTATACAGTGAAGTTAGCATCATTTTAAGTAGTTGAAATGGAAGTTTCTTCCTAGAATATTTGTTATTACTGTCATAGGACAATAGAGCATATATTTGCTATTATATAGAACATTAAATCTCAGTATTCATAATTTCCCATCTTTAATATAGATTTTGACTCTTAAGATTTTCACTTAATCAATGATTTAAGCAGGTCCCTTATCTGTAACTTACTTAGGTTGATTGTGGTAATCATTTCACTGTGTATACATATATCAAAGGATCACATTGTACACCTTGAATATATACCATTTTTGTCAATTATCCCTCAATAAAGCTGAAAAAATTTTGATGACTTAATTCTATGTGGTCTATGTGTTATAGTAATTGGAACAAATTTGAAAATGTTCAATGCTTAGTCGTTTTTATGTGGGATTTAATTTTCCTGGAGAAAATGGAGCAATGGAGAAGGGGAACTTTTTTGACAATGTGGGACACCAGGTGGGGATAAGCAGGCACTGGGTGTTGGGAACACTGGGCTGGGGGGAGGGAGAGAACCAGAACAAGTGGAGATGTCTTAGCTTAATGGAGCAAGGGAAAGAAGCCCCCCCACTGCTAAGTCTGACTTATAAGTTATCTCCATTGCTCACTTAGGTGTATTTAGGATTAGAGATACATAGTGAAATGACATCTGAAGGTAGGAAGTCTCTCTATAGAGATGTTTTTATTCAATACTGTAGATATCTCAGTCAATAAATAAATAACCAAACAAGCAAATAAAATTAACATCATTTGGGGTGTCAATAACTTGTTTCACTTTAGAAGCTATCAAGATAGGCGTTGGGCTGGGTTTCTCATTTCTTTGTTTCCTGCTCTAATCTGTGGGTTTTTTTAGTTTTCTTATTACCAGTCTGACAAGAGTATATCATTTATTCATTTGTGATTCTCCACCTTTGGGGTTCTATTTTAAGTGATTATATATGTCGAAAGGACATTTTATGCTATCTTTTAATAATTTATTCTCTAAAGATACATGAAAATATATTATAAATTTTGGAAGTTTTTTATTAGGCATATTTTTTAATAAAATAAGGAATAAGAGCCATACATTTTGATTCCCTGGGTTTGTTAGGAGGGAAAGTCCAGGGGAAGACATATTTACGGATGTTATATGCCTTTTAAGTAATATACAGTATAAGCATAATTTGGAACATTGTCTTTCAGAACTTAAGCAAGGGAAGAGGAAGGGAACTAACATTTTCTGAATGCGTACCATGTGCCAGGCACTGTGCTAGACACTTTGACATACCTTACAGGGTTTATTGTGAGTATTAAATGAGATAATGTATCCCCATTTTACAGATGAGGAAACTGAACTTGCCCCAAGTCACATGGCTGGTAAGTGGCAGAGCTGGACTAGAACCCAGACTCCAAATCCCATGCTCTTTCTGCTGTATCGTGTTTAAAGCTTGCCAAGAGAGGTATGACGTTAACCACCAGAATGGAGAGTTCTAGGAATTTTCTTTCCCACGAAATATTTGATACTGAACCTAAAAAAAAAAAAAAATTTCATGTGAGGAGTTAGATGGTTGGAAACACATTATAATTAGAACTCCTCTGCTTCTAAAATGCCATGTTAGATGTATCCAAAGCCTATCTAAGGGAAGATTTAGGAAATAATGCCTTTTTTCAAGAAAGGTCATTGTGACTAAAGACATAGTATCTTGTAGGGCTTCCCATGTCTTAGTGTTAAAGACTTAAAGACTTAGCTGTAAGAATACAAGTCTATAAGAAGGACCACTTATTTTAAACATTCCAAATGACAGTGGCCTTATGCAAAACCCCAGGAAGATCAAAATTTACTTCATAATGCACACATAAACTCATGATGCACCCCTTACAGGTCAAGTACTGTGCTAGATTCTATAGCATACCAAGGTTAAAAAGGTGTACCCCCTGACTTAAAGTTTTTGCTCTCCTGAGAATAAAGTGAATATGTTCAATATCTTTTTCTTATTATCTTTCTTCAGTCATGACTTTTAGGCCCCCACGGATGACTCATGAATTTTCAGAATACAAAAATGAAATTCTACAATAAAAAATAATTTGGACACTTGGAGTAGTTAGATGGGACAGGAATTGGCCTTTATAAGTGCAAGAATAAGGACATGTCATTGAAGGATGCAGGATTGTTCTCTGAAATGTGATCCTTGGCATCTACTCTGCTGTGAATTACCACTGAATTTATAATATTGGAAACCTGAAGCTAACTAAGTCAAACACTTTTTATAATATGTTTCAAAAATAAAACTTTTTGACATTTAGATTTTTTTCAAAAACAAGAGGTTCTCTTTGCCCATATCTGTTTAATGTACTTTGCTAATAAGGTTACACTTGAGTATATGGAATTTATCCATTGACCATTAGAAGGGCACCCTCATATAGAGTCTTTGGGATATTATAGAAGTTTATACTAGTTCCTACTAATTTACGCTAATTCATATTTCTCGTTTGGACCAATGAGGTGTATTCTTTGACTTTTGTTGAAGGAAATAAACGAATATATGATATATCTGAAAAATTGTAATAAAACCCAATTTATCTAACATCTCAGAACTAATACGTCCAAATACATCATCCCCTTCCAAGTTATTTTCAAGTGATTTTTTTTTTTTTCTGAGCTATTGCTCAAAATGTTTCAAGATGCTTCTTTTGGGATTGCCATTATCCTTCATGGTGCCAAATTTGGTCCTTTGAGGGTGGTTGTGGCTTTTGGAAACAGCAAAAGTTGTTTAAAACCATCTCTGGTAAATATAAGGCCAATGAATGGACTTTATTTTTCATCTGTATTCAAACCTACCCTCTTCCCGCCCCTTTTTTTTTAAAAAAAAAAAAAAGATTTTTAAGAAAACTAGCTTTTGCATACAATGTGAGCATTTTGCTGTAACTTCATATTACGGCAAATAGCAAATGTGTACAAAACTAGAGAGTGTAATGAACCCCTCTGTGGGTTTCTATTAATTTCATTGCACTTCTTTGTGAGCATGTTTGGAAAGAACCCTCGGCCGAGGTCCACATCCATGCTGCCTGCAAATGTCCACACGGTGACCCGTAAACTTCTCATTCGTCACTGGCTATTGTTCCCAGTTTAGAAAGCCCACATAGCCTCCAGCTGTTCCATTGTTTCAGCCTTTATTATCCCATAACCTTCTTCCCTAGATGTGGGTAAAGAGAAAAGAGGGGAGAACTGTGTTATTCTATGTTCCACTCCAGCTCCTCTGACAACTAAGATATTTAAAAAAGCTCTTGAGTTAGTTTATAACCAGTTTTAAAATGACCTTCGTGAATATTTCAAAGCTATAAAATTTCCTGTGACATTTATTGAGACATCTATGTATACAGTATTTTGAATAATCATAAAAACAAATTGAGGAATTTTCCCAAGTTTATTAAATAGAGATTTTGCAGGTGATCATTAATCACAGTTACTATTTATCACCTTGTCGAAGGAAGAGGCATTACAGCCTTATAAATGGTATTTTCATTAATTCTATGAAGACCTTCAAGTGTGCTTCCCTCAAAACTATGTTTTTTATTGTTTTATTCTTTCACCTAATTCTAGAGCCCTAGGGGAGGAAAAACCTGGTATATACCCAAATAGAAGCACATAGATCAGTTGATTTTTGTTTAAATTTTTTAAACTGCTTGTCTATTTTCAGTGATAATATCCCATTTAGGTGAAAAAGTCATTGTCTCCCATGGGTAAAATTTCAGCTCTTACTCAATGGGTATAACACATTTTCATGAAATATGGAAGTGCTATATTTCCTCTTTTCTTTGACATTTGATTCAGACCAATTTTTATAGGATTAATAACTTTTACAAAAACCTTTTTCTTGCATTTAACGTTGAGAGAGCATGTATTTTGTACGATCTCATCAGAGTGTCAGATTAACTCTGGACCATACGTTCTCAAAGTTAAAGCGTTGGTGGTAGAAACATGTTTCGTCACTCAAATCCATCTGTCTTTTCTATGTTTATTGCAGTAGAGAGAGACACATTTTGGGTAGAACTTAGGAAACTTTGAGAACTTACTTCTAGTATTCAATCTGAATACTAAGTAAATATTAAATCTTCTAACTGTATGAGTACACTGTACTTAGAAAATATTTTTAATAAATGAATACTTAGAAATGTATGATTATCCCAGGAAACCTAAGAATGACAAAAATTACCTTTCCCCAGAGAAACCAGTTTTAAGTAGAGCTCTGCTGTTTTTTGCTTTTTGGAGTTTTTTAACTGAAACTTATAGTGAACTAGAGTCCTCCCAGTGCCCCAATCATTTTCTGGGAAGAGGACTTGCATTTAAAGACATCCAGTAACTATGTCAGACATGATTTAGGGTCTAGGAAAATCTCTTAACTGAAATATTCAGAGGATGGAGATGTTCTGCTTAATTAAAATTTTTGCAGTGCTGTGCTAGAGCCAGCTCCCACTGGCTTGCTACAACCAATTGTTAAAGTTTCAGCCTCTTTGTGAGCTGGTTGTTAAAACAACCATTATTAAAAATCAAATATACATATATACAGACACACACAGGCACACATAAACCCTTAAATAAATTATATTAAAAACAACATCAGTACTCAAAACTCATTTCTAATTATTTTATCTGTGCTTTTGCGGTTATTTACATCTGTTTTGTCTGCATGGTGTGCTACTTAGTGCATGTCTCTTTCCAGCTCTACATTCAGGGAAGTCACATTGACAGCTTGAAATAAGCCATGGTGGACATATTGATATAATGGAATCATCAAACACTATAGATCAAGGCTTTCTCCCCCTTCCCACAAAGAGCTGTTTATTAAATATTTATCAGCACACTCCCCATTTAAGGCTAAATGAACTATCAGTTGAAAAGCCTGTGTACTTTAGCCTTTGATAAAAACCTGTCTGAAATACATTAGGACGTTTTTCTACCTGAAATGTGTAGGGTATGCTAAATATCATTGCTCCAAATGCTGAACAAAATCTTTGATGCTTAAGATTCCTGTAACGCTCAGAATAATCATCTTATACAAGATCCCGTCTTATGATGTGTAAAAAGTGTATTATTTCCAGGCCAATTTTGTATAAAATATCAAATTGTGAATTGTTTATATAAGCTTGGAATATTTTGTTTCACTGCAGCCGCCACTGGTGACATGCCAACCTACCAGATCCGAGCTCCTACTACTGCTTTGCCTCAGGGAGTGGTGATGGCTGCCTCGCCAGGAAGTCTGCATAGTCCCCAGCAGCTAGCAGAAGAAGCAACACGCAAACGAGAGCTGAGGCTAATGAAAAACAGGTAAGATGTTTCCCAAGGAGTCAGCAGCCACATCTAGGACACATGATTAAATACTATGGGGCTTTAAAAAAATTACACTCTTCCTAAGCTGTTTGTCCCAAGCTAAGTGTCATGTGGCGTTTCGTGTGGGTCTGTGTGTGCTCTGCATGTGCTGCTAATTAGATTGTCTTCTAGTCAGAGTTCTAGCCATGAAACCATTTCATCAGCAGCAAGTACATCCTTCTGTGTTGTAAAGATAATGTCCAAAAAATACATCAGTTTTTAAAATAATGATGGAAAGTCTTTATTATAAATATTTATCTTGTATTTGGTATTTGTAAAGTGGGCCATAAGTATAATTTTTTAGCTTCTTTATAAGCAATGCAAATCTGTGTGAGTTAAGCATTTTTAACGTTTTTACATGTCATTTACTTTTATCTATTTTGGAATTTTGCTTTTTCTCTATTATGCTGAAATACATATTTCTTTTGATAAATTCTAGTGAAGTGCAAATATAAAATAACAAAAAGAATTAAAATCACCATGGCTCCACCACTTAGAGATACCTACTGTTACAGTGTATGTACTTCCACTCTGCTCTCTCTCATTTTCTCTTGCTTAATCTTGGTTTTTTTTTTGGAGATAGGGTCTCACTCTGTTGCCCAGGCTAGAGTGCAGTGGTGTAATCATTAGCTTACTACAACCTTGAACTTCTGGGCTCAAGTGATCCTCCTGGCACAGCCTCCTGAGTAGCTAGGACTACAGGCACACACCACCACACCCGACAAATTTTTCTATTTTTTGTAGAGATGGGGTCTCACTATGCTGCCCAGGCTAGTCTCAAACTCCTGGCCTCAAGTGCTAGGATTACAGGTGTGAGCCACCACGCCTGGCCCTTCTCTCATTTATTCTTGCCCCATATTTCTGTAATTTTATTTTTTAAGCAGTAAGTATATCATAAAATGCTACTTTCCAATTTTTAAAAAAAAATTAAACTTAAATTTCATTTTATTTAACTTGTATATTATTTCTTGGTTTAGTTTTCATTATGGAAAATGGTGCAAATTAATCTGATTTTCAAAAATAGATATTTAATTATATTTCTATCAATCCAGCAACAGTTTTTATTTCTTTACACCCTTGTTAGTTTTTCCTCTTGGCCATGTATTTCCTCTGCATGCTGAGGATATATCCAGACAGATGTAAGGCCTGAAAACTGAGCTAACTATTAATAGAAGAAACAGGTGTTTTCCATAGCTGAGAAGTACTTAGAAATGTACCGTCTACTGATGTGATCATCTAAAGCTTTGTGCTTGGAACATTTTGACTCTGGTAACATGCATGCACACGTGCACACACACAAATGTAAAATATGAAGTGTGGATATTTATAATAAATATCTTGGTAAAGAAAAATTAAGCCGGGCGCGGTGGCTCACGCCTGTAATCCTAGCTCTGGGAGGCCGAGGCGGGTGGATCGCTCGAGGTCAGGAGTTCGAGACCAGCCTGAGCAAGAGTGAGACCCCGTCTCTACTAAAAATAGAAAGAAATTATCTGGCCAACTAAAAAATATATATACAAAAAAAATTAGCCGGGCATGGTGGCTCATGCCTGTAGTCCCAGCTACTAGGGAGGCTGAGGCAGTAGGATCGCTTAAGCCCAGGAGTTTGAGGTTGCTGTGAGCTAGGCTGATGCCACGGCACTCACTCTAGCCCGGGCAAGAAAGTGACACTCTGTCTCAAAAAAAAAAAAAAAAAAAAGAAAAATTAAAAAAATTAAACACCCCACAACACTGCTATTCGGTATGTAAAATTTATATTTAATGATAACTTGTTTGCAAAGTGACTATCTTCCTTCTAGGTCTGGAATTTAATATGATGATTTTAATCATGAAAACCGTGGTATTCATAAATGATTTTAGTTCCTTTGTGGAAAAGAGTTGAATTACGTTCCCAAACTTGCAAATTTGTATGTTGGAATTTATTCTGAACTTTTCCCCGGTGCATCATTTAGATTAAATTAATTGCTATAGTATCACATTTCAATTCACTTCTACATTTTTTTATTTTTTTGCTAACCAGTTGAGAAGTCTGAGAACTTTCTGAGTTCGTAGGATGAGTGCATTGTTCTTGGCTAGGAAGCAGGGGTTGATCTTTTCCTGCAGTTCATTGAGATTTCAAGGTTTCTTTTCTGCTGACTCTTGCTCCCCATAGAGAAAACACAGATATCCAGTTAGTGTGCGTCAACTATCCTAAAAATAAAACAATCGGCCAGGTCTGTTGTACGCCTCTCACTAGTTCAGGATTATAGAAATGCTGTACATTACAGTAACTGGTTTTTAGACATTGAACACTACTTTTGTTAAAATATATTTGAATGATAACATCTGTTTCAATACAGGCTTTTTTGATGTGAAGGGTGACGTACCCCATAGGCATGGAATTGAACACTTCAAAATAAGGCTGTTATCAGAGGGTAACTTCTACTGAGAAGTTAATTAAACTAGTTGCCATCTCCTCCCTCCCTAAAAAAAAAGAGAAAATGTTGGCTATATTTATTGGGTTTTGGTGGGTTGTGCATGAAAATGACTAACTCAACTCATCTATGTATTTGTGTTGTTGCTTTGGCTGCTGGTCTGTTCTTTGCTTTGGGCTTACAGTGCTTTAAAATTCAGTATATTGGACATTAAATGCATGTGATTAGATGATTGAAATATACTCCTGAGTTCTTCTGTAGCTTCCTTTTCATAATTTTAACTGTGGTGTTCTCACATTTGTGGGTTGCAATTGTCTGAATTATTGAGTGTTGTGGTATGTAACCCCCTTCTTTCCCTTTTTAATTTTCAGAAGCAGTGTCCATTTCATTTCAGTTTATAAAAATGTACATCTTTTTGTTTTTTGTTACAATTTATCCATGTTGTGCTTTCTAGCCAATAAACGGTGTCTTGCTGTCATGATTGATCTTGTTTTACTGAGATTTAGTCTTGAAGAGTAAAAATCTTCGATGTTGACATTTAAGTTTTTTGAGGATTAATTCTTATAATCATTTTTGGTCAAATAAAATTCACTCATTGTGATGGAATATGGGCTCTTGGCAGACAGAAATAATTAAGAGAATTAAAAGGATCTATAAATGTTTTTGTAGAAATTCTACTTGGGGATGTGGTCCTATTGTTGTAGTTTACCGAAAACAATTCAGGTTACTGTTATCATGGAATGTGTGCCCCAAGAAAACACCATTTTTGATGAATGCTAGGCAAATTGATTGTGCTCTCAAGTCGTTCTTGTTGTCTGACAGTCATCTTACAAAAAGGCACGTGCCTGGTTACATTGTTGTGTGGCTTTGTGCAAACCTTACTAGGATTGATTGGTTGTTGAGTTTGGGGGGCAGAAGTTCATTGGGCCACTCTGGATTGTGCTGGAAGGTTGTTCCTGCAGTCATTTGCCTTGTGTTGGTTCCAGGGAAGCTGCCCGGGAGTGTCGCAGGAAGAAGAAAGAATATGTCAAATGTCTTGAAAATCGTGTGGCTGTGCTTGAAAACCAAAACAAGACTCTGATTGAGGAACTCAAGGCCCTCAAAGATCTTTATTGCCATAAAGCAGAGTAACTGTCTTTGACTTGGACCTTGTTTACTGTGAACTCTAATCAAGGCAGGAGATGCAGCAGTTCTCTACTAATTGCCATGTGGACTTTTATGGAAGGGACACTTGTGACCCCTTAAGAATCCAGTCTGGCTTAGTGTTTGAAATTGAATTGGGAATGTCGTTCATTCCAAGATTTGGAATGCAACCGTGATCATATTTACCACGCTTACTTCACCCTGTTTGTCAATAGCATGCAAAAAATGTTTCGTTTGCCCTTTTGCTTCTACTCTTTTCAGGGAAGCTGCAAAAGAATGTCGACGTCGAAAGAAAGAATATGTCAAATGTCTGGAGAGTCGAGTGGCCGTGCTGGAAGTCCAGAACAAGAAGCTTATAGAGGAACTTGAAACCTTGAAAGACATTTGCTCTCCCAAAACAGATTAGTAGAAATATTTAACTATGAACTGATTACAACATGTACAGTTACTTTTGAAGGCAATACAATATATAGCCGGCAAGAATTATGGCTTTTTTTCCCTTTTTATCATTCATCTATTCTCTAATCTCTTAACATTCCTAAAATGCTTCACTGTATGTAGTTAAGTCTTAGCTATAACTTCAGATTTTTTTTAAAAGAGACAAACTGTAAAAAAAATGTATGTAACAAATTCTTTAAAAATGAAATTATTTGTAAGACTTGTTCCAATGCCACCTATTTGCAGTTCCCAACCTCTGTGTCATGAATAGTGTCCTATGCAATAAACTTTTTTGCAGGTCTTTCAAAATCATTTTAGGGAAAGATGATCAAAAATAATGCATCCAGCAGTACAATAAAAGTAAACCACAAAACATACCTCAGGAAAGTATATCTGATGGCATGCCTCTATGAGAATAATAGCCTAGAAACGAATTTATGGCATTTGCGGATTTTTATATTAGTTGCTTTGTAAAGAAAATATTGTATTGCTGTCCTTGAACGCCACAGTTGAAGAGAGTTTTTAATAGAACCATGTTGGTTGCACTTTGTAGTGTTTGGTGCTCATTTGAATATCTGAACATTTGCTACAGTTTTTTTAACTCTATTGTGTAATATAAAAGATCTTGCAGAAGTTCTTAGTGTCAGTTTGATATTACCTAGCGAAAGTGACAAATCTGGAATGAGTTAAAACCCTGTTAGAATTGTATCGCATACCTTCAAGGGTACAAACTGATTTCTATACCGGCTCGTGTCCTTGCAAATGCTTTTTTTGCCCTATCAGGAGGATGGCCCAGAGCTTTGCACACAGCAGAGCACACAGTGATCAGAGATGCAGCCTTGGAAACAGACTGGGCTTTTCTGTAGGTGGTCTGGAGATCTCCTGCCCACAGGGATTTTAAAGTAAAAGCAAAAACAACACAAAATTGTATTTTTCATTTCAGAACAGCTTGAAGTCCACATTAGATCAAATACTCTCATGCCAGCACACTCAGATGAAGTTCATTACAATCGAGACAGCAGTGTCATTACTGGTATCTGCATCTCATCCTGTTTTATAATAAAAAGCTTCAAGGTATAAGCCCAAAGCCCTAACCACACGATGCTCTGTCACCTCTCAGTCACTAACGTTTCTTGAATGCCTACTGTGTGCCAGACGCGGTTCTGCTTTCTACTGTAACTTCTGCTTTGTTAAGAATGCCGTCTCCGCCCTCCCTGCCCTGTGCCACCGAGTGGAACTGCTCAGCGTGTGCAGGGAGGTGCCACAACAGGAGGTGGTTCCTACTGCTGCTGCCCCCGATCGCTGGAATTCTTTCCCTGATCTGTTTCTCAGAAACTAGGGCGTGTCATGTTTTCCTTTCCTTAAAAATATTTATTCTTCCTTCAGAGTCTGAGCTCTGAATTTCTTTTATGTCAATTTTTATCTTTTCTTCTACAGAGGAGTCAGATGAGGAAAGAAGACAAGGAAGAAAAAGAGGGAAGGAAACCCCCAGGTTTCAGGTGAAGGGCAGTAGTGCTCAATGCTCGTTCATTCCTTCATTCAGTCCATGTAAATCAGCCAGGGACTTGGAGGGGTAGACATGAAGAGGGAGGTAACAGAATCAGCAGACAAGATGTAAAAAGTCAGAGGTAGGCCGGGTGCAGTGACTCACGCCTGTAATCCTAGCACTCTGGGAGGCCGAGGCGGGAGGATCGCTCTAGGTCAGGAGTTTGAGACCAGCCTGAGCAAGACCAAGAGCCCTGTCTCTCCTAAAAAATAGAAAAAAATTATCTGGACAACTAAAAATATACAGAAAAAATTAGCCAGGCATGGTGGTGCACACCTGTAGTCCCAGCTACTCGAGAGGCTGAGGCAGGAGGATCGCTTGAGCCCAGGAGTTTGAGGTTGCTGTGAGCTAGGCGGATGCCACGGCACTCTAGCCAAGGCAAAAGAGTGAGACTGTCTCCAACAAAAAAAAAAAAAAAAAAAAAAAGTCAGAGGCAGTACATGAATTCTACAAAGATGCAGGCAGGGACTAAGAAAGAAACTTCATGTGTGAAGTAGATTTCGAACTGGGCCTGGAAGTGAGTGATTGGCAGCGCTGGGCAGGAGGGTGTCTAACAGGGAACACGGAGCATGGGCGATGGAGGGAGGTCAAGTTAGAACTCACCC
The DNA here is from genome assembly GCF_020740605.2 of Lemur catta. Classification (NCBI taxonomy): domain Eukaryota; kingdom Metazoa; phylum Chordata; class Mammalia; order Primates; family Lemuridae; genus Lemur; species Lemur catta. Next base: position 138,088,049 of record NC_059128.1, on the reverse strand, counting down.
AAGGGTTAGTTGCCTTTAAAAAGGGAGGAAGACAGAATGCATGAGTGTGTACACCTGTGCACTCTGTAACAGGTTGTGTTACTTCAGAGAACGGGACTATATCCAATTACTTGGGATCACAAATAACAGAAGTTTCCCTTCTCGACCCCAGTGGTTTAAACAATAAGGAAAGTTTATTACGTCGCACAACAGGGAGTCCAGGGAGTGAGCCAAACTTGCACGGGGGCTCTTCAGCAGCGGGTGCCCTTGGAGTCTCTGTAGCCAAATCTTCCTGGTAACTTTTTTCCTTAACCAGTCCCGGCAGGGAGAATGGGATTAAAAACCCTGTGTTGCTCATGAGGATGGAACCCCTGGGGCTGGGGAGGGTCCCAGGCTTTTAGGAAGCAGATGGCCTTCGGTGCTGGATAAAATTGGAGTTCTGCAAGAGTGGTGTGTAGGCAACTGGCGATGTCTGACTGGGGTGATGAGTGAGCGCTACCCTGCTCAGGAAGTTGGCGACAGCTTGTGAGAGCATGGGCTTCAGCCAAGTGCGCCGGGATGCACAGGAACTCTTACTCTTGCTCATTGAATCTGTCCCTGAAACCGAGCTCTTGCTACCTAAATAGAACCACTTGACAGCTCTCCTCTCAGCCTCACAACACACTGCCTGCAGCCTCTCGCAGAGCAGAGCGAGCAATGAGTGGGAAGCTTCACGAGCATATTGTATTAATACATCCTGCACGCCAGTGTCGCACCAAACCCGCTGTGTCTTTTTGGTTAATCCTAAACATTTTGGAATCTGGACTTTCAGACGTAGAAGTGACTGATCTAGGACCACGGGATTGCACTACCTTGTGTGTCTAACTAGGTACTTCATGATGCTAAATCATGCGAGATGGGAAAATACGGAAATGAATTTTTGCTGGTATTTAAATGTGCGCGAGCACCACGCTTGCCTGCAGCTGAGAACACGCAGCACCCGCGACAGACCGTGAGTGAAGGGCCACTGTTTCATTGCCCGATGCCCCCGTTCCTTGATGTGGCCACACTTTTCCATTTTCTTCATATGTTTTCTTCATTTCATATTTACATGTTTTATAATGAGCGTCCAGTACCTGCTCTTTCCTATGTGCCTAAAAGAACACCTTTAAAAAGTACGATGACCTGTGAAACCAGCACACTCGTTCTCGTCTACACCAAAAATAATTAGGCGATTTTGGCACGTGGGAGGCAAGCAGAGCTGTCACCAGTTGGCTAGCCGCGATGTCATGACTCTGACTCTGTTTTATGGTAGGATCCCACGGTTTTCAGAAACCTAAATGTGCTTCATATCTTTTCTAAGGTCCTCCCGAAGACGCTGACCTGATTCTGAACTACTCAAGCCTGGTGTATTTTAGTCTTTATGCTTTGTGGGTAGCTGTTTTCTATATCAATCCATTTTTCCCATAAGTTCATTTCCTATCTATATGTTTTAGAATTTTGAATGCATTTTAAACACAAAGCATTTTTAATCTAGTGTTGTTTGTTCTTCAGAGATGCATTTTGCCATAGGTACTGTGTGGCAGCTTATGTACAGTGAGATTTCAGAGATTGCGTCCCTTCACCCTGCCTGATCAGGGTGGTGGTTGTGGAAGGCTCGGGTGGCCGTGGTGATTTCTTAAAATAAGATAGCAATGAAGTTTGCTGCACCAATTGACTCTTCCTTTCATGAAAGCTTTCTCTGTAGCATGAGATGCTGTTTGTTGACATTTTACTCACAACAGAACTTCTTCCCCAGTTGGAGTCAATCCTCTCTAGCCCTGCCACTGCCTTAGCAACTAAGTATGTGGAATATTCTGAATCATTTGTTGTCATTTCAACAGTGTTCACAGCCTCTTCACCAGGAGTGGATTCCATCTCAAGAAACCACTTTCTTGGCTCATACATAAGAAGCAACTCCTCATCCATTCAAGTTTCATCGTGAGATTACAGCAATTCAGTCACATCTTCAGGCTCCGCTTCTAATTCAAGTTCTCTTGCTGTTTCCACTACATCTGCAGTTCCTTCCTCTGCTGAAGTCTGGAACTCCTCAAAGTCATCTGTGAGGGTTGGAATCAACTTCCAAACTCCTGTTAACGTTTCAGTTTTGACCTCCTCCCATGAATCATGAATGTTCTTAATGGCATCTTCAATGGTGAACCCTTTCCAGGTTTTGAATTTACTTTGCCCAGATCCATCAGAGGAATCACTGTCTATGGCAGCTATAATCTTATGAAATTTATTTGTTAAATAGTAAGACTTAAAAATCAAAATAACTCCTTAATCCATGGGCTACATAATGGATGCTGTGTTAGCAGGCATGAAAACAACATTAATCTCCTTGTACATCTTCATCCAAGCTCTTGGGTGACCACGTGCATTGTCCATGAGCAGTAATACAGTAAGTAATATTTTGAAAGGAATCTTTTCTAATAAGCAGGTTTCAATAGTGGTCTTTTTGTTGTTGTTGTTGAGACAGAATTTTGCTCTGTTGCCCAGGCTAGAGTGCAGTGGCGTCAGCCTAGCTTACAGCAACCTCAAACTCCTGGGCTCAAGTGGTCCTCCTGCCTCAGCCTCCCAAGTAGCTGGGACGACAGGCATGTGCCACCATGCCTGGCTAATTTTTTCTATATTTTTTTTAGTTGTCTGACCAATTTCTTTCTATTTTTAGTAGAGATGGGGTCTCGCTCTTGCTCAGGCTGGTCTTGAACTCCTGACCTCAAGCAATCCTCCCGCCTCGGCCTCCCAGAGTGCTAGGATTACAGGCATGAGCCACTGTGCCCGGTCTACTTGCTTTTTTTTTGATGAATATTCAGTTTTGGACTGTGTTTTGGCACTTCATCTTTATCCAACCATTGTGCTGAATGCTTGTGATTGTCAGAAAGAATCCATGTTTCATCACACATCACAACACAGTGTAGAAATAGTTCGCCTTTATGTCATGACAGCACAAAATGCAAGCTTCGAGAGGTTTTCTCTCCTGACACTCATTTAATTCATGAGGAACCCACCTATCCAGTTTCTTTACCTGCCCGTTTGTTTCAAATGGTCCAATATTGTTGGAGTAGTAACGTCAAACCTTGCTGCTGATTCACACGTAGGTTGAGATGGATTCATTTCCACTACAGCTTTCAGCTCATCATTATCCACCTTGGTCTCAGGTCGCCCACATGACTCATTTTCAAGCTTGAAATCACTGGAACGGAACCTCTAAAACCATTGACGACATACTGTGTGTTCATTGATATTTCGAGCTGTCTGCACTGCATTGGTTCCATGATGGAACTCATATTCAAAAATGACACGAATTTTTGACTTATCCGTGGTTTCACAAAAATTGCTCTAAAAAAAACATTGAAGGACAATCAAAAGCCAAATCACAGGTTTGAAGGACTGAGGATGCACCTTCACAATAAAAACAAATCATGAAGTGTCAAAGTGAAACGTCAGAGATAGCAGCTATCAAACTCAGTGCTTAAGGAAATCGGATGTTTCATACTTAATAACCACAATAGTAACATCAAAGATCACTGATTGCAGATCACCATAACAGATAAGATAATAATGAAAAAGTGTGAAATATTGCAAGATTTACCGAAACATGACACAGAGACATGAAGATAGACGTGCCTGATGCTTGACGCAGGGTTGCCACAAACCTTTAATTTGTGTTAATAAAAAACACAGTATCTGCAAAGTGCAATAAGGCAAAGCACAACAAAATGAGGTATGTGTATAATTTATGGGCAAGATTTGGGATGAGAGTCAGATGAAATCCTTTCCAAATCTACGATAGGAATTGCTTTGATTCCCCTGTGCAGAAACCAGTCAAATCCTGAATAATCCTGAACCAAAAGGAGTTGCCCTCCCTTTCTCTCTGTCCTCTGTAACTTCTGCCCACACCCTTGTTGCTGGAGACGTGTAGTTGTGGGTGTGCTCAGATGAAGCAGCAAGGGCCACAAGAGATGCTCTGCGGAACGTATGAAGTCCGCCTGTCAGCTCCCCAGCCCTCCCCAGGGAAGGCATAACTTTAAAATACAAATTGTGTCTTTTTACTTTTCAAAAATTAATTTGTTTAAAAATATTTCACTTTTGATATAGGTGAGACATACCCGAAATCCAAAATTCAAAATACAACAGGTATAGGGTGGAAAGTAAGTCTCCCATCCTTGACGCCAAGCCACCTAAGTGTCCCTCCTGGGAGGGCAGGCACTGCTCTGATTTCTTTTTTGTGCAAGAGAGCCTTTTAATTCATTGATCATGCCACCTGTTTCCTTAAATTGTCCCATCTATAGAGCTGTGTGATGTGGAGTTTCTAGAAGGAGACGTGGGAGTCAGAACATTCATTCATTCCCTCAAGTCGTCAAGCGTGATTGCGTTAGCGTGGATAGATCCAGGAGGAGAGGGGGCAGCACTGTGACTTTGCCAGCACCTTCAGGGGCTTCCTTCGGCTGTATTCTGAGCTACATGGGTGCTACAGCCGTGCCGTCATGGCCATGGGAAGTGACAGGTACCATTCACTGAGGGCCTGCCCTGTGCCCGACACCCCATGACATGCTATGTGGGGTTCATCACATTTAATTCTCATAACAACCAGACAAGTGTTGGTGCTTTATAATCCCCAGTTTGCAGCTGAGGAGACAGGCTCTGAGAGGTTAAGTCACTTACCCAACATCACACAGCTCAGGACCAAGAGCAGAAGTGGGGCACGGGGCCTCTGTCCTGGCGGCTCTCGCCCAGCTGGGACCCAAAGGCAGGAAAGCGACGAGGGAAGTGCTTGCTGGCAGTGTCTCAAGCAGGTGGCAGCTGCAGAGAGAGTGCTCTGTGGCTCCCGGTGGTTACGTGGGAACACCCAGACCTTCCTGTTCAAATGCACAGAAGCACGTATTAGTTTCTCTCGGGCTTTTACAATCCCCAATGCTGATCAGGAGAAAATGACTATACAGTTTGAGGATGAGCTGTTGGAATCCCAAAGCTACAGTTGTGATCACTGAAATGGAATCTTAAAACTAAAGGCGGTCTCACAGGTATACTTTAACTCCGTTAACTTTATTGACAACGAGACCAAACTTCAGGTTGATTCACTTAAACACTGACAGTATTGACCATAGAGAAACTAGAAATGCTGCGATCTCGTTAACTAGTGTTACTAGTCTTACCTGTATCTCTGTATTACCATCATGCCTCTATTTTTCTGTAAACTGGATTTTCAGCCAGCTTTTCTGCACCAGAGCTAAGGAAGCGTTTGTCCCTGTGCTCTGAATAGATGAAAATTCTGGAAGGAAAACCCTGTCACTTACTCTACACACAACTCCAGCTGGTCCCTGTGAGGCAGTGGGGGGACAGGGACTCTGCCAGATCCATCTCAGCTACGTCAGTTTATGAAGGATACTTGACCTATGATACAGCAGTTTTCTAGAACAAATGGCTCCTAAGGCTCATGTTAGGTCTTGCTTTTAAAGCCAGTTCGGCAGTGGTTATCTATTTTTTAAAACTCTATCCTGGATAAGAAGGACTACAGAAACAAAACAACAAAAACCAATGGTACAGATGCCACAGAGAGAGGATAGATAAATCATGGATGTGTGTTTTAGTTGAGGACACGAGGCTGAGCGCCACGAGACCGAGTTCCCGTCACCTCCCTGTGTCACTTAAGTGGTCTCAACCTCTGTTTTCTCCACTTTGACCTTGACATCTAGTGACACTGTGAACAAACAGTAGACCCTCAAATTTCAGACAAGAGATAATAGAAGTAACATTTCACTGGACCTTGTTACTTCTTACCCCTGTGAGCACAGCTTCTAGACTCTCAGTACTCAGGTCATTAATCCAAGAAATTGTCTTTCAACATCAATATTCTTTTATAGTCCATTCTGAGGATTGCCTTTCATATTAACCCGAATTAATGAGAAAAAGGCCTCAGTCTGACCCTGGCCTTGGGATGAAGGCAGGGGCAGCTACTTTGATTTTGGTAGCCTAGATTAAGGTTTTAACACATGAAGATTTTATTTGGGCAAATGTTGTTTTACTTATAGTTATTTATAAATATGTCCAAACCATGACTGGCTGAAAATTTCCCAGTGCACAAGTTTCCTCTGCCCTTCTTACCCTAGCAGAGCTGCTCTGCGTTAACAGAAAGGGTCACCGGCTCAGAAAAGGTTGTGGTTTCCAATGTGCATCAGAGGGGTTCCCATCTCATAACCCAGTTTATTATTTTTCATGTTCTTGAAAGAACTAAAGTAATGAAGGAAGGGACTATACTCCTGTTAGACGATTTCACTTTGTTAGTAGAACTTTTATTGACTCCTCTTTTTTTTTTTAACAGAAAGGAATTAGATTGAAAAAATGTCTAAGTTGCACTTGAAAACATACATTTTAAAAATTTTTGTTAATTATGCCTTAATAAAGTGTATTATTTATACTTTAAATAAATAATATACAATAAAATGTACATTTTCTAGATGTAAACTAACTATAAGTCATAAAAATCAAAGTTTATAAAGCCTGTCTACCAAAATGTATAACCAGTCTGAGGCTAGTTTTAAATAATTTCAATATTTTTGATAGGAATAAATTTTTGGTTTGCTTATTGAAAATTATTGTGGTGTGAGTTTTTAAATTGCATATACAGTGCATAAAATGATTTGATAGGTTCAATCACTGTAGATTTGTATAAGCTGATATTTGAAAATATTTCCTTATTCCTGGGAACCTGGCTCTGGTGTTTTAATAACTTCAAGCACCTGAGACTCAGGACAAAGGAATTCCTGTAGTGAACAGGCAGCCACATCTAGTGGCTGGTGGCATTTTCATCGGAAAATTAGGTTTATGGAAAAATCTTTCATGGCTGTCTCTGCTGACGTCCTGTGGTCACAAGCAGTATTACAACTAATTTAGTGCATATGTGTAACTTTACTGAGGTATAACTCTTTCATGGCTGTCTCTGCTGACATCCTGTGGTCACAAGCAGGATTACAACTAATTTAGCGCATATGTGTAACTTTACTGAGGCATAATTAAATCTTTCATGGCTGTCTCTGCTGACATCCTGTGGTCACAAGCAGGATTACAACTAATTTAGTGCATATGTGTAACTTTACTGAGGCATAATTTTTACACTATAAAATACACACATTTTAAGTGTACAATTCAATGATCTTTAGCAAATTTATCCAGTTACAGAATCATCACCACAATCCAGACTTAGAACATTTCCACCATCCCAATAAGATGGTTCATTCTCGTTTACAGTTATTTGGTTTTATTTTAATTGCCACTCATATATCTAACTATAGAGGTACCTAACTCATTTATGCCTTGCAGCAGGAGTCTAAGAAGACAACCTTCACACAGCTGCCAGAGCAGTGATCAAGGCACACACTGTGTGTCTCCGGCCAAGGTGACAACCTTTGGGCTTTGAGTTTTACCGATGGATAAAAGAAGAATTGCCACACTCTACTTATAACACTGGCAGGTTGTTGTGCAAGCTTCAGGACATATCTCTAGGTGGCTCTATTAACTGTTTTTGGATACTGTTTACACCTAGTTTCTCTGAACAGCACAGGCCTTCCTGCACCTGTAAATCTCTCCGGGTGCCCAGGATGGTGTCCTGAGAGAGCGAGGTTGCTTTGCACTATTTGGGAAAAATTTCTCCAGAAATAAAATTGCACATGTGAGTGTGTACAGGAGCATGCGTGCACGCGCGCGCACACACACACACACACACACACATGCAATTTCCTGGTTTTAAAGGGTCCCCTTGAGCTAACCCATAGACTATAGATTAAACACCTCTGACCGCCCCCATGCCCCAACATTTGTCTTAATATGCTTAAGACAACTTAGAGATCACTTCAGTCTGTAATCCTGGCACCCTGGGAGGCTGAGGCTGGAGGATCACTTGAGGTCAGGAGTTCAAGACCAGCCTGAGCAAGAGTGAGACTCCATCTCTACAAAAAAATAGAAAAATTAGCTGGGTGTGGTGGCCTGCGCCTATAGTCCCAGCTACTTGGGAGGCTGAGGCAGGAGGATCACTTGAGCCCAGGAGTTTGAGGCTGCAGTGAGCTATGATGATGCCACTGTACTCTAGCCAGGCAAAAGACTTTGTCCCCCCCACCCTGAAAAGTATATATTGGGGTGAAATATTTTGGTTTCCTTCAGTATCTCGGGATCCCTAAAGCTTAAAATCAAGTGTTTTCTGACCAGACTTCTGATCTAATTTTTTCTGAGCGCTTAGATGAAAACTTACAATGAATAAACAAGGCCAGGCCATGGTAATGTGGCAAAAGAGTTTAGGGTTGGAAGTTGTGATCCTCAGAATCCTCATTTGTGAAACGAGGTGTAAAACACTATACAGATAGAGTTGCCGGATTAATGCATTTGGGACATATTTATACTAAAAAATTGTTTTTTTAGTCTGAAATCTAAACAGTACTGAGTGTCCTTCATTTTTATTTGCTAAATCTGGCAGCTCTAGTCATTGTAATTTCAAACAATATAAATAAATATAATGTTTGCTAAAAAAAGAATTCTATTAATCAATTTCAATTATCTTCCCCAAATCTTCCTATGAGAAATCACTCTGCTTTGTGTTTTCTAAGAGGGCCAAGAATGTAGAATTCAAACCTGGTAAAATTTGGAAACTGACCTCTAGAGGGAGCCACACGGATGAAGAAACCGAAATGTCATCCTCTATCCAGAGGATTAGTCTTAACACAGGGATTCAAAATGAGCCCTAAATGAGAATAAATCACTTCTGCGAAATAAATGTTTTTGTCATTTTCTTAAAATAACGTAACACATTCAATGTCTAAGAGAAGTCACGAACGATATATGCTTTTCCACAAAAAGCATCCTTTGCGGGCCCTGGTGAAACCCTTTGCATTTGCCCAGGGACTGAGGCAGGAGTAGAGTCTGGAGTCGGCTGCTCGCCCACAGGAAATAACTGAGTCACGAATTCTAGGACTCATGGAATAATGCACTGAACTTGCAATTATAAACAAGAATGTAGTTTGAGGGTGATTTATTGAGCCTTTGAGAAAAACACTGGGAAAATTGTAGGAAATCACCCAAATCCCAAAATCTCACCTCTTAACATCTCAAATATCCTATCCCGCCTCTCCACTCTCCATCCCAGCAAGAATTCTTTCACCAGAGGGGAATAAAGTTCCATTCCCAGCCCTAGAAGGGAAGAGCTTTTCCCATTTTCCCTTCTGTTTCAAGGAACTCCCTTACACCCTCATATAAAGTAAATTTCTGTTTTACTTTAAATTTTTTCAAATGATCACCCATTGTTAAAAAATTAGGCCCTTATAAGAATCTATGACCCAGCCAGGCTTGTCCCTTGAAACATAAAGAGGGAGTATTTGGAATTTAGAAAATCCTTTCTCATTGAAAGCCTGTTTTGCAAATCTGAGGTGTCAGAAATCCTCCAAAGCAAAGACTACACTGCAGAAAAAAAACATTTACTCTTTCTTTGTCTTTTCCTTCCTGCCAGAACAGCTATAATCCTGCCTGAGGCAGATGCATGCTGCCAACAGAACAGGGGAGGTCCCGTACGTGGGGGTACCCAAGCACATTAAGTGTTTTAAAAGTACTGTGCCTTACAATGACTATTTGGCATCACAGTCCAAACAGCTTTATCAAGTACTTTCTTATACCTGATGTTTAGCCAGTAGTTATGCAGATCCAAGCAAACAAAAATAGTTCCTAACCTCCTGGGACACACACTCTTGATTAGGATGTGCGCACTTGAAGGTCATTCTTTGGGGCCACTCCAACCTTCCACAAACATCACAATAAACAAAAATGGAAAATATTCCTTAATACCTGAGGTAATTATAGATCATTTAACAAGTAGTCTAAATGGCAAAAGAATTGTTCTAAATAATTTTTCAGGCGATCACCCCTTGATAAAAATTATGCCATTGTAATAATTGAGGTCCTATTTGGTACTTGGCAATCACGTGATCTGCTGGGTGACTGGTTAACATGGCAACCCGGTCAGAGAGGTTGAAGGGGGGAGGGGTGGTGACAGGCAAGGACAGTGATCTCTCACGGACTGATCTTGCTAGGAATCCAGTAGTTGTAAACAGTTCTTGGTATCATTATATATTTTGGTGGCTATTAACTATTTTAAGGATTAAATAGCAGTTTGCAATTATGTAGTATACATCTGATGACTGAACTCTGACCTTTTTTTTTCTCTTGCCCAAATTCCTTTCTAAGAGGCTTGATGAGTCACACCTACAAACGATGAAATCTCATTAAATGGGTTTTTATTAACCTGGTATAACGTGGCTTACTTTCCAATCCAATTCTGGTAGAGCATCACATGACAGAAGACCCCTATCATAACTCGAGCATGCTAGCAGACCCCTATCTTAATGCAAGCAGTCCTTTCCACCGACTCCGGGTCTTTAGACAAAGCTTAGCTCTTTCAACCAATTGCTGACAAAAAAAATCCCTAAAATCCACCTATGACTTATAAGCCCCCACTTGGAGATGTCCCACCTTTTTGGGCCCAACCAATGTACACCTTCCATGTATGGATTTATGGCTTTACTTGTAATTCCTGTCTCCATGAATGTATAAAACCAAACTGTAACCTGGCCACTTTGCGTGCATTTTCTCTACATCTCTTGAGACCATGTTCCCTGGGCCATGGTAACACATATTTGGATCAGAATAAACCTCTTTAAACTACAGAATATGGAGTTTTCCTCATTAACACACTTGTGGAAATAAATAATGACCAACCAAATGAGAAAAGCTAAGGCTATTTATTCTGAGGTTGCTATAGCAAGGGAGTCAGCCACTGTTGGTTTTGGTGCAAAGGAGGCAGAGGAGTGGGGAAGGATTATAGTGGGAATAAGGGACACTTCAGATGTGCCCTGATTGAATGCTATTGGCTTGGGGCAGCTGTAGGTGAGCTGTAAGAGCCAGGCATCCTATGAGATTGGTTAGGGGTATGTAGTTGGCTTTTTCTGGTTGGTCCTAAGTTGGAAGTGGGGAAAAAAATTAGGGACACTGTCAGTTATTAATCAAGTCCCAGCCATTTGGGGTTGACTGTTATGGAAGTCATTGTTTAGCTTCCTGGATTGTCACTAGAGTTAGCAATCTGGCTTCCCGCATGTCTGATTTATAGCAGGCTGGCTTTCTGGGAAGATATCTACAAGTTTATCTATAAGTTTATCCACAAGTTATAGATAAGGGGTTGGTTTCCTGGGGAGGTTACTGCAGGTTGTGGATCAAAGTTTTGTTTTCATATATGGTCTGGCCATTGTCTATATATTCAGTCTCTCACATGCCATTCTCTAATCTATACAATGGAAAGAAAACAAAGCAAACACATCCAAAAGATATTGGAGATAGATCAATTTTTAAAATTTAATCATTATGCTCTTTTAGATTTAAGATATTTAAACTTCAGACATACTCTTCATCAAAATGAGTCAGGTTCCAGATATTCTGGGTAACCCATTTGTTTTATGAAAATGAATGTTCTAAAATGATGCACTTTATCAGGTAGACTGCAAAGGTGTGTGTGTTATTATATACTATATACTAGAATATAAACTCTACGAAAGCTGAAATTTTGTTTTGGTCACCACCTTATCCCTGCCACCAAGAACAGAGTCTGATATATAATAGGCATAAAAATATTTTTAAGTGAATTGATGCATGCTTCCAACTCCTTTTCAAAATTTATTTTTAATTGTGGAAAAATACACATTATGTAAAATTTATTGTCTGAACCATTTGTAAGTGTATAGTTTAGTAGTGTTAAGCACATTCACACTGTGTGCAATCAATCTCTGGAAATCTTTTTATCTTGCAGAATTGAAACTCTGTACCCATTAAACAACAAATCCTCGTTTCCCATTCCTCCTAGTCGCTGGAAACCACCCTTCTAATTTCTGTCTGTATGAATTTGACTACTCTGGGGACCTCATGTAAGTGGAGTCACACGTTATGTGTCCTTTTGTGACTGGCTTATTTCATGAGCATAATGTTCTCAAGGTTCATCCGTGTTGTAGCATATGTCAGAAACTCCTTCCTTTTTCAGGCTGAATAATATTCCCTTGTATGTATATACCACATTTCTTAATCCATTCATCCATCAATGGGCACTTGGGTTGTGTCCATCTTTTGGCTATTGTGGATAATGTCACTTTGAAAATGGTTGTACAAATATCTCTTCAAGATCATACTTTCTGTTCTTTTGGTTTATATATCCAGAAGTGGAAGTGCTGAATCATGTGGTAATTCTATTTTGAACTTCTTGAAGCACTGCCATACCATCTCCGCAGCGGCTGCATCATTTTGCCTTCCCACCAACAGGGCACAAGCATGTTTCTAACTCTCTAGTTTGGTTATCTGGTTTCCTGGTCTAGTGTATATTAGAAGCAGTAAATTAGGAGGGATCCACAGGTAAAATAATAGCATGAAATATCATCTGGCAGTCTAATATTGAGAGGCACGAATTCTATGAAACAAAATTAGTACCAGGTTATTACAATAGTCGATAATGGATGCTTTTAGTAATCCTCTGGAAATGTCGTTTAAAAAAGTTAAATTACGTTTGATTTTTCACTGTATAAGGAGGCAGGCATCTATATATATTCCAGAAGGACATCCATTGATTCTCAATTATGTAAGTATTGCAGGATTTATTATTTCAAAAACTAAGAGTTCCATCAAAAATGGTGAAATTTTTCAAAAGACTCATCTTTAGGCAATCATTGTCATTTATGCAGAAATTTCATTCATATCAGAGGGATCCCTTCCCTATAATTATTCCACATTAGTGGGATGTCAGTTTCCATATACAGTAATGAATCACAGGGATGCTTTCCCATATATAAATCGTGATGTTATAAGAACAAATACTAAGCTAAAACAATATTTTTCAGTTCATGGTGTTTGTGTAGTTGTGAAATGTTTTTTGATTAAGAAAAGAGGTAATCAGGCCGGGTGCGGTGGCTCACGCCTGTAATCCTAGCACTCTGGGAGGCCGAGGCCGGTGGATCGCTCGAGGTCAGGAGTTTGAGACCAGCCTGAGCAAGAGCGAGACCCTGTCTCTACTAAAAATACAAAGAAATGATCTGGCCAACTAAAATATATATAGAAAAAATTAGCCGGGCATGGTGGCGCATGCCTGTAGTCCCAGCTACTTGGGAGGCTGAGGCAGTAGGATGGCTTAAGCCCAGGAGTTTGAGGTTGCTGTGAGCTAGGCTGACGCCATGGCACTCACTCTAGCCGGGGCAACAGAGCGAGACTCTGTCTCAAAAAAAAAAAAAGAAAAAGAAAAGAGGGAATCTATTTAGCTAGGATCCGTCTTGGGGAGTGAGTTGATCTTTACACATCTGTGAAATAGCATACTTGAGAGTAAAGATAAAAATCAGGATTTTGGGGGTACTGTAGGTTTCCTGAAGCCGCATCCTTCCTCCTCCCCCGTTTCTTCATCCCAAATTTACATCGAAGCCATTGCAGCATGACAAATCTAACCATCGATTACCATGGGGGGCGGGTTATACATTGACCTGCGTTCTGTGCAGAGCACTAGGAAGCTGCGAGTGACACAGGCCCCCGGGAGGGTCACGACACAGTGATGACACACAAAGAGCATTATTACCGGGCGCCGGGGCCGCAGCTGGGAGGAGTGGGCGGGAGTCCGGAGAGACGCGCCGCGTCCGGGCACAGCGCTGCGGCCACCGCGGGCAGAGGGGCGGCTGGCGGGCTCGCGCAGGGCGGCGCGGAGCGAGGCATGGCGGTGAGCCCCGCGCCCGGGACCCTGGGGGCGGGAAGAGGGGTTTGGGGGTTGGGAGGAACATTTGTGGGAAAGCTTGCCCAGGGGGCGCACCAACAGAGAGGGCAGCCGGGGAGACACCAAAGGTTAAGGAACAGGGCGCAACGGGAAGGGAAGGTGTTGACACGGACAGTAAACAGCCGATGCGTAACTCCAATGTCCGGGCCATCGGAGAGGGTGTGGGGTTATTATTTCGAATCGCGCATCCCGCAGTCGCTCTGTGCGCCACGCTCGGCGGTGCCGGGTTAACTCAGGTGCGTGGCTCCTCCAGGTTCAAGGCGAGGAAACCGGGCGCTGAACCCAACCAAGTCTCCCCCCACCCGCGCGCAGCAGCATCCACAGCTGAACCCGCACTAGAAGTCACCGCCCCCGGGGTGTTTTGCTACCAGGTGAGCCTTGACCTTGTCATTTCCCAGTTCTAAAAGAAAAACCTTTTCCTTCCTAGAAAAAGCTTTCGTTTTTCATAAATGGATTGTGTTTTTACGGGCAGTGGGTTGCACCAACACGCTCATTGACCATGCTAACTCACACTCGCTCTCGTTTCCTCAGCAAGGTTCGCTTAGGAAGTGGCCTGCATTTTAGGTGGCTCACTTTTCCTCCCTCCCTCCCTCCCTCCCTTCCTTCCTAGACTTATTTAGAGACGCTCTGTTTTTGGTGTCCAGCATTGAGACCTTCTATTCAGTAGTAGGCATTCTGTATTAACCATTAAGCATGGGCCGGACTAACGATTTCTATCTAACGTGAGGGTATTCATCTGTTTTGCAGGCAATGAAGCAAGGCCTTTTTCATGTATGTTTGAACCTTCAGTGGAGATTTCAGGAAATCGCTCAAATGTAAGATTGTGCAGATTGTTTATGTTAAGACTTTTCAAAAAAATAACCAGATCGATAGAGGATGAATCTTGATTACATTTTATTGCTCAACTAAAAGTTGCCTTATTTGGTATTTGAATCTTTAAACCTGAAGGCAGGAAAGTTACTTCTAGTTACAAACAAAATAGTCCAAGGTACTGCTATATTTTAGAATGCTCTGCAAAAAGTGTCATTTAGGGTTTATAATAACAATTAGTAGAATACTGGCCAGATGTGTTGGCTCTTGTCTGTAATCCCAGCACTTTGGGAGGCCAAGGCGGGAGGAACACTTGAGTCCAGGAGTTCAAAACCAGCCTGGGCAACATAGTGAGACCCTACCTCTACAAAAAAAAATTTTTTTTTAAATTAGCCTTGTATGGTGGTGTGTGCCTGTAGACGCAGGCACTTGGGAGGCTGAGGCAGGAGGATTGCTTGAGCCCAAGAGTTTGGAGTTAGAGTGAGCTATGATCATGCCACTGAACTTCAGCCTGGGCAACAGAGCAAGACCCTTTCTCTAAAAAGAAACCAACCAGAAAACAAGTAATAGAATACCAAGGTGCAATGACTGATCCCTTTTTATCTCACCTCTTATAGTAGAGAGTCCTTGTAGAAAATGTAAACTTTGAGTTTTGAGAAAGATCCTCAGGGACCTAAAGTGAAGGACAGAATGAAGGCATGAAAATCAGAAGCCATGAAGGTGCTTTTCTCAAAACATGGTGGCCCATGTGTACCACCGAGATTCAGCATCAGCATCCTCTATTTGTTAGAAATGAACATTCCTGGGCCTCACTCTAGAACTACTGAATGAAAATCTTTGGGAGAGAAGTTTAAGAGTCTCTGTTAAACCAGCTCTCCAGGTAATTCTGTACACAGTAAGTCTGAGCATCACTACATCTGAAGAGGTAAGAACCAGACTTTTGTCAAGGTCAATTCTGCCTAATGTAGCAGACACTTCTGGACACACTATCATTTCCATGACCATTTAATGAGAATTATTTCACTTAACTTTTTGTTTTATTTATTTATTTATTTATTTATTTATTTATTTATTTATTTATTTATAAATGTCGAGATGGGGTCTCACTATTTTGTTTAGGCTGTTCTCAAACTCCTGACCTCAAGCGATCCTCCTGTGTTGGCCTCCCAAAGTGCTGGGATTACAGGTGTGAGCCACCGCGCCTGACCTCACTTAACCTTTTAACACTTCTTAAGTAACAGACCTATGTATTCATAAGGTTCCTTTTCAATACATGGAAATACATCTGGGAGGAGTCAGGGGTTCTCATTCATGTTCACATCCAACGATTGAGACAAACAATTGCTTTGATGTTGGGGTTGTTTGACTTCAGGCAGTCCTTTCTCAAACTGGAGTATTTAAATGACCCTTATAAAGAAAAAAATTTGGCCTCAGAGTGGTGACTTAAGATTATTTTTATAATGGTACATATATATGAACAAATATAATATTAAACTCCTTAATCTTATTGATGTCTGAATCCAATATAAGAGGTATAAATGAAATACAAACAAAACTACAAAAGTAATAAAAATTAAAATTGTCACCACTGATGAGAGACAGATGGTGCTGTTTGCTGAAACTAAATTGCATGTGTTAGGTTTATAGTAGTGGAAAGATGTAGCTTCAGGTCCACTTCTACTTTTGACTAAAGTAACATGATTGCAGTAAGATTTTCTTTGCTAAATCATACCTAACCAAACTTTCCCTAACAAGCAATCCTTCAATGCCACTTTTAGTGAGATTTCTCTGCAACTTTCAGAAACCCACAGCCATCTAGATCAGGGGCTTTGCTCTTTTCTTTTCTTTTCTTTTCTTTTTTCTTTCCTTCCTTCCTTCCTTCCTTCCTTCCTTCCTTCCTTCCTTCCTTCCTTCCTTCCTTCCTTCCTTCCTTTTCTTTTTTTTGTTTTTGAGACAGGGTCTTGCTCAGTCACTCAGGCTAGAGTGCTGTGGTGTCATAATAGCTCACTATGACCTCAAATTCCTGGGCTCAAGCAATCCTCCTGCCTCAGCCTCCCGAGGAGCAGGGACTACAGGCGCCACCACCCTCAGCTAATTTTTTTATTTTTTGTACGTAAAGGGGCCTAGATGGGGGCCCGGGCTGGTCTCAAACTCCTGGTCTCAAGTGATCCTCCTGCCTTGGGCTCCCCAAGTGCTGGCATTATAGGCATGAGCCATCACGCCTGGTCAAAATAATAATTTCTTTTCTAACCATTTAAAAATATAAAAAGTATTCCTAGCTTAAGGACTGTACAAAAACAGATGGCAGGTGCGATTTGGCCCACAGACCAGAGTTTGCCCACCATTGCCCTAGTCCAAAATCAGACCTTTGTTTTGGTTTTCCCCATTTTTAAAATTGTGATAAAATACACACAACATAAAATTCACCATATTAATCATTTTTAAGTACAGTCATGCATCCCACAACGATGTTTTGGTCAAGGACAGATCCCATAAGATTAAAATAATGCTGAAAATTCCTGTTGCCTAGTGATATCATAGCTGTCATAATGTCATAGCACAACGCATTACCCTTTCTACCGTTAGGTATGTTTAGATACACAAATACTTACCATTGTGTTACAATTGCCTACAGTATTCAGTACAGTAACATGTTGTACAGGTTTGTAGCCTAGGGGCAATGAGCTACATTGTATAGCTTAGCTATGCAGTAGGCTATACCACCTAGGTTTGGGATAGTACATTCCACCGTGATGGCACAACAATGAAAGAACATACCCCCATTGTTATTTGACACATGACCACAGACAGTTCAGTGGTATTAAATACATTCATAACGTTATGCAACCATAACCATCATCTATCTTGAGAACTCTTTTCATCTTGTAAAACTGAAATGGTATGCCCATTACACAATAACTCCCTGTTCCCTATTCCTTCGTGGAAACCACCATGATACTTTCTGTCTCTATGAATCTGACTACTCTAGGTACCTCATATAAGTGCTAAGAGCATGTAGCATTTATTTTATTGTGACTTTCTTTTTTCATTTAGCGTAATGTCTTCGAGTATCATTCATGTTTTAGCATGTGTTCAGAATTTCCTTCTTTTTACTGGCTGAGTAATATTCAGTTGTATGTCTCTACCACAGTTTGCTTATCTGTTCATCCACTGACGGACACACGAGCTGCTTCCATGTTTTAGCTTCTGTGAATAATGCTGCTATGAACATGGATGTACAAATATCTCTTTGAGACTCTGTTTTTAATTCTTTTGAGCATATAACCAGAAGTGGAATTGCTGGATCATATGGTAACACTATTTTTAATTTTTTGAGGAATTGCTCATTATTTCCAATTCCCCTCCTCTCATTCTTCCATGAATCCATTCCCATTAGGCTTTTGTCCCTATCATTTCACAAAAACTGCTTTTGTCCAGGTCACCAAAGATCTCCATGTTTTATCCTTGTTTCTATGGTGAATTGATTTTGACACGTGTGTGGAAACCATTCAGTGGGGAAAGAACAGTCCTTTCAACAAACGGTGCTGGGACAACGGAATAGCCACATGCAAAAGACTGAAGTTGGACATTAACCTCACACCGTATACAAAAATTAACTCAAAGTGGAGCCAAATACTCAATGGAAGAGCCCCAAACTATAAAACTCTCAAAAGAAAACATAGAAATAATGATCCTGGATTTAGTGATAGATTTTTAGAGATGACACCAAAATCACAAGCAGTCAAAGAAAAAATAGATACATGGGACATTAACAAAATTAAATACTTTTGTGTTTCAAAAGACACTGTCAAGAAAGTGGAAAGAGAGCCCATAGAATTCAATAAAATTTTTGGAAATCATGTATCTGATAAGAGACTTGTGTCTAGAATATATTAAGAACTCTTACAACTCAATATTACAAAGACACACAGATGGCCAGGAAGTACATGAAAAGAAGTTCAATGTCATCAGTCATCAGGGAAATGCAAATCAAATGGCTACAATAAAAACATCAGGTAACAACAGTTAGTGATTATTGAGGATGTGGCAAAATTGGAACCATACATATACTGCTGGTGGGAATGTAAAATGGCGCAGCCACTGTAGAAAACAGCTCCTCTAAAAACTTACACAGAGTTACCATTTGATGCAGAAATTTCACTCCTAGGTATATAAGCAAGAAAACTGAAAAGATAGGTTTACACAAGAAATTGAACATGAATATTCATAGCAGCACATTATTATTTATAATAGCCACATAATAAAAACAATCCAAATGTCCACCACTGATGAATGGATAAGCAAAGTGTGATGTATCTATACCATGGAATATTATTCAGCTATAAAAAGGAAAAAAAATCTGATATATGCTACAACATGGATGAGATTATTAAAATGTTCTAAAATTGATGGTGAGGATGGTGGCAATGCTCTGAAATACCAAAAACAACAAATTTGACACTATAAAGGAGTGAATTAGATGGCATGTGAGTTATATTTCTGTAAAGCCATTACAATACAAAAGATCTGTGTATTTCTAAATCTCATGGTTAATTTTCAGTTCTCCTTTTTCTAGACTTCTCAGCAACAATTTATAGAGCTGTTCACTTTCTCCTTCATAAAATACTATCTTTGCTTGGCTTCCAGTACACCACTGTTCTCTTACTTCATTACCTTTTCCTCCTAATTCTGTTTTGTTAGATCTTCCTCGCTTTAAATGAAGGAGTGCCCCAGGGCCAGGCTTTGAACTTCTTTTCTTGTCTAGCTAGACTCACGTCCTCCCTGACCTCAGCTAGTCACATGGTTCTAAATATCATTTATATGCTAACAGCTCTGACATTTATATTTCCAGCCTTGACCTCTCCCTAGAATTCCAGCTCACAAAGTTAACCATTTCTTTGACATCTCAGATTAACTATATACTAGGCGACTCAAACTTAGCATAGAGGAGATTAAACTTTTGATTTTCTACCCCGCCCAACTTAGATCCTCCCTCGGAATTTCCTTCTCACTAAGGGGTAACTTCATTCTTCCAGTTGTTTAGGTCAAAAACTTCGAATGATTCTTTTTATTTTTTCAAGTCAATGTTCATTTATTTAGTGATTCTTGACTCTAAGGGGTCTCTCACATCCCCTTCTAACAAATTCTATCAACTTCATGTTCAAAATAGAATGAGAATCAGCCTGCTTCTTCCTAGTTCCAACACTACCAGTCTGGTTCAAAACACTATCATCTCTCACCTGGATTTTTTTTTTTTTTTAAGAGATGGGGTCTCGCTCTGTCACCTAGTGCAGTGGTGTGATCATAGCTCACTGCAGACGCGACCTCCTGGCCTCAAGCCATCCTCCTGCCTCAGCCTTCCAAAGTGCTGGGACTATAGGCATGAGCCACCGCCCCGAGTTTCATCTGGATTATTTCAATAATCACTTCATTGGCCTCTGTTTTGACTCTTGTCCCCTATCCCTTGCCTCAGTCTACTCTCCACTCAGCAACCAGAGTGACCCTTTCAAAGTATAATCAGACTCTGTTATGACTTTTTATTCAAAATCCCCCAATGGCTTCTCATCTCCCCCAAAGGAAAACCCTAACCTTATCATGGCTCACAATGTCCTCCAGGATCTGGCTTCTGACTTCCCCTCCTACCTCTTACTACTTTCTTTTTCACTCATTTCATCCAATCACACCAGCCTCTTTGCCATTTCTCAACACTTCTACCCCAGGGCCTTTACACTTGCTCCTTCAGCCTGGAATGCTGTTTCCCCAGATACCTGCAAGATTCTGGTTTCTGTTCAAATGTCATGTGATCCAAAAAGTATTCTGATTGCTCTGTGTAAAATTCCATCCCCTGGGCACTCTCCACACCATAGCCTGCTTCGATTCCTCTTCACAGTGCTGTGCTACATAATATATCATTCATTCATTTCTGGCACATTTTTATTGACCAACTAGAATGAAACATCTCTAAGAACGAGGACTTTTTTGTTTGCTGATTTGCCCCCAGCACCTGGGAAGGTACCTGACAGAGAACAGGTGCGCTTTCAATGGCTGGAGAATAAATGATTAGATGACTTGGGGGCAGACACCAGGTCGCAGTAGGCTGAGGAGTAAACGTGAAGTGGGAAGTGGAAAAACATTTTTACAGAGTTTGGCTACAAAGAGAAGGCAAGAGATCAGGCATTCACAGATGGTGGGGGAACAGGGCTGGAGACAGGGTGTTCTTTTAAAGTAGGCGGAGTCGTGGTGTGTTTAAACAAGGACAGACAGTAGCCAGGGATGGGGTGGGCTGAGTATCTAGCATATTCCCAATGAACGACTGACCAGTGGGTGGTGGTTTGCAGCAAAGGCAGGAGGGAGCACAGAAGTGCGTGTCAGGAGTTCCTACCTGAGCCAGGTGAGTCGCCACAGAAAAGATGGACATGCCAGAGGGCCACATTTTCAGCAAAACCCATGTTCTGAGAAGAGGAAATAGGCCTTGGGGATGATTTCTGTCTGTAGCACCATTCCTACCCCTGCGCATTTTCTTCCTTCCTCCTTGCTGTTGCTACTTTGGTCTTAGAAGAGGGTGAAAGTGAAGCGAATTCACTTTTTTTTTTTTATTGAGCACCCATTATGCGCCAGGCACTGTGCTAGCATTTGCCTTGTGTCTTTTGTTTTACTTCAAAACCCCAAACACCAGACTTGCAAGGTAAATGTTCACACCTTCATTTTCAAAAGGAACAAAGGGATGGGAGAGATGATGGGAGACGGGAGAGCACGGTGCGAACTGCTCAGCAACAGAGAGGATAAGACAGGAGACGAAGGTCGGGGGAAAATAATAAATTAAGAAAGAGAGGGCAGGAGGATAAAGCTCAAGTGCAGATTGTCCCAACTCAGAAACAAGTTGTGCATCAAAGCTCCCAGCCAAACGGAGGCGCGCTCTGTGCACGCCTTACCCTAACAGCAGGTGTTTGCTGCTGATTGAAAATCAGATAGACTTTGTCAGTGCATGTTGTCCTATACTTGCAATGAAGAAGAGGCGCTTGCTGGGCTGTTAGGACACATAAACTGTAAATTACTGCTTTACAGCAAATGACAGCAAAGAGATAAATCTTACGGTGCTCAAGCTTAGTATGCCCGAGAGAGAGTTCTGGCTTGTAATTTCGTGCCATAACGTGTTCCAAGGTTGTATTTCTTTGATTGTTGCGATACGCTGTGCATAGAGTGTACTTCACCTGGGCTTCACCATCCCACTGGGATCATTTAGGTACAGCACTCCAGTCTGTAGCATTAATGAAGGCGGTGGATTCTCCCTGAGGCCTAAACTAGCTTTTGATTCATGCATTTCTAGGAACTGTGCTGGTGAACATACTTGGGGATAATTTGGTGCACTGTCACTGATGATATTAGACTATGAATCAAGCAGTGAATCAAGCAGCAGTAGACACTAAAATCTTTTGGTTTTGTAATTCAGTGCACAGAGGATGAGATATAAGTGGATAAAAAAATATTCAAATAGTTTATTGCACACACTAGAAATATTAGTTAGGAACAGTTCCTGTGACTCGAGAAAGTCAACGGTGGAGGAACAATAGAAGCTTTGTGTGCAGGGTGGGGTAGTTTTGGTAGTAGGTAATGGATGCAATGAAGGCTCCAACCACCTCCAAGGGATAGTGTACTATTCCATAAAGGGTTTTGTAAAACAAACAAAAAAAAGCTTTATTGAGGAATGCTTTACATACAGTAAACTGCACATATTTATTTAAAGCGTACAATTTGATAATTGTTGATGTATACGTACATCTGTAAAAACATCACCACAATCATGAAAATGAACCTATCCATCATCCACAAAGTTTCTTCTTGCTCCTTGGAAATCCTTTCCTCCTGCCCTGCCTGAACTGATGTGCACAGAGTTGTTCATAGTATTCCCTTATAATGTCTCTTATTTTCTGCAGAATCTGTAGTGATATCGATAACTTTCCTTACTCCTGATATCAGTAATTTGTGTCTTCTCTTTTTTTTTCTTTGTCAGTCTTTCCAGAGATTTAGAAATTTTATTGATCTTTTCAAAGGACCAGCATTCATTTTCTCTATTGTTTTATCTGTATTCAATTTTGGTGAGTTCCTCTCTGATCTTTGTTTCCTTCCTTCGGCTTCCATTAGTTTTATTTTGCTCTTCTTTTTCTAGTTTCATTGATTTGAGATCTTTTTCCTTTTCTAGTACAAGCATTTGATGGTATAAATTTCCCCCAATCCCCCCCCCCTTTTTTTTTTGAGACAGTCTCACTCTGTTGCTCAGGCTAGAGTGCCTGGTAAATGTCCTGTGTGCACTTGATAACAATGTATATTCTGCTGTTGTGAAGTAGGGTGTTCTATATAGTATGTTAGGCATAGTTGGTTCTACTGTTGCTGAAGTCTCTATTTCCTTGTTCATCTTCTGTCCCGTTGTTCTAGTATTGAAAATGGGGTACTGAAGTCTGCAATTATTATCATTGAATTGCCAGATTTTGCTTCATGGATTTTGGGATCTCTGTTAGGTGCATATATGTTTATAATTGTATCTTCCTGCTAGATTGATCCTCTTATCATTACAAAATGTCCCTTTATCTCTAGTAATAGTTTTTAAAATGTTAAATTATTCTAAAATTGATACCTTTTTTTGAGACAGGGTCTTGCTCTATTGCCAGGGCTAGAGTGCAGTGGCATCATTATAGCTAGTGTCATCGTCATAGCTCACTGTAACCTCAAACTCTTGAGCTCAAGCCATCCTCCTGCTTCAGCCTCCCAAGTAGCTGGGACTACAGGCATGTGCCACCACACCCAGCTAATTTTTCTAATTTTTGTAGAGATGGGGTCTTGTTCTTACTCAGGCTGGTCTCAAACTCCTGACCTCAAGTGATCCTCCTGCCTCAGCCTATATTGTAGCAAATTCTAGATATTGATTCATCTTCTCCCCTCTCTAGGGCTTACTTTTGCTGTTTGCTTTTTTTTAAAAAAATTTATTTTTAAATTTCAGAATATTACAGGGGTACAAACATTTTGGTTACATATATTGCCTTTGCACCACCTGAGTCAGAGCTACAAGCGTGTCCATCCCCAGACAGTGCACACCGCATCCATTAGGAGTGAATATATCCATCCCCCCCACCTGCCTGACACCCAATGAATGTTACTTCCATATGTGCAGGTAGGTGTTGATCAATGAGTACCAATTTAATGGTGAGTACATGTTGTTTGCTTGTTAATTTGGCTAGGGTCATGAATAAAATGTTTCTCCCATGGTGTGAAGCCTCTGATTTTGCTCCTCAGAAAGTACAGGCATGGGCACAGTCACCCTGACAGTCTCCTTCCCCGATGTCTCTATTTGACAGCACACTTAGTTGCTCAGCTTCACTAATTGCTGGCTGATTGTTCTATTGTCTTATGCAATGTCCTGGGGTATAAACTGCTCCACACTCTGATCTAATTAAATTGGGCAGGGGTACTTTTTGAGGCTAGTCTTTGAAGTTTATTGTGACCTGGAAGGGCTCCTCTCAGCTCTCTCTTTCTTTTGTTCTCATTGATGAACGGGTTGGCCTGCCGTCTAGCTTGTTGCTCTTATAGCACCACCAGCCTCCTCTTAATTGCGGAGCGCCAGAGTTGCCATTGTTTTCAAGCATGCCCCTGTGCTCGCACTTTCCCACATGCGGTTTCAAACAAAGTCAGTTCCAATGGGGAGAGCTTTGGCGCTCTCTGTTCTCGCGCACTGACTGCCTCTCATCCTGTGCAACATCGCAGAGTCGCTGCTCCAGGTGCCGGGCAGGTGGAGTAATCTCTGATCTTCTCGGTTTGTCTCTGTGTAGTACCTCTACTCTGCAAGCAAGCTGGGATTACGGAGATCAGAGCCCTAGTATACTTACTTGATCTGTGTCACTGTGCTGAAGCCTCCACCTTTGAGTAGGTGGCCAGGTGGATAAAGGCAGTTCCTGCGCTCTTGACTGCACTGTCTAGGAATTTCGCCTCTGTGACTCAGAACGGGAGGGGTTGAGAAATGCTGGTAGCTTACCCCTCCTGGTGAAATGCTGTGTCCCTTGCTTGGGAACAGAGGAAAGAGGGACCCCCATCTTCTTGGCCACATGTGCTTGGATGGTGCCTGCATCATGCTGAGCTGGTTGGGGGTAGGGAGAAAAGAGAGCAGGCCACGGCTCAAGTGCCATAGAGTCTTGCTGTTCTTACACAGATTTGACAAATTTTCTTCAATAAATGTTTCTTTATTTGCTGTATTTCCTTAGACAATGCCCAGAGACTTTAAATTGTTGTTTATGAAATAATTTTACCAATTATGTTTGTTTCAATGGGAACAGGCCCATGGAGCTTCTCATGCCACCACTCCAGAGCTATTATTTGATTTTTTTCATCGTAAAGAGGGAATACTTTTAATTATATAACATAAAACATAAGTATCTAAATAGATCTAAGTGTAAATATATAAAATATTAATGGTAATGACCATGGGGCATATAGAATTATGAGTAGTTTCATTTAATG
Organism: Lemur catta; assembly: GCF_020740605.2. NCBI lineage: Eukaryota > Metazoa > Chordata > Mammalia > Primates > Lemuridae > Lemur > Lemur catta. The sequence continues at coordinate 138,062,908 of NC_059128.1, read as the reverse complement.
AAAAGGTGAAATTAGCATAAAATAAGCACATCTATTTTAGGTGCACCTTTCAGTACATTTTGACAAATATAACCACACCATATTCAAGATACAGAATATTTCCATCATTCCCCAAAGCTCCCTCATGTCCCTTTCAACAATCCCAACCCCAACTCTTGGCACCAGAGAACGACTGATTTGCTTTGTGCCACTACTGAGTAGTTCTACATTTTCTAGAATTTTATATAAATGGTATCATAACAATATACTCTTTATCTCTGGCCTCTTTCATCAGCACATGTTTCAGAGATTTATCGATGCTGTATGTATTAGTAGTTTGTTTCTTTTTATTGTGGAGTACTATTTCATTGGATTATTTCTTTTGACTACAATTTTCTTATCTAGTTATCTATGGATGAATATTTAGATTGGATGTTTGCAGTTTCTGAAAATTAAGAGAAAAGCTGATAAAAACATTTATGTATAAGTTTTATATGGATGTATGTTTTCATTTTTCTTAGGTAAATACCAAGAAGTGGAATCCTTTTTGTTCTGAGGGGCTGTCCTGTGCATTGCAGGGATGTTTAGCAAAATCCCTGGCCTCTTCCCACTAGATACTCAGAGCATCCCCTAATTGCAACAACCAGAAATATCTCCAGACGTTGCCAAATGTCTCCTGGGGAGCAAAACTGCCCCCAGCTGAGAACCACCAGGTTGTTAGTGGGAGTAATGAACCCAGAAGCAAGGGAGATAGTTGCTCAGGTCAGAGGAAGAGGAGCCAATAAAGTGGGTGGATGGAAAAGACATTAATTCAAGTGTGATTTGATTTCAGGGTAAGTGACTCTTACCACTGTTGTGTTACAATCACACATAGTATTAATATTCTGGAGCTTCATATAGAAGTGTCATGTGGTATCCAACTAAAAACCTAAGGGAACTTGTGAGGTATTCCCATTCGTCTCCTCGGGAAAAATATGCAACCTGACATTGCTTGGAGAACACTGTAGCCAGAGTTGTCAGGAAAAGGTTGTGGCCAGTTCTCCTTCTGCCTGAATATATTTATCCTTTATGTAACTGGCCATACCAAAAGTAAACAGGCACCTTGTAATGAAAATTGTCCTTTTATATTTATAAGGTTTTGGTTTACTGTTCAAGAGAAAGTTTTCCTGCAGTTAATGCTGTAATTCCCTTCTGCTAAGGGGCACATTATAAAAATTCATGCTGTTACCCTTTGAAACGTGGAGCAATGTTCCTTAAAGTCTAGAGAATGTTACATCAAATCTGTTTAGGACAGGCTTGAGGAAACAGGAACATGAACTATATATCAGGGCCGGGCGCAGTGGCTCACGTCTGTAATCCTAGCACTCTGGGAGGTTGAGGTGGGAGGATCACTTGAGCTCAGGGGTTCAAGACCAGCCTGAGCAAAAGTGAGACCCCCATCGCTACTAAAAATAGAAAAATTAGCCAGGCATGGTGGTGCGCACCTATAGTCCCAGCTACTCAAGGAGTTGGAGCAGGATGGCTTGGGCCCAGGAGTTTCAGGTTGCTGTGAGCTAGGCTGATGCCATAGTACTCTATTCTGGACGACAGAGCCAGACTCTGTCTCAAAAAAAAAAAAAAAATATATATATATATGTGTGTGTGTGTGTGTGTGTGTATATTAGGTGCAAACCATTTGGTTTTGAAAAAATCTGCAGGTGTTGTTTAATCCAATGGCATCAGCTGACAGTGAGTTCACTGTAACCTAGTAATGTCGCAGCAGCATCTGGGGGCATATAATTGTGTCAGAGCTGCTGTTTACCCAGTTAAATAAGATAAAGATTAGGCAAGGTTTGCACTGTTTATCGTTTGTTGCCATGGTTTCATTTTTCTAATCCTCTTTATGTTTGCCCCTGTAAGAAATAAAGAATGATCATAGTATCTTCCTGTCTCTCAGTATTTTTCTTTTTTTTTTAAGCCTACAGCACCCAGTCCTCCCAGGTGGTCTCCCATCCAAGCACTAACCAGGCCCGACCCTGCTCATGTGTCTCAGTACTGATGACTGGGACCTGTGGCTATTTCTAGGTAGATGTCCACTGGGAAACGTGTTTGCTTGGTGCCCTTTACCCTGACAATGGTGACAGAAACTCCCCGATTGGAATCTGATATAGGATCCTTAGAGGTAACCTCCCTGGGGACGACGGTGCCACTCTAGCCCTTTATAAGATGTCACAGATATGCCCGAGATCATTTAGAATGGGTGTCACTTCAGTCATAAAAGTGGTTGATATAAGTAAGGTGCAGGAAGTCCACTCATATTTTTCAAAGTTAGTTTCTTTTTTTTTTTCTTTTTTCAAGACAGAGTCTTGCTCTGTCGCCCAGGCGGGAGTGCAGTGGTGAGATTGATGCAACCTCCATGTCCTAGGCTCAAGCGATCCTCCCTGCCTCAGCCTCCTGAGTAACTGGGACTATAGGCATGCGCCACCATGCCCAGCTATTAAAAAATTTTTTTTCTGTAGAGATGGGGTCTCACTATGTTGTCCAGGCTGGTCTCAAACTCCTGGCCTCAAGTGATCCTCCCACTTTGGCCTCCCAAAGTGCTGGAATTACAGGTGTGAGTCACTGCATCCAGCTGGTCCAGTACTTTGGAAAACAGTCTGTCTATTTCTTATAAAATTAAACATATACTTAGCATGCAACCCAGCAGTCTAACTCCTAAATATGTACCCAAGAGAAAAGATATGTCCACACAAAACCTTGTATATGGGTATTCATAATAACTTCATTTATAATAGACAAAACCTAAATGTCCATCATCAACATTGGAGGTATATAAACAAGTTGTGGTGCATTCATACATTGGAAAACTACTCAGTGATAAACACAAATGAACTACTGAGTCATGGATGAGTATCAAAAACAATATGCTGAGCAAAAGATGCCTTACACAAGAGTATACACACATACCGTAACGTCACATTTTTATGAAACCCTAGAAAAGACAAACTGATCCACAGTGACAGAAAACATATCCAGAGTTGTGGGAATTTTAGGGTGATTGAAATGTTCTGTACTTAGAGTGTGGTGATGATGGTAACATGGGTGTATTAATTTCTCAAAACTCACCAAAATGTATAGGTAAAATGGTTATATTTTGTCCCATGTAAACTGTACCTCATTAAGGTTGATTTTATTTATTTATTTATTTTTTGAGACACAGTCTCACTTTGTTGCCCGGGCTAGAGTGAGTGCCATGGCGTCAGCCTAGCTCACAGCAACCTCAAACTCCTGGGCTTAAGCGATCCTCCTGCCTCAGCCTCCCAAGTAGCTGGGACTACAGGCATGCACCACCATGCCTGGCTAATTTTTTCTATATATATTTTTAGTTGGCCAGATAATTTTTTATTTCTATTTTTAGTAGAGACGGGGTCTCGCTCAGGCTGGTCTTGAGCGATCCACCCACCTTGGCCTCCCAGAGGGCTAGGATTACAGGCGTGAGTCACCGCGCCCGGCCTAAAGTTGATTTTTAAAAACGGAGGGAAGTAAGAGACATTGCCGATATAATCAGGTTTAAATTTATAGTTCAAATTTTGGTCCTGGTTCTCTGAGACTATCCTGGTCATTTTTGACTGAACTGGGATTGCCAAAAATGTCCTCACCTTCATATCTTCAAATAAAACTTTCGTAGGTAAATTTATATTATTTATACAGCTAGTTAATTCTTTACACTTTTATTGTATGTTGACACTTAAAATTTCAGTCTCTTCCAGTGGTTCTGTGAGGAGGACTGAAGTGAGATGCTGGCTGTAAACAAGTGTGCACAGATAACTGCTACTCAGAGAATTAGAACCGTAACAAAACATTTTTTATGACAACCACTGTTAAATATAGCCTAATGTTTTATTCTTCAGACCACCTCTCAGCTTTATAGAAAAAAACTTTAGGCATAAAAATAGCACTCTATAATTAAAAAAAAAATTCCTTGCTGGTCTTTTGGATTTTTGGTTCTCAATAAATATGAGTTTTCCACTAAGCCTCTCTAGACCACTAAGGCCTAAAGTGATGCTTCCTTCTCTCAGCTCTTAGAGAAATTACTGGGTGTATTGCTTATTTGAAAATTTAACTCTTCCATGCTTACAAACCCTCTTTTCAATGGGATGATCTTCAGCTCCTTGAGACCCCAGTATATGGCTAAGTATTTGTTGGTATAATTTTGTTGTACTGATTTATTGAATTTGAGGGATTTATTCAGATTCTTTGTTTATAGGGTTTTCATTACAAATCAAAATAAGCTCATGTGTGTAGTAATTGCATAGAAATGTTGTAGGTATTCAGATTGGTGTTGCCCAATCATGCCATTTAATTTACAGAGCTTGGCTGCAGTAATTTTCCTGAGTGGATGATGTAGAGGAGAAGGTATTAGCTGAGGAGCGGAGACCTGGATTCCAGAGTGAGCAGAAACAGGCCGAGTCTGGTTTTACAAAGCAGGTACTGTACATGCTCCTTGCCTCCCTGAGAGCAAGGCTCTGAGCTATGTACCAGGGGTCTCTTTCTCAGTGGAGGTTCCTTAAAGGAATTGAGCTTTGTTTCCTGGGTTTGAGGCATATTCTTTTTTACTCTCCCTTTGTACACCAAATAGAGTTAATTTTTGTTATTCTTTGGAACATATTTTTCAATGGAGAAGACCATAGTTTGCATTTGGGAGACATTACCATTTAAGATGTTTTAATAGGCCAGGTATGGTGGCTCATGCCTGTAATCCTTCCACTCTGGGAGGCCAAGGTGGGAGGATCGCTGGAGCTCAGGAGTTCAAGACCAGCCTGAGCAAAAGCGAGACCATATCTACTAAAAGTAGAAAAGTTAGGCTGGTATGGTGGTGCACGCCTGTAGTCCCAGCTACTCGGGAGGCTGAGGCAGGAGGATCGCTTGAGCTCAGGAGTTTGAGGTTGCTATCAGCTAGGCTGACACCACGGCACTGTAGCCCAGGTGAGAGAGTAAGACTCTGTCTCAAAAAAAAAGATGTTTTAATAATTAAAAGGCACAGGTAAACTGTACATACAATTCCCTCACTTTCAGCTACTCAGAGTACAGTGCTTGGGGAGGAGAAGGGAGAAGAAAGGTCAATGAGATGGCATGGCCCTCCACAGGCCCTAAGCGACTGGACAGAAGGCTTCTTAGCTTAAGTGGCAGCATAGCTAATATAATTTTACAGTAACTCAAATAAAATGTAGAATAACACGTTCAGTGCCCAAAGGCAAGAAACTGAACCAGTTGATGTCTTTTAGTCCAAGAACTAGGACTCTGTACAGAATGCCAAATTTCCAGGCTGCACTTTCCCTGCCTTGTATTTGTCTCCTGGTCTTACAGCCACGGAGGAGCTGTCCTGTCTCCTGCCTGGGTTCTATTCTAACATGAGCATGGACTCTAGTCTCCAACCCTTCCTTGTTGTTTTAGCAGACCACAATGGTTTAGACAAAGATTAGTAGGGGGAAAAGCTTTTGAGGCAAAAGGATTTAGCTAGGCTATTCATGTTTGGAGGGAGGAAACGCATTATTGCCTTTTTGGAAAAGATAGATTCAAAGTTAAAAAGAAAAAAAGAAAACAAAGGAAAATAAAATCAACAAAGTTATGCATTTCAAGATAAGCATTGTTAACAGTGTACCTATTTGTGAATATCCCTAAAAACACTTCTTTGTGCATATATATTCATATGGATATAGTTTTCCATAAACATGATCAAATGATACATTCAGTTTTATAATCTGCCTTTTCTCTCAACAATAGTCCATGGCTTTCTTTCTATAACAATAAATATAGATGTATATCCTTATCTTCATGGAATTCCACTGTATTCCAACATATGTAGCTAGTCATGAGAACTTAGGTGGCATTGTTTTTCACAATTATAAATTAAGTGGCAATTTTTAGCACATTTTGCCCAACTAACCTAACATCTATGAATATTAATATTCTTTTCAAATTTCTTTTAATAAGTAATGCCAATTTGTGAGTGGAAAAAACCTGTTAGCAAGAGTGGAAGTATTTTTACTTCCTAAGAAGTCCATTCTTTTTTCTATTCCATTCACAACACTGCAACGTGGACGTTCAGAGTATGTTAGGTAGGTAATCTAAGTCCCATTCTCCTCTTCTGTCTAGCACTTTATACACACAAGGAAAAGTTGTGAGGAGGTTGAGGCTGAGCAGAACAGAGCCTTTCCTATGCTGATTTTACTGTCTTTCTACCTGATTCTCTGTGTACCTGGTGCACCCTCTCCCCCATTTTCCTCCGAGTGCCCAAGGCCCCCCATGGTGGCTCCTGGCTGGACCTGCTTCCAGAGCAGGTCTTGTTCTCTTATTGGTCCTTTCTCTGTAGCTCCTCAGAGCTTATTGAGTGAAGGAGTGAGGCTTACAGATACGGCCACCTTGTGTTTTTCCATTCCTTGAGTGCCTGAGAGGTGCCCCATCTGGCTAATCAGGTACACTAGCCGGTATTGTGCTAGTGTATAGACTAGACAACTGTAACATTTTGATATGTGACTATTCCAAATGTCACTTATCAAAGACAAGATGTGATTTTAAGGCCTCAGTCCCCAAGGGATGGTCAACTTGGAATTCTGGGCACCCTGTTAGGCACTGATGCTATTGGAACTGATCTCATTTTCAAACAGAAGACCCCAAATCCCTGGAACTGATGCTAAAAGATGTAAAAGCAGAGCTGGCATAAAGGCAGAGATAGGGATTTTACCTCCTTTCTTTACATCACCCATTGTTTTTCTTAGCATTTATTACACAGTGACCATTCGACATTCATTAAAATTTAGCATCATATATTTTGCCAAGGTAAAGTCCCCAGGAAATGCAGAAGGATAATAATTAAGCAACAGAAGAAGTCTTTGTGAGGTCTGTAACAGTCATTTCTCAGATTCTTGAGTGGCTTGGGGTAAGGGGGTATTATATCACAGAGAAACCAATGCAGGTATAAACAACTATAAGTTCACCTAACGGGCAAAACAAAAAATAGGAGTGTTGACAGGATCCACTGAAACAATTTGGAACTTGGAAAAAGGACAAGATGCTGAAGAGTTATCAGGGCTGGATTTAGATTACTGTGACATGCCTATGCTGTTAGGAGCAATGGAAACTTATCCAACTATAGATCAGAGCATGGCCAAAAGTTCTCTAAGTTTGGAGTGTCAATAAGGAAACAAGGCTGGGTGTGATGGCTCACACCTGTAATCCTAGCACTCTGGGAGGCTGAGGCAGGAGGATCACTTGAGGCCATGAGTGGGAGACCAGCCAGAGCAAGAGTGAGTCTATAAAAACAGAAAAATTAGCTTGGTGTGGTGGTGCACACCTGCAGTCCCAAGCTACTTGGGAGGCTGAGGCAGGGCCACAGAGAGAGACCCTGTCTCAAAAAAAAAAAAAAAAAAAAAAAGAAACAATTATTTGTGTAAAATGATACAAACTTTCTAATATTTACCAAGAGACTTAAATATATTCCTTTCTGGTCAAAATAATCTGGAAATTTCAATTCTAATAATTCATTTTATGGAAATAAGCAGATGCATATAAAATTGCTCATCTCAGTATTTAGTATACTGAAAAAGAAACAAATGAAATGTCCATTAATCCATTTACTGGGGAATGGTTAAATAAATTATGGTACATCTAATGAATATTTTACAGTCATTATAAGTAGTTTTTTAAAAAAAACATTAACTGGCATGGGAAAATACTTATTTAGATAAAATCCATGTGAGTTTATAGGCTCTAGTATGAGGGACAGAGAAACAGCAGGGCTTGTGCTGGGCCTTGAAGGTTAAGTTGGATTATAAACGTGGAGGGGTGGGGAGGAGGAGGGTGCTCAGGGGACAAGGAGATCACAGGGGTAGGGCGAGAGGCTGCACGGAAGACACTGAGGGAGCTGGAAGCATGTCTGATTGCTGGGGAGAAGGCAGACTTGAGTGCCAGGCAGTGGGCTGGGTGTTTATTCTGGAAACAATGAGAAGCTACTGACAGATTTTAAGGAGGGGAGTAACAGGACTGAAATCTATTTAGCTGCTCACAGGGTCCCCAAGGGCTATTTTAATGCTGAATTATAGCTGCTGTGCGTTTTCAGTTCCTTGGAAGTTACTAACGTGAAGTAGAGAGACAAGTAAGTTAACACAACTTGTTTTACTTATAAAATACTGTTGGGTTTTGTTGTGTTGGGAACAGGGTCTGAACTGAGGCCAGTGACCTAAGATCAAATATGTAAAAGTGCCGGGTGTGGGGGAGACGTCCAGTAAGTCCTTTGCCAACACCAGCCACCTTGGACTAGAAAGACTTCTTACCTGTGCTTTTGAGAGTGTAAGGTGGCAGGAATCACCTTCCCATCCAACTTCCAGATAGTCACGAGGAGAGGCTCTGGAAGGAGCCAATTTCCCGGGCCAGGTGGATCTTCAGCATATGCACCAGGGTATATCATGGAGTCTCCTGCTCCCAGGAGCCCTTGGCTGCAGTTCTGGGAAGACTGAAGGAGTGCTGTATTAAAGTCATACATCAGACAATTCTTTTAATGTCCACGGGGACCAGTCTGTCTTTTGATGAACAATTTCCTTTTGCTACCTAAATGTTACCTGGGCTCCAGAGCCTGCCTGCTGCATCCTTCCTGACCATCCTGGAACCTACTACGGGGCGCCCAGTCCATATGACTGCCCCACAGTTCTCTGTCAGAGTCCCTATTACCTGGGGGCCAATCAGTGAAAACTGTCAACATGAATACATAAAACTCTCACCAAAGAATATCAAATCCTGGCTCAGACCAGGACTTGGGAATTCAAAATTATGGTGGCTTATACTACATGGTTTGTTTCTCTCATGTAAAAGAAGCTTACACAGATTATCTTAGTTCATGGTTTCCATCTTCAAGGTCATCTGGTACACAAAAGTGGATGCTAGAATTCCAGCCATCGTGTCCATATTCCAAGAAGCAGAAAAGATGAAGCTTTTTTAGAGAGCTTTCCTGGAAGCTTCCACTCACGTCTCATTGGCCAGACTTAGCTGGTGGCCAGCTGTCATCTTTGAGCTGGGAATTTTGCTGTTCCTCACAAAATAGTGGGCCTTGTAACTAAGGGAGATGGGAGAACAGACTTTGGGTAAGGAAGTAGCAGCCTCTCCCACTCTGACCTATGTCTGACCCTGCTAGATGCTGGACTTTGACTTATCCTGAGTACATCCTACTGCTCAGGGATCACATATACATATTCTGTTTCTATTCCTGGTGAGCTCAGAAGGATAAAAAATTAAAAAATTAGCCAGACATGGTGTTGCATGCCTGTAATTCCAGCTACTTGGGAGAATAAGGCAGGAGGATTGCTTGAGCCTAGGAGTTTGACATTTCAGTGACATTGCACCCTAGCCCAGGCAACAGAGACCGTCTCAAAAAAAAAAAAAAAAAGGTAGAATTTGGCAAAAGAGATGTTGGGCTTCTTAAGGCCATTTAGTCTTGGGACAGACAGTGGATTCTCAATGGTGAGGAAGATAAACCAGTTTCCAAATGGCTTTCTCCCAGATACCCAGAGCCTATGGGTGTCCCCTGCTTTCTCATGTATTCCATAAACAGAAATTTTACTTTTTTAAATATGTGGCACAAGTGCCATCTCCCCCATCCCCTGTGCCAGCACTCTTCCCTGTTGAGCTGGAACATGACCTCAGAATCCTTCTTAACACAATGTCCCTGGCAGTTACCACCCTGGTCCGAAAGACTTGGCACTACTATTTAGGCCTATTAGCTATCTTTATTTTCTTGTGGGAATTTTCATTCTGACAGAGAATCTCTGGGTAAAATTCTTTATTTCATGGGAATAAATCTCACATGGTGGAGTTTTGGGTACATCCACAGGCGGTAAATGCAGATATTTTAGGCAACAGGCTTGGCATTCTTCAGATTTCACCACTCAGTGGCTAGACATGTTCTAAACTTGTTCTTGTGTTTGTTTACTTTACTGGACTGTGAGTTTCTCAAGGGTGGGAACTGTATCTTATCTGCTTCTGTAGCCCCAAGGTGCCAGGCTCAGTACTCTCTCAAGAAACATGTTATCAATAAATGAATTGCCTGCGTTGGTCAAGGTCAAGTGGCTATCAAAGTAAATACCTCCCCTGTAGCTGTGGACTGCTTACCACTGAGGACTAAAGGGAGGTCTTCTTTGGAGAGGAGGTCAGTGACAGGAAGAGCATTGGCGGCACAACCGGTCTCGATTATTCCATGATTGTCTTAGGAATGTTTGAGTAACTGATATGGGAAACTGGCTACCAGGTGAAAGGGCAGCTATACCCTCAGTAGGCTCTTTTTCTGAGAAGCTACACATTTTCCTTCTTTTGACCAAAGGTCCGGGTCCTGGGCTAACTTGGCCCACTGTTTTCTGTGTTCTGGGAGCTGATTCAGGAGTTGTGCAAATGATTGATTCCTATTTCACAGATGTGAGTGTGGCTGATGTAAGACTATAATTATGCTCCTGATTCAATTAAGGTAGCTTATTCTCGCTGATTTGTTTTTGTAAGTAGATCTACAAATCATATAAGTTAATACTAATATTGCTTATGTTTTAAATGTTGTGGTTCCTCAGTAAATTTTGTTAAGTAAAAAAAAGCCACTACTGTTAAAAAATGTGAAGAGCACTGACTTAAGCCAGTTCACCCAAGTTCCATATTTACTTCTTTAAAATGACCAAATACTTGAATAGCGATTATGGAGAACAATGAGGGAAAATAATTCCCAAATGATTCTTTCTGTTAAAAGAACAGGATGGGGCCTGGTGCAGTGGCTCATGCCTGTAATTCCAGGGCTTTGGGAGGCTAAGCTGGGAGGATCGCTTGAGGCCAGGAATTTGAGACCAGCTTGGGCAACACAGTGAGACCTGTTTCTATAAAAAAATTTAGGGCAACAGAGTGAGACCCTGAGCAGGGTGGATGTATATGAGTGGATCCAGGGTGATGTTTTTTAAGAAGGCTGAACGTTTTGGAGACAAGCCCTGGTTACAGTGCTCAGTGCTCACCTTTCCCTTCCCCGACTCCCATTGTGGGCTAGATCCACACCTACTGAGGAACTGTCCCTGTGTTAGATTCCCAAGTGATGCAGTGCTGGAGATACTGTGATCAGATGCACAAGCTTTGCCTGTCTTCTTACTCTGGGCAGGAGGGCTGAGCCCCACAGAAATAACAAGGCTCCCTCACCCCTTTACCTCTCTTCTTAAAGTCTAGAACTAGGCCTAAGCAGTCAGCTCCCAGCTTCCTTCAGAGAACAGAAAAGAGCAAAGGAGAGAAGCAATACTGGAGTCTTTTCCACTCACAGAGTCCTGAAGGTGGGGGTGGGAAGCCGGGGGAGGTCAGCTGAGAGGGAACCTCTTGGACTTTGGAATAAGAACCAGGTTCAATCCTGTTAGGCCATTTCTTAGTATTTTGACCTTGGATAGGTTTTCTTAAGAGTTAAAGGTCTCTATTTACAAAAAGGGGATAACAGCATAGACTTAGGTGTACAAAATACCTAGTACAGTGCATGGCATCTAGCAGGTGTGCAACAGATGACGCCTTTCATTGTTATCACTTTGGTATCACATTGCTGCTGCTCAGAGTTGGTTATTATTCTGTAATTTTTCCTAGCGTGTCACTGTGTGTCAGGTGGGGGCATTTCTGCCTGGGGGATGTGTGTGTGTGTGTGTGTGTATTGGGGGGGCTGGCACACAGGTAAATCACTAGCAGGGCTTTAGCACCTCTCTTTCCCCTCCAGGCCTGTTGACCAAAAGTCACACTCCTGAATAAGTTCAAATGGGTGCATTCCTAAGAATATGTGGGAATGTCAAAGAAGGGGTGGGGAATGGTGGTGATGGAGGGACAGAAAACTTCCCCGCAGACCAGTGGCTATACCACCCTTTGGTAAGGGTATGTGGCCACCTGGACCCCTATTCATGTCTTCCCCCAGTTCTAGCTGCCCTTCTCCGTTAACACTGCCCAGTGACCTGCCTGGATGGGGAGCGTGCGGCCAGCCACATGGTCACCTAAGTGCCATTTGGTCTCTCTCCTCTTAAGCCCTTCAAACTATAACATGAATATAAATATTATAAAAATTGCTTAACGTGCCTGAGTGCATATGACATACACAGATGGTTCAGTGACTGGGTCCTTCCATTCATATATGCCCCAAATTACACAGCAGCAATCAGAACAGACAATAGCAGACCCCTTCTCCCAGTGTTCAGTCATCTGACCCGCACGCTAGAGCCCAGAAAAATCTGAATGTACCTGTTCACTGACTCGCAGGTATGCCCCGATCAAACCTTCCTGGGAAGCAAGAAGGTCAACACAGCCTTAATGAACAGAATTATTTTGTCTTGTTGCTTTCTACCCACTCTCTCAGGGGCTGCAATTCTTTAGAACTTCCCTTTTACATTTCCTTCCTGATCTGGTCAGCATCATCACTTTGCAGCCATTTAGTTTCTAGGGACACCAGCCCCTTATTCTAACAAATGGCACTAATACAGTTCAGAGTATGCAGCTTTCTTTACATGGACTAATAAATGTATAAACATTACTGGGAGCTAAAGGGGCAGCACAGGTTGAAAAAACGACTAGATGTAGAGGATTACATGAAATGTTTATAAAGCCTTTGACAAGATGTCCACACATTGCTGATGCTAGATAAATACCAAATCCCTTACTCCTCTTCTTTTTAGAACCTGGATCTGTCACTAATTAGTGCTAAGACCTGGGCAAATCAAGGCATTTCATTTCTCTGGGCTTCGGTTCCCTCATATATGAAATTAAGAGGGTTGTACCAGTTTTTAATTATTTTTTTCCTGTTAAAAACATCCCCCCCCCCAGCTTCTCCTCAGGACTCCTTCATAGACTGGAAAAAGGGTTAGGAAGGTTGTTTCTGCCACTTTATATTTTTTCCCAACAAAGGCAAAAAGCAACATCTTTCCAGTCGGGACGGTTGGTGCTGGGGACACTGAGCAGGGACAGGAACCAACATTTACTGGACATCTCCCCTGCACCAGGCACTTTCATGCGAGGGCTATCCTGAAAATATCCAGCCATGTATTAATAACATGAAAAATGCTATTAACAATGGCCGGATACTTTCCGGACAGCCCTGGTATACCTCGACCTTAGCCCACCAGCCTCAGTTCAGATCCTGCTCCGAACACGACAAAACCCAGCAGTTTTATAAAAGCAAAACAAGGAGAGTTGATGTGTTGCGTTAACTTCTCTCTACCTCACATTAACCTCCAAGGATCTCAAAACACTGCAGCTACTTCGACATTAAAATAGCCCTAGGGCCCCCCAAAATTTACTGCAGGGCTTAAAACAAGGTCACCTCAAAATAGAATAAAGAACTCCCAAGTCAAGCCCGGCTTCTTTTAAACGCTTAAAAAAAAAAAAAAAAAGCCAGCCCCGGCCCAGAGAGGCAGGGGCAGCCTCGGCGCTCCCGGGGCCGCGTCCGTGTCCCCCACCCCGCGGCCCTCACCCCTCCGCGGGCCCCGGCACCCGCCGCACCGGGGGCGCAGCGCCGCCGCGCACACCGCTCACCCCGGCGCTAGGTCCCGTCCTCTGCCGCCCGGGAGGTGGAGGAGGCGGAGACCAGGAGAGGAGAGGAGGGCAGCGAGACAGCGGGCTCCCGGCGACGTCGCCGCGACCCCCGCCCACGACCGGCGCGGCCCCCGGGAGCGACCCCACACTCGCGCGGCCGCGCCGCCCGGGACCTCCTCTCGGCCGCCCATCTGCTTCCAGGGCAGAGGGAAGAGGCGGCGACGGGGCGGGGCGGGGCGGGGCGGGGGCTGCGGCGAGGGCGGGCGCCGACGGCGGGGGAGGGCGCGCGAGCATCCTCCGGCCGCGCCTCGCCTCGCCGGGCCCCGGGGCCGCGCCCACGCCCGCCGCCCTCTCGCCCTCTCTGCCGGCCGGCGCCCACACGCTTGTCTCCGGCTTGAACCGGAACCTCTTACAGAGGCCGCCGCCGCCGCCGCCGGGGAACCGGGCGCCGACCGAGAAGCGCGGGGGGAGGCGGCCTGCGCGGCGCCGCCCGCCATGGCCGCGGCGGGGTGAGGTAGGCGCGGCGGCCGCAGTCGCGCCGACCCGAGCGCTCGTCTGCCGCGGACAGGCCCGCCGGGCCGGGGCGGTTGCGCGCGGAGGCCGAGGGGGAGCCGGGGCCGCCGCCCGCTCGTCGCCGCCGCCGTCGCCGCCCATGGCGAGGCCCCGCCGCCGCCGCCGCTGCTGACCCGGCGGCCGGCCGCGGCTTCCGCCTCATCCCGCGGCGGCGGGCGGGCGGGCCTCCCCTCCACGCCCCCGCCGCCCGCGCCCCGCGCCCGCCCGCCGCCCGAGCCCGGGGACCGGGAGGAAGGCGAGAGCAGCTGGAGTCGGGGGGCCGCCGAAGATGGGGAACACTACCTCGTGCTGCGTGTCGTCCAGCCCCAAGCTCCGGAGGAATGCCCACTCCCGGCTGGAGTCCTACCGGCCTGACACGGACCTAAGCCGCGAGGACACGGGCTGCAACCTGCAGCACATCAGCGACCGGGAGAACATCGACGGTGAGCGCCGGCGGGGCTCCCTCCCCGCACCCCCCGCCCCACACCCCCGCCCGCGACCCCGGGCCCCAGCTGCACGCGGCGCGGCCGGGCTGCTCCTGTTTCCTCGGCAGGTCGCCGTAACCGGCGGATAACGGAGTCTCCCTCCGCATAACCCCCGCGCCTCTCAGCCTCCAAGCGGCCCCCTCGCTTGTGCCCCGGAGTGAGCGGCCGCGGAAACTTTGAGGGCTGGGGCTCGGGGGAGCACCGCGGGGCCGGGTGCGGGGGTGTGCGCCCACGGGTGTCAGGGTGACAGGAGCCGGCCCGTAGGTGAGCGGCCAGTGCTGGGCGGGGGCGGCCCGGGAGCCCGGGGTTCCCAGGCACTGCCTGCAGGCAGCCAGAAGCCAAGTTATGCACGAGAAGGGTGAGAGCGTTTGTCCTTTAAAAAGCAAAGGGAATGGATGAGCCTTGGCAGAACCTGAGGAGCGAATTCCCATTTTGGAATCTCAGTATCTACATGGAGTTGGAGAACCGGGTTGGCCTGAGTCAGTTCTCTAGAACCTTACAAGTGGACCACACTTGGCTGTACCCCCACTCCCATTTTCCTTAAAAAGTAAAAAAAAAAAAAAAAGAATTTTGGGATTTTGGGGGTGGCGGTTGCAGGGTTAGAGTGAAATAGTTTCTCTTGAGAATGCTTTTAAAAGATTATCAGATAGCTTTGGGTTAAGTCACTCAGACCCAGTTTTTTGCATGGGCCTGAATTGCAGTCCTGTGAAATTTCTGATTGATGTGGGTGACTTTGGGTTTGAACTAGAGTTTGTTTAAAAAAAAAAAAAAAAAAGTTAAAGGACTGATTACTGCATCTAGTACTGTTTTATTTTATTGGTTTTGCAGTATCTTTAATAGCACTATTTTATCAGCTCTGTGGCCTAACAGTAGCTACAGAGGGGCATTTATGCATCATACTTAAAATACAGTTTATGTAATTTTCAACTTAAAAAGATTTGAAATTGAAAATATATTTTTGTGACAACTTGATTTTTCTTTTTTTAACGCATACGTCTTCTCACAGTCTAGCTGAACTAATCTGAAAAAATTTTTTGTGTGAATGAATTGACAAAACTCTTAATTCATTCTTGTCATGTTTAGGTTGGAGCATTCCCTCTAATGTGGAAAGCCATATTTAAACTCTGCTAAGGGAAAGAATTTTCTCATTGTTTGGCTTCCTTTAATTTCTTCTAAATGGTAATTTCATCTTTTTAGGACAGCGGCTTTATTAAGTGAGTACCATATATAAAGGGACTAACACAACATCTGGTTTATTGTAGGCGCTTAGTAAATTATGGTTCCATATGACGTTTCTAGTGCTGTTATTTTAGACTTCCTTTATTATCTTAACTTACACTTGATGTCTTTGAACTACAGCCATACTTTATTTTTAAATTTACACATATAAAAGCATCTAGAAGGATATTAAAGCCAGATCTGTTTTGATCACTGCCATAGGTCCAAGCATCTGAAAGAAATGTTTACCATATAATATTCAGTAAGTATGGTATTTTAAAGGGATGAATAAATAAATGAGTTTATTATAGAAAGCCATTGCTCAGTACTGTACAATGTTGACAGGCAAAAACATTTGGAAGTAATTTCTCCTTTATATTGTACACTAATATCTGGTGGAGGCTATACGTTTTAAATGTTTGGATCAAAAAAAAAAAGGAAAAATAAAAACAAAGAAGATACACATTTCTTAGAACCAGGCTACATACTATTATTATAGACTGTAGTAAGGAACCAGAGGTGGGGAGGAAAGTAATGGTAACCAGCTATTTGACACTAAGGCATAGAAGGATTTTGCCAGAATATAGTAGTTTTTGTTCCTTCACTTGAAAGAAATCTAAGTTTCAGTAATGAAGTATTTTTGAGAGAACATTTGGAGGACTACCACCTCTTATTTTGCAGATTCAGGATAGTTTGCGAGAGTATAGGGCAGGTTAAGAGGATTTCTAGTCTAGCCTGTAGTGTCCTCTCACTCTAGAACCTAGTTCGTATGATGATTCCAGTTTAAACCCAGAAATACTAATTCACTATTTAAACAATGTTCTCTGTCTCCCAAATTCAATAAATAATACTTCTAGGATTTATCTAACCAGTGGTTCTCAACATTGGTTTCAGTGAGAACAGAAATCTAGGGCCGGGTGTTGATGTTAATGTGTATATTTAAAGCTCTCCAGGGTGATTCCAAGATGCAGCTAGGCTTGGGAATTGCTGGCTGGGTAAATTCTGATGTTCAGGGACATTTTTGATAGAAATTGATCCAGTATCAGAGGCTGGGAAAAAAGAACAGATTTGTTTAAATTTAAATAATGTGTACAAGGTCTGTCCAGAAAGTATCCAGCCATGCAATATGAAAAATGTGTTAACAGTGGCTGGATACTTTCCAGAGAGACCATGTATACATCTGTATCTGTATGTATTTGAACTTCTGAGTTATATTGACTGTCAGATGATTAGCAAACGTTTTAAGACTACATCTTAAAAATTCTTGATTCTAGTATATATCAAAAGCTAAAGTGCTCAAGTACCATGTTTCTTATAGCTTGAAAAATGTGCCAGGCAACGGAGTATTGAAAGGTTCAGAGAAGTTTCTGGGTCTTCTCTGATAGGGGAGCTGCTTTAAATCGCAGAGATATGATGTATATATACATGTTTTCCTCACCCTACTCCCAAACACACAAAGGGGTAATATTTGTCCTGTAGAATTTCAGTGACAGTTTCACTGTGAATTTAGACTTCTATAATAGATACCTACTGGCAACTTAATGTGTCTTTATACTCACTGTGTCTTAGTATATACTCAGTGTATAACCTACTCTTAGATTATTCATGTTTCTGAATTTGTATTAGATTCATCTGCTCCCTAGGTATTATTTCTCATAAAAATCATTCAGAGATTGAGAAATAACATCAACACATAACAATAATGACGGTAACAATTGCAGCCCATATATATTGCTTACTCTGAGCCAGCTGCTGCTCTCAGTCCTTGGCTTGTATTCATTCATTTAGAACACACGATAGCCCTGTAGGTGATATTATCCTTACTTTAAGACAATGAAATGAAACATTGAGAAGAGAAATGACTTGCCCAAAGTCACACAGCCAATAAAGGGCAAATGGAAACTTTCCATCATTGCTCGGCTAGCGGTCAAACATTAACTAGTCTGGGTTGCCTTCTGGGATAGGGTGTCTGTTGTCATTGCAGTCATATCCATAGTCTCTCAAAGAAGCTTCATCTTGTCGGTAACAGTTATTCAGTCTAGACTTCCATGATTAGATTATTTCTGTGGGAGGAGAAAGGGAGGGATGGACTAAAGAGAATTTAAAATGTGATGAGAACTAATAAATCAGGATACTTGTACAGCTGTACCATAGTGTCAGTTTGGGGTTTTGCTTCAAAATGATTGATGGCAACTTTATTCTTTACAGCTTACCTGTCATCCTTGACAGCTTGGTTTCTTCCGCGTTCTGTATCTTATCCGTTGGGAAAGCTTGGCTCTCTGCCTTCAAAATATATCCAGAATCTGACCACTGTCAAAACCCCTTCTGCTGCTCTTCTGAAGATCTAAGCAGCTGTCATCTCTACCAGCCCACCTGGTCTCCCTGCTTTCACCCTTGCCCGCTCCAGCCTGTTCTGAACACAGCAGCCCCGGCTGAGATCCTTTTAAAAACTCTAACACATCATTCTTCTGCTCAAAAACTGCAGCGATTCCTAATTGCACATTGAATAAAAGGCATTTCCTCACAGTGGACTTCAGGGCCCTGGGTGATCTGCCTGCCCTCCTCAACTCACAGACTAGCTTGCTCATTTCAGCCACGCTGGCCTCCTTTGCTGCTCTTCCTGGAACACGCAAGACATAGTCCCATCCCGAGGTCTTTCCTCTGTCCCTCTGCTGGAAATGTTCTCGGTGTATCTTCTTGGCTAACTTGCTCCACCTCCAGTCATAGTTCAGGTCTCGCTTTTTCAGGGAGGCCTTCCCAGTCATCTCATTTAACATCCCTCCTGGCACCCTCAAACAGTCCTAGGGTACAGTCTATCTGTGCTTCTGTTTCTTTATTCCATATCCCCTTATGATGCCCTGGATAAGTATATACACATGTAATAATAACTGCTTCCACCTACTAGCATGTAAATTGTAATAGGACATTATTGTTTTGTTCACTGAAGTAACCCAAGCACTTAGAACAGTGCCTGATTCCTTGAAGACACTCTATAAATATTTGTTGAATTAATGTGTTGAGTGAAGCCAGCCATTTAAGGACATCTAAGTGAGAACATCACCCTGTGTATTTACTGGGTGAGGGGAAGCAGGAGGGAAGGAGAGAAAGAAGAAGATTCGTCATAATGAAAGAAGATTGGCTGTGAAACTTTTTGGCTTTGTTTGTGTTTTAACCTGAGAAGTAGCAGATAGGGTGAAGTCCTGAAAAATGAAACTTAAGAATGGTTTAAAAGCATAACAACAATAACAACAACAACAAAACCCCGATCAAACTGAAAGGAAGCCATGGCTAATGGAAATCGGTTTAACATTGTATTATGTTTCGTCTTTTTTCCTTTTCTCTTTCAGTGGATGACTTTAGCTGTAGCCTTACCTCCTTAAGGATCAAAATGAGGTTCAAACACTTAATTAACCAAGAAGTAGTAGATGAACATATGCAATTATGAACATAGCCACTCATGTTGGTTTTCCGTTATTAAATGTGAAATGTTTTACAGCAGATGCAGTAAACAGTATTTGGAGTCTCTACAGCCAGAGACAGTTACAGCCAAGTCTACAGCTTAGAGGTCATTGTAAGCAGCAAAGGGATAACCAGAAAAAGTACACTTGCTGTTAAAAGGGTGGGGAGACACAGGAGCAATTTAAAATCTAAGTACCTCTCGTAGTATGAGCTTACCTCGTAGCTCTGGGTTTCTTTGGGTATCTACAACCTATTTAATGTCATCTCTTTGGTGCTCGTTTCTTGAGTCTTAGTCCCACATTAGCCTTACCTGCCCCAGTGGGCAAAACATTCCTGTGGACTTTCTTTCCAGGCTAAGATTTATTAGCCTCGTTGCCTGCAAGGTGTGCGAAGACACTCCGACCAAGCATGGACTAGCTTCGTATTAGTAAGCAGTGTGGAAAGGTTCAGTTTAAATATTTGCCAAGAGAGCCATTCTCCGAAGCACTGACGGTGGCTCCATGACCCATTTTCTACTTACTTTTCCTATTTTCCTCTGTTGTTTAATATCAGGGCGTTGTTTGTTCCCCCACTCCCAATTTGTAGGTGAAAGACTGAATCTCAAAGGGGCACCGTCTCTTGCCCAGCTCATGCAGATCATGGACACGGTAGTAGAATTTACTGTGTTAGCTTTGGGCCAAGAATGGTGCTAATTACTTGGCCTGTATTATCTTTCTTAGTCTTCACCTCTCTCTCCCCATTCTACAGGTAGAGAAATTGAGCCTTAAAAGTTAAGAAATCTGCTGAAGGTTCCACAGCTTGTTAGTGGCAGTTGGAATTCAGTCTTCTGTCACTTGCCTCCATGCCTCAACTGCCCTGTGACAGCTAATTAGGGAATGATCCATGTCTAGAATCCGAGCCTCCTGGTGCCTGGCTCAGCCCACTTTGTTTTATGAGAGATTCACAGCCATTGCCTATGTGCTTTTTCCTAGAAATACTTTGCAATTAGGATTTTTACTTTGCTGCCTGCTTTTTGAGAAGAGTGAAGACTAAATAATTTTGTGGAATGGTAGATTTTCTCACCCTCTTCTACAACACTGATTGTCTTGCTTTTACATTTCTGGCTAGAGAAAACTAATGCAAAGATTAAATTTATTCCTAGCCAGGAAAGGTAAGAGAACCAAAAAGAAAAAAAAAAATACTAAGAAGGCAGGGTATGTGAACAGCTTTGAAATTCATTTTTTTTTTTTTTTTGAGACAGAGTCTCGCTCTGTTGCCCGGGTTGGAGTGAGTGCCATGGCGTCAGCCTAGCTCACAGCAACCTCAAACTCCTGGGCTTAAGCGATCCTACTGCCTCAGCCTCCCAAGTAGCTGGGACTACAGGCATGCGCCATCATGCCCGGCTAATTTTTTTTTCTATATATATTTTTAGTTGGGCAGATAATTTCTTTCTATTTTTAGTAGAGACGGGGGTCTCGCTCTTGCTCAGGCTGGTCTCGAACTCCTGACCTCAAGTGATCCACCCGCCTCGGCCTCCCAGAGTGCTAGGATTACAGGTGTGAGCCACTGCGCCCGGCCTGAAATTCATTTTTAATCACACAGGGTCGGAGATTTAGCTCCAAGTGTATCATGTTGGACTTACTTTAAGGCAACAGTGTTTGTTATTTTTTACAAGAGGGTTATTGACAATCTCATACTTATCATACTTCAAAGTCCGAATCCTTTCACGGTTCAACGTTGAGGCAGGAACGGTCAGTCTGCAGCAATGGCAGTTGGCGTAAGCCCCTCTCCTACTGTCAGTGTCATCTTCCGCAGCTGGAAGAAGGGAGAGAGAGAGCGCACTTTCCCTGCAGCACTTCTTATCATTGTGAATGTTGAGTGGTTTGTTGCTTGGTGTCTTGGTCAGGAGACCATTTCTTCTCTGCTCTGAGACCCAGCGTTGTTCTCGCCTATCTTTCCTGAAGAACGGAGGCGAGGCTGAGGGAGGGTCAGCTGAGAGAGGGCTCTTGGCAGGGGCTGTGTGGGGTGTGCTCCTGGGCAGAGAGCAGCACAGCCTGGTAATCGGAGGACCTGCATTCCAGTGCAGCTGTGCTGCTGCTGTGGGGCCTCTGCCCTGCTGAGCCTTGCTCTCCTCTTCCACTTGAAAAAAGTG
Organism: Lemur catta; assembly: GCF_020740605.2. Lineage (NCBI taxonomy): Eukaryota > Metazoa > Chordata > Mammalia > Primates > Lemuridae > Lemur > Lemur catta. Next base: position 138,041,539 of record NC_059128.1, on the reverse strand, counting down.
CTTAAAAATACTGCCTTGACTTGCATGCTGAAGTACCTTTGTAAGGATCAAAATGAGGCCAAAATGCTTAATAAACCAAAAAGCACTGGATGAACATAAGCCATTATGAACATGGCACTCATAATGATTTTCTTGTATTAAAGGTGAAGTGTGCTCTGAGATCTACAGGCAATTGTGTTTGCAGTCTCCATAGCCAGAGAAGCTAGAGGCCCAAGGGGCTCATCCTAAGAAAGACATCAGCGCAGGACACAAGGCAGTCCCTAAGCAGAGCTGGAATTTCAGAGCAGGGGAGCGCAAGGTTATATAGAGCTGTATGACCTTTGAGGGGAAGCTTGCTGGCTGTAGAATTTGGAGTAGAAATACTACTTTTTCTAGCATTCATTGCTCTTCTAGGTTGCATCTTTCCAAAATCTCACAGTGATGCCGTGAAGGAGCAGTGGGATAAATATTTGAAAAAGCTTTCCCTGACTCTGGGGGAAAGCCGAGCCCACCCAGGCAGTCTGCTGACTGTGTCACGAGAGCCACATTCCTGGGCATGTCAGCTTGAACCCTTAGATGGAAGCTGATGCCAGGGCTGCTTCTTTTTTTTTTTTTTAAATTCTTCAAAGGAAAGGGTTTTGAGGCATATGTAAATGTGCTTTCTTATATTAAAATACTGCTTGCAATAAAGGAGAGTTGGTGGACTGAGAAAAAATAGGCTCAAGCAGCTGTTTGTGCCCATTTCTTTAGGAAAGAGTCTTGACTGGCTAGAGCCACAGGTGAGGGAGCTCAGAAGATATCCTCTCCCTTCTCGGCTGCTTGTAGCTATTGTTACGTTTCTCTTCCTTTACTTCTTCTAGGGCCTTTCTTTGCTGTCTGCCAGCCTGGAGAGACGGGTGTGCTAAAGCTAAAATTGAGCGTGTCAGTCTGACAGCACACAGATGGCAGAACCCAAAGACCCATGAGGTTTTGCCTGGGAAGTCTCTTGGTGACGCTGATGAGAGGTCATCTGAAGGGTTGGTCAACTCCAAACTACTGCCCTCTTAGCTGCTGTGTCACCTTCCTTGCCAGGAAGGTTGCTTTTCAAATACAGAAATGAAAAACCTTGAAATCTTTTTTCCTCATCTTTGTTAGAGTACCAGCATTCTATACATTAGTTTTGAGTTTGTATAGAAACTTTTTTTGGTTGTTTTGTTTTCCAGTATGGCTTAAAAATGGTCTGAAGGGCAGTTTCATAACAGAAGTTCTAAAATGTTTGGGCAACGGTAAGGTTTTTCTGGACTAAGTGTCTAGTCTCCCATGGTTATACTACTTGCATTAAAAATTATTTCAACCTGCTGGGCATGGTGGCTTGAGCCTGTAGTCCTTGCCCCGTGGGAAGCTGAGGCAAGAAGATTGCTTGAGCCCAGGAGTTTGAGTCCAGCCTGGGCAACACAGACCCTATTTCTTTTAAAAAAAAACAACAACAAAACTTATTTAAACCCAGTTCTATTACTCTATAGACCCATTACCTAGGATGTGTAATTTCAATTCCTGGTTCATTATTTTGTGACCGTTATTCCCTATTGGGGAATGTATAATGGGGCTTCACTGGGTGAATGCGAGTGGCTTGCTCAGCAGAGATGTACCCGCATCTGTAGACATGTCAGCTGGCTCCTGGTACCAAGAGAAATACAGCTGGGCACAGTAAAGAGAATTGTTAGCAACTACGATTACGTCTGTGCCAGTTTGCTTTGTGAGCCATGCAGAAATCTTAGTTGGGTGGTGAAATGCAAGTCACTTCTATTTTGGACACCTCTGATTATAGACCTCTGATTATAGACCTCCTGACTCTGTGAGGGATGAATAGGAAGTACTCTGCGTGGGGGTTTATATGTTTCAAAACTGTGAATGTATTGCTTAAAACATTTTAGACGCAAGTTTTTTTCTGTGCATGGACGCTTCTGTTCTTGGCAAAAAGGAAAAAAAGGAGTTATTAAAGGTATTTTGTTTATATAATATTTGGTAAACTCCTTGTCTCACACTGCAAATTTAACACTAAGTAAAGGACTTAATGCATGGGTAGGATAAGAGGTCTATTTTTTGCTTCTGAAGAAAGGATTTCACTCTAAATTTGGAATTCTATCTGGTAATGATTACATAATTTCAGGATTGTTTAATTGACTTTTAGCATTTTAAGTGAAATTATTGCTGTTCCAGTAAGTATAATCATAATTGTCCTTTAAATTATCTCTGGTTCTTATAGTAAGTTTTTTTTTTTTTTTTTTTGAGACGGAGTCTCACTCTGTTGCCCTGGCTAGAGTCCTGTGACATCAGCCTAGCTCACAGCAACCTCAAACTCCTGGGCTCAAGCAATCCTCCTGCCTCAGCCTCCCGAGTAGCTGGGAGCTTTTAAGGAAGCTACAGCAGGGTTTTTCAGCCTCAGTACCATTGACATTTTGGGTGAGATAATTCTTTGTTGGAGTTGGTGGGGGGCTGCCTGTCCATTGTAGGATATTCAGTGGCATCCCACCTCTACCCACTAGATGCCAGCAGCAATAGCAGCACTGGCCCCCCAAGTCATGACAATAAAAAATGTCTCCAGATGTTGCCAAATGATATTTCATATGAGGCGGCAACTTGTCTGCTCTCCTTGAGAATCATTGAGCTACGGGCTCTAAGAGTCAAGGTGAAAGAAAGGGAAACTTAGTAACTTCCTAATAGTTCTGCTTTCTTTGCATTTGTCCCTTTTGGGCATACAAGGCCTCAGGGAGGACTTCAGGGACTCTAGGGTGCATAGCTCCAGGGGCACCATTAACTTCATCCTTTGATGTGAGTGATGCCCCACCCCTGCTCCTCAGCTTTGCAGAGGGCTGCATTATTCATTTTAACTTGTTAGAACTCACATTATGGTGCTCGCTTGGGCAGCACGTAATACTAAAATGGGAACGATACAGAGAAGATTAGCCTGGCCCCTGTGCAAGGATGACATGAAAATGAAAATTAAAAAAAAAAAAAAAAAAGAACTAACATTATGTTCTAAGCAGTAGTGTTAACAGAAAAGACCTTGCCGCAGTTCTGACACTGGATGGTGGGATAGCTTTCTGTGTGTGCTTGCAAGTTGTATAATCTCTTTAACTCAAATTCATAATTCACTTAATTTTTTTCCCCTTACACCTTTTTCTTTTTTTCCTTCCTTTTTGGTATACTTTATCATACTGAAAGGGTGGTAAATTTTGCTTCTTTTAGCCAGCAATTTTATTTGTTATTTCAGTTTTAACATCTGCTAGTTCTCTGTGTGTATGCCTCATATTTTATTAATACAGTGGACTTTCCTTTTGAGAGCCTGTTTAGAAATGGAATGACAGTTAAGAATTTGTAAAGCTCTGATTTGCCTACATTGCCTGACAGTTTGTAGCTTTAGCTTGATTTGAATGCTCAGTGCAGTTTGTAGTTTTGTGGACCATTTGAAATCTCATCAGCTGCAGCATGAAGACGTGGCCCCCTGAGGCAGGTGCTGAGCAGAAGGGATGTTTGCTTCAAGGGTCTAGTAGTCAAGGACATATTTAGTAGAAAACTTTTAGGGAGGAAAAAAAAAACCCTTACTGTGTTGCAGTGTTGCACATAGTTAGGGATGAGACCATTTAAATTATTTAAAGAGTCAGTTTCTTTACTCCAGCACCCCATTGCTAGACTGAGGAAATGGCAGTGTGGGTTTCCCAAAATAGAGGTTTAAAAATTGAGATCTTGATTTGCAGCTTGCCTAGGTGAAGGAAGCTCCAAAGAATGTGGTGACATAGTATTCCTGCTAATTAAACATTGCCTCTAAGAATATTTGAACCAAAAATGTCAGTCCCTTAGAAGTAAGCATGTTTATAAGTATACAGTTGGAAGTGATTCTTGAAGATGTTTTCCAAAAGCTTGAGGTTCAAAAGTGTTTAGTTAACTCCTCCTGTGCCCGTATAACACCTACCATTTGTTAGGAAAGTTATTATTAGAAAAGAACAGCTATTCATTAAAAAGGTGGTTTCCAACACTGCTGTTACGGAGCACAGAGGGAGACTGGATTGCCCAGGCCATTACCATGGGATTAAAGGGCCCCTGCTAGAAAGATGGGAAGACCAAGTGATGGGCACACTCTGAATGTCGGAGCCGTCAGTGTGTGCAGAACCAATTAGGAACATTATTTGGAGTTAAGAGAACAAACCTCTCCTTGCTCATGTGACACATCTGGAAGTGACACGGAGGATGAACTCTCTAGATCAAGTGAGGCCAAAATTTGGTTGCCCTTTCTGTATTCTGAGGTCCTCAAAAGTGACTGTAAGTATTATTTTTGGAGCGAATCTGAAGTTTAAACAATCCCAATATATGCCTGATTCCATGACATATGAGGTCTCTCAGGGAAGGTCTAGCCTTACTGAGGTTCAATATATTCTTTAGTTCTTTCAGCTGTTTTTCAGATGCAAATGGTCTGGAAAGTCTATTTGTACAAAATGAAAATATGTCAAAACATATTTTATACTGCTTATATAGTGGGTGCTTAGCAGTTTGTGGGGACCAGGGATGTAATCCTGAAATGGAAAATTATGATTATAGAATATTTTAAGAATCTAAAACCACTGGGACAAGATTAACAAAAGTGTTTTTTATAAGGTACCCTCAGAGGACCTCTTTTGGTGAATGGGTAACTAGCTAATTACTAGGGTATTTTATATGTGTGTGTGTTTATATATATGATATTTGTAATGAACTTGAAATTATATTCTCTTAATAAAGACCGGTTCTGCACCTCAGTGCCTAACAATCTATGGAGCCATTTCTCATTGTGCGGTTTGGTGGTCTTGTTTACCCATTTCGTGGTAGGAGCAGTATGTTAGCCGTGTTTGCTTCAGAGTGTGTGAATGATTTATCAGGTTTTCAGGTACTATTTTAAGATGATTGGTATATGATGTTTTGGTCTTCAATTCTCTTGCTTCATTCCACTGAGTCCTTTATCCAGAATACATGTCTCTTGTTAACTGTTTTTTAACTTGAAAATGACTTAATGCTGATGGTGGGGTTACTGTGTGGGGTGGCTGTGGCTGAAGAACTATTGCAAAAGTGGCTACATCCCCTAGAAGTGTTTCTAGAATGTATTCTTTTCAACCACAGAGTTGTTGTTGTAGAGAGGGTGGAATTTGGTAGGCAAGTGTTGGCTGAGGCAGAATTACCAGTGCCTGTGATGACAAGGACTACAGCCACGGCCATTGTAGGTGGTCCACAGATATGCCAGCCCTGAGCAGGGGGACAGTTTCTAGACCTATGAGAATTTGTTGCCCCCCGTGGGAGTTCTATATTCAGTTCCTCAGTAAGTTGACAAACTGGGCAGTCCAAGCTTTTAGTTCCAGGGTCCTTGCTGGGTGCTGGGAATGCAAAGATCGATATTACGTGGACCTTGCGCTTAAGGATTTAATGATCTGTTAGGGGAGACAGGTGCAAATAAGCGATTATAGTACCATGTATGGAGGTAGAAGGGAGACCAGGGGATTGCCAGAGCCCTGGGTGGTGGGGGATGTGGGAGGGCGAGAGGGGTGGCGTGGGGCAGAGGCAGCAAGGTCGCTACTGGCAGAGGGGAATCTGCTTCTGAAAGATCCGGGCGGATTGGGCAAATGTCTGTTTTGAAGTCAGTAAGTAGTTCAGTTGAACTTGATGGTGGCTTAGTCCCCAAACATCTTATTTAATGAGTTATCCTCATTAAGAGGACGTTTGTTGGAAAAGAGATTTCATAATAATGGATGAGCACTGGAGGGCAGTTTCCTGTATATTTTTCATATACTCTGGATTCTGGAAAATGATTACTCAAATTTTTTTTTCTTTTTTTTTTGAGACAGGATATCATCACTCTGTCACCCAGCCTAGAGTGCAGTGGTGTCATCATAGCTCACTGCAACCTCAAACTCCTGAGCTCAAGTGATCCTCCTGCCTCAGCTTCCTGAGTAGCTGGGACTATCGGTGTGCACCACCATGCCTGGCTAATTTTTCTATTTTTAGTAGAGATGGGGTCTGTCTCTTGTTCAGGCTGGTCTCAGAATGCCTGAGCTCAAAGATCCTCTAGCCTCAGCCTCCCAGAGTGCTAGGATTACAGGCGTGAGCCACCAAGCCCAGCCCACTCAGTTTTAATATGGAAGACAGAATAGATGTCTTCAGAACTGTGAAAAGGATAGCTATTTTTGTGGAGCATGAGACGCTAGCCTTCGAAGAATCATAGAATGTTCATACCATCCAGTACCACAGAGATTTTCATTTCACAGATAAGACCTGAGCTGCTAAGAGGAGCTGCTCCTCTGCGTCCCACAGCTAGTTCGTGGCAGCTCTCAGTCTGAGAGCATGTCTTCTGATATTGGGGTCAGAGCCTTTTATTGCAACACACCGTGCTTCTTTTAAGCCAATTCTCATGGCAAGGTTGAATTTTTCCAAAAAGAAATTGACCCAACTTAATGTTATTTTTAAATGTGATGTTAACCTGAGTAAGAATTATATCTTAGAGAATTGTATTAGTTATCAAGCTGTGTAAAGAATTACCCTATTATTTACTAGCTTAAAACAACCACATTTATTATCTGCCGGTTTTTGTTGGTCAGGGCTCTGGGTATAGCTGAGCTAGGAGCCTCTGGCTCAGGGTGTCTCATGAGATTATAGTCAGGCTGTTGTCATTACAAGGCTCAACTGCTTTCCTAGCTCCCTTACACAGCTATTGCAGGCATCAGGTGCTCGCTGAGTGTGGACTGGAGCTCAGTTCCTTGCCACGTGGGCCTCTCCATCGGGCCTGTCTCAGTAAGGCAGCTGGCTTCCCCCAGACGAAGTGATCAAGAGAGAGCAAGAGAGACCCCCAAAATGGAAGCCATAGTCAGTCTTTTTATAACTTAAGCTCAGAAATGACATCCCATCACTGCTGTTTGTTAGAATCAAGTCACTAAAGCCCACTGCACTCATGGGGATGATTATGCAAGAGTGAATATCAGCAGCTGTGCTGGGGGCCATCTTCAAGGCTGCCTGTGACAAGCATTGATTGAGATTCTGTTGGTTGTAAGTAGTAGAAGTCCACATAAACTGACTTCAGCAAAATGGATGGGGAGTGAGGGAGAGAAGAGTTCTTGTATATGAGGATTTTTTGTGGAGAGCAGGGGTAAGGAAAATAACAGTCTCATGGGGAATTGGAGTCTGTAGGAACAAAGGCAGCTTGTCTCCTTCAGTATCTTAGTATTAAATTCTCTTACCAATCTCAGTCTGTTTCTCTGTGTGACAAATTTATTTTTCTATAAATCTTTATAGAATAGCTTACTTTTGTCTATACATGGTGGAAAGTGGCCACCCCACCATCCTTGGTTCTAAGACTGCAAAAGACTGAGCAGAATCCCAGTGTCCCAGGAGAGAAGATTGAGTTTACTCAGCCCAGCTCATAGGATGGCCTCCGCTGTGAAAGCTGTGGTCAGCGGTGGGGGCAGGGTTGTGGTTGGGGGGATGGATGTGACTGCAGGCATCCACTCCTATGTGCCGTGGGCGTGTGTACAGGAGATGGGATTGGAGGGGGCTAGTGAGAAGAACACTTACAAATTATCATTTTCTTAAATACATATTATTAATGTAGTAGAACTAAAATGAATTAATTTAGGTAAAACTAAAGTTGGGGCTAAGTTAGCAAACATTTTTGAAAAGCGGAAGGGCAAGGTTATTTGTATTAAGAAATTTTTAAAAACACTTTTGAGACTTTTGATAACTTGAAAACTGGAAAACTTATTGGTCATTATAATTGCTGTTTCTCTCTCTCTTAAGTTGCCCTTTATAAATTACAGGTTTATCCACATTTTAAAAAATGTTCTTACACTGTGAACATCTGTCAGCTTTCTCATCTTAGGTTATTATTTTTTTTTTTTTAGCAGTTTATGTAACCTGAAATGAAATGGCCATATCTGTTCCAAATCTGCCCATTTAGTGATTTCGTAGGGTTTTGCTTTTGTCTTTAATTGATTTCAATATATTGTAAAGATGCAGGAAAGGTTTTTATTGACATTTTTGGATGCTTGTTTATTTCCATAGCATTTTTAAATGACGCACACTCTGGCTTTGCTGCAAGAAATTTTATATTCTAAAAGTAGAAACTGAGAGCCTTTCTTGGAGGTATTTTTCTTTTTGCTTTGTAGATAAGTGAGAAGACTAATTCTGTAAAACTTAAAGACAGTCCACCAGTTGCATAGTTCCTAGTTTTGACTTTTGTTCTTGGAGTTGGATTTGAACAGTCCAGTGGTAGCAGCAATGAAAGCATATTAGTGTGTGGTAAATACTTAAGTTTGTACATCTTAATCTCAAGATGTTGCATTGTTGGTTAAAATTTTACAAGTTGAGACTGGTGCAGTGGTCTCTGGGAGTTGCCATGTGGGAGCATGTGGGAGCTGGTTCTGTTAACAGCCTTTGTGGGCCCCTGCATGGTGGTGTAGTGTATGGGTGGAGGAAGCTGGGCAGGTGGTGTTGGGGAAGGAGGAGGTGGGGATGGAAAAAGTGCTTCTGCGGATCCCAACAAGATTTGCTGGCTGCTGCTCCTTCGGCAAAATCTGCATCCACTTCTTAACCTATTAACATATTTCTAGTACGATGCTCCACCGTTGTGGATTTAGGTTTGGCAGCAATGCTGCTGTTTATGGTTAGAACCTGGTAGGGGGAAAAAGACTGTGTTTTGCAGTTGCAGAGATCTCGGGGATGATGCAACAAGTTTCTTTAGCTTCTTATTATGATATTAATTGCTTCCTGCAATCCATTTTCTCTAATCTGTTCTTTCTTATAATCCTGTCTCTCTCCCCTTAACAGATGTGAAGTGGATCATGTCACTGCCCTGCTTATAACCCCTACTTGGCTTCTGTTGTGGTTAAAGTAAAGCACAAACTCCTCCCCGTGGCCTCCAGTCATCCATGTTGTCCCCTGCCTGCTGCATAAACCACCTTTCTCACAGTGGCTCTAGCCACAAGGGCCCCTCGGTGTTTCTCACGCTGCCAACTTTGTCCCTGTCTCAGGGTCTGTACGCACGCACGTTAGTTCTTCTGCTTTGCAATTCTCCCCAGAGATGGTTCCTGGGCTAACTCCTGGGCAGGCTGTGTCACCTCCTTAAGGGTCTTTCCCTAAGAACACAATCCAGAGGGGGTGGCCCATCCCCTCTCGGGTAGAGGAGGCCCTTGCCCTTTACTGGAGTCACTTTACCTTTATTAGATAACGTTTGCCAAAGCCTGAAATTATCTTCGTTTGCCTATTTCTTGTGTGTTTCTCCTGTACCCCAGGGCATAAACTCCATGAGGATGGGGACTGTGCCCGTCTTGCCCATCACCTAGCACAGTACTTAGCACCTAGGACATTTTAGTAAATACCTGAATGAATAGAAGTGCTGCATCCATGTAACGTCTAGCAGACATTTCCTTGCGCTGCTTGACCTTGGCATTTCTAAAGAGCACAGGTCTGTCATCTTGTAAAATATCCCTCACTTTGGGTTTGTCTGATATTTCCTCTTGATTGAATTCAGATTATGCGTTTTTGGCGGAATACCGCAGAAGCCAAGAGGCATGTGTTGTTTGTTTATCCCAGCATTTGTGACGTTAGCTTTGATCACTGGGTAAGGTGCGGTGCCTTCCAGGTTTCTTCTGTGTAACGTTGCTGTTTTTCCCTTTGTCATTAATAAGTAACTTGTGGAAAGATTGAGCATGTGTAAATATCTTATGTCTTATCAAACTTTCCCTCACTGGTTTTAGTATCCAGTGATGATTTTTTAGCTCCTCTATTTTTTAGTGGGCATCTTGTTGTGAGGAAGAGCTCTCCTTTCTCACCACTTGTATATTTACTGGTATGGGGTCATGGATTCTTAATTTCATTCAGTGAGTTGTCATCTATTCTTATTTTTTGTTGCACAAATCATCTGAAATTTGGCTGGTGGGGAGCCTCTTCAAACCGGTTCCTCTTCAAGCTGTGATATTTTGATATGTCCTCATCATTCCTTGAGTGCTGCTTTAATTTCTGGCAGGATATTTGCTTTTTAGAATCATTTTTCTCTTAGTTTGGAAAAAGAGTACTTTTTTACCCCTTAAGAAATATGGATGTAATATTTTCCTTTACCGAACATCACAGTGACATCCATAGTCAATCATGATGCCTGAAAATGTGACCTTAAGCGAGTCTCATTTATTTTTTTTAAGCTCATTTGATGTTGCTTGCTGTTTCTATGAAATCAAAGAGCAGCAGCTTATCTGTTTATAGCTTAGGGACAAAACAGTATGTGAGATGGTCAATGATATTTATTGAGTGCTGCCAGTACATAAAGCATTCTACCCGGAGCTGGAAAGAATGACAGGAGAGTAGGAGGGAGCATGTCTCTACTCTCAAGGGTGGGGGGATTCAGCAGAGAGAGAGAGAAGGCTACACTGCACGTATGAACAAATGAAGTTGGAAAGGTTAATTTTGGCAACTAACAGTCTCCTTCATCCAGCTCACAGGTAAAGATTACCTTCTCTTTTTTTTTTTTGGAGACAGAGTGTTGCTCTGTTATCCTGGGAAGAGTGCTGTGGCATCAGCCTAGCTCACAGCAACCTCAAACTCCTGGGCTCAAGCGATCCTCCTGCCTCAGCCTCCCTAGTAGCTGGGACTACAGGCATGTGCCACCATGCCCGGGTAATTTTTTCTATATATATTTTTAGTTGTCCGTATAATTTCTTTCTAATTTTAGTAGAGACGGGGTCTCGATCTTGCTCAGGCTGATCTCGAACTCCTGAGCTCAAACAATCCATGAGCCTCGGCCTCCCAGAGTGCTAGGATTACAGGTGTGAGCCACTACGCCCGGCCAGTATTTGTCTTTTGTGACTGGCTTATTTCACTTTGCATAATGTCCTCAAGTTTTCATCCACGTTTTTGCGTGTATCAGAATTTGCTCCCTTTTTAAGACTAATGTTTCATGGTGTGCATATTACACATTTTGTTTATCCACTCATCTGTTGATGAACTTTGGGTTCCTTCCACTGTTTGACTATTGTGAATAATGTCGCTGTGAACAAGGGTGTACAAACATTTGTTTGAGTCCCTGCTTTTGATTCTTTTGGGTGTATACTCAAAAGTGGAATTGCTAGAAGGACTTCTGTGTTTTGAAATCTTAATTTTCGGTGAATCTGTGTGGTCACTTAATGTTAAATGTGATGTGAATAAAATTGATCAACATGTTGGAATACTATATCATATGTATTTTATGAGGCCAAAATGAATAATAGGAATTTAGAAATTAACTTTTATTTTTTAATAAAAGGCAATATTTATTGTTTCCTTCCTTGATTATAGAGGTAATATGTTCATTGTAGAAAATTTAGAAAAGTATATAGAAAAAAACACTTATAATCATGAGACCAATGCCTGTTCTTTAATATTTTACACTAGTATTTTTATATTAATATAAATATATTCAAGAATACCCTAATGGTATATCTGTATATAATTATATACAATGTATAGCTTAAAGAAAATTAAAAACTATATGTCTGTGCATCAGAAATCAAACTTATGTGGTGGAAATTTACCAAAATGCAGGTATTTATTTATCTGTTTATTCATTGATTCCTTTTCTCTCAGATATGTGTATTTATGTACATACATGTGCATGTATGTTTCTTTCATAATTGGGAGCATGCTGTAAATATGACTTTATAATTTTGTTTTTCTCTTATTTTAAAAGTAATACCTGTAAATAATCTGGTGAAAAAGTACAGGATTTACTTGGGTCATGGTGAACAGAGGCACTTTTCTCAGAGCAGAAAGTCTGGGAGTCTCCTTGTCAGGAGGAAAGTCAGACAAGGCCTGGGCTTATTGCAGACTAATGGGTCTATGTGGTGAAGGGCCCTGAATGCCAAGTGAGGGAGCACCAGGTCTTTGGGTGGTAAACTCCCCTGATCCAAGTGGCCCCGGGAAGATTGATATGCTGGAGATACAGGAACCAGACGGAGTGGGGAAAGATTGGAGCCAGTGAGGTCAGCGATGTAGGTTCTGAGTGTAGATTCTGCAGTAGGATTGTGAGGAGTTGCTGAGGCAACCTGGTGCTGCTGCCTCCCCTGCCCCCACCCAGACATCTGAACATGCAAAGACTGCTGCAGTCAGAGCAAAAGCTTTTAAAGGTCTTTGTATTCCCTGCCTGCCTGGCACTGAGTAGGTATGAAATCATTGTTGAAAGAACGGGGGAAAGCTGCGATTTAATTTTGTGTGTGAAGCTGCAGAGAGGGCGGATTCAGAGTTGACCCTGAGTCTTTGGAGGCAGGGTGGCTGGGTGAATGCCCTTACCGTGGATGGAAATGAAGAAGGGAGGAGAAAGAATTGACTCGGAGGAGGGAGAGGGTAAGAATTTTGGGTTTGGACAGGTTTATACAATCTTTCTCAATGTTAAGGGATAATTGGTGTTTCCAGAATTTATTTTAATATATTTCTGTTAAGAAGGTAATTTTCTCTTCTAATTCCAGTAACGCAAAAAGATCTGAATGTTCTGATCCTCAAATTGGTATCAAAGAGATGATGGAAGGATCCAGATTTATAGTCAGTTTACTTGATGAGAACATGTGTTTACAGTAGCTCATGGTGGGTTGGGGTCCTGTGATCTTATTTTTCATATGATTTCTGGTCTTTTGGCCCTTTCACCCATAATTCACCATCCATCTGAACAAGAAAAGAGGCGAGCAGGAGTGAAATTGAAGTGGTCAGGTTTATTGAAAGTTTCTTCTTGAGTATTCCTGTCTTTAAGTTTTTCTAGGTAACGTTGGTCTACATCAATGCGAGTATAGAAACTTAACTGAATTTTACGAGCTATTTGTCCCACATGTCATTAGATCTATCAAAGGGCTGCTTTCTGACCACTAGACATATGTTTTAAAATTAGTTAAAATTAATGTTATATATTTAATTTAAAAATATTGTGTGGCAGAAGGCAGATAAACCAGTAGGATGCTCTTTGAGTTCATGTTCATAGCACTGTAAAATATTAAGAGATGATGTATTCCTAAAGTATTTCTAAAGAGATTTGAAGTCTCCTGTGAAAGTTGGCTTTAATAGGAATATTATTTACCTTAAGCATTTCACTTGTGTGAATTGTATGTTTTCATACTTCATTTTTTCCAGCTATCCTTTTAGTATTTTTTCAGAAATTTGAGTTCTTTATAGATTAGCCAAGTAGCTCTTTCTTAAAATTATTACAGCTTAAAAACCATCTTCTTTTACAAATAGAGGTCTTCACCAAAGCAAAGGCTGTAGACATCTGATTTGGGGAAAGGTTCTAAGTGAGATTTGGGCCCTTGTCAGTGTGTGGAAATTTTCTCTTTTGCATTCTCCTAGTGGTGGTTTAAGTCCAAGACCACCCTGTATATGCTTTTGAAACTAACCAATTAGGATTTGTTTAACTATCAGTGGAGTTACACAAATGTATTTTGCATCTTCTTGAACTTTGGACTTTAGGACTTTGGAAGGTGGAAAATTCCAAATGCAGGTGAAAGATTTGTATCACTGGGCTTTGTACTTAACAATCAGTCCTATCTCAAACTTACCTGGGAATGTTTATTGAGCTGGTGAGGTTTATGGAGTATAAATAAGATAGGTTATCTTTCCTGGAGGACATTTGAAATTGAGAGAAAGTAAGAGTAACATAAATTTGGTACTTGGCTAGAGAGGAAAGTGTTTATACATATTTATGTTTAAGTTGTCCTCATGATATAAAGACTTGCTTCGTGTCTTTAAAAAAGTCATTGCCGTTTTTACTGCAACCTTAGTTTCTTAAAGTCAAACAAAACCTGGATTCATTCCTTCTATGCTTCCTTTTCCAAAATTAAAATGAGGAGAGATTTTTGTGCTTCCTACTACCAATTGACAAAATGTTGAACATCAAAAATAAAAAACTGCAGAATACGTAACCAAAGCTAAAATAATCCCTTATTTGTGTATTGTTAATGTCCAGATTACCTGCTACTAGATTACCTGTTGCAAATTGAGATGTTTTTGGTTAATTTTGCTGAGTTTTGAGATTGTCACTTCTCTTTTACCTCTATTTAATTTTTATATGCCTAGAAATTGCCAACTAAGTATAATATTAGATAAAAAGAAAATGATTAGTTATATAAATAAAATCTTTAGTTAATATATTATACCAATGTTAATTTCTTGGTTTTGAAAATTGTGCTACAGCTGTACTTCCTACTTAGAGGAAGCTGGGTGAAGGATGTATGAAAGTCTCTAAATTATTTTTATAGTTCTTCTGTTGTCTGAAAATTATTTCAAAATAAGTTAAAAACGATTAGACTAATTCATCAGCTACAAAATTATTAATGTATCACAAAACTAAAGAGAAATGATTTGTGTGTCATAGGAATGGGCAGAGATTTTCTTCTGTTTGGATGGTTGCATTCTTTGTTCCTTTTCATTAACCTGAAAAATTGGGAGTTGGTGCTCGTGAGGATAAAGATGCTGTGTTACAGTGTGTTTAGTAAATGCAGACTCACTCTTTTTTTCTGTGTTATGTGTCTCTGTGCTAAATACATGCACAGATATCAATTTGCATATATATACACACTAAATACTTCTAAAGTGAGGTGACTGGCTTTCTAAAAATATCACAGAATTTCATTTTGGCTTGTTACACATTTGTTTTCTTGATGAGATGGTGGCAATCATTTTGTCTTTTGAGAATAAATTAGATTCTTTTATTTTGGAAACAACAGCATGTGATTTGGGGCTTCATGTGTAAGTAGAGTGATCAAACTTTTAAATTCTGATTTGGATCTAAATTTCAGAAATGAGTTTGTGCATGTGTGTTTGTTGATAAATGAACTGGCTCTGAATTCATTTACAAAGAATAGTACAGATCTTCTTTGTGCAGTGGCAGTGCCATTGGACTAAGTGTAAGGTTTGTGGATTTCAGCTTTCAAGGATAGCACATAGATGCTTACTTAATTTATGTTTATTATAAATTATTAGTGCTACCTGTATTAACAGGAGATGAATGAGTCCAAGAATTTTTATTATAGCAGTTGCTCTCCCTAGGCCCATGCTATAGCTCATTTTGGACAGTAACTGGACACTTGGGCTGCACTCCATTCTTTTTTAGTTAACACCCTATTTTATCCTTTTTGAACCTACCTTTTCCTTTTGTTCCAGGGCAGTACTGTCTTAATAGAGCTTTGTGTGATGCTAGAAGTGTTCCACGTCTATGCTGTCCAGCATGTCAGGCACTAGCCACATGTAGCTGTTGAGCACTTGAAATGTAGCTAGTATGACTGAGGAACTGAATTTTAATTTTTATTTAATTTAATTAATTTATTTATTTTGAGACAGAGTCTTACTCTGTTGCCCTGGGTAGAGTGCCATGGCGTCAGCCTAAACCATAGCAACCTCAAACTCCTGGGCTCAAGCGATCCTCCTGCCTCAGCCCCCTGAACAGCTGGGACTACAGGCATGTGCCACCACGTCTGGCTAAGTTTTTATAATTTTAGTAGAGACAGGTCTCACTGTTGCTCATATATTTAATTTTAAAGAATAGATTTAGATAGCCTCATGTGGCTGTTGGCTCTCATATCAGATAGCACAGATCTAGGGCTTCCATTGCTAGTTCCTTGAATGGTCTACCTGGAATGCCAGTTTGAGTGTGAAAGAAGGGAATGGGGCTGGGCAAGGTGGCTCACACTTGTAATCCTAGCACTCGGGGAGACCGAGGCAGGAGGGTCATTTGAGGTCAGGAGTTTGAGATCAGCCTGGGCAAGAGTGAGACCCCATTTCTACTAAAAATAGAACAAATTAGCCAGGCATGGTGGTACATGCCTATAGTCTCAGCTACTCTGGAGGCTGAGGCAGGAGGATCACTTGAGCCCAGGAGTTTGAGGTTGCAGTGAGCTATGATGATGCCACTGCACTCTAGCCCAGTCAACATAGTGGGACCCTGTCTCAACAACAACAACAACAACGACGACAACAACAACAACAACAACAGAAGAGAATGGACACAGACATTTACAGGGTAACTATATTGTCTATTGTTCCAATATAACATTTTCCATTAAAGGGTTTTAATTGACCTGTTATGGAAACAATGCTACCATATTGAATCCTTGCTTTTGGGGCACCTTTTGTGAGAGGTCCTTTTTGGGTACCATTTTAAAACCTAAATTTTTTTCACACAAACTTTCCCATGTCAGTGAATACTTCTCCTAGCTCATCATTTTTAATGACTGTGTAGTATTCTATTTTGTGGATATGTAATCATTTACTTACCTAAGCTCCTATTTATCCTTTTTCGAGTTTTTATATTACATAAAATCCTGAGAAGACTGATCATGCACATACATTTTGGGGCTACATCTTTGCTTTGTTGCCTAGGAAATTCCTAAGGAATAGAATTGCCAAGTCAAAGGGTAGGTGTATGCTTGGGGTTTTGTGGTGGCTGTTTGTTTAATGCACATTCCCAAAGTGCCCCCCCCCCCCCCGGCCGCCGTACCAGTTTACCCTCTAAATTGGAGTTTGTGACAGGCTGTTAATCCCAGTGAGAAACACTTTAGGGGGTGTGTGTTGACACAGAGGCATCTTTAAGGTGGCATTTGCACACTCATAAATCTTTTGTTTGCTCTTTATGCTGAGTAGCCCTGAATGTGTTGTATTTCATACTTGGCTTTCTTGGGTTGACATGGGCTGGGGGAGGTTGGTCTGAAAGGGGCCTCCCTGGGGTGGGGTTTGCTCCTTTGGCAGGTCTTCCGGGAGTTCCCACCAGTGTTCTCTCTGCCTGCGGGTCTGCATCATGCTGCCTGTTGTGCGGTTTAATAGAGAAACCGGTTCCTGGGACAGCAAGTCCAGGGCCCCCCTGCCCTGTCTTCACTGACCGCAGAACAGGGGCTCTTGTGTTCCTGCCCTGGGCATCAGTGCGGGGCCCTTTCTGATACCGAAGGCTCTGTCTGAGCACAGTGGTGAGTTTTTCATGAGGCTGGGCTGATCTGCTGGGTGTCGCCAACTGTCTGCTTCCAGGCTGCCATTGAAAATTGGTGCTTATTTGAAATTTGGGACAAAAGGAGGCCTCTTTTCTCTCACACTTTTGTTAGGATGCCGTCTTAGTTTTGAGAAAGGTCTCAAGTTCAGAGGCTTCTTGAAAGAAAGTGACCTGCACTTTTTAAAAAACAGTTTTAAAATTGTGGTGGGAATAGATCTGTACTAAAAAGTTAATCTGGGGCAGTTCATGGCTGGCTGCTGGCAAGGAGACAAAGTCCCCAAGCTCTAGAATCGATGGTGAAAATGTGTTTTCTTTTAGCAAGTGCTGGACATATGCAAAATGCAAGGCTGTGTGAAGATGGGAATGGAGAGTTTATGTGAGAAACAAGATATGTAATGAAAAGTTACAAAACAGGAAATCTTTATGAATTCTGTAAGAAGGTGGAAGAGGCAAATGGGTGGATGTTCCTTGAGGACCTGTTGTTGAGTCCTGGCACTGTGCCATGTTCTCCATCCATTGCTGAGTTTAATGTGCTGGTGGAAGCATGTTGGGTAGTGTCCTGGAGTGCTCCAGGCTGCATGACCCATGTCAGGGGAGGAGGAAGACCATGGGAAGAATTGGTGGGAGGGGCAGGACTCCTGCTGAGCCTGGGAGTCTAAGTGGCATTTTGCTGAAAAGGACAGGGTGTGCCTTCCAGGCACAGAGAGGGTTACCAGCAAGGCTTGCCTCTGAGGTCTGTGAGGGCAGATGCCAAGTACGTCCTGTTGACTCGTATTCCGGCATCCGTTGCAGCGTGCTGGTGCTGAGAGAGGCCGGGCAGACCGTGCTGGAGTGAGTGGCATGCAGTGGGTGCCCAGCAGCTGTTGCTTGAGTAAACTGAATTTGCAGCAAGTCTTTCAGAGAGTAATTAATTCGTGCAGATGTGAAGAGAGAAGATTGGAGATGTTGGCCAAGGCCATGTGGAAGGCCGGGGCATTTGAGCTTTATTCTTGAGGCAGTGAGGAAGATTTCTCAGCAGAGCAGTGATGTGATGAAGTCGGAGTTTTAAGGTGATTCATTGGGTATTAGTGAGTAGGCTGTGTTGGAGGGGAGATTAAAAGCAGGGACACTAGAATTCCTGTCTGGAGACAGGAACACTCCCAGTGTCACAGGCTGTTCTTTCCCTTGGAAGTTACCACTGAAAGGCAGGAAGAGCCAGGGGTCCAGGCTGGGTCTCTTCAGTCGGGCCACACACTAGAGTCCCTGTTCCACCATGCGCCAGCCAGGAGCACCTGGGCCTCTGCGCTTCACCTCCTTCTCTATAAGATGGGACGAGAAAAATATCTACCTCATAGAATTGTTTTGGGAATAGAATGAAATCATAAGGTAAAGTATTTGGTACAAAATAAGTGCTCAATTAATATTGTAGTTATTAATAATATTTCTAGGTAATGGTCATTCCTTCTGAGATAACATGGGCCCAAATCACATGGATTTTATGGAATAAACAAACACTTCAAGGTATAGGACAGTTTCGACCTCTCTGGAATGCAGTTCTGAAAGAGATTGGCTTCCCAGAGTGGCCTTTGCTGTGGAAGTCATATCATGAGAGCACGTCTCCCCCCTCCCCTCTGGAGCAGCATCCTTGGGAGCCAGGCAGGGTCATCAGGGCACGCCTGTGTCAGTGTCTCTCTTCCTGGAGATCTCCGCAGGTCTGCGGTTTGAAGGTAGTTTTCCCCAACCTGAAAAAGGAAGTGAAAGATTTCATTTACCAAAACAAATTGTCATGGGACCTCTAATTTTGCCCATTCTCCTGAGTAACAAAGTACAAAAAATAGTCACATTCCACATGCTTTTAAAAACTTCGGTGTGTAGATGCTGGCTTAAAGCGCTTGGCTGATAATTAGGTGGAGGGCTGTTAGAAATGGGCTAAGATTCTCAGAGTGATTTAGGTGCACATGCTAAGGAAACCCTTGAAAGTGAGAGAGGACGGAGTCTGGAAGCCGTTGGGTCTTCCTGCCTGGAGGGCATTGCTGTAAGGGCGAGAACTGCTTGCTGGTGAAGTCAGCTCTGCAGTGAACACCTGCCCAGAAATCTGCAGACCTGGTGTAACCCATACTTGGTCTTTAGCTGCTTGACCTTGGGTGAGTCTTGGACGTTTGCTGGGCTTTTCAGCTTCCATCCTTTTCTCTAGCGTTCATTTATGGGCTGTATCCCATAATATCCCAGTGCGTTTCATTTGCAGAGACTGCTCTGCGATTAAAATGGAATAATCATAATCTTTTCTGAATTTGCAAAAAAAAAAAAAAAGCTTTTCTAGCTGAATTGGTAGGGTTTTCTTTATTGTTTTTTCTTCCGTAAAATTGTCTTAAACTTTTTGGCTACTCTTTATCTGCTACCAAGTGTTGATTTATATGTTCTTGTCATTTTCATGGACGTGGCAGATGGTGGCCCTGTTCAGACATCACAGGCACATGTCTGCTAGTGAAACCACTCTCAGGTTTTTGATGGAGACTCTACACCCACATTTCGTGGGGTTTCAGAGTGCTCCAGAGTCTCTGTGATGTAACTCACAGGGCGCTGGGGCCTGGGTGACTCCCAGAGGCCAGGACAGGCTGCTGCAGGCCAGGCGGTGTGCCCTTCCAATTTGGGAATAAAGTAGAAACTTTTTGATGTAAAGAGTCATAAAATCATAGAGTTGAGATCCTCAGAGGGGCCTCAGAGGTCATCCTTCTTGGCCCTCCTTAACCAGGGCTCTGTGTTACCTGAGGTCCTGAGGCTGGGTGGGTGTGGGGAGGGTGGGCTGGGCTGAGTCAGCAGGTCTCTGTACTCCCACTGCTCAATTCTGCGATCTTATCATTATTTATCTTCAGAACTTGCTCAGGTTTTCCACTTTTCTGGTGTACGGGAAGGAGCAGCAGTAACCTGCCTGTTGTTACCTTGAGGACCTTCCTGCTGAACTGACATCATGGAAACCTGCCGAGCTTGCTCTGTGGAAGTCTAGGGCCAGACATACAAAAAGCAGCCTGGACTAAAAATCATTCAGGCCGAAATGGTCTTGCAATGTTTTGTAGACAGGATTAGACAAGAGTATGTGAGGTGCTGGTGACTGTGTTAGAAGGAGGGACGGAGCAGGGCAACAAGCCTCGAGGTCCTGCCTGTGACCTTGGACTGCATTTCCTCCCACCTCAGGCGTCCACCAAACTGTTAAGGACATGCACATTATTTGGTTCCAGGGATAGATGTGTTGTTATCACATCTGCAAAGCCAAGGATAAAAGGCTCTACGTGGCTTAGGGAAATTGTGGTCTGTGGCAAGACAGAAACAAGACTGGTTTCTGTAATCCCTGAAAACTTGGATTCTTGCTTTCAAAAGACACAGAAGAAATTCCAATCCAGTTTTTTATGGGAAAGAATCATGAAAATATAAATTAAGAGAGTAAGTTCTTGGCATAATATACCCTTTTTGAGAATACTGCTCCATTGGGGCTTATTTAAGTTTATCTTGCCTGAGATTTTCATAGGATTTTTATTAGTGTGCTAAAGCAACAACGTAAGTGAGCTAAAGATACATGAAAATTTGCAATTGAAATGTGTTTCTGAGATTAAGCCTACTAATGTGCTGCTTGATGTTTCTCATTCTGCGCAGTATCTATTTATATGTGGGAATTGGACCTCATAAATATTGATTTATAATCAGTATTTTTTATGAGACTAGAGGCGACCAAGTATCTTCATAAAGTACAGCTGAATGCAACTCCTGTAACTCTAAACTTTGCAGACCACTTTTAAAAACCTTTAGGAGTGTGACCCGTATGCTTACCTGCATCAGAGTTACCTGGGTGGCTCTTTGAATTTGCAGGATAGTACTGAAGAACATGCATTTTCAGTAAGCCCTAATGTTTGAGAATCACTGACTGACTTAGTTCATACAGACTTTACAACCCCCCCGGGGTTTCGTTTGTGAGGGGATGTGTTCAGGAGGTAAGGAAATTCTGTGATATCTATCCACGTGTCCCTTACCCCATCCTTTTGATGTTTATGTATACATGCTCTGTGCCTGGAAACAGGCTAGGTATGAAGCCTAAATTGAACATTGTTGTTATAAATTTAGCTAATTGTAGACCCGGGATGATAATGATTAGGAATCTTCTCTGGCTGTTTTTATTGCTGTGCAGTTATTCCAGAGACTTGGCTGGGTAATGTGAAGTGCCATATATTTCCCCTATTACTGCTTCTCTTCTTTGGCCAATTATCTGATCTTGGATAGAACTCTTAAGACATGCTCTATGTTGATTGCCTATCAGGCTGATTGTTGTACTTGCTGTTCTATGAGATTTTTTTTTTTTTAAAGGCTGATTTCTTTCCATGTCTTCCCCACTTAACCTGTGTGTCCCTTCAAAGCAGGGACTGTACATGCATCATGTTGGTAATCCCACTGCTCAGTCCGGTGCTGGACAGCAGAGGAACGTGGTATCTGTGCAATGACTGCTGGACTGATGAGAGGTGATCTGGACATTATATCAGATGATGCTTCTTTGTTCTTTAAACTCTGGACACTCACAAATCCTTCCTTTGCTTTTTATTTCCATTGTTGTCACACTGCTCCTGCCTTTATTTACCAGGCCTGGACTCAGTGGTCATCGTTGCCTTAGTGTCTTTCCTTTTAGACCCACCATTCACAATCCTGCAAGGCTGATCTTCTGCGCACTCTCCTGTGAACAAATCACTTCCTTTTCAGTGACCTGTGCTGACCCTTCCTGCTGTGTGAGGCTCTCTGTGATCTCACCTCCACCTGCCTTTCTACATGCCTCATCCTGACCTTTCCAAACCAAATCTGTGTCCGAAGCAGCCACAAAAGTCAAGGGAGGAAAGAACTTCAGGATGCAGAGGATGATCAACAATCCTGAGGGTTTAGGCAAGTTCATCACAAATGAGTAAATTTCATTGCATTTGATGAGTTCATTGTTGATGGCAGATTGGTGTGTTTCTGAAAGATTTCAATGGGGCAAAAGCTGAATTGCTGACATTGAAGGTAACAAAGAGTACAGCAGCCAGGAGCAGTCCGCTTATTTGTGAGATTTGAATGTGAAAAGGTAGGTACGATGTTTTACATTTATTTCTCCCCCAAATGGCAGGAGCATATGTGCTTTGAAGGCTCAGAGGATGGAGCCAGTATGGAGGGAAAGGTTCACAAGGATTAAAGAAGTCAGTCTGGAGGAGGAGGGACAGGACCGGTCCTCCAGCGGTTCTGTTAACCCTGCTGGTGAGGAAGGAGAGGAGAGAAGGCAGGAGGGAGCTGAGGTGGCTTTGTTGTTTTCTGTCAGCTAGGAGAGGAATTTCACACGTTAATAGTGTGCATGGGGTAGCTTGAATTGATTTCTCTACAAAGATTAATCTTTCAAAAGTCCCTCTTGTGTTACCTTATTCCTGTGCTCACAAACCTTAGAGGATGCACTGTGAGTCTCCGGTATCAGCCCAAAGCCTTCCACAGCTTTCAAAGGTCAGGAAGCGCCCTTCCAGCCACCTCTTAGGCCATTTCTCCCACTGTCTGCCTTTGCAGACTCCCTGTTCCATTTGTCATTCTCTGAACGTTCCCCAGCCTGTTTGCTGACAACGTGCCTTTGCTCACTGTGGCTCCAGCTTTTGCTGGGAATTACCCTTCCTGCTCCGCCTTCCTCCTTTGTATCCCATTGTGTATTAGTGAACTCTCATCTTATAGAGAATTGAACACATTGCTTAAAACTGTGGTTATTTGTATTCAAGCTCTCATTTCCTCTGCTAGGTTGTAAACTGAAAGGATTTGAAAATCTGGCAGTAATTTTAAATGTAATAAAATGTAATAAGAAAATTTACATAAAGTATCAGAAGACGAGCCCCTAAGTGGAGCTGACTTGAGTGTGAATCCTGGCCTGTTTCCTTCTGAGTGTGGTTTTAGGTGGTTACATTCCATCACTTTATTCACTTCATTAATTTACAAAGTGGGGATAATGAAACCTTAGAGTGAAACCTATCTCATAGAATGTTGAGAGATTAAATGAGACAGGGCACGTGTACAGCATTTGGCCTGGGCCTAGGACATAGTAAGTGCTCAATAGACCTCACTACAGCTGTTGGTAATGGATTCCTTGCTTCCCCACAGTGTTTGGTAAACATCTGGGTGGGAGATGAAAGGTAGAGGGGAGTGAATTAATGTACTTCCCCTTCTCCAATTGGGAGAAGGAGGCATATTGGGCAAGGATGGCATATTCTACTTTGTATTTCCACTCCAGTGCCTGACACCATGTGTGTACATAGTAAAGAGGAACTGCGTGCCTCTTTATGACTGTGTAGGTGACCCTTGCACAATGTGGGTTTGAACTGCATGGGTCCACTTACATGCAGATTTTCTTCTGCCTCTGCCACCGCTGAGACAGCAAGACGATCCCTCCTCTTCTTCCTCCTCCTCAGCCTACTCAGCATGAAGACGATGAGGATGAGAACCTTTATGATGATCCTCTTCCACTTAATGAGTAGTAAATGTATTTTCTTCCTAATAACAGTTTATTTTCTCTAGCTTACTGTAATATAAGAATAGAGTATATAATGCATATAACATAAAACTGTGTTGACTGTTTATGTTATTGTAAGGCTGTTACCTTACAAACAGTAGGTTATTACTAGTTAAGTTTTTGGGGAGTCAGAAGTTACACATGGATTTTCAACTATACACGGGTTGGAACACCTAACCCCTGAGTTGTTCTAGGGTCGATTGTATTAACTTGTTTTCTAAAGTGCCCTATGCAAATAACTTTCATTTTCATGGTGATCACATAGAATGAAGTATTTATCATTTTGTACAGTTTTTTAAAATTGGCAACTTGTTGGAAATAGCATATAATTAGATGTTTATAACATTTATAGCAAGAGGCAGAACTTATGAAATTAATTTCTGTTGGCCAGGTGCGGTGGCTCATGCCTATAATCCTAGCCCTTTGGGAGACTGAGGGTGAGGATAGCTTGAGGCTAGGAATTCAAGACCAGCCTGGGCAACATAGCAAGATCCCATCTCTAAAAAATAAAATGTGTGCTTGTAGTCTCAGCTACTCAGGAGGCTGCTTGAGCCCAGGAGTTTGAGGCTGCAGTGAGTTATGATTGCGCCACTGCACTCCAGCCTGGGCAACAGAGTGAAAGCCTGTCTCTAAAAGAAATTATAAAATAAAATTAGTTTTCCCAGTTAAAGTCCCTCTGCTTTGTTTTTTGCCCACAGAAGTCTGGGCATATTGAATGATTTATTTTTTGACCCTTTCCATTTCAGAGCGAGTGGTGAGACCTCAAAGTTCTAGTAGGGCAGTGGTGTAAAGTGTACATATTATATGAAACCAGGGATGGATTGTAACCGTGGAGTTGATTTTTCTCTTATTAATTTTTAATGCATTTGACATTGTTCTGGGGTAGCTGATCCTCCCAGTTTCTCAGCAGGAACACAGATGTCTCCTAACAGAAAACAGAAAAAGAAGTTTGCTCTAGGAGAACGTGACAAACCAATGTAAATGTTCTAACAGAATGTCCCGTTGATCTTCACAGCCAGGCACAGGGGTTTTGTCTCTCATCCATCTTTATGATAACTGAATGCATATTAACTTTTGGTGCTGTAAAGTATGTCCTATGTTGTAGAGAAGAGTGACAAATGATACTTTCAACCAAGAGATTGTGTTGCAATGTTTTGCAGTTGCAAGTGGGTGCTGTTTCCTGATTGAGCCAATTGAAAGTATTCTCTTGGACGGTGACGCCACTGTGATCTTTGCAGACTGTTTCTTGGTTTGCCAGGTGTGCATTCTGGATCAATTTATATTCATGGAGCACTAGAGGTCCTAATATATGTGTCTCTGAAAAATAGGTAAATATGCCAAAGATAGTGCCGAAAAAAAGGGGAAAAGTGAAGTCTTCCATCCATGGAAGAGTTTTTAGGTTGTTAAAACAAGGATGCTGAAGAGACAAAAGCAAATTGTCAACACTTGCTGTGAAATGGTACTAAGCAGGTGCTCTGATACTGGTCCGAGGACGGGAAAAAGGGTTTAAGAATCAGGGTTCAGACTGTCAGAAAGGATGCTGAAAAGCGCAAGCATGGCTAGGTCAGTGCTTCTGTCTTATGAGTTGGGGTGGGGGTGGGGGTGGGAGTGGGGAGGGTGGGATTTTTAAAAGTGTATTTTTTTGGGCTGGGCGCAGTGGCTCACGCCTGTAATCCTAGCACTCTGGGAGGCCGAGGTGGGTGGATTGCTTGAGCTCAGGAGTTTGAGACCAGCCTGGCAAGAGCGAGACCCTGTCTCTACTAAAAAAAAAAAATAGAAAGAAATTATCTGGCCAACTAAAATATATATATAAATTAGCCGGGCATGGTGGCGCATGCCTGTAGTCCCAGCTACTCTGGAGGCTGAGGCAGGAGGACCGTTTAAGCCCAGGAGTTTGAGGTTGCTGTGAGCAGGGCTGACGCCACGGCACTCACTCTAGCCTGGACAACAAAGCGAGACTCTGTCTCAAAAAAAAAAATAAATAAAAGTGTACTTTTTTATTTTAAAGGGAAAGATTTAAACTATTGGTTTTCTATTGATGCCATAACTGATTACCACAAAGTTTATGGCTTGAAACAACACGCCTTTATTATTTTACAGTACGGTAGGTGGGAGGCCTGACGCGGGGCTGGGGCAGAGATCCAGCTGTCAGTGGGCTGCGTTCCCTGCTGCAGGCTTGGGGAGAACATGTTTCCCTGCCTTTTCTTGCGTCTGGAGGCTGCCCACGCTCCTTGGCTCCCGGCCCCTCCCTCTGTCTTTACAGCCAGGGGTGGGTTGAGATCTCACATCTTGTGACTCTGACCTCCTCTAATGCCTCCCTCTTCCACTTATTTATTTATTTATTTATTTATTTTTAAATTTATTTATTTTTTTTTGAGACAGAGTCTCAATCTGTTGCCTGGGCTAGAGTGCCGTGGCATCCGCCTAGCTCATAGCAACCGCAAACAGGAAGGTTCACTGAAAGATCAAGTCACAATAAGGCAGATTAATAACAGAAAGAGATTATAAATTTATTTACAGTGCTCAAGGGAGAATCACAGAGTGATTACCCAGGTATCCCAGTGGGGTCCAGAAGTTTATATACCCTCATTTTAGAGGGGACAGGGAGATGAGGAATATTGGTAATTCTGTTTAGGGACAATAAATGGTGTTACTATGGAAGATGAATAGATACTTGGGAGAATGAATGGATTGGCCCCAGGGGAACAGATTGCCTTACGAATAATTCTCTTTGGAAATTAAATTAACCTGAGAGACAGGTATTATCTTTAAGATGCATTGGGCCTGGTCTGGTTGCATTCTTGATCCTCTTTCCTGCAAAATATTGGGATAACAATATTTTATTGTTAGGAAAGGCAATTAATTGATGGGTCTGTCTGGTTTTATGCAGATAAAGGGAAAGCCCCTTCCAAGGCCAGTTGTTCTCTAAGGGCCTTTAATTCAAAATACTCTTTATACCAAGGAGTGATACTTTGGGGTGAAATTCTCTGAGCTCTTTCACTTGCCTAACGTACACAGTAAGCTGATGTCGGACTAGAAGTGGGCCCAGGAGATCTGACTACTTCGTTGTTTCTTTTCTTATGATTTTCTTGTGGCTTTTCTCTTTCCATTATTCTTTTGTACCCAACTTTCTGAGCTTGAGGCGTCTGAGTACCATTTTAACTCTGATAGGCAGACTGTGGCCTCCCAAGGGTTGGGTGCTAGAATAGTCTGCTCTAGTGCAGTTGATAAGGGTACATTGTCTGTAGAGAATTTAATAACAGTAATAAAACCATTCAAAAGTCTGCCTGCAAAGTCTAGAATTGTGTCTGCAATTCTAAACGTCATTGCTAAAATATTTGTCCCCCCAAAATCTTTTGTTGATGTGTCCTAAATAATTACTACAGTAACTTGAGTTTTAATAATATATATGTAAGCTTCAAATGAGCACTTTTTTGTTACTTATCCTTTAATAGATACCGTATGCTACATGCAAGTTAAATCAGAGACTCCTAATTATACAGTTAGCCACCAACACATGGGGACTCAGCTACATGCATTCATTTCAAGAGTAGATTTTAAGAGTTTGGAAGAGTTGTTCAAACTTGCTTAGGACATTCTTCATGTATTTAACCCCTGTAGTATTGCATATTTCTGGATTTAAATAGATTTGAATTAACAATGATAGAGTTATTGGTGATTATAATTCTATCCTGTGTGATCACTTGGAGTTTTTGTCAGTGCTTGAAACTTAAAACAGTGAAACAGAGTACAAACCTTGAGGTATAGTATTTTTGTATGGTACCTGGAAATTTTAGTTCATCATGCATGAAATGTTTTACTGAATTTGAATAATATCTGTAAAATTGAAATCATTTTAAAATTGTTAATTGTGTTAACATTAAAGAACAAATCAAGAAAGTAATAGTTGCTTCTTCTTACGTAACCATTACTGAAAATAATTTTTTTCATATGTGGAGGGTATGTTAAGAAATTATCCTTCCTGGGTGTCGAATATGCTAGGTAAGCCAATGTAGGCGGAATGCTTTTTCTATGATTCATTTTTAAGTGAACAGATTGAGAATCTTTAATACATGCAACTAGAGCCTTTCAGCAGGATAGAAAGAAAGTTAGACATCGGCATTACTTACATCTAGGGTTGAATGCTCTGTGCCAGAAGTTGCTGGCACCTGATACAACTTTATCCCACTTTGTCATGTGATAGCTGCTCCCAGTCCTTGTGCAGTGCTGACAGATGGAGAGGCAGAGAGGTGAGCGCCCTGCAGGACCCTTTGCTTCCATGAGGAGCTCGCAGAGGAGGCTTATTGTTGCTCATGGGAGGCTGGCTGGTGGAGCCTTTGCAGTAGTAAGGCCTCAGCTGGAGCCCTGGCCCTTCTGCTCTTCCCCCTAGTATCACTTAGGGCAGGGCTTCCCAACTGGCTTTGCCCCCAGGGGACATTTGGCAAGGTCTAGAAACATTTTTAGTTGTCACACATGGAGGGGTTTGCTGTTGGCATCTACTGGGTGTTGCCATCCCACAGTGCACGGGACAGACCCCTCCATCCCCACAACAAAGACTTCTTGGCCCCAGTTGTCAATAGTGCCAAGCTTGAGAAACTCAAGTCACTTAAACTTGCTTAGCTGCCTTCCTCATTTCGTCAAAAGGGGAAAAATAATAGTATTTTCCTTCTAAGATGGTTGTGAAAACTATGGGCGATAGTACACTTAAGATGTCAGTAGTTATCGTTGTTATTATGATTGTGATTAACTTAGTGAAAATTAAATCTAAGGGCTGTAAAAACTGCCCTGTGATATCCTCAAGACCAGTAGAGATTCAACATACTCTTGATTTTTTTCAGTCGAATGTGGATGGAAAACTGTTTACTGGATGTGAAACCCACGTATATGGAGGGCCACCTTTTCCTGTGTCTGCGGGTTCTGTAACACTGACTGTGGGACTTGAGTATGCACAGATTTTGGTATATGTGGGGGTCCTGGAACCAACCCCCCTGAATACTGAGGGACAACTGTAAATGGATAATAATGCTTTGAATGATGACCTTGAAGCAATACTCAGTTTATGAAACTTAGTAAAGTAGGAAATTGAACTGGAGACATTTAGAAACATTTTCAAAAGAAAACAGTATATCTGGCCAAATGTTAGTTTGTCAGTATTTTCTAACTAGTCTGATTGTAAGTCATCTGGTGTGTTTGTTAAACTACATGGCCCCTCCCTTGAAGATTTTGATGAAGGGGTTGGGAGTCCTGATTTAGCATAGTAGTCCTAGGTGATTCTTACGATTGAGATAGTATGAGGAAGAGAACTTTAGGTAGAAAAAAGATTGATTTGTCAATTAGATTTGGGAAACCTTGGCTTAGAGTAAAGCAGGTTTCTTCCCTGCAGCACTTTATATGATAAATTGCATCATGCATTTTGGGGAGTAGGAGTAAGAATATATATAAAGCAACATTTCCCAAGCTTATTTAACTGTGGAATCTTCTTTCTGTTAAACATATTTGCTGATGATCCACAGACAACTCGCTTGGAAACAATGAATTATAACAACTCACTCCCCACAAATTCTGGTTAAAGGAGGGTTTCCCGTTGGTGTTTAGCAGAAGAGCTGCCTGGCTTTGGGAGCCACCCTGCAGTGGCAGCCATGTTGGTGCAGACCACGACTCACGTGGAGTTGAACATGCATCAGGTCTGTCTGGGTCTGCACACCCATGTGCGGAGCTGACTCCAGGGCAGTCCCAGGGGTGAGGGCAGGCCTGGGGCACTCTTAAGTTTAGGTTTATGGGAAGGGCTTTCCTTAGCAAGCCTTAGGCAGCAGTCCCACTTTCTGAGAATTCTATTGGCTCCTGGAGGGTTGCCTTGGGAGGATTATCTAATTTCTCCTGTAGGTCCACACCCATGTTTGTCACAGGAAGTTCCTACCAATGCTCAGATGACTGATGAATTCCTTTTGGGCACCATTTCAACTAAGGGCAGTCATCTCTAGGGACTCAGATTAGCACACAAAGTCCAATCCTCGGCCTTTGTTCCCACTACATGGATTGGATTGAGTTTATCTGTATTTTACTATTGATTGTGGCAACAAGATAGTGGCAGAGATCCAGGTATGTAACAACTGTCGACCTATTGAGAATTGATGCTGGCTAATCATCTGGTTAACTTATATCTTTCATTATTGTAATTTGATAATATTAAATCTGAAGTATAAAAAATATATGAACTTAAAAATTGGAATATTGTAAATAAACCTATAGCTCTAGTTTATTCCTTTTAATTGCTATACGGTATTCAATTGTGTCCTTATTTTATTTAGCTCTTCTGTTTTTTTTTCTAATTTCTCATTAATACAAATATTGATGCCATTAACATTTACACATGTCTCTGGGCACATGTTTGTCTGTTTTTACAGGATTCCCTAGAAGTGGAAGTATTGGGTCATAGGAAATTTCACATATTTGTAAAATATACGTAAACTTCAAATGAACATGTTTTTATTAATATTACTTATCCTTTTTAACCCTAATCAGCAGTAATGATTAATCCAGAGCAGGGAGATGGGATTGGTCTGCCTCCCCCTTTGCGGGCAATTAAGGGGTACATTGTTTGTAAAGAATTTAAAAATAAGTTTAAAGCTGACTAAAAGTCAGTCTGCTTTCTTTTATTTTTTAATTGCCATGTACCTGCTGTTGTAAACAACTTCAGTGATAAAATACTCTTGCCCTCCAAATCGTTCCTTGGTCTGTGTTCTATATCATTGCTGCAGTAATTGTTGAAGCTTTGGTTTACTTTAGTAAACATTCTGTTTTACATGGAGGTTAAATACTGTATAGTTGGCTCCATATATATGGATGCAGCTATTATGCACATTAGTTGTGAAAGTATGTTCATAATAATTTGTACTCTTGAGCTCGCTTTGTACATAATTTGTGTTTCCAGCCCCCGTGGTACTACTATGCTAAATGGTTGATTCAAGTAAACAAAATTAGTTGAGTGATTGTAATTGTGTCATACTATATGACCACTGCAGTTTTTATTTGTGTTTAAAATTTAACTGAAACAACTAGAGGTGTAATATTGTTTGGTATTTGCAAATTTGAGTTCATACATGGAATATGTTGCCAGTAGTTTTCCAAAGTGGTTGTACCAACATATACTCCTATAAACAAGGTTGAGAATTCCAGTTGCTTCACATCTTTAACAACACCTGGTATTTCTTTTTAAACAAGTGAAATTTAGTTTCACTGTGATCCTCTTAACAATAGATAAAAACATTTTAAAACCCAGTTGCACTTTGCAGGGTCCATCATTGCAACGTCCAATATTGGGGCACGTTCAATAAATGAGGACATTGTTTTCTCTCCTCTCAAGAATGAGATGTTTAGTTATTTTGATTGAGAGTGACAGTAGGACACTTGAAAGAGAAGAGGTCAGCATTATACGGTCAATTTCAGTGAGCATGAAGACATAATTTAAGATAAAAAGTGTGTGTTCTAACCATCACTACAGATCTGTACTAGTTTTTCTCATGATTTAAGTATCTTGCACCATTGTGTCTATGCTTTTCCCCAAAAATCTGATTGAAATGAAAAATGGAGGAGTAGGAATTGGTTATACTTTTAGACCTCTGGATGTGTAATTCCACTAGGTTAGCTGAAAATTTTCCTGTAAAAGAGGAGAGCTGGTGACCTGGCATACTTTACTTGGGCCTGGCTGGTTGAGAAATCATGCATTACATTCTGTGAATTTCCTTTTTTTAAATCTTTGTGTTACATCACAGTCTGTGGAGCCTTATTATCCTTAGCTCCTGTTAACCTTGGTGCCATGGAAAAGGCAGGTCCGGAGTGGAGTGGAAAGGATCCCCAGGAAAGCTTGGTAACTTTTCATCTTGCAGGTCTCTCCTAAGAAGGCTGTGTGTCGTGGTTCCCAGAAAACGGTAGGTGAGTTAGGGGCCTCTGATGTCCAAAGTCAGACTTGATTGTTCTTTGGTAGTGACTGAGTCTAGCTAGGGAGTATTTGCGTTTTGGAGCTTTAAAAATTTATTGTATATAAGTAGTATCCCATTGTATCAGTTTCCATTATACAAATAGAATACTTTATTATTGGCTTTTATTAACTCAATATACTAATGCAGGTTTAGCTAACCTGGTGGCTTAACTGGGGGAGAGTCCACATAGTGATGACTTGGCTGAGTGCATCGTGCATCGTCTGGCCTTCAGCATCGTCTGGCCTTCAGCATCGTCAGAGTTGAAGGAAACTGGTGTTTACTGGAAACTAACCTTTAGAACGAGGGGTGGCGTTTACCATCTGTTGTTACTTCTGTAGGATTTGATCTGTGTGGGGAGTGCATTATTTAGATATGTCAGAATCCTCTCATTGATTTTTAATAACAAAAGTCTTTAGAGTGGGAAAACTTGCTTTTTATTTGTTTGTTTTTTTTGCAGGGGAGGGAGGTTGCAACTCTCTGAAAATATTAAGGATGAAAAGCTGGCAGTACCCAAACTGCAGTATTGCCTCTGCTCACATTCATGTTTCCCTATGAAAACCAGTGGGCCCTTCAGTTATTTCCTGCTGTTTGGCCAAAACATAGCTAATAACATTTTACGTTCCCCCTGAGCTGCCGACATGATGCAGCATTGAGAGGAATCCCACTGTCTATTCTAGAGGTAAATCTGTTCTGGACTTC
Organism: Lemur catta; assembly: GCF_020740605.2. Taxonomy (NCBI): domain Eukaryota; kingdom Metazoa; phylum Chordata; class Mammalia; order Primates; family Lemuridae; genus Lemur; species Lemur catta. Next base: position 138,009,375 of record NC_059128.1, on the reverse strand, counting down.
TAGGGGAGAAAAACTAGACTGACTCTAAAAATGTCCCCATCCCTCTTTTGATTAATGGCAACCCATGAACAAGGGAAAATACCAAAACTTATGATTGATTACTTTTAAAAGCCTCTGCAAGTGGTATCTTTCTTTTCCATCTCAGGATGTTGATTTCTTTCCCCTCTAGTGTACTGAGGGGTTGGAGGAGCTTCTGTAAGAATGCCTGGCCGTGGTCGTGAGGGTTCTGTCCTCCTCGGGGTACACGTGCAGAGGAGGCTGCTCACAGATGAGACGACAGTATGCCCTCGGCTGGACCAGGGCTGTGTCTTTGGTATCTGTTCGGTGCAGATGTGGGAGGAGGATGGTGGGAATGACTGTGGCTTCATACAGTTCATTGGTCAGCTGTGCACAGTAGGATATCAGGTGGTAATGCCAAGAAGAGGTGAGTAAAGAAATGAAACCAGAAAGGGAAGAGGGAAGTGCACACACTTACATGATCTGGAAAGTAGTTGTATACATGCAATTTGCTTTTTATTTAAAAACTTGTTGTGGGCAATTCTCAAAGGTAAAATTTCGGATTTTGCATAAATAAATTTAGTAGTTAGTGGATAGCACATAGAATCAAGGATTTTCCTTCTGCGTAAACTGCCTGCCAGGATCCACAAGATAATATTAAAAGCCACAGATCGTGGATGGCTTCCGAACACAGCTGTAGAATTCCATGCTGAAGCACAGCTTTCCTAAAAATAGCCAAATTAGGTGTGGCCCTTCCCCCCTGGCCTTTGCCCTGCTGGGCTTGTGTTCTCTGAGTCACTTCAGGTAAGCAAACAAACACTGGGCTGGTGTCCAGGGGGAAGCAGCCCCTTTGTGATTTTTCATGTCCCTTAGTGTTTGGGAATGTGGCCTTGGCAGGTAACTTTGGGGCTATTTTTGACTCCTAGAGAGCAATTCCAGAGCAGACTCTGGCCCCAGGCCATTGTTTAGAAGATGATTCTACAGCTTTTCCTGGTATCACATTCAGATGTGCTCCATAGTAGGCTATATTTATAGGGTCTAGGTTGACTAAGGCTGAAGCAAAATAGAGTATCTGAGAGCAGACATTTCCAAAGGCCCAGACAATAATTGCTATATGTGGCACTTAAGTGCTCAAAGTGGTAGCACCGCAGTTTCTGTGTGAGTAGCTGTGGCGTTGTATTGGCGAGTAGTTTATCTCCCAAATCACAGCTCTTTTGGCTGGTGAGTATATGAGAGATGTTCTGGGAGCACTTAATTAGTGCGATGAATGTGTAAACTTGGCACTTGCATTTTTGCACCAAGCTTTAGGTTTAATAGCCTTACTCCCTTGTTGAGTGTGGCTGATGAAGCCTTGGTAAGAATGAGTGTTCTCTTTCGACATACAAATCATTGCATTTTCCAACTGAAGGCCTCTGTATTAACTTTCTATTGCTGCCATAACAAATTACTACACATTTAGTGGCTTAAAACAGTACAAATCTGTTACCTTACAGTTCTCTAGTTTAGAAGTCTGACATGGGTGTCACCAGGTTAAAATCAAGAGGTTGGCGGTGCTATGTTCCTTCTGGAAGCTCTAGGGGAGAATCTTTTTCCTCACCTTTTCCAGCATGTGGAGGTTGCTGACGTTCCTTCCTTGTGGCCCCTCTGTCTTCAAAGCCAGCAACCTAGTGTCTGTTCCTGAGTCCACTTCTGTCAGCACATCTCTGTGTCTCTCTTCTGCCTCCTTCTTCCACTTTTAAATCGATCATGTTGGAGATAATCCAGGACCATCTGTGTTAAAGTCAGTATATTAGTGACTTCAGTTCCACCTGCACTCCTTTGCCATGTGGTAGCATACTCAGGTTCTGGGCATGAGGACGTGGGCATCCTTGGCTGTTATTCCTGCCTATCACAGAACCCTGTTTCCATGGAACCCTGTCCTGTATCAAGTTATACAGAAGTTGCCTATTGACATGTATTTTAATACTACTGCATTTTACAGACTTCTCAAGGGCAAGTACAATGTCTGTTTCATCTTTGAATGCTGGCATTACCACAGCACCCGGTGCACATACAGGGTGCTCAGTAAGTGTTTGCCAAGCTCAATGGAACTCTTTCAACCCCCTGATTTTATTTATGAACAAACTAAGAACTAGAGAATTGTGACCCTTACAGCAAAGCAGCAAGAACTCAAAAACCCTTTTATCTCTTAACTTGCATAACACCATGAAATGCCAGGCTCAACTCTTCCGACCTTGGAAGAAAACCTGTGTGTACAATAAGAATGTGTTATTGTTGCCTTCTCTCAATAAAGGCATCATCTGGTATTGGTCATGAGTGTAAAACAAAATGCACAAAATGAATCACTGCTTGTGTATCTGGAGACTGCTTTTCTCTAGACAGAGATACCCCTTAGTAATAAATCAGCTCAGCGTGCAGTCAATGGAAAATGAGAAAAATCTCATACCAAATATTCATTGGCTTGCTTTTAATGATTATTTTTTCAAAATGTGAGAACTATCAGATTATGGTTTTGCAAAAAAAAAAAAAATTAGCTTATAAATTAAAGCAGCACAGAGGCATAATTTGATCTTGCTTTATCTCATGCACTTGTGGCTGACTATAGCCAAGTTCTTGTCAATTAATTTTGACTTTGTCTAAATGCCTTGCATTAGTAGTAGGCAAACCTGGGGTAGCAAAACACCCCATAACAGTTGCCCAGGATGCCTGGTGTGCCAGGAGACAGGATCACCACCCCAGAGGCGGGATGCGGGGAAACCCACATTCTTAAGGATCAAACCCTCCAATTGAAGGGAACTGATCACATTGTCCCACGACCCATTAGTGCTCGTGACTCCCACACCCACATTGGTTCTCAGCCAGAAGAGTCTTTCTGGTTTGCTGTCACACACAGATATGTGTTAATATTTAAAGTATGCATGACCTCTTGCACCTTTTAGTCAAGGATTTTAGTTTGTTTTGTTTTCAGGTCAAGTTTCTCATTCCTGACTTGGCCTCTGTTTTGAAGGGCTTTGGTGAGCACATTGTTTTCTCTAAAATGACAGGGCCAGAATACATTCTATCCCAGGACCCTCTCCTGAACGCTTAGGAAATAAATGGTAGTGTTGTAAACTCCTTTCATAAGGCCTTCTCTTTGGAAACTTGGCACACATTCCTCACTTGTTCCCCCTTCCCCCTCCCCAAAATAGAATTAAGAATTTGGGGGTGAAGAAAAGAGGTCGAAGTATAATTTCATGTCCGTGGAAAAGAGCCCAAACTCGGTAAAATAATTTGAAGAGGTTTATTCTGAGCTGAATATGTGCGACCATGGCCCCAAGAACCACGCCAAGAAGCCTTGAACAAGTGATATCACAGTGGCTGGGTTACAGTTTGTTTTTATACATTTCGGAGAGACAGGAATTACGGTAAAGTCATAAATGAATGCATGGAAGGTGCACATTGGTTTGGCCCGAAAAGGCAGGACATCTTGAAGGAGGGTGGGAAATTACAGGTTATAGGTGGGTTTAAAGATTCTTTGATTTGTAATTGGTTAAAGAAATGAAGCTTTGTCTAAAGGCTTGGAATATTTTAAGATGAGGACTCCAGTGATGTGTTAAGTGGATGACCTGCAGGCGTTGGTTTAAGCTTTGTCTTGCACAGCCTTAGGCCTACTCATGAGTTGGGGGGGCATGACGAGGCTTGTCTGACCCCCATTCTCACTGTCAGCAACTCATCTTTAGGGTATTTCTGGGGTCCCTTTGGCCAAGAGGGGGTCCATTCAGTGAGCCGGGGGGCTTAAGACTTTATTTTAGTTCACATAATGAAGCAGAATTATATTCTTTAATAAAGTAATGGTGGTTCTGTTTTATCCTCCTGATTTTTCCCTTTAGTGGGCTCCCTCTTAAAAGTGATCTGTCCTGGTCCCACTCACTGGGGTAAGATTTCACCAGAAAGTGATGGGTGGTAGTACTGGCTTCCTGAGGAAAAGCTGCGTGGTGTTGTGTTATTAAAGCCAAACCAGAGGTAGACAGTAAAGTGGTAAATACAGATTTTATTCAGGAAAACTATTGTAATAGGGGAAAAGAGACATCAGTTATAAAAGTGGGCTCAAGTCTGAATACAGAACCAGCAAGTGAGAGTTTATAGCCAGGGAGCAAGGTGGGGGTCAGTAGAGGGAAAGTCACTAAGAGGAAGTGTCAGGGGCTAGGGGAATTCTGGTTAAACTGGCCTCACAGGATTCTTGCAGAAGACAGGCCAGGAGGACCAGAGTCACCTGGGGGTTGGTGGAGGACAGAAAACCCCATGAGATATGGAGGGTGAGCAGATATGAGGGTGGGGGGTTCTGGCTAAACTGGCTTAACAGGGTTCTAAAGTTGGGTGAGCCAGGCAACACTTTGGGAGGCCGAGGTGGGAGGATCACTTGAGGCCAGGAGTTTGAGAACAGCCTGGGCAACATAGTGAGTCTCTGGAAAAAAATAGAAAAATTAGCCAGACGTGGTGGCCTGCACCTGTAGTCCCAGCTACTTGGAAGGCCGAGGGGGGAGGATTGCTTGAGCCCAGGAGTTCCAGGTTACCGTTAGCAGTGATGATGCCAGTGTACTCCAGGCCGGGTGACAGAGTGAGACCCTGTCCCTAAAAATAAAATAACATTGGGTGATGCAGAGAAGGGTATGGAAGTCCAAAAGTTGAGTCTCAGGTTGGAAGAGGATTCAGAGGAGCTTGACTGAAGTTTGGTCGAGGAGAGACTCTGCCAGCATCTGGCTGTGTGTGGCTTTTTGTTCTGTGGCCTCCTCCCCCCCCCCCCCCCGCCGCCTTTTTTTTTTTATTAATTGAAAGGAAAAAGCCTTACCTTCAGCTGTCCCGTGTGTTTCTCAGAGGCTCTGTTTAGGGCTGTGGCCTCTGTGATGGCTCCTGGGGAGGGTGCAGACCCTGTCCTTTTGGGAGGCTTTGAAGCTGCTTCAGCTGGTGCAGTGTGTGAGTGTCCTGGGGTCAGGAAGGCCCCCGAGAGAGGATTTGGGTCTTTCAGCGAGCACATTACTGTGCTGCGCTGCAGTGGGCTGTGTTTGCCCTGAGTTGTGGCCTCCTAGGTAGCCTCTTTCACGCCCTTGTCCCCAGCACGGTGTTTTTGCACTTCGCGGGTGCTCGATAAATAGTGTGTGAAGCAATGAGTGTCTGTCTTTATAATCCACAGTGATGGGACCGGGGAGCATGGAGAATAGAGACTGATAGAGAGAGCCTGGAATGTAGAAAGCTGTAATTATTATGAAAGCTTTCTCTTGACAAGTGGTTTCATTCTCCTTCCCAAACCACCTGCCAGACAGACAAGCGACTGGTGTTTCTCCTTCCTCTTTGCTCTGCTCCTCCCTAGCTGGGGGAGGGGGCAGTGGAAGGCCTGGATAATCCGCAGATTGGATAATTAGCCCTTCTTCTTAGCTCTTGGTAATTGGATGTTATGCAGCCTCCTGTGGTACCGTTAGTGGGCCAGGGTGCCCTGATGTTCCCACTGGCTCCAAAAGAAACCGTGTCCTCTATTCTGGGTTGTCTGTTCCCAAGGGTGGGGTGGGGTCGGAGTGCGCTCCAGCTTTGCTCTAGGGGGTGGGTGAGGAAGTCAAGACAGTTTCCCATTGGCCCCAGGGACACCTCCCTGTGGAAAGAGGATTCCTGCCAGGCAATGGCCAACTGCACCCTGCAGCGGTGGTCTTGGAGGTGCTGGTGGTGTTGGGTGCGTGCCAGTCGCCCCCTGCTGTCCCGGGAAGCTGCCAGGGGGGAGCCAGTGCCTCTGCCCCAGGCTGCTCTTGCAACAGCATTGTCTGGCTTGTGGGCAAACTGCCGTTTGCAGGGTTCCTCTGAGCTCTGCGCCTCTGGGATTTGCATCTACAAAGGATTGTAATTCCACCTCCAGTTGGATAGGGACAATCGGAGCTCTAGAGTCAGGTCAATTTTTCTGCCTATTGCAATGCTAGGGTCAGGCTGAGAGGGAGCAGGTTTGCAGTAGTGTCTCTGACCCCATACCTCACAGTACAGCCAGTTCCTTCCCAGGGCTGGGGGCCCTCTGCTACTGCTATGTGGACTCGTGCAAAACCAGCAAACAAGACAAACTTGGAGCTAGTAGGAAACCTTTGTATGCAGAAGAAAAAAAGTGGTGACAAAGCAGTGTCCAGGGAGTTGTTCTGGTGGCGGGCCCTGTGCAGGCAGCAGTGCTAGCTCTGGTAGCTCCTCCCTTCAGATCTGCTTACCCATGTAAATATACTTAGCTTCACTGCCTGAAGTTCAGTAAGTCATCTTATTATTTAGAGGCAAATATTGTACCTTTGGAATCCTAAGGAGCTACCCCTTTCTCCTCTCCCACGTTAGTTCTGGGACATAGCTTGTGATTGGCTGCCTCGCTGAGGTTGGCCAGAGGTTGGCACTCAGGTACTCTGGAGGGTAGGACAGACCCTTAGGGGGCCACCGTTTGGCTCTTTGGCCCTGAATTGTGGAGGAGAAGGAGGAGAGACTAAGACTTCTGCTAGGGCCAGGTCAGCCTTGTGTGATGGCACCAAATGAACCTGTCCCCAGGACCACAGACTGAGAACCTGGGCTAGGTGTGGTGATGCCAGCAGTGCCTGTGTTGTGCCTGAACCATCCGGTGGCTCCTGATTTATGAAGCGAGACCAGAGACTGCCCCAGCTCTCTGTTGGCTACTGTTCCCTTCCACCTGTGCCCGTGTGCACCCATTTCCTCTGCCTTCCTTTCAGCTTCTTGTTTGGATCCATGTGCGGATTAAAGAGGGGACTTAAAGCTGCCAGTTGCTGACCTTGGGTTAAGATTCCCAGAGGAGCGATGACCCAGAATTGTTAGGGATCACTGCCTCTGGTGTGCATTTGGTTCCCGAGCAGGAGGGAAAGGGAAGAGTGAGACCACATTCCGCTCTCCGAGCAGTTGTTGAAGGAGAGACGCCCCAGGTGGAACAAGTGGTGGTGAGGTGGGAGGGGAGTAGGGGGGCTGCCTGGGGCCTGTGAAAGCTGAGGGCAAAGGCCGTGATGGAGGAGCTTGGCCAGTAGGCCTGTGGGAGGTCCCCTTCTGCCCTGCGAGAGCCACCATCTTGAGCCCAGGGCTCTGCCAGGCAGCTGAGGTGGCCCTCGTTGCTTTGCAGTGAGTGTGGAAACAGACGTGATCCCAATCCCCTCAATCAGAAGACGATGCATTTTGCTAGACAGATAGAAGTGGCTCAGAAACCAGCGAGGTCTTGGGTGGACGTCATTTAAATAGAAGTTGCATCTCTCAGAAGTTGTCAATATTTGTCTTTTTTCATAACAGATTCAGAATTGCTACTCTGTTCTCGTCCTCTCAGCAGGTAGTTTTGTTGTGGGCATGGAGCGCCGGTAGTTGGTCAGTACTCAAGGGTTACTTGGTCAGTACTCAAGGGGTCCTTTGCGTTTGCAGCTGATCCAGTTCAGTTCCTGTGTTCGGACAGCTGGGGCCAGCAGCTCTGTGTGACTAGGGCATTGCCAGGTTCCCAGGGTGGAAATCATTTACCATTGAGTTCTCTAAACGTCGTTCTGTCATTCAAACTCCTAAGGCCGTAAGTTTTGCTAACTGCTCTTGAAGTGAGTGAGGCTCTCCTTGTATTTTACAAAATGCATAGTAGATTTTGTCTAAAAAAATCTGAAAGTAGTCCATTCAGTAAATTTGCAGATTGAAATGCCTCAGTTACATGTTTTTTCCTTTAAAACCACTGAAAATGTATTTAGTTTTTATTGTATAGTTTAACTGAATCACATTCGTGAGGGTGAGGTATTCCCAAGCTGTTCTGGGGGGAGGAAGTGTGTGTTTAGCTCAAGAACCACAGCCGATACGGCCTGGGAGGGTGTGAGGGTCGGGCGTGCTTGCCATGGCTGCCTCTGTGTGGAACAGACATACGTCGGGCCTGGGCTCCTGGTCTCGCAGTTCTGTCCTTAGGTCCATCGTATCTTAGACTTGTAGCAGACTTGCTTCGGGAATGCATTTTGAGTTCCAAACAAATGTTGTGCAAATGGACTTTGTGAACCTGACTCATTTGAAATTGTGAGCTGTGTTTCTCACGGTTTTTCTTTTCACATTTTATAAAGCTCTTTAGATATTTAACTGTGTGTGCATCTTAAAAGTAAGGGTCACACCTTGAATATCCCTCCCGAATGTGAATATGGTGAGCCTGTAGCCCCCTAATGTGCTGTGGACCCCATGTGTGGCTGCTGACTCTTGGCTTGACTTCCCAGGTTCCCTTTTCCATGCCCAGGGATGTTTATCCATGCTCAGGGTTCCTGCAGGGGTGCTGGTGTCTTGGGTATCTCTACTCCCCTCTTCTAGAAGCCTCCTGGCCACCACTGAATTTAGGTACTAGAGTATGAAGTGGTAAGAAGATGGTGACATGACCTGCCAGATGGCCGGCACAGGAAACATGCTTTTTAAATTCAAGAGTGAGGCCAGGCATGGTGGCTCACACCTGTAATCCTAGCACTCTGGGAGCCAAGGCAGGAGGATCGCTTGAGGCCAGGAGTTTGAGACCAGCCTGAGCAAACAGGAGACCATGTCTCTACCCAAAATACAAAAAATTAGCTGGGCATTATGGTGCATGCCCGTAGTCCCAGCTACTTGGGAGGCTGAGGCAGGAGGATCACTTGAGCCCAGGAGTTTGAGGTTGCAGTGAGCTATGATGATGCCATTGCACTCTACCTGGGACGACATAGTGAGACTCTGTCTCAAAAAAATAAATAAATAAAAATAAAAAAATATATAAATTCAAGGGTGAGGACCTTACTGTGAAGGGAACCACAAGCTATTCTGTTTTCCTCGATAGAAAAGGGGTTACATCTCTTCTGCAATAGGTTTTTAAATTTTTATACGCAGAGTATTGATAGGAAAATATGTAACTGGACTCCCCCTTAGTAGATCCCAATAATATCTCCTCTTCAGTGCCACGTGGAGGAGAAAATTCTGTGACTATTATGGTGAGAACCCTGCAAAAGCTTTCTCCTGTAGTTTGGGCATGTTCTGGCTAGACATAGGCTCAGCCTCCAAACTGGTGTTTGTTTTGTTTGTAGGGCAAGATACACACCTAGTAGAGATAAAGTTATATCGCAGTGGAAGGCTAGGTATATTGTTCTCACTGAAGCCTCTGGGACATGCCGTGGGTCCCCTGTGACACCCACCCCCTGCCCACCCCAACTCTCTCTCGCCTGATTGGAGCCCTGTGGATAGCTTTCCTTTATGTTTGGATTCCCTTCCAGCACCATCCATTTGATGTAAGCACTTTTATAGAGGAAGCTTGTTGGACTTTGTGAAATGCAAAAAACTCTTCTTTGTGGTTTGCTGAAAATGCATTTTTGTCTAGAATCTCCCTGGCAGGGTGCTGGGGGCTTTGTCCCCGCCCTGGAGGAGGAGCTGCACAGTTGCCCCCCTCTCGCCCCTCCTCCTACAGGGGAATGAAGTTTAAGTTGGCCTGTTTGAGTTAGCTTGGTCAAGAGAGAGAACTCATTGCAGCATGCTGTGAAGCCTTCTACTTGCCAACCTGATTGGATTATTTGAAACAACCTTTCATGCTTAGTTAAGAATGTGCTTTGTTGGGAAAGCGTATTTCTGTCCTGAAAAAATTAGAGGTTTTCATGACCAGCATCTGTTCCCACCCCCCAACTAAAAGAACCATCACTAGATATTTCCAGAGTTCCCTTGTGTGTGTTAGGTAATTGAAGGTAGGAATATTAATGGTGCAGTATGTACTTTGACAGTGTTTTTCATGGGGAGAATTCAAGTACACGAAAGCAAGGGAGTTTCTTTCCTCTCTCCCAGGCCTGTAACTTGAATTTTTTCTCTTTTTTTCTAGAGTCTTTTAAAGCTTTTTGGCATGGAATGGGTAATGTTACACGTTGGGCCATGGAACAGTTACTGTGGAAACCCCAGCATGACTTTCCAGGCTATTGTGGTTTTGTTAATAGTATGCGTACTGTGGCATTGCTCTGTTATTTTAACGTGCACTTTCTGTATTTCTTTTGAGAGAAGGAGAAGGCGGTAGAGACGAAAAGAGACTTCTGAACGTATATTTTGTGGACCACTGGCTGCAATAAAGTATGCTCTGAGGGCTTGCAGCATCATCCAGAACCGAGGTGCAGCACCTGACAGGGCCCAGTCCAGGTGGCAGTTGGGTTCTAGCTGTGTCAGGCATCAGCAGTTCACTTTTTTGGTGGTATTTTATACTGAACGCCATGTGCTTAGACTCCTTGGACTCTGCCTGCCCTTGTGCTGGATCTCAGGTTTAATCAGAGTACAGTAAGGGAGGGGCAGAAACAGTACAAAGGTCTGTGTGAAAGACCATTTGCTTATCCAGGAGAGGAAGCTGCAGATTTTTTTTGTTCTTTTGTGATAATGATCCTGTCTAGTTAAATCATCATTGCTGCAAGTGTTAGCAAAACCCTGGAATCTGCCAGAGAAACACTTTTTCCTTCCAGGTCTGTTATTTCCAAATTAAATGGTTATCTACCAGTCTCCTTCTTGAACAACTGTGGTAAAAATTTGTTTTGCTAGGAGCAGGATCAAGTCTACATTTCCCAAAGAAATTTTTTTGGGGGTGGGGAAGGAGGTGGCTAATTTCAAGCAAACTCATCTTTATTTCTCCCTCTGAAATTTTTTTTGCTCCAAATTAGCAATATTAATATAATATAATGGGTTGAGAGAAATTTGTTGTCAGAAGAGCAAAGAAATGAAAAATCTCTAGCTCAGATTGGAAATCGATTCAAACCATATTGCCTCATCATTAATGGCTCTACTAATAATATTCTTTCCTTCTGCTACCTTGCTTAATTCTTTGTCTTATTTTCTGGTTATAAAGAAAAAAATAAAGAATTAGTCTTTTGCCTTGACCCAGACACAGAGATGAAAGCAGAAATCAGATTTACCCTAGTAATAGCTTATTATTAGGCGAAGAAGCAAGCTACGTAAAGAAGGCTCTTTTTTCCTCCAAGGGCTGTTAGGCTATGTATTGCGACCAGGAGTTGTTGAGCTTTTGATCTTAATCCAAGTCTGGAGCTGTGATGCAGTGCAGCCAGCTGCTTTGGGAGGAGGGGTAAGTCCTGCCTCTGCCAGGACCGTCCCACTGGAATATGGGAGCAGTTCCCCCCTTGCCAGCCGCATACCAGTAAGCTTGCTGCGGTGTGCCCAGGTCAGAACAATGACAGCTTAAAAGTCTGCGCTGCCTTTTTTTCAGACCCTCTGCTTGGGAGAGTCCCCAGTGCTAAGTGGGACGTGGATGCTGGCTGGGGTGAGGGTGTGCTGCCACCCCAGCTGCTGTCTGGGCGTCTGTGGAGGGCAGCTGTGTGCAGGCTGGCGGGCCGTACACTCCCAGGAGTTTGAGTCAGTGTGAAGTGACTGTAGGCAGCTGGGAAGTAGCAGCTGTGAGCAGAAAAGGCTGGTGTCCTATTCTCTGGGGGCCTGGCCAGAGCAACAAGAGGCTGGGAAACAAAGCTGGGAAAAGAAAAATGCAATTCTAACATTTTTTAAACAAAATCTTAATTTTTAACTATGATTTACAGATGACTCCCAGGTAAGAAAGACATAGGAAACACTCCAAAGAACTCACATGAAAATAAATTAGTAATAAACAAATACACAAAACATATAGAGAGATCCTGCCCCTATGTGAGAAAGTAATCTGTGATTCTTACATACAACTTAGATGGTACAGAAAAGCAAAGTAGCAACAAGAAAATCAACCTTGTCCTGTCACCCCAGGAGGAGGAAAGGAGGCAGACACACAAGAATCAAGGACTTTGAAGAACAGCGTCAAAGCAGGAATAAGCTGAGCCTTATGTAAATGCTGAGGACAGAACGAAACAGGAGTAAGGATTTTACAGCTCAGGCAGCAAGCACCAAGGGAGAGACTGGCTTGCATGGAAGAGGGTATAGGACCAACAGCTTGGTGCTTTCCTGACCGCCCTCCCTGTGCCTGCTCTGTCTGCACCCAGCCTGAAACCCAGATTACGAGAGCAATTAAATTATCAAGAGATTGCTTTTTCTTTTAAAAATCACTCTGTGCCGGAGGCTAAGGGAACTAGCACATGTGATCACAGAAACATTGCAGATAAATTTTGAGAAATAACAATTGGAAAGAAGTGTCACAAATAATGTCCTAATTTCCTGAAAAGGGAGAAAAGACAGCTTCTGTGCACCGTGGATTGGTGAGCTTGACTTGACTTCTAGGCAAAGTGCTAGAAAGGCTGATTAGCCTGATAGTTTATGGACGTTTAGAAAACACAGAAAAGCTACTAAGAACAGGCCTAAGTTCAAGTGTAAGAAAACAGCACACTCATCCCGTATTCAGTTTTGAGAGGTTGCTACACTGCAGGGTCTCTGGAGCTCTGGTTCTCAAACTGGGGCTCAGCAGGTCACCTGGAGGTGGGGAGAGGGCAAAAATTTGCATTTCTATAAGAGTTCCAGGTGACAATGTGCTGCTGACCACTGCTAGTGTATGTAAGGTTGCTGGATGTGGGCGAGAAGTTGTTTGGATGTATTAATGGTGGTGGGTGGTGGGTGGGGGCTGCTGACTGATTAAACTGCATGCAACTTTGTTGTTACCATTTTAACTTGAACAGTATTTTGTCAGAAAACTCTGGCCTTGACCCTCACCTGTTAAGTCATTTCGTCAGGGACTAAGATGACAATAAAGTATGTTTCTCAAATCTGAAGCACCACAGAATTTGGAGGACTAGGTAATAATGTTGAATGGGTGAATGAGGGTTTAAATGATCTTGGTACGTTGGAAAGATTCAGCAGTGATACATATAAGATGTCTGTAGTTAGTTACAGGAGGCTTGAAAATACCTTAGGGGATAAAGGCCTAGGGATTTGGGTTGACTACAGTCTCATTTGACACAAGATTATGGTGGACGGTATCTCTCCCATCTGACAACCTGTTTCCCCCTTCACCCCTCCCTGGGAAAGAAGAGAAAAAAAGCCAAGACAAGTTGTATATTCTGCTAAGGGATTTCTTCCGTGGTCAGGCCATACGCAGAGTATTCTGTGCAGCTCTAGCACCACATTTTAAGATTTTGACAAAATCAAGAGATATTGAAGAAGAGACCATGATATTTAAAGGGGTATGTCAGACTAGAGGCTGCATGCTTAGCCTTGAGACTGCGTATGAGAGTACATGGTATTTGTCTACAAATGTCTACAAATGTTAGGATGTTAGGTGTGTTTTATGTAATACTTGTGGGTACAAGTAGGTCCAAGGCTACTTAGTGGGATGTCAATTTTGCATCAGTATTAAGGAACATTTTATAATGATGCAATGTAATTTCTGAAAGAGCAGTGAATATGGTGCTAAATGTGTTGTATTCAAGCTGAGACTTGATGACTGTCTATCTGGAATGATCTGGGAAATCTGGGATGGCTTTGCTATGGTAATACCCCCACTATTTCACTGGCTTACAGTAACAAGCCCTTGTTTCTTGCTTATATCAAAGCAAGGCTGCAGGTGAGCTGTGGCTCTGCAAGGCTGTGCTTAGCTCCAGCTGTCTTCCTTCAGGACCCAGACCAAAGGAGCAGCTTGTGTTTGGGTCTCGGACATGCTACTCTCATGGGAGAGGGCAGGAGTGCAGAAGTGTCTGAGCCAATCCATGCATTGTATTTACAGCTTTTGCAAGGATGAGGAAGATGCCATGTTGGCCTCCATCCCATTGGCCAAGGAGAAGGGAGCCATGATGTGCAGCTGGCATGCGGCTCTCTCCTCCCTTCCTGAAGGGAGAAGCAGAGCCAGGGGCGGCTGCACTGACTTGACCACTTCCCCTCTGCTGCTGGGCTCTGTCAGAGAGGGGAGTTGCAGATCATTATTTTCAGTCCAAGGATTTCTAGCCTTTTTAACCTAGTCCTTCTGGGTTACTGTAGTTTCCATGGCTGCATAACAAATGGCCACAAACTCAGCAGCTTAAAACAACACACATTGCCTGTATCACAGTTTCTGTGGGACATGAGTCTGGGGTGGCTTGGCTGGTCCTGTGCTTCCCAGTCTCTGGCGAGGCTGCAGGCGAGGTGACTGCTGTGGCCAGGATCTCATCTGAAGACAACTTGGGGGGGATCCCCTTTCACGCTAACTCACAGAACCTGGGTGTTGGAAGGATTCAGTTTCTTTCAGGTTGTTGGTCTGAGGGCCACAGTTCCTTGCTGGCTGGATGCTGAAGGCCGCCCTCAGTTCCTTGTCATGTGGCCTTTTCCACCATAAGTAATAAGCAGCTTATTACTTCTTTAAAACCAGCAAGAGAGAGTCTGCTAGCAAGATGGAAGTCACTGTCTCCTGCAGCCTTAGCACAGAAGTAACATGACCTGTGCCCTATTCCGTTGATTAGCAGCAAGTCACAGGTCCCACCCACACTCAGGAGAGGGGATTACATAAGAGCATGAATCCCAGGAGGTGGGTGAGAATCTCAGGCTGCCTGCCACAGCATAGGACTCCATGGTACATCTCATAATCTTGAGACTTTTGCAGCATGCCTTCAAGCAGATTGAGGTCCATGGTGGAAGGGAGTGATTCACTTCTCTGCCAGAAGAGAGTTTCACAGTGAAGGTGAGATGTGAACTGAACTTTGAAGTAGTAGCTCCCAAATTCCCATACACACGAAGGGGTTAGGGATGGGGTGACAGTCTGATCGGAATGGGGGTACATGACACACACAGTGTATTGCAGTAACTTGGGCGGGCGAGCTAAAGCCTCGTCAGGCCACACCTTGAGTGACACTGCTCTGAAGGACACACAGACTTTGTCTAGTAAAGAAGAGATGAGGAACCAGGGGTAAGCGGATTATTCTAGCCAGAGGGAACAGCAGGAACAGAGACGCTGGAATTTGACAAAGCATGATGATGTATTTCTGGGGGAAGGTTTGTAGTTTTCCAGGGCTGGATCTTAAGACATGTAGAATGTCAGGAGGGAGAATGAAGCTGGGAGGGTGGGCTGGGGGGCAGGCCGTGTGCCCTCAGTGGAGATAAGCCTGGTCCCGTAGGCAGGTGGGCTTTGTGTGCTGTCAGAGCCTGGTCCCGTAGGCAGGAGGGCTTTCAACCAGGAGAATGATGTGATTAGATTTGTGCCTCAGAACAGGTTATCTTAGGCTGCTGTGGGGAGGGTGCCGGCGAAGGTGTTCTGCCGTTCACATCTGCCTCGCCTGCTGTTGGCAGGAGACAGCAAAGGGTGCAAGCTGGGAAGTCAGCTCTGCTGACGTCGGTTTTCCCACCTTCTGTCTCATCCTGAGAAGCCTGGTTAGGGGCTCAGGTTTGGGGAGAGATGAGAATATGGAGCCCCACTCAGGGATCACGCTGTAGGCCAGCTCTCTCTTGTCACACTTTTCAGATGTGGGGCTCAGTCATCCTGTGGTCCAGGCAAGTGGCAGTGCCACCTCTGACTAAATAGATCACAACAAATAGTTTTTAGATATAAAAACCAAAGATTTTTTTTAAAAGACATCTTTTCTTAATGTGGTATTGGTGTATTGGATGTCTAGAAGAAATGCTTGTTCTTTTTCTTGTCCTTCTTTAAAGAGCAGCTTTAAACAATTTTTGGCAGCTGATTTCAAAAGGAAGAAAAAAATTGGCATTTGTGGCAAGTTACGACACTGGTGACTGTTGTATACTGATCAGTGTTGTGTAACGTGACTTGGAAGCTCATGAGACTTGGGAGTGTGTGTGTGTTAGGTGCTGCAGGGGTTGCCTATGCCCCTGACCGCCCACTGTTTACTTTGATGACGCTGACGCTTGTGGGTTTCCGCAGATGTGGTATTCAGCCAGGTACATAGCACTCTTTTTAAAATGGGGAATCCTTTTGACTGGGAAGAAACTAGAATCTCATTTTTGGGAAGGGTCATAAATTAAAACAAGTTACGAATTTGGAGAAGCATCATGCCATGTGGTTACCTAGTTATCTCTTAAATTTCCAAGTTGGCAGACTGTAGGAGGTCTAATAGACTTAGCTGAGAAAATGGTGGTGAACACACCATAGAACAAAAGCAAGATTCTTTATTGCCTCCTGGGCCTTTTTGTTAAGTGTTGTGTCAGTGATTTATTTGATTGTTACTGCCCTCACCAGTCTTTAACAGATGAGTTGGAACGGAACCCAGTTGGAAGGAGCCACCTGCTTTCATGGCCTTGTTGCCCTGAAGATCACCCCAGTTGTGACTGTGAATGGCTTCTGGGAGCAAAATAATCTCTTCGGACAGGTGACAGTGGGACCACCCTTTGCCTTAGAGAAACTGGGAGAGGAAAAAGCCAAGCCTAAGGACAGCAGGAAGGCATTCAAGTCCAAGGTCATTAATGCTAGTTTTCACAGCCCACCAACCTTTAAGTTCAGGGTTTACTACAACAGAAGTTTATTTTTTGCTTAAACAAAGTCTTGTGCAGGTTAGGTAGCCCTCTCCATCTTGTGGCCACCTTCTCCAGGGTCCTTTCAGCAGAAGCAGAGGGATGAGCGCGGCTTACTTAAAGCCTTACTTTGAAAGTGAGACGTATCACTTCTTGTGGGCCACTGTGGCCCCATCTGACTGCAAGGGGCACCGGGGAATGGAGAGGAGCTCTTGGAACACCAGTCCTGGCTACACCTCCTGCTCTGCTTTGACCTCTCAGGACAGTTCTTCCGTCAAGGAGGTATGTCACAGTCAGTCATCCTTGTGGATTGTGGTAGAGGCGTTTTCTTCCCGCAGTGCCTTTCAGGGAGCAGGAGAATGGGCTGATCCGGAGGCTGTGGAGCAGAGCAGCCCAGAGCGTGGGCTCTGGCACCTGAGTCTGAGTTCTTGATACTCCACTAACCATGTGACTGTGGACAAATGATTTAACTTTTCTGCCTCATTTCATCATCAGTAAAATGGGGTCGCTAATAAGACTATTGAAAATATCAAATGATTATTATATTTATAGTTTTATCTATGGGGGAAAGGAAAGTTGATGATGGTCAGTTTTAGGTAAGATGTTTGAGCATGTTTTTCTTTGTTATAGCGAAGGAGGAGGTTAAAATTAAATTCCTTAGATTGTGTTTGTAAATACTGGGTGCTTTGTAGACCTTTTGGTCATACAGTTTTAGTGCTCTGGTGCCTTCTGTGGCTTCTGTTAGGCATTTGAGAGAATCAGACCTGCATCTTTTAATTGCATTAATTTAACTTGCATGCTCTAGTAATCACGAACAAGCTAGCTATCAGAGCCACTTCTGCTATGCTCCAGAGAATTGTAAGAGATTCCACTACCATCTTTAAGGTTCTCTAATCATGTCTCTGGATTGACAGAGCTGGGAGAGTGAAGAGGAAGCTACTAGGAATAACTCACCTCTCCAGCAATCTGTTCTCTTTTCTCATCAGCTGTTTCCAAAAAGCCTTCGACAGGATGCTGTGTGACATTCAGCTGGTGCCATTTCCAGTCAGTCAAAAAAGCTTGAAACCCATGGCCTTTTGAAGTATGTCTCCTTTAGGAAAAGTCATCAGCAAAGCTTGAGGCTGAGGCTGTTGAGTATAAAATGGGGTTTGTGCTGCAAGGAATCATTTAGCTTCACTTTTAGGGAGGGTTGAGAGTTTATGTAAGAACTGCTAAGTGCTTTCTCTCTCTCATTTTTTTTCTTTGAGACA
The DNA here is from genome assembly GCF_020740605.2 of Lemur catta. Lineage (NCBI taxonomy): Eukaryota > Metazoa > Chordata > Mammalia > Primates > Lemuridae > Lemur > Lemur catta. Next base: position 137,991,796 of record NC_059128.1, on the reverse strand, counting down.
GAGTCTTACTCTGTCGCCCCAGCTAGAGTGCAGCAGCATCATCACAGCTCACTGTATCCTGTAACTCCTGGGCTCAAACGATCTTCCTGCCTCAGCCTCCCGAGTGGCTGGGACTAGAGGTGCAGGCCACAATGCCTGGCTATTTTTTTCTGTTTTTGGTAAAGACAGGGTCTTGCACTTGCTCAGGCTGGTCTTGAACTCCTAACCTCAAGCGATCCTCCTACCTCAACCTCCTAGAGTGCTAGGATTACAGGCATGAGCCATCACCTCTGGCCTGCTTTCTCTCTTCTATCAGGGCTTGTGAACATGAGTGGCAGGGAGAAAGGAAACTTTCTTCAGTGGCCTGGGGGAGTATTTAGTGAGCTTGTCCCTCATTCAACATGAACCTGTATCTGCCTGGAGGCATGGGGGGATGGAAGGCTTGAGAACCCTCCGGATTTGATCACTGCACCTTCTCAAGGAGATCTGCTATGCTGCAGAAGCTCTCACCCAAGTAGGAGGGAGAACTGGAGAGAACAAGATAGAAACATGCCCTTGCTTGAGCCTGCAGAGAGGTTGATTAGTTTTCATATATCAAGCTCTGAGAGCCATGCGCTGTAGGCAGAATTAGATGTAAGGGAACTGTCTTGTCCACAGGGCATTTATGGGGCACTTGGGTGGTGTGGACATGGTCCTCCATAAAGATGATAATAGATGGGGTGAGTGGTAGCTGAGAATACGCCATTGGAGCTCAGAGAAGAGAGCACTCACGTGTGTAGGTGCCATATTGGTACCTGGTCTGGCTGTGGAGTCTGAATGCCTGGTGGGGACCTGGCCCCGTTGCTTGTCTGGGTGGGACCAGACATAGGCAGTTTCTTTCACTGTGCTCAGTTTCCTCATCTATGGAATGGGGATGCTAACAGCATTACTGTCATAATGTGCTTCTGAGTTAATGCATGTAAAGTACTTAGGATACTGTTTTGACATACTGTGAGCGCTCAGTTGCATTATTACTACTGTTTGGGAATTCTTGAACAAAAGTTAATAAAAAGTAGGTTAAGGTTTATTGTGAAGTACCTCTAATGTGGTATGATGCTAAGGAATTTGGACTTTGTCCTATATGCATTAAAAATTTTAAGAAAAAAAAAAGTGATGTGAAGAAAGTGTTTTAGAGATACTGGAACACAGGCAGAGCGGCCTGTATGGATCTGAGGTAGAAAGAGAAAGTTATTGGGAGGACCTGTTGGAATAAGTGATACTGATGTGGTCCAGGCCTTTGTGCCAGGGTGGTGGCAATGGGAAGAAAAAAGAAGGGCTGGATTGCATTGTACTTTTTTTTTTTTTCTTTTGCAGCCTGGAGGTGCTAAATTATAGGTTGAGGGAATGATTGGATAAATAATTTGGAGATTATCTAAAACAATCCCCATAGACATTCAACTCATTTTAGTTTCAGCCTTAGTTCTTTTTTCTTTTCTTTTTTTTACAAAACTAAATGTGAACAAACACCCTTAGTCCTATAAATTGATCCTGAGTGCTTTATTTCATAAATCTGTCTCTTTCTTTATATGCATTTACATAAATACATCTGTATGTATATAAAACTTCAGGTTTTGACACTGTCAGATCATTGATACATTGTGGCTGTCTTTGCTGAAATTAGGAAATAGGTGGAAAGACGACTAATTCTTGCAAGTGGTTTCTTCCTTATCCAGTTTTATTTTTCTTTATATGAAAAGTCTTGGTTGACTCCTAGTCTTAGTTTTCTGTTGTTCTTAATTTAGATCCTTTGTCTATGCTTGCCTGATTTTCTAGTGACTGTCTCTCTTTTATAGATAAAATAGTAGAAGCATCATCATGTATGTGAATTCCAGAAATTTTCACTTAAGCCACTTCACTCCCTAAAGAAATCTGCATTGTGCTGCAGCTTTTGTTCGTACGTAGGAGTATATAGTAATGCTGAGTGATTCATGTCTTGCTCCATGTTTGATAAAGTTCTGGTGGTGTTTGCCTTAATGTCTTGCTCCATGTTTGATAAAGTTCTGGTGGTGTTTGCCTTAATGTGCCGTGGAGGCGGGGTATGACTCTGCTGCCCGGGGCCTAATGGAAACCAGGCCCTCCTGGATATTCTGGGTCTTTCTCACTGGTTCCCTCTTGCTTCTCCTGAAGGTGTGAAGCTGCTGTGAACTCTTTATGCCTCAGACTCGGCACAGGTAGCTTTTCATTTACCTTACAGCTTACTCTTCCTGCATATCTTCAGTTTGAGGTCCCCCAAAAAGATGAAAATAGCTGCAGTTCAATTCCACAGCTGATGGGAATTCTGGAGAGAGGAGTGTGGGACCCAGGAACACCTCATCCAGTCCTGATGATAATTCACAAGGAAAATCACTCTTACCTCCTAATCTCATTTGAAAATAAAGAAAAACTCTTACTCTCAAAGTAGGGACTGAATGTGAAGTAAACTTTTTAAGAAATAAGTAAGCTCTCAAACTGCAAAAACAGATGCTTTCTTTTGGCAGTTTTGCTCATTAGACCTAAGCTGAATGTGAATGGAAACTAATTTTTAACTGTTTGAATTCAGAGTCTAGATGGAAATGAGTCTGAATTCTAAAATTTCAAATATCTTATTTGAATTCTGTGTTTGGCTGACTAAGGTGAAAAATGTGTCCTCATTTACTAATTCAGAATCATAACCTGTATGTAGCATTTTAAGGCAAATTTCAGGGAGTCATGGCCAAATATAAATTTGCATATTTCCATTTATTTCTTAATAACACTCCAGCTGAATTGCGAGGGCTGTCTTCAGACTGAAGTCAGGCTGCGTGCCCTTATGCCAGGGCCAGTGCTGCTTTGGGGCTGGATCTTGGGTGTGAGGTGAGGTCCAGAGGACCTGGTCGGGGATGCAGCCACACAGGGGTCGAACAGGTCACCCCGGAACAGCCCACTCAGGTGCTGTTCTTGGATAACCTTTCTAAGGTCAAGTGAAAGAAGACAGGCAATTTCTTCTGGTTTCATGGACCCCCTTGTTACCTTCTCTTCCTGAGAAGTTTCCAGCTGCATGCTGTAGGAAGTGCCAAGGCACAGTTAGTCTTTAACACAGCATGGGTGTTTGGCACTGCTTTTTCTTTAATCGAGGGAGCCCCAGCCCTAGACTTCTGTTGCTCAGTGATTCTGGGTTAGTGGCCCAGTGCCTTCCAGCCTGTCCAAGTGCCCCATGTCTGTGTTATTCCAGAACCTCTGACCATGATAACACAGAGCTTGCTGGGCTGCCTTCATTTTCTCACCTCCAGTCTAAGGCCCCGTAATTTTCTTTTGCCTCCATTTGGTATTCAAAAGAGTCAGGTGGTTTTTGTCAGGGACGTCATATCAGCCCCTTTGGCTTTTCTTCAGAGCCGCCCTGGTAGTCTTGCTCAGTGGCCTGACGTTCTGCCCGCTGGAGCCCACTGCCCTGGGGCCCGTAAGGGACGCAGTTATCCTCATGAAGGATGCCCTTCTTTACAGCGCATCCTGTTGGTTTCCATTACTTCCCTGTTTTCTGTTTCTGTCCATACAACCAGGCCTGTTGGTTCTGAATCAGGTCATTCTGTGTTCTCTTCAGGTGTTTTTCTTAATAGTAAACACAAGTATAGTAATTTCTATAGGCCAGACACTGCTGTCAGTCGTGCGTGAATTTAAACTCAGCCCCCGTAACAACCTCGTGCGGCAGGGGCTCATATTATCTACATTTTGCAGATGGTAAACCAAGGTACAGAGAGGTAAGGAATTGCCCCGGGTTATTAAGTTGCAAAGTGGGAGAATCAGGGTCTGAATAAAGAAAACCTGGCTCCAGAGCCGGTTCTATTAAACACTCTTAAACCTCTGATCTCTGGACTCTTCTTCCCATCTGGCCTAATTGCTCCCAGGATGAGTTAGTCGTTTCACATCAGTTAGCCCAACAACTTGGCCCAGCTGTTTAAAGCTTTGGAGACTTGGGTAAGTTGCCTGACTCTCAGAACTTCGCTTCCTCATCTTCCAAAAGGAGCTCTAATCAGTCTCCTTCGGCGGAGTTGCGGGGACTGAATGAGTTGATACACACAGAGCGTTCCGACCAGGACCCAGCTCACTGTAAGTTCTCACATATTCGTTGCTTTATAATGATTGTAGTAAATAACCCCTTGCATTTTCGCAGTGCCTCATGGCTTCCAGAGTGTTTTCTTGATCATTATCTCACTTGATGCTTGCAGAATCATCTCAGGGAGGTGTGTCTGGTATTATTGAGTCCTTGCCCAGGGTCATCCCGCTCTCATGGGGCATGACCAGAACCCAGTTTTCCAACTTTCAAGAGTCCAGCTGAGAACGAAGGCTTATGTCCCAAAATGTGCCTGGGCAGGCACATAAAGGTAGAAAATTCGTACTTTAAAACTCCTGTATTGTTTGTTTTTTAGAAAGTCCCTCTAGCCTTTGCTGAGAACCTGTTTGTTTTTAGATACAATTTTAGAGAAATGTCTAATCCGTGTTGTCCTCCAGCCGTACCAGCTTGGGGAGTGTAGGTGAAAATGTGCAGGACAGCATTGGTTGTAAAAACAAAACAGCAAAGGCCCCAGTAAAATGGCTGGGACCTTAGCCTCTGGGGTATCTTTCTGGTTCTGAAGAGGTCCTGAAGCCGTGTGCTGTGTTCCGGGAGTGGGTGTGAAAATTTCACTTTGCCCTCTGTGCGTGTGCAGTCCTGCCTCCTAGATGCCCAGTAGACGTGCGCTGTTGCTCTGCTCCAGAAACTGCCGGGGTAACGTGGGAGCTGCTGCTCAAACAAGATTGGCTTTGGGATCACAGCTCCACAGCACTTAGTGATACAGCCCACTTGTTTGACTTACTCTTTGTTGTCTTCTCTTGTTTTAATCAGAAACCTTGGATAGGCCTGAAGATTATTGCATTGGTGTTGTATTAGATTAAAAAATCGGGTTTCAAAAATTGATGCAACCTGATTCATGCTCTTTGACCTAGGAATTTCCACTTCAAGGCCTTTACCCCAGGAATACTCTTACACGTTTGCAAAGATCTGGGAATTGGTCCCAGCATTGTTTATATAACTCTTTAATAGGAGATTGGTTAAGTAAATTATGGTACATTCATAGGATGGAGTATTCTGTATGGCTTAAAATGAATTTTATACATGCTAATAGGAAAAAGTACCCAAAATAAGAAAGGTTCACTGAAGAACAGTAAGGGAAGAACGAACCAATGTTTGTTTACAACATGAATAGTAAGAGAACACTAAGGGAAAAATGAGTGATTTGATTTAGAAAAATGTGTTTTAATAGTTGAAAGCAGTAGTGTACCTGGCGGAGGGAATGTAACATTATTATGGGGACTTTCTACTTGGTAAATTATATATTTTGGTAGGGTGTAAATGTTTAGTTACATGTATTGCTTTTGCAGTCAGGAAATCTAAAAGCTAAAAACAAAAAGATTATCTCTTGTCAGTAACTCAGCCAGTGCCCTCAGTGACCAACCGTGACCCTGGTTGCCCTGTGGGAGGGCAGTTTCTCCATCTTTATGCCACTGTGAGAGGTTTCAGGAAGGGCCCGCAACTTCCCACTCACCCTTGGGGAGGCTGTTAGCCCTGGAGGCTGGTCAGTCTTCTGCCATCTGCATCCGTGTTCACATCAGACCCCAACTCCTCTTCCCCTTTCACCACCCCAACACACACACATAAACACACACACACACGCATGCACACGAGAGGAAGGATGCTTTCCAGGCAAGAGGACTAGCATGCACGACCCTCTGAAGTGCTAAGCACCGAGGGAGTGGTTCATAAGCACGTCGGTTTAGTGGAAGATCCAGATGTATAGGTGGTAGTATAAATAAAAGCTGGAGAACTAAATAAGGAACAAATTAGGTAGCCTTGACTATTAAGCTTATAACTTTGAAGCAGAGTTAATGTGAGTCATTAAAAGGACATAAAATTAATTCACAGTTTATTAGCCATCAGCTATGCATCTGGTCACAGCGTGGTGGGAGAGAGGACTTTATAATTAGAAGATGGTGAAATGAAGAGACTGGATTCACACACAGATTGCCTGGGTGGAGGTACTTTGGGAGGGGGTCAGGGAGGTCCGCTACAGGACTTCACGTTTGGACATAGTTTTAAAAGACAAATAGGAGTTTGCCTGTAACACAAGGACTTTTAGCCAATGGAAAACCATTTGAAATCCAGAGGTGTGAAAGAGCATGATGTATCCGGGGAGCAGAAGACGTTATCGTGTTTGGAACATGTAGGGTGTGAGTAATGAAGTTGGGAGGGGTTAAAAAGAGAAGTGTCAGCCCACTGAAGATGGATGGTGAGAAACTGCTGGACAGCGGTGGGATGGGTCCATGATCTGGTTTGTGCTATTCCCCACTTCATTTCATATATAGTCATGTGTCCCTTAACAAAGGGGATACATTCTGAGAAATGCCTTGTTAGGCAATTTCACTGTTGTGTGGACGTATCATAGAGTGCACTTACACAATCCTAGATGGTATAGCCTACTGTACACTAGGCCAAATGGTATAGACTGTTGCTCCTAGGCTACAAACCTGTACAGAATGTTACTTGGAACACAACGGTAAGGATTTGGCAATAAGTATTGGCAATAAGTACTGGGAATGGTGGGAGGAGATGAGTTTACAGGAAAACCTTTAGAGCAGCATGTCAAATTCCAGGTAGAGCGGGAAGGGGCTACCAAATTCCAGGAGGCACACTGCTGCTCCTGCCGGCTCTCTCCCTAAGCCTGTGGGATCGTCAGGGTCCCCTCAAGGCAATGCACCGGAAATTGACAAGAGTTGGGGCAAAATGTGGATCTTATGTGCAGCCGCAAAATATTAATATAGGGGTCAGAGGAAAAGAACTGCATGGAGAGACTGACCCAGAGAAGCAGGTTGCATGGATCCCTGCCAGGAAAAGTCAAAGGCTGTGGGATCTATGATGTGGTGGAGGACCTGGGGCCTAGGAGATCATTGATGACTTTGGTGAGAACAGTTTTGAGAGAGGGAGACAGAAACCATGTTTTGAGGCTATTTGGAGCAGGGAGTAGGAGGTGAGAGACTACTCTTCCTAGGAGCTTGATTAGGAAAGGAGGGAGGTAGTTTGGACACCAGAGGGAAGAAAGGATAGAGCATGTGTATAGGGAATAGTTCATATTTTAAATAACTCTTCTTTTGTGTACTCAACCTGCTAATACATGTTCTTTCCTATTTTATTTGGACACAACTTCAAACTTAAAGTTGAAATAGAAGTAACTTCTCCTGTAGTCATCAGTTATTAACATTTTGCCACATTTGCTTTATCATTCTTTTTCTTTCTTAAATACTACTTTTTTTTCTGAATCATTTGAGAATAAGTTGGAGACAGTAGATATATTTATTGCTAAATATTTTATGGGTTTTTTTGGGGGGGGTGGGAGCTTTATTTAGCACTCTTTACTCTCATAAGAAAGGTCATTATGCAGACCTACTAAACATAACCAGAACACTCCCTCTACATCCTTAAAAATTTTATGGTAATGTCTCATGGGAGGCCTAAACACAGGAAATGTGAGACTTGGACTATGCCGGAGACTTCTGAAATACAAATTGTTCTTTTACAGATTGGTCTCTGTTCATTGTTTGCTAAGAAACAGAAAAGGTGGAAGGAAATGTTGGCTATTTGTGCTTTTAAAAATAACACTAAATGGTTTGATTCCATAGTACAATATTTTATTATCTGAAAAGTGAAATAACTGGTCAGAGAGGTTCAAAAGTCTTCTCTTCAAAATGTTTATATGTCAAATAAAACCTAAGATGTTACTGCTGGTTGAGACACTGGACAACCATAAATAGAAAATACGGGTTTCTCCTGCCCCTACGAAATATAGAAGATTTTATTTCATTTAAATTATACTTAATTTTCCTAAATTAACTGACCTCCAGAACACATCCATTGTCGTTTTCCTGCTTTTAGTAAAATCAAGATAGTATATACTTACCATATATAGTATAGATTTTGAACATAAACTGATGAGCAGGAATCATAATAACCTGTGATGTCTAGTTGTGTTCCACGAGCAGCTTCCCTTCTTTGCCAGAATGTTTGGGGACAGTAGTGGCTCTTTTGTGCCCACCCTGCCTTGTCACTGGCTTGCTGGGTCTAGGAGAGAGATGCTGACAGTGCTGCGTTGTTCCTTCTGCTCCTTGTGGGGTTGTGAGGCCTGTGGCCCCTCTGGGAATCACCCCAGGGCTGGTCGTTGCTCACTGTTCTCCACTCTGCTGGGGACAGATGAAGGTTGGCACCAAGTATAAGCGTCTCTTCATTACTTGACAGTTTCAAAATTGCATATTAACTGTGGTAAGTTCTAAATTGAAAAATTAGTATCTCCTAATTTCTAATATAATTCTTAAATAAATTGGTTGTACAGATTTTGAAAAACTGATACAGGTTACCACCTAGTTACAGAAAGGTGCCTTAGTTTGAATTCTAGAAAAACTGTAGTTAAAAGCAGCACTTGACTGTGTAATCAGGACTTCAACATATAGTGATGTTTCAGAAAGACAAGAGACCTTACTAGTGGAAATATGGTGGGAACGTGAAAACCAGAGAGCTGTTTTTATTTATGTTTAAGGGCAGATGATGGGAAACATCACTGTGGTCCCGAGATGGTGATGATGATTTTACACTTCCTGATTTTACCTACACATTTCCATTTCTTAAGAAAAATATGCCCAACCTGAAATATAAACCTTAATTTCTAAGATTTCAAGAGGTTTGAGGTATTATTTAATAGCAGCGTCATTTCAGTAGCTTGACATATTTATAAAAATAACCCAACAGTAGCTTTGCTGCCATGAAATGGCAGAAATAATGAGCATGCCTGACACTTTGGGGGAGGTTTTGGGCTTCATGTGATTTCTGTACATGGGTTTGCTCAGTCTGTTTAGCAAAGGTTGGACATTTGTGCTTGGTCCGTAATTTGATTGGAACACATGCTTGTAACCACCGACAGTTTGGTAAAGATATAACAGACAAGAAAGCTTCTAGCCAACATGTGTAGGTTTATGCCTGGTGTTTCCTGTGATAAAGGTGTGTGTGGGCTGTGCTTGGCTGCTCATGGTGTCGCGTTTTCAGCTACCAGAAAGGTCCCTTGTTCCCAGCCAGTGCTCCTTGGCTCAGTGGGCCTCTGGGCCCTGTCCTGTTCTCCTGCTGGTGAAGGTGAGCAGCTAGGCCACTGCAGAACTGGCAGCCCCCCCTTTCACTGTGATTTGCTTACTCCTGTACAGTAGCAGAGGTAGCAAAAGCTTTGGAGGGGAACCATGGCTCTGTGCTATTGAATCGTTCCTCTATTCATTCAACAAGTAATTGCCAAGTACCTACTCTGTCTTAGACACCATCTGGGGCTCCAGCTAATCGTGAGCAAAGCAGGCAAAGGCCCTGCCTTTGTAAAGCTCGATGACCAGGCAGAGGGGACACAACACCTCTACAAACAAAGCAGAAAGTTAAGGGTGGGGATGTAGGAAGGGGGTTGTAGCAGAAATTCTGGAGCCAGGCTGCCTGAGTTGGAATGTGGACTCCACCACTACTAGCTGTGTGACTTTGGGCTAGCTCTTTAACTTCTCCCTGTCTCAGTGTCCTCATTGGTAAAATGAGGATAATAATATTATTACATGAGTTGGACTAAATAGTTGGCATAAACAAAGTTCTCAGAGCAGTGCCTGACATGTATCCACTGTGTGTTCGGTATTACTATGATAATGCTTATATAAAGTGACATTGTCATGTTATTATGTAAGGTGACATCTGAGCAGAGACCCGAAGGATGTGAGGGAAAGAGCCAGGTGGATGCGGAGGAAGGAAGCTTCTCCGTGGGTCTGAGGAGAGGGCGTGGGGCTCTGTGGGAGGGGAGGTCCAAGAGGCAGCAGGGGCAGGGCACACCCAGGCCTGTGGCTGTCGTGGAGTTGGAGCAGCTTTGACAGCATTGCCCTGGCTGCTGTGGGCAGAGCAGAGGATGGAGGCATGAGGAGCAGAAGCGCAAACCATCATTGTGTTGCAGTGAAGTGTTTATTAATAAGACTTTTTCCTTTTCCTTTTTATTCTTTGATACTTCGAGTAATGTGTGCCAAGATCAGACCAATATTTTGTCTTGTTTATTAGTTTAATAATTTCTACTTGTTCCTACATGAATGAATTTGTGCAGGGGGCCTGTTGAGGCCTGGAGAAAAGATGGTAAATAACGACTTCACATACTGAAGATGCAGTTGTCGGCTGTGCTGTTGAAATGTCCTCTCACAGCAGTTTGTCCACGTTTGAGGCACCCAGGGATTGGAGTGATTCCTGCAATTATTAGTTGCTTCTATGACTGAGCTATTTGTTGGTCTCTGCTCCACTTTCAGGTCATTAAATGCTGCAGAAACGGGAAACAAGATGCAGACTTTTCCCTCCCACTCAGAAGGCAAAAGGGCTTTTTAGTTCTTGTTGCACCAATTTGGTCTTTCTTAAACCAAGCACAACCCTGCTTATCTTAGAATTAAACAATATTCCTATTCAGAGGTAAACAAATTTAACCTTTATGTGTTCAATTTTTAATATTCATTTTCCCAAATATTAGGGAATTTCCTTCTAAGTAACTGCTGAAGGTCTCACCATTTTAGAATACATTCCTTGTCCTTTGAGGTTGGAAATTTAATGGTAAAATTGAAAAACTCCATGGTGCCAGTATACTCAGAAAGGGAAGATTGTTATATCATTCCTCTCCATGTTGAATGTGAAATGCGCCTCCTAGAGAGAATTTGGAAAATACAGAAAAGTAAAGAAAAAGGAAAAAAGCTCCTGTCCTTGCCTCAGACAAAGAGAACTACTGTGAACATTTGTGTGTAGTTTCTTCTTGTAGTTTTAAAAGCTGGATTTGCTTAAAATAAAACCACTACCACCAAAATAATAAAACCCAAACCCCCCAAATTATATAACATAGCATTGTGATAACACTGTATAAAATTGTATATCTTCCTTTTCACTTAGCATGATAAACCAAAGTGTTTCCTCAATTACAGATACATTAAACTATTTATAAAAATTACTTATTTTAAATAGTTATGTAATTTTCCATATAGTAAATTTGCCACCTAGTTACTCGGTTTCTTATTACTGGACATTTAGGTTATTGTTTGCATTTTCCTATTATAAATGAACATCTCCAAACATCAAAGATGAACACAGTAATGAACACCTTTGTGCCTATGTGTCTGCATATCAGATCATCTCCGTAGGGTAGAATCCCAGGAATGGAATTGATGACTCAAAGTTTCAGATGCAATCTACAAAATTACTATATGGCAAGGTACATGACACATCTGAATTTGCGAAAACTATTTATTGGACATCTAAGTTGGGAAGCATTTGGTAGGCTTATTCAGGATTCTTTTTAATTACTTTAAGTGATTGGACACTTTAAATGATTTTAATCAGTAGGTGAAAAAAATCTGGCATATTTAAGGCTCTTTGCATAGTTGTGCAATTATCTTTAGTAACCATATTGATGTTTTTGCTGCTATACTTGTGGCTTTCCAATTTGTTTGAGATCTGTAGTAAAAAATATATTTTTACATCTGAATTCAACTCCGTTTCATATTGATAAACATACATGAAACAATATTTATATGCACTCCATATTGTTTATTATGTTCTGCACTTTTCTGTTTTATTTCATTTTTTAAGAAGGTGAGTCATGGTCCTCCAAATTGATTTCATAATCTCCTAAAGGGTCCAACTTGTAGTTTGAAAAACACTGTACTATACTGTATGACAGCAAATTCAGTGAAATGTGCGATCTTGTTTCTCCTTGGTTGCCTTTATTTTTCTTGCACGTGGGTAGGAATCCTGTCGTCTTTCATCCTGGCAATACCTGAGTGAGATGTAAGGAATTTTAGTACCTTGCTCAAGGGCACATGGCTGTTAGTGGTCAAGCTGTGATATGGCCACCTGTGGGAGACTCCCAGGTCCGGGGTCTTAGTGCCACACACACAGTCCAGCAGCATAGAAGCCATTGCAGCTTCTGTTGTCCTGGAGAGCATGGATGCATCCAGAAGAGAACTACAGGGCCATGCAGGTTAAGTTTGGGTTTACTAAGACGCTGTCCACCTGGAATGGACTGGACTCCCCGAGGAGCTGTGGCACAGCAAGCAGAGTAAACCAGGGCGAAATACGGCTTTGCACTCCCAAGTTTGCCTCTTAAAAAGGTCGAACCTGATCATGAATGGGGAGAGTTAGGAGTGAAAGCAGCCAGTGAAGGCGTATCTTCCACAGCTGCTGGAAGGATCCGTTCAGTCAGTCTCATTGCTTCTCTTGGTGGGCCTTCTGAACCTCGGTGGTTCCCTGCCCACGGCCTTTGCTTGGCCCCGTGCGAAGTGCCCAGGGAGGTGGTGTGTGCACAGTGGGGAGGCAGAGGTCTCCGAAGCCCCGTGCTGACGTGCCCTTATTAAGCTGAGAGGTGGTGCACTCTCTGGCATCAGCCTTCCTCCTGGCTTTCCTGTTGAGCTGTCCTTACCAGAATGGTTCTGCCAGGATGAGTAAGGCCAGTGAGTGCTTGTGGAGGAAGCTCAGTAACTTCCAACAGAGCCTTGCCCCACTTTAACTTCTCACAAAGATGTGGGTGACCAGCTGCAAATAGCATGTGGAGAGACATCCCCGAATGGCTGTTCCCTTTCATTGGATGCAATAACCATTGAAGGGCTACATCTAAATTAACTCTCCTGGACATTTCTAATTAGGGAAGAAAATGCTTCTTCCCCTCACCAGGTGAAACCATCACTGAAATCAAAGCTAATCGCAGACACCATTTTCTCTTCTCAAAGAGCAGGTTTGTTAAATCATGCAAACAAAGTATCATTTCCTATTTTCAACATAGTTACATTGATTAACTAGAATTTAAAAATAGAAAGTAAGGCCTATATTGTTGATCTTGGATTTCTTGGAATACTGAGAAAAAGATTGTCTTAAAAATCAAATTTCGCCAAACCTGGCAGCTCGCAGTAGGAAATTTCCCCCCTCCTGTTCTGCAGCACAGGGAATCCACCAGAGGGCTTCTATCAAACAATGGGAAGAAAATGCTCCTCCATGATGTCACTGTTAGCTAGACCAGCACAGGGAGTGAGCCTGCATGGGGGCGCCCCTGCATCCCGGCTCCTCCTCAGCTGCCTTGGGACCTGAACAAGTGACCCTCTCTCTGAGTTCCAGGTTCCTCAAGTGCACCATTGGGCCTTGACAGCACCAGGATCCGGGGCGTGACCGAGCGTTCACAAGGCGCAGTAGTGGCTAGCTTCCTGCCCTTCCTCTCCTTCTCTCCCTGGGTCTTGAGACAAGATGGGACCATAGTGCTGTGCCTGTGGCTTGTGGCAGATTTTACTGAACACTATTTACAAGGTTGACTAACCAGGAAATCTCAATCACCCTCTAAGGGCCCCGGTAAAATCCACCCCAGCAAAATCTGGCCTCATTTTTCTTTTATAATCAAGACGACTTAAATTGACAAACTTTAGGTACTTTGCTGCAACAGTACAGTCCAATATTTTTCCTATGTTTCTCCCCATGTCTCAATGGCTCCTGTTTTGCAGGAGAGCAAGGGTCGCTGTGTGCACTGGTGTGTTTATAATTGCGCTCACACATGTGCTCAGGATGGTGTGCAGAGACAATCTGTGTCGTCTTGTTCACTCTGCGTCTGTCTCAGCGCAGCCCTCACCGGAGCCTGGTGTGGCAGCGGTGTGCTTCTGAGCACTCAGATGGAACAGGAAGGAATTAGAATGGAGCTTCTGTTGTGCTGGGCTAATTGCCTTATTATTGATTCAGCTTTACAAACGAAATAGATTGTTTAAACATTTTGGGTTTTGTGATTGTTTTAATTCAGGTTTTATTAAACTGGGCAGCAGATCGTTGATGGCGGGATTCTGAGGCGCATTCATTTGTATCTTCAGTGTAGCTTTTCTGAATGCAAATCTTGTTCATCTGGCTGCCTATTATCCCTCCCTCCAAGGCTCAGCAGACTTGATTAAATTCCGAACAGCTCTGCCTTAGTAGCTGCATCTCAAGTTTTATCATTAGTTATGCATCACATTTCTTGTATTGGAGGTGACCCTCAGTGGCCATGGCATTCCCTTTCTCTCTACTTTCCCCAGAATCAGAATGTTCGAAAGGCAGGCTTGTAGTTACAAAGTGAGGTAGGAAGTAAATTCTAGATTTAACTTTTTCTTCTTAAAATATGAGTTACATACCAGGTCTGAAAGTAAGGAAAATACTGTAGGTGATTGTCTCACTTGCAGATGTGACTGTGAACTTGACCGTTGGGAATCACAGACGTGGCCCAGAATAGCATGCACAGATCGAAAAAACAGCCTTCAGATGTGGTGGGCTGTCTGTGGCTATTAAAAGGTTGAATTGTTCTACTTTCTGTCATCGGTTAGTATTATGCCGTCTGATTCAAATAGTGAACCAGTTCTTTGTTCTCTTCTGAAAATCCCGGGGAAAATACCTCGGTATTCACAGTTCGGTTTAGCCGTCCAGCCAAGGTTTTCTTACAGGCTGGTTCCACTATATTTGTCCTGAATTATATGTTCTTTTTTCCCCCGTGTTTGATGTATATCCTTTTTCAATTTTACTTATTTGGTTTCTTTATATGCTTTCTCCTATTCATTCTCTTTGAGATAATTTCTGATTATTTGTCCTGATTTCGATATTAAGATTTTTCTCCATCTGCTGTACATGTCACCCCTCATTAAAGTCTCTGCAATAGCAGATTTCATCAGTATTGCTCCATAGTTAAAAGACCTACTCATTTGCTTGGTGTTAAAATATCAGCGATACAAGTGGTATTTTTCCTGTGTCAGTGATAGTGCTAATTCATGCCTCTCGGGAGAGGCTGTTGCTAGGAGATTCTTTCTCTTGGAGTTCGTCTACATTTGAGTTAAATGGTTTGGTCCTTGCCAGTTTTCCCTTTTCTTTTAAGAAGAACTATTTCACTTGTTGATCATTCTTTTATGTTATTTCTGTTGGTCGGCTTATTGTTGAACATTTGGACGTGATTCGTGGCAGGGTAAGTGCTGCGCTGTCCTAAGGTGGTGTGATGCCACTGGCAGGTGACTGAGCCCAGCCCTTGTGCCAGGGTCCGTGAGCCAGGGGGGCTTCCACCTGCATTGTCTCAGGACCCAGTGAGGCCGTCATGTATATTTCTCTTTTGCATGGTTTTTCTCTTCTCCTTTTTCTGAATTTAAACTTGTCACTTCACCTTCACGTTTTTCCTTTCTAAACATAAACACCAGCAGTCAAATTTGAATTGTTGGAACATCAGCAGTGGCTTGTCCCTCTTTGTCCTCAGGAAAAATACAGCTCCTTGTCCTGGCATCCGGAGCTTTCTGCAATCTGGCCTGAATCCACCTTTCTGCTTTCCTTTCCTGTGGCTTTTCTTCCTGAACTTTCCAGCCTTGCGTGTGTATTGGCGGTTCCCTAATAAACTTTTCCCATCCATCATGTGCCTTGGCCTGTCCTCTGCCTTCTGGCTGACATGCACCTCCCCTGAGCCGGTTTTTCCAAATAAAAATCCAACTCTCTGTCAGCCCTCCTGAAATCTCGCCTGTTCTGTGAAGTCCTCTCTCCTCTACCAGTAAAGCCTGGAGCACTGCCCATCCGTGCTGTGCATGTGATCCTGTGATCCACTGCATTCTGCCTTGCTTAAGGATTGTCAGTGGCAGAGTGTGTGTGTGTGTGTGTGTGTGTGTGTGTGTGTGTGTGTGTCTGTGTGTGCGCGCGCGCGCCTTCACTGGTGGACGGAAGCTCCTTGAGAGCGAGGACTGCATCTGACATCTCTCTCTCTTGATCCACATGTCTGGTTCAGCGCCCTGGTGTCATTTAGCAGACTTTGCAGCTCACTCACTCCTTTCTGCAGTCAGTACACATTTGGGAGGGGGGAGCACACATTTAGACCAGCGGTTTTGGGGGCATAAGCTTGGTGGGAGTGGAGGCGGCAGTGCAGCAGCGAGCCTAGGTGAGTCAGGGAGGCCTTCCAGGGTGGGGGTGCTGGCCCGAGATGGGACATGGGAGCAGGAGTGGACCACATGGCCCCACCCAGAGGGGGTTATTCAGGGGAGAGGGGACAGCCTGCTCACGCCCATGAGAAACTGAAAGAATACTGCATGGTGGCAAAGTGTTGCCGGAGCAGAAAGTGTGAGGCGAAGAGAAGTGGGAACAAGGCCAAGAAGAGCAGGCCAGTTCCCCAGGAGTGATGAGCAGGCACGTGGTGTCCCCAGTACTGTGTGATACAGTAGCCTCATGTGTCCCCCCCAGGCCTGCGCTTCCATTATGCCTAATACGGACGGACGTGAGCAGGGGCTGGCTCCCTCTCCCTCCCACCTCGTGTTGACTTTTCATAACTTTCCTTACGGCTTTCCTCACCTGGCCTGTGTGGATGTGGCAGGAAGCAGTAAAATGCTCAAAGGGGAGCAGTGTTGGGGTGAAGCAGGGAGCATGGAAAAGCCACACCTGATTTTTTACATTTTAAAGTGAAAGGTGTATTATGAACTGTGACCAGACAGTGATAATCTTTAAACTTTCTGACACTTGGATTGATAACTCTGTGAGCAGGGACTGTGCCTGTGGTGTTCACTGCCACATGTGCAGCTTAGCATGTAGCACATGGCCTGACTCGGGGCAGGATGTGTGTACATGTGAATAACTGCATGTAGAGATGAGTATATGTACATGTGTGTAGACTATATTTCTATACATATAAAGATTTTTTAGCTTGTTTGTACAATTTTATAATTTTCTATGTAAGGTCCTACACATTTTTTGTTTTGTGTTTTTGTTGCTTAGTAAATGGAATACTTTTTATATTGTCATTACTGCATTTGCTAATTGTTTGTTGCTCTAGGCCATAGTGTTTCTCAATGAATACCCTATTGGCACCCACTGAGAATGAGGCACAGTTTCTTATTGTATGGGACAGTGGTACGAGCAAGTAGCAGCCACTTGACATTGTGACAGCCGAAAATGTCTCCACATGTTTCTAAACACCCCAAGAGGAAAGGGAATGATACTGCTCCTTCAGTCGAGGACTGTTGCTAGGATGATGGAATGAAATTGATTTCTGTATGTTAATTTGTATTGTATTTAGCACCAATGGATTTTTAAAGCCCCTTGTATTTTCTGTGTGGATGATCATATACAAATAACAACAGTAGTTTTGTTTCTTTCCAGTTCAGTAAATCCCTTTTATATTGTTTGTTCTTGTCCTGTTGCACTGACTGGAACCTCCTATGCAGTGCTGAACGTAGATGGGTCATCTCAGTGTCATTCCTGACTTAAGGAGAACACACCTGGTGTTTGCCCATTAAGTATGGGGATTGCTGTATGTTTTGGGCAGATAGCCTTTATCAGATTAAGGAGGTTTGTTGAGAGTCTTTCTCTAATCCTGAATGTATGGAATGTAGAACCCTGTTAGTAGGACTTTTTCCATTCTACACTGTGTAACTTTCTCTCTCTCTGCTTCATTCTAAGTGATTTCTTGAGATCTGTGTTTTAGGTCACCAGTTCTATGTTCAGGTGTAATCTGATCTGCAATTTAAATCGTCTGTTGAGTTTTAGATTTTAATGACTATGGTTTTTTTTTGTTTATTTTGAGAAAACAAATAAATAAGTCGATAAATAAGTCAGTCAGTCTTGGTTGTTCAGGCCGCTATAACAAAGTACCATAGACTAGGTGGCTTATAAACAACAGAAATTCATTCCTCACCGTTGTGGAGTCTGGGAAGTCCAAGATCAGGTGCTGGCAGATTTGGTGCCTGCAGAGGGTCTGCTCCTTGGGTCATAGATGGCCCTTTTCTTGCTGTGGAGCCTCACATGGCAGAAGGGACCAGGGAGCTCTCTGGCTCTCTTTTATGATGGCATTAATCCCGTACACAAGGGCTCTGCCTCATCACCTGGTCACTTCTCAGAGGTCCCGCCTTCAAATATACATCAGAGACTAAGATTTAACATATGAATTTTGAGGGGACACAGATATTCAGTCTGTAGCAATATATGTTTGCCTGTGTATATATACATATGAGGTCTGTCTGGAAAGTATCCAGCCATGTAGTGTGAAGTGTGTGTGTGTGTGTGTGTGTGTGTGTGTGTGTGTGTGTATGAACACATATAGACATGTTTTTTAAAAAAAAAAAACCCTTTTTTCAGTGTATCTTTTTTTCTTACATTTTTATTTTTATTTTGTCTTTGACCATTGTGCACATATTTATTTTTGATTTTTATCCAGCTCTATTATCTTAAGTTCTTGAGGGTCTATGTGTGTTGAGTGTCTTGACTCCTACTCGTAGAGGATTCTCTCCCCCGTGTCTTGTCATTTTGGATGCTGAGCTTGTCATCAAAGGGGATAGTCTGCGGGGTTCTGGGAGCAATCTCTTCCAGAGAGGTTTATGATTCAGTGTAAATTTCTTGTCCAGGAGTTTCCTGGACTGCATGGGGGTAGAGTTGAGTA
Source organism: Lemur catta (assembly GCF_020740605.2). Lineage (NCBI taxonomy): Eukaryota > Metazoa > Chordata > Mammalia > Primates > Lemuridae > Lemur > Lemur catta. The sequence continues at coordinate 137,973,314 of NC_059128.1, read as the reverse complement.
AAATGCCAAAACCACATTTAAGATACATACAGACCAATGGTTACTAGTAACTGGGAGTTTGGGCAACTTTTCTCCCTCCCAGACCCAGCCTCCTTTTCATGGGTTCATAGATGATTTTTTTTCCCAATTTAGTTTTTCTTTGAGATTGTAACTCTCTGACGGTTCCAGCTGTTATGTACAAGTGTCAGTTCTAACTCCTGTCCTACATCCTGTCCTGCAGGAACATTAAAATAAGGTGACTTCCACACGAAGACACTTTTGAGAGTAAAGGGGGCTAGAATTAGGAATTATGCCAGGATAACGGGTGTGAACTGGGATGTGAGACACCTCACACAGCTGGATAGCTCCTGCCCTGCCAGACACTTTAGTTCTCTCTTTGATTAGGGTCTCAGGCCATTTATCTTGCTTTCTTGCCACACTCTTGTAGGCATTTGAAAGGATGTCTTACATTTTATCTCACATTTCTAAGTGCATGTAGCATGTGAGCTTTTAGGTTATCTAGAATGTGTATTGGTAGAATAATCTCTTTAGTCTTAACATTAGGATCTTTATCTCCTTTGGTTCAGCTTAAGATAGAAAGTTAGAAAGAGATAGTGGAGGGGGGGCCCTGGGGAAGGAGGTAAGGACAGAGAAAATAGTTATGGGGAGAAAGAGAGCAAGTGGAAGAGAGAGTGAGGTGGGTTGGAAAGAGGGAGAAGAGGGAGGTGGAGAGACAGGGAGGTGGAGAGACAGACAGATGGACAGGGAGCAGATGAATGAGGGTCGGATGTGTGTGCACAGAGAGATCCTCGCAGAGACATAAATCCAGACGCGAACCCAGCCCCAGAGGGACTGACGTGGAGGCCCACACACGTAGAAGTGCAGACGCAGAGACTTGCAAAGACATGTGTGTGGGGACACTTACAGGGACACCGGCCCCAGAAAGAGAGCGAAAATAGGAAATAACCAAATCTAAGTGTGTTATAATAATTAGAAGAATAAACTTAAAATCAGTGGGAGTAGAAAAAACATGGCTTTAGAATTGATGAGAATTGCAGTAGTAGCTATTTGCTGCTGGGCTGCTGTGAGAGTGGTTGTTCTGAGTGGCTGCTGGGATGGGCCTGGCCGGGGGGCCAACTCTTGGGGAAGCTAGGGGCAGCTCCAGATTTGGTCTCATTGACACCAGCAAGTGGAGATAATCACTGATTTTGAGGCAGCGGGACAATAGTGACTAAAAAGAAATAAAAGAACCAGTCTGATTTAAAATTAACAGGCTTTATGTGTTGGTTTCATCATTGCCTTGCAGATCTTAGCCAGATTTGGAAATGTGACTACCTAAAATTGAAATTAAAAGTTTGAGATTTTGACCATGCCAAATAACTGGCTAAAGCAAGGAAATAGACCTAGCGCTGTCTTCTGAGAGTAACTGGGGTTGTCGGCTAACCGCCGTTGGGCTCCAGATCGAAGTTGACTTTCTACGGTGAAGTTTCAGAAACTATTGAGGAATTGGAGAATCCTTGACTCCTTTGGGCTCTGCTCACTGACGTTGTCAACACCTACATGGACAGCTCATCCTTTGGGATGATTTATTGGAGCAGTGATCAGCTTGGGGCCTGGTACTGCAGAGAGAGGAAGAGGTGGGGGATGGTTTGGCCCTGTGCAGGTTGTGTTTGGAGCCTCCTCTTCCATCCAGCGCCATCAGGCCTTGCTGCAGTTTTCCGTTTTCCTTTTTACTGGTTTTCCAGACCATCAGAGATAGATAGTGACGCCTAATTTCTTGGTACTGTCTCATTACCTGGATCCGTTATAACACTGCAAGTGAACCTGGTGCTGGCTGAAAAGTGAAGTGAGCAGTTTTGGATCACCACTATTGTGACATCTGTTTAAAGGACTGAAGAAAATTAGGTTGCCTAGCGTGTGAGGACACTGCTGCGTTCAACTGGGTAGCAAGCAAGCTGTTTGATTCATTTTCAGCTTTGAATAAGGGGATCACGTCAGACCTTATGCTTAGCTGAAACATGGGCCGAGAGCAGCGCAACCTAGTACTCAGTTTTCACGTCACAGTCTGGCGACAGACCCGTAGAACAACCATCCTATGAGTATTTTAATTTGATCGTGTGTCTTAATAGGTGTCCTCATAAAGAAGCAGTGGTTCAAAACTCAGCTTCCTGAATATTAGGTTGAAGTCAACTCAAGGGATTCCATGACATTCCTTAAAACTGCCTTTTTCTCTAAAGTGTTACTGCCTCAGACACTAGTTTATGGATCATCTTGTTTTTTTAAGGAGTAGGAGAATCTAAATCAGGAGTATGCAACACTGAAGATTTAAACATCAATTTTAAGCTAACACTCCTTAAAGAACAGAAATTGTGTAATGAAGGTTAACACAGTCTTTAGTGTCTCTAAGTATAACATTTACGTATTGAGAGTTTTATTTCTTTAGCACTGAGCTAGGTGCTGTGCACAATGTTATTAATACCCATTAGTTATGGGGTTCCTATTGTGTGGCAGACATCCTGCCCGTTGCTTTATGTACATAACTTCTAATCTTCACAGTAGTCCTCTAAGTTAGGTGTTATTAGCCCACTTTAGAGTTAGGGAATAATATTCCCAAGGCCATAGAGCTAATGTAGATCAATTCAAATCTGGATCTTTTACATTGTAAAATGCATTATTTCTACCTCTCTGTTTGAGCCTCCCTTGGGGAATGAGTGATTCCCAGAACTCCTGGAGAGTCTACTTTAAGCTTTCTGAATGTGGCTTATAGAGTTTATAGAGTCATTCTTGATGGGTTTTTCATTCTTTTTGCTTTCTCCACTGGTACCTCACACTTTGAACTTAAAAGGATGCTCTGGTAGGGCTGGGACTTGATCTGTTTTGTTACTTCTGTAACCTCAGTACCTGGAACTTAGCAGTACCTGACACCTGGTAGATGCTCATTGATTATTTGTTCAATGAATGGATGAATGAAAACCATGGTAGTTTAGACTGGCCATTCATACTCATATGTAATATGTGATAGAAATATCATATGATGCATTTTGAAGTCAGCTAAATACGTGTTTATTTCACTACTAATCGTCATATGTAACCCTTTGGAAACCAAGAATTCATTCTTAGGACCATGAAATAGTTCGTGTAGACAATAGGAAAGGTAACGACATAGAAGTGATTATTACCCCAAAGTGGTATTTTGATACCAACAGGAGCGAACATAGTACCAACCGTATAGTAGAGACTCAGTTGCATGTTTGAAGAATCCAATGCTTTGTTTAAGCTATTTTGTTTTAAGCACACTATTCTGTATCTCATAGGATTTGGTCAGATTTTTCATTCTTCATTGTTCACCAGCTGGTTCTGTGCTCTAAGGTGTCATGTACTTCACTTTGTCCTCCTGAATAGATTGTAAGCCTGTGTGGGATTAACTGTGTCTCCTGCTTCTCTGTGTCCCTCCTAGAGGCTGGCCACATGCTGACCTGCTTGGGGCAGAGCTGTGGGCTGCTTCTGTGTGGTGTCACCAGCCAACTTGTCTCTGCAGGGCTTTTCTCGAGATGAAAATACTCCAGTGGGGCTTCACTGTAAGGGCAGTGGTTCTGCTAAATGACACCTACTGGAGTAACTGTTTAAATTTTATAAGTTATTAATTCTTCTTCTGGATGAGTAAGCACATGAACGACTTCAAGAGCTTGCTGGGAGCAGGTGGGAAAGTCACAGCTCTCTGCACACTGGAGAGCGGTTCTGAGGGAGGGCTGGGCTGTGTGCAGTTGCAGAAGGGGCTTCAGAAGGGATGAGGAATGTTTGATTTGGTGGTGGATGATGTGAACAATTAGCGTTCAGTTATTACTTCAAAAGTAGGTAGTATACTGTTAGTTAGAACTGACTTTAGTAAGGTGGTCAGCATACTTTAGCAGTGAAGTCTGTTTCATCTATAATCTCTGATTTTAAGCTTGTATTCCATGAATTTCTTTTTTTTATTCTTTGTAATTTGGAAACTTCATTGAGCTGAACAGAAACCACTACACTCTTCCAAATGGGTTCTAACTTGTTATAAACATTTGGGCTCTCGTTTTTCCTAACTGCAATGAGGAGATATTTTCCTTTATGGCCGAAGTTGCAGTTTTGTCCTGCTTGACTTCAGAGTGTTAAGTTTGAGTGATATGGTAGGTTTATTTTGCTTAGCTTATAAGAATGGTGGTTTTTCCCCTTTTTTGTCCCTCCCCGCCCAGGAGTTGGAGTCCCCATGCCAGAGCACATACTGCAATTACCATAGTTTTCTCAAGTTCTGAGCCTCCCTTGCCTCATCTGTGAATACCACAGCAGACAGTGATCTTGAGGTCTCCTCCGAGCTCTGTATGACTTGTTCTGTGCCACTGACCTGGGGTGAGATGATACCTGTCCTGTCACCCATTAAGAAACCAGCTATGACACAGGGAGCCTCCTGATCAGACCTGGAATTATGCCTTGGCCATAAAGGAAACATGATAGCCTTTTCCTCGTGTCACACTTGGTGTGTGCCTTTCATAGGGAGAGTGTGAGATGTAATTCCTGCTGTTTGGCTTTCCCAGAGGACAGTCACCTGCCCTTTCCCACTCCGGCCTTGTTGAGAGCAGGAAGAGTAAAGAGGCACAGAGTTTGCAGGCAGAGGATGAGGGCCTGCCCGCTCAGGGTCGTTTCTTGTCACGTGTTCCTGCAGCACGTGGACAGTGCTGGGGCGCGACTCATAGTAGGACTGTGTGTGAGTCTCCTGTGACGTCAGCGCATCTCCCGGGAATACCAGCCTGGGCTGCACTGGTCCAGCCACCTAGAAGGTGTTAAAGGCTCAAATCCGTTTTCACAAGTTGTTTTTCAAAATTACAAAAGCTAAAAAAGCAAACAAAAGTGGGCTCAATGTTGAAAACTGAGAAAAAACAGCCACACACACACAATATATATATATATATATATATATATATATATATTATTCATTGGATTATTTGAAGGTAACAGAATATTGGTGTATATATTTCTGATATGTTTTCTGTGCCTACACATATTTCTCCCCAAAATGGTATTATATTGCTCTCCTCACCTAATGACATATGGTATTAACATGTCTGTTTCCATGTCAATAAAACATTCTTCACATGATTGTTTGATGGTGGCATAGTATTCCACCATCTAGATGTACTGTAATATTATTTGCCATAGCAAATGCCCCATTATTGGAATCCCTCTCTTAAGAGTCTGCCACGTCCCCATTCTTAGCAATGTTGAGGATTTGTAAACATAGCACAGAAGCCTAACCTGCAGTTGGTCTGGGATTGTCCTCCAGCACTTTCTTGGACTTGAGAGCAGGATGTCAATCTGTAAGGAATGGCAGTCTTGTGTTATTTCATTCCAAACAGGAAAGAAAGCTTTACACTTTTTGCTTGTGTTGTACAAAGCTCTACTGACGTATTTTAATGCTAAAAGTGAGTCTTAAAGAAAACTGGTCTGGTACATGAGTCTGAGTTGGGTGTTAAAGGAACAAAGTAGGAACTAGTGGTGCTGACGTCAGAGGCCAGGGGATTGATTTCCTGGTGGTGTCTCGCCGGCACGTAGACCCTGCACGCACACTGTGTTTCGCACACTGTGTTTCAGCTGATGCTTTTCTGTGGGGACTGTGTTAAAGTTTTTGGATGTTAACTGTGTCCATCATGGTTAGGATGACGTATTTGCCCTCATTTTGATATGCAGAAGTCCTCAAAAAATTTAGTAGCACATTTGTTATTTAGCCTTTTTTTTTTTATAACAAGACCCTAGTTAAGCAGGAAACCCCTTCTCAAAGAGTCATTTTCACTGTACAGTTTCTCACCTAACTTTATCTACTGCAAATTGAAGCCAGTTTGGAAAATTAAGTGTCTCTTTTGGACCATCTTTCTCCTTCCATCAAAACCCCTTAATGCCTTTTGCTGTGAAACTACTGTGTAACTTCAGTGGAAGTTATATGATACAAGAAGACCAGATGATTGAAGTAGCTTCTGCTTAAGATTCTACAGGTGTTTCTTTAATCAAGTTCCCGGTGGGAAGTTAGAGTCTAGTTAGGAAGCAGTTGACTGGGAATGGAAGAATTGCCTCACTTCAGAGGTTTGCTGAGGGTCTGTGCATAAGGAATTAGGTGTAGCCTCCAGTGTATATCTGACCGTCCTTTTATCTTTGACTTGATGAGCTATTAAAGCTAAGGATAGGCCCCATCTGCTTTTATGGGTGTTGATTAGGATTCTCTGAGATTATTGAAATAATTGGAACCCAAAAAGTTTTCATTCTCATGCTGTAAACTGATTTGAAGGCCATCCAGACTTTCCAGGAGTTTTGATCTCTTTCCTCCCCTAACTTAATTTTTCTGTTTTGGTTAACCATTCTTTTCCCATAGAATCAGTTTTTGTTGTTGTTATTGTTTTTAACTGGATAAACTGTTCTATGATTCTAAGTTGTTTATATTAATATTGACAAGTCTCAACCCTTGGAGATTGTCCTAAGGCAGGGATTGCAAAACCAAATGCCTATACGGGGTAGGAAAGTGCGGGAAGTGAGTGTCGGGAGAGCCCAGTGTGGGGTGGTCACACGGGAGAGCTGGAGCCCCAGGTCCCATCTGAAGGGGCCACAGCTGCTGGGCTCCAGCTGACCGTGACCACTGGGGTGTGAGCCTAGTGTTGCCAGATGATCTGATTTCTCAAGAGAAGCTCAAAATAGGGCTTTTTTTTTTTTTTTCCTTTGTGGTATGTGTTTGAAATCTCTTGATTTTTATATTTGGCTTAAATTTAAAAAATAAAAGATATGACTCGAAACACACCTGTGGCCCAGATTAGGCCCACAAATGGCTGATTTGCAGCATTTGCTCTAAGGGATAAGTTGTGCTTTTTTAGGAAATAATCTTAATTAGGCAGGGTACAAGGATGCTGATGTGGCCTAACCAGGTAAGATGTCCTATTTTAATCACCTTTACCTGGGAAGTACCACTTACTCAACTGCAGTGCTTAGATGAGTCTGCTGTAACGTGTAACTCTCTTTAATTGCGCGTGGTAACTCTGTCCTTCTATTTTGTGTATCTTGGGTGCAGAGCAGACTTTTTCAAAAGAAAATGGAGGGTTTTATAGGCTAATAGGTCTCCAGCCAAGAGTCTAATTTTTATGTTCGACTTTCTTAAACTTCTAAATAATAGCAGTGTTTTCAATCTAACCAAAAGGATCTATTAACACAATAAACTATAGCTTTCTGGAATCCTTGAGTGTATTTGCAATTTAAGGTTGAAAAAATGAAAATCTTGATTCTCTCATTATCAGATGGTTTATTCATGTAATTTCTTTTTTTTTTCTTTAAAGATTTGAACATGGAATTCAATCCTTCAGATCATCCTCGGGCCAGCACAATATTCCTCAGTAAATCTCAGACAGACGGTAGGTTCCTAATTTATGTTTCTTTCAAAAAAAGAAAAAAAGGCTCATGTTGGTAATTAGCCTAAGTCCTGATTTTTCCCCTAAATTTGGCTTTCCAGATGAAATTAGAATCCCCTTTAGTGACCCCCCAAGTATAAGGTTTAATGGTGGTTCCCTTGGATTTTTTTCTTCTTTTGTAGTTAATAATGTTTACAGAATTTCCTATTTGAAGCAGCTGTCCTCATTTTGCCAGTCAGCTGTATTCTACATATATTCTGTAAGAATTTCTACCCTGAGTTAGAAATTTTCCTTGAAGAATTGATATTTGCATAATTTCCCAAAAGATCAGAAGTATTTGTTAACAATATGTAAAAGAAAGCAAAATAGGATCCTCAAATAAAAGCAACATTAACTAGCTCTGTTGTGTTGTTGGAGAGCTGAGTTGAACCCGTACACTAGGTATAAATGGTTTCTTTTTCGCAACACTTGTAGTAACCAGCTTATTCTTACAGATCCTGTAATCTTTGTGGTTTATCTCAGGTGCGTGTGGGATTTCTCCTAGAGGTTCTTCTCTCTTTTCAGCCCCTGGCGTATCTCACTCTCCCTGGCCCCTTGGCTAGAGATAAGATGAAACTTATACAATACAGTGAACACACATTTTCTTAGTTGGATTCCTGTAGGAAAGTGTGGCAGGAGAAATTTGTAAATGATGACATAGTGATCAGGATGTTATTTTAAGATGCCGAAGTCCTACAAAATTCTATCCCTGACTCTTTTGGCAAATAGCTAAGCTCTAATTTAGAGAAGATCCTAAATTGCGTAGAAAATAACCAGACATGTTCACGACAATAAATTCATATATAAGAATTGGTAATTCCTCAACAATGATTAACAATTTTGGCAAGGTATAATCTGTAACTAAGCAGGCCGCTGACTTGATTTGAAAGACTTTGCTGCATTTCTGAAAAAAATAAATGTTTCCCAAAGTAAGAATAAATCAGCCACAGACATCAAATTCTTGTGAAGTAAGTTTTAAATGTGGTAACATAACAAACAAAACACATTTTTCCCTAGGTGAAGCAGGAAGCCATTGGGGAGGGGTTGGATAATTACTAGGGGAGGACAGTGCCAGTGAGGATGAGGGTTTGAGGCGTGGGGAACCTGCAGCCTCAAGGCCCCTCAACTGAATCCAAACTTCACAGAACAAATCCCTTCGTTAAAAAGATTTGTTCTATAAAATTGGTATTCAAAGGCTGCACTTAAGGATCCAGAAGGCCACATATGGCCTCAAGGCCTCAGGTTACCCACCCCTTTATGCAGACACTTAGTGCTGTGAAGACAAGTTACAAGTTTGGCTTACTTTTAGGTTTGGTTCTTGCTTCTTGTGAACTCGGGGTACAGACCAACTTCATTCAGATGTCCTGACAGATTCAGAAATCAGAAAATTGCTCAGTGAGTGCAGGTCCAGAACAGAGGTTCCAGTGGTAACTCCCCCAGGCTGGGGGGCCTGATGCCCTGTCCTCCACAGGCCTGTTCCGATGTGGCCTGTTGGCAGACATAAACTCTTCCTTTTCAACTCTCTTTTTAAAACTCTGAGCACCTTCCATCCCCCTCCAGTTAGCACAGACTACTAACCCTGTCAGGACTTCTCACAGCGTATCATGTTGTAGGCTGTCTTATGTGGTTTATGTTTTTGGTTGGCTGCCCCGTGACATCTGGGATGGCAGCTGAATTTCATTGATAATGTGACTCAGTCACCATGTAAGAACAGTTAACGCCTTGGAAAGATTTCCTGAAATCGTGACTCTGGAATGAAACTACCTGAGCTGAAGGCTTAGATCCATTACTCTCCGTGTGATCTTGGTGCATGTGGTTCATACAATCTTCCTGAATCTCAGTTTTTCAACTGTGAAATGGAGTTAGTACTTCATGAGATTGTCAGGAGGACTGAATGTATAGTCTGTCAAAGTGCTGAGCCCAGTGCCCAAGACACAGCGTAAGTTCTCAGTACGTGCGATCTTCACTCTGGAGGGTGGGTTTTTCCCCTCATCTGGGTCTCTGCCATCATCTTAGTTTATCTCAGATTTGGAGTCTTCCTTTGTGCTGACTGCAGCACGGCAACCAGAATGCTGGATCTGCCCAGGGGGAGAAGGACGGTGACCAGCACAAGAGTGGAGGGTGGCGTCTGGGCTCTGCTGCACCCAGGTCCATCTTTTTCTGTCTTTGTTTCCTTGATACAGATAGACCAATCTTGTCCCCCCCACCCCCCACCCCATTTAAGAGTTGCTTCCAATCACCTTGAAAGCAAACTAGGAAGAGGTCAGGTTTGAAATGATACCAGCATTTCATAGCAGCCTTTATAATAGTATACACAGCACTTTGAATCTCACCTAAAAAAATCAAATGATAACCTCACCTCCACCTTGTGCCAGGATAGACTTCTGATAGATTGACTGGTGATAGACTAAATGTAACAAATATAATCATCTAGGAACAATACAAATGAATACTTGGTGTCAGAGTGGGGAAGAGGCACGTGAGTTTACAAAAGCAATGGAAGAAATTGCCTAAAAATGAAAACTCTGCCGAAGTATGTCCTGAAAATGAAATCATCAAATGGGAAAATACTATAATTCATATGAAATTGGATTAATACCTTCACATATTAAAGAATCACTGTAGAACCAATAAAAATGCTTACACACCAATAGAAAAATGGGCCTATTTCCATTGGCATGTTTCTGTGTGATACATGTATATTTGCACATATTTAAATACAAATACATCCATATGCAAAAGTACACATAACACTTGCTATGTCTGCATAACTATGCACAGAGAAGAGACTTGGAGGATACACACCAAAATATTAATAGTGGTTATCTCTAGGTTGTCAGATTATACAGGTGTTGAGTATCTCAAATCCAAAAATCCAAAATTTAAAATGCTCCAAAATCTGTAACTTTGAACACCTGTGTGACATTCAAAGGATTTCAGATTTTTGGATTTGGGAGGCTCAAATAATGCAAATATTCCAAAATCTGAAAACACTTCTGGAACCAAGTATTTTGGATAAGGGATACCCAATCTGTATATTTAAGAATATATCTCTGTCTTTTCTAAGTTTTAATTCTTATTTATAATTATATTTTCTTCTTTATACTGCTCTGTATTTTCCAGATTTTCAACAAAAAGCATGCAGTTGTTTTACAACTAGAAAAAAACTTTTAAAAGGATCTCACTTAGTTGATGTTTCTGTGTTTCAGAAGAAATCCTTTGGCCCTAGGTGTTCTCTACGGGAAGCAGAAAACATCTAAAGTTTAGTCAGCAGCTGAGGTGGATATTTGTTCTTTGAACAGTTTCCTCCTTATGTTCTTCCTACAGCTGCCTCCTACTCTCTCTCCTGGAATTTTCTCCTGTCCATGACTGGGTCTGTCCTAAACATCTTTGAAATTTTTGTCTTTTCATTTTTGTTTCATCTGCCTTGCTTATTTAGATTTCAATTTGCATATACAGAATGTCCTGTTCCCCTGTGCCCAGACAGAGAAATAAACGCAGGTCCAGGACTCCGAGCAGCCAGAGACACTCCTTCCTGCAGCTCAGGAGGTGCACCTCATGGGGAAGTTACCTCACCAGGATGCCTGGTTCCCGGCTCCAAAGCATGGGGTGACATTCCTACCACAGTGCACTTTGCACACTGGTCCTTTGTGTTTACGACACACCTTCCTGTCAGGCTGGGAGCGCAGCGAGGCAGAAGCCTCTGTGTGCACTCTGAACAGGGGCTCAGCAGTTGTGTTTTGAATTACATGAATGATTGAATTCACTGAAGTAATGAAAATTGTAGGAGTTATGTGGTAATCTCAAACCTTATTGTAAGGAAATTAATATTGAACTTTTAATTGTTCAAAACCTGATTTACGTTACCCACAGGACAAGAGAAAGAAGTAAAACCTTTCTTTTGAACCAGATTTTTTTTGGACCAGATTTTTGTGATCTACGTTGGCACTGCTATCTCAGCAGTTTTTCATCTTCAGACAAAACTGTCATTCTTTATAGTTGAAGCATGCCACGTGTGTGGCCTGCCCGTTCTTTACATCCAGAGTAATTAATCATCTAAGTACTTTTTCTTTGTAGAGGAGCTTAGCTCTGTTCATGTCAGGTTCTAATCGTCATTCTGTTTTTAAACAGGACTCATTCCCTGCAGATCTGGGAGAGCTCTGCACACAGGGATGCTGCTCCCAGAGACCGGGTGGTGGAGAGGGAGGGGCCCAACACTGTCCAGGCTTGTCCAGGCTGCCTCCCCAACTTCAAAAGCAGGATGTTAGGTTAGATGGGATCTTAGGACCTCCTTAGTTCTAGCATCCTATGGCTTCGTGGTGGCTGACACTTGGCCATTGAAAGGTATATTCAGAAATGGAAGAGGAGAGACCAAGGTAATTTTTTTAATGCCTATCTGTAAAAGGGGTTTAGCTGAAATTGCATTTAGTTTGTTAACAAATCCTCATTAGTAATTAGGTTTTTCCAGAAAGTTGTATTTTTCAGAGTCAATAGGTGAGTGTGGTGGCTCATGCCTGTAATCCTAGCACTCTAGGAGGCCAAAGTGGGGATCACTTGAGGCCAGGAGTTTGAGACCAGCCTCAGCAACATACTGAGAACCCATGTCCACAAAAATTTAAAAATTAGCCAGGTGTGGTGGTGTGTAGCTGTAGTCCCAGCTACTCAGGAGGCTGAGGCAGGAGGATCGCTTGAGCCAGGAGTTCAAGGCTGTAGTGAGCTATAATTGTGCCACTGCACTCCAGCCTGGGCAACAGAGCGAGACCCTGTCTTTAAAAAAAGAAAACAAACCAGACATTTTGCTTCTGTAGCTTTAATTCTGTGGCTTTGTGGCAAGTGAGTGTCCCATAGCAACTTAAGTGGAATTTTATTTGTACTTCAGATTGCAAACGCTGTTCTTTGCTCTTCATTCCCCATTTTATCTGGAGAAGACTTTAATGCCAGCAGTAGTGTTTTTGCTGATTTTGGATGGCTTATTTTTAAAGCCTCTAGTACATTTTCTGTCAAAGTCATTATGCACTATCACTATAGCCAATTAAAAATCCTCTTAACAAACTATCATAGACGGGATCAGAGGAGATTGCTATTATTCTCTTCCCAGGAAAGATGAGATTTGTGGTCCACATCCATTTATTGCCTGTTTTTCCTACCAAAGCAAAATATGACTATTAGTTCACTTAATTATGTAGGAACTCAGAAAACTCCAGAGATTTTGATTGATGTGTTACTAATAACCAAAAATATTGAAGTTTTAAAAATGATTGAAGCCACCCATTAGGAATGAGTTGCCATATTGCATATACCATTACATAAAAGAAAATAGCTACAGCAGTTTGAATTTCAGAGCTGATTAATCAGCCTCAGTGGTTTCAGATTTATTTTAAAGGCAGATATAGATTGAGTAATTTTGTTAGTCTTTTTTGGTGATACACCAATATAAGAGATTCTACTTATTTTATTACTCCCCCCACGGTAATGTCTTAGTCCTGCTCCGACTAACTTAGGGGAAAAGGCATAATTAGTTTTAAGGGCACCAGGGTATCTCAGAAACCTCATGAGTAGGTGGAACTGGGCACTAAAGGCCGTTAGGAACGAAGGCAGCACCTGCCTTCTCCCCGCCACTCCTCCCTGGTGTTTCTCTGCATGGCAGCTGTGTGGGGTGCTCAGGCCCACCTCCAGCTTTGGTGATTCAGTAGGGGAATCATGGGACTCAAAATACAGTTATACTCATGGCCTCAACTTAGTGCAATGAAAGGACATGAAGCAAAATCAGTACCAGGCAAAGGTGCGAGGGCAGGTTCCCGAGGAAACCAGGCGCAGCCTCCGTGGTTGCACAGGGCGCTCTCTACTCCCCAGTCCACGGGTGTGTCGTGAAAACATTTGTGAAATGTCGTCAACCAGGGAAGGTCGTCGGTAGAGACCCAGAGCCCAAGGTTTTTATCGAGGGCTGCTCATGTAGGAAACCTCTGCCTCGTATGTGCCCAAATTCCAGACTCCCAGAAGGAAAGCAGATGTCAGCATAGACCATATGGTTTGTGCAGACAGTTCAGGGACAGTGAGCCGCTCTTACCAGTTGGGGAGTGGTGAGGACCCTCCCAAATCCAAGTCCCCAGATACCAGCCAAGGGCCTGCCTTGCACGGATGGTTGTCAGATCTGTGTTAACTCTTCCCTGTGTAGCAGGAGGTGTGCACGCACCCCCTGCCTGAGTTTACGTACCTTCACTGATGTCACTAGCGGTGATGAGCTAGCACCTCGAGTATGTTCCAACTCCAGATTCCCAGGAGAGAGAATTAGTCCATCCATCCTGATCCAGGCAGTATGGTCAGAGAAATGGATCACCTAGTCCAAACATGACTATTAGGAATTCTTCCTATGTAGGGACAGGCGGTTGTTTTGGGGGCTCAGAAGACACTCCAAAAGGAAACCAGTCATAGGCCTGCATGTGTGGGAAAGCCTCTCAGACACCGTGCAGACTGCATCTTGCAAAGGCCCCTTGAGGAGGGCTGTTACAAAATAGTACAGGCCAGCGGCACCTGCACATGGGTCCATCTGGTGGCTTGGCGTAGGCACCTTCTATCTGTCAGTGTCTCTCAGTGCACCCAACTTTATCCTCAAACTAATGTTTGCTTTTGTATCTGGAATATCTTTGAGATAGCAAGGGGGAAAGCAGTCATTCCAGAGAGGATGGGACCTCTACAGAAAAGAAAAGTGTTTCCTTGTGAATCTAAGAACAGCATATGAATGACAGGAAAACAATTCCTCAAAACAAGCGCCCCCAAGAGATCAGCTAGAGAGCTTTTGAAAAAAAACGGTAGTAAATCTATTTTGGGGGCGTGGACTACGCCCTCTGAGGAGGGAAAAACCCTCCTCAGATGATAAGCTAGACTTGCATACTGTCTTTTAGGGTGCCCAAGGTAGCATTATTGACTCTCTGTGACCTAGGATGTCATCTCCTGGAAGGAAACCTATTCTTTATGTCCTCTGTAGAAACTACTCAATAAATTTGTCAAACCCACAAAAATGAGTCTTCAGGAAAGAAAATGCAGAATTCAATGATACTAGGTCACTACACGTCCCTTGGGTTCCCCAACACCCTTCTGCTTCTCTGGGGCTGAGAGCTCCTGTGCTGAGGAACACTGAGCTCTGGGGGTCCTGGGGGCTGGGCTCCGCAGGCCACATGTGCAGACAGCAGTGTGAGAAGCAAACATCCTCCTGCACCTTAATGCTGTTACGGATATTGTTGTTGTTTATATATGAATCCATGTATACTGTGGACATTTATGGGTCTGGTTGGGTTAGAACTAATAAATAGTCCTATTATTTGTTAATCATATTAAACTAATGGATGCATGCAAGTTTTATGAGATTTACTAATTAATCTTTTATTCAGTTGTTGGAAATCTGTTAACCCTTAATTGATTTCAGCCACAGTTATTTTGTTAGGGTACTGTTGTTTAAGTGGATGTATATTTTCTGCTGTTAGCCAAGGTCAGATCTGCATTTGTGCAGGTACTATATTCTTATATTTGGTAAATGAAAAACTGGGTACGTTGGTTGGTGGAAGGATGGGACCACGACACAGAGACCTAGTCCTCAGCAACCTGGGAGGGGTTGGCTTGCAGGCATGTAACATTTCTGTTGCATCTTTTGTTTTCACAGTGAGAGAAAAACGCAAGAGTCTCTTCATTAACCATGTAAGTGAAGCTGTTGGCCTATGTTTTTAATAACTGTACAGTGTAAAGAGCTTAAGTAACTGTGATGGATGAAAATGGTTCAGGTATTTTGTTGCTACTTGGAAGAACATGAAGAGCGTTGCAGTGTGCTTCCACTTAGTTTGGTTTGCAACTGGACAAGCATCACTGGGTGTTTGTCCACTGTCCCAAGTGTTTTTCCAGAAGCCCTAGGCTGCTGTTGTTCATGGGACAGTGTGCATGAACAATACCACAACAAACATCACACAGCAGGTCCAAGTGAAAGCCACTTCCTTTTAATTTCTAATTCTTCCCTTCCTCTCCCCTTGCCCCAGGTTACTTTTTCTCTTGTAGCTTAGTTCCATTTGAATAAGCACATACTTGTTTTCTGTGAGGCTGTCTGCCTCCACACTCTTTCCTCCCCCCAGTTGTGGTTTGTGGGTCCAGTGGAGTCTGCATGTTCTTTTGTTGCTCCAAGAAAGAGGGTGAACTTGGTAACACTTGAATTTTAAAAGGAGTTTTAAAAATTGAGGTCTAGTCAGTTGGCCATTTTGAGCAGTATCCCCCTCCCCTGGTGGCCAGGCGTGAGGTCCCTCATTGAGATACTTCATGCCTCTTCTTCAGGCAGCAGGTGCAGCTGGCTGGTTCCAGTCACCACCCCGTACCCTGTGGCGAGCCCGGGCATCAGGCACGTTATAGCCACCCCTCCTTCTCTTTCTGAATACGTGCCCCTTTAGGATAGAAACTACCTCCAAGAGGTATGGAATGATGAATTAGGTAAATTATCAAAATAACTATGCCGTAAATCCTCATACTGAAAACAAGAATAATGTGTTTGACTGAACAAAGATCTTTCTCAGGATTTTTAAACTGTCTGCATATAAATATTTGCTGATCTTGAAATACTTGGCCCAAAAGCTGTGTGTTAAAGAGACTTAAAGCCGTAATATCTTATTCCTTGCCCTGTGCAAATCTCGTCAGAATGCAGTTGGGAAGAAATTCATAAGCGGAGACCATGCATTCAGGGACACCATGCTCGGCCCTTAGGAGACTGGTGATTCCTTTGTAGTCGGTGTCAGTATATACTAGGGATCAGAGGGTTTGTAGTTTTTATCATATTCTTAAAACAATCCGTGACTTCTCCCCTGGCCCCTTAAATTTGGCATCTATATGTAAAGCATCTGTGAAATTACAATATATGTCATGAGGAAAATATAATGGAAATGGTCAGGCCTTTTTCTTTTGAAAGCAGTGTATACCTGGATATAGAAATTTGAGTGATTGGAACTAATTCTCTAAATCCTTGCTTCCATTTCTTTGCCTTCTGGGTGCGTTTGAACACTTTCCCACTCATTAGCACATTTGCCAAGGAGCTTGCAAGGGAAAGAGAAGAGCTGAAACTACAGCTGCCTTTCCTTTTTGCTGCGGCTCTGCTGAAGGTGTATTAGAGAGAGGGGTGTGGGAGTTGGATTGTCCACGCCACTCTGTTCTGATCGTGGCTGAGACAGATGTGTGCTCTCACGGTTCCACCCTGCACATCTGTTTTTACAAGCTCCCCCCTTAACCTCACATTTTGTGTCCTGCACAGTCCTGTCCTGGCCCCTGCCACACCCTGAGTACATCAGTGGGACCCAGCACGTGGATTAGGATGGCAGGCCATGCATGCTAGTAACCCAGCCCAGCCTTCAAACCTCTGTAAAACCTCATCTTCTGACCCAGAGAGTGAAATCACACAGTTGTTGAGATCCACTCAAATGCACCTGTTCCTATGTAAAAGCAGTCTCTGTGCCAAGTGTCTTTTGATACAGATGACGCTGTAACAAACAGCATGTCCCTCCAAACCGTGAACAGACCTAGCTGAAATGGGCGCGTCAGTCCTGCCTACGCTGGGAAAAGCTGCTGGAGTGTGCCAGGCCAACAAACTGAAATCTAATTTGAGAGAAATTACCTGCAGATTATTTAGGCTAATAAATCAGCTGTGTTTTTCAAGTTTTGAGACTTAAGTAAAATTAAGTTAGAACAGTGGAGGAAGGACAGGAATAATAATAATTAGTATCATCTGTTAAGTGCTTTAAAGTGTGTGTGCCAAGCTCTGTTCTAATTGGTATAATGAACTTGCTTATGTAGTTAGCACAGTAGCCATGCTGGGTAGGTACAATTTAACATTCCATTTTAAAGATGAGGAAACTGAGGCACAAAGAAGGTAGCCAAGTAAACAGTGGAGCCAGGGTTGAGAGCCAGATGGTCTGGATCTAGAGTCCGTCTTAGCTTCCATTCTGTGTGCGCCTGAGATGATGACACCAGTTTCCGTGCAATAGAGGTTGCTTAGCTTGCTTAGCTGAAGTTAGAGTTTAATTTTTAGGACAGGCAGTTTAATTTATAGGACTTATTTCTGAATATGGACCTCAGCTATAAAATTTATAGTTTAATTTGTTGAACTCTGGGTAGCAGTTACTCTTTGCCCTTGTTTATAAGACCTTTTGGTTTTTTATTTGCTTTATTGTGAGTGATGTTTCTATAATTTTCCTTCAAGTTTCTGAAGAACCTACTTTGTACCTGTTGCTCAGGTAATCTACAAAGAGGCTATTATTTAAGATAAATGAAAGCAGTGGGTGTAGGTAAGCCATCTAAGAGAAGTGGGTGGGGGTGATCCAGTCCAGCTCTACTCCTAGGATGATGCTAACTACAGGGGAACTATCCTGGCTCCCAGAAAACAGCAGATATTAGCAAGTGAAGAGTAAACTTTGATCCAGGGAAAAGGGCAGTAGAGAGTGAAACCGGGCCTGGAAAAAGAGATGGGCCTTTAACTGGCTCAGACAGCCAAGAGGGACTTAAAGGATTAAGTGAAAGGAGGCTGCTTGTCAAAGAATTATTACAGGTTTTAAAACCAAACCACTTGAGAGTAAACCACTCTGGGAGTTTTGACAGCAAGTTAAATCAGGGTGAATTATAAAGATTAATATTCTAATCAGCACTCATGTTTAAGATGTAATTAGAATTAATAGTTATAGGAAACTTTAGTACATATGAAAGAAAGATACACAGGTATTTTTAAAAGGCTTATATAAAGGGCTTTATTTAAAGTTTGTACCTTATTTAAAATTTGCTGAAGTTTTGGTTTTGCCTTTTTTTAAAGGTTAGCTATTTTAATGAATCTTTTAATTAAAATGTGAAAAATCACTGATTATAGATTGGGAGTGACATCATTGTAGGTGGTTGGAATCCAGAATCACTCTTGAACCTTAGGGAGAACTCATGCCTTTTGCCTTAGCCTAATTTTTCTGTGATATCCTCCTGCTACCTGGTGACAGCATACCTAAAGTGAATTCGTCAAAAAAAAAAAAAAATGTTAAAAAAGATTGAATCGGGAGTTGAATGGCCAGCTTCCCTTACATCTTGTTAGTCTTAGATGCACTTTGAAATGAGAAGGCTGAACTGGGGATACTATGTAGTGTCATTCTCATGCAAAAAGTTAAAGAATTTGTCCCAACATTGAGACAGGTAATGGTTCTGGAAACTTTATGAGAAAGTAAAGCAACTGGAGAGTGTTATTTACCAGCTAAGCAAGAGTCACAATGTTAGCCGGACTTGGTGCCAAAAGAACTTTGTTCAAGCCCTATTCCTACCACCTCCTAATTCGGTGATCTTGGAAAAGTCTTGACGTCTCAGTTTACTTAACTCGTAGGAATGGGTCATAATTCCAGGGCTACTTGACTCAAATGAGGTAATAAAGGGAAGGTGATTTGCAATCTAATTATAGCACTGCATGGTATAAATATGTTCATATTATTAATATTATTGCTCATTGGAGTTTAAATAAATTCTATTTACTTTTCCAAGTTCAGTATCAAAACTGATGCAAGTCTTTCTAGTATTTTGAGTATGTTATAGTTTTTTCATAATTGTTAAGACCAAGATTCCCTGGGAGGAGTATATTCTGTTCAATTCCTTTTGGGAATACTGACTTTTAAATAGTTTTTGCTCCTCTTCAATAGTTCAATTTCAAATTGATTTCTGCCTTTTAACTTTGAGTGATCAAAATAGGATTCCTTGTGAAATGGCATCTATTCTGGTTATAATCTCCATCTGTAAGCTATAAAAGTCAAGGAATGAAGTGAGCTAGATCCAGACACTGAAATTTAAACAATTTCAAACCTTGCTTTTGCCTCTGGGAGATTTGCTCCTAATAGAATGAAAATTTATTGAGCAGCTGCTATGTTAGCATCAGTAACATATACTTGGAGGATGTGAAAAAAAAGACTCAGATTTTAATCTCAGTGAAATTTTTAAAAAATCCAATAAGATTAAAGAAATCTGCCTTTTATTTTGAAGTAATTTCAAATGTATAGACTAGTAGTGAAATGATACAATTGTCACTAAAGGAACCTTAGATTCTCTGGTTCTCAGACCGCTCACTCTACTTGAGCAAGGATGTAGAAATGGAATAGATGTTTTGTTATTTTCTCTCTTCTTATTTCCTCCTCTTCCTCCCCCCTCCCCCGACCCCTCTCCTTCATCCTTTTCTTTTTACAGAATGTCCAGAAATGATAATGGTACACACACAAACACGGGCACAGCCGGGAAGTCTGTGTAGGATGGCAGTCCTTGAGCATATTGGTCATGTCCGTGGGAGCCTTTCTCTTTTCTTACCCTGTCCTCTTTCCTCCTCCACCTACCCTTCCTTCCATCACTCTACGTCTTGTTACGAGGCACAGAGCAAGCAGCACTTGTACAGTGTAATGGTCTGTACAAGTATAGGGCGGCTGACAGGTGCTATTGCTTCCCTGGTGCCTTTGTAGAAGGTCATTTTGAAAGCGATGTTGCCCTTGTTAAGGCACACAACAGAAGGGGTCATTGAGCTGATGTTGTGGTTTATCGTGCAAACTCCCTGGAAGTTGCTGTGTTTGAAGCCCCAGTCTCTTGTGTATGGTGTTAGGATCTCATCCCTGAAAGAGCCGGCACAAGTTCTTGACCGCTGCCCGGTTCGCACAAGGCTCAGACCCTTGTGAGAACATTGCTTCATTTCTCTGACCTCCATTGACTTATCTGTAAAATGGGGACTCTGCCTGCTTTGCAGGGTGTGTTTGTGAGCTGTCAATGAATACACACCAAGTAACCCAGAACACTGCAGGCTCACGTCTGATGGCCAATAAATAAAAATGGTGGTTCTTGTCATCTTTGAATTATGTCTAAGTGTCTAGGGTACACGGAGAGGAAGGGAGCAGTGAACCTGGAGGGATGGAGATATGACGGATGTCTCCTCTCCCCGGTGGAGAACTTCTGAATCATGTAGGCAGGGAGGCAACATGATCTGATTTGCTTTGTAGAAAGAAGACAGTAGCATCAGAGGAAGAATGTTGTGGAGAGGAATGAGCCTGGAGGCAGGGTGATTACTGCAGTAATACTGATAGGAATTCATGGTAGCCATTCATATAGCACATAGGCTAGAGGGATGCAGAGGAAAGGATGATGTTGAAATGTACTTGGGCACAGATAGGATCAGGAGCACTTGATGCAAGGAGACCAAAGGAAGGGAAGACAGAGGATTCAAGAATGTTTTGCTTTGAAGCCATTGCAATTGACTGGAGGAACAGATAGATTAGTCTGGCATTTGAAGTACCCATGAGGAACATTCAGGTAGAGAGGTTGACCACGTAGTGGTGAGCTCAAAAGAGAAGTTGGGGCCAGAGAGGAGAGTTGGGCCTCATCAGAGAGCAGGAGGAAGTTGAATTAGTTAGGTGTGGATGAGATTCCCGTGGGAAAGAGCATAAAGAAAGAAGAAAAGACCATCACATCTAAGGAAGTTCAGGGAAGCAGAGTCCACAAAAGGCACTGAGACTGAGTGGCCAAAAAGATAGGGGGACGCTAGGAGAGAACCCCAGAGAGAAGAGTTTCAGGTCAAATATCGAATTAATGTGAGGACTGAAAAGTACTCACTGGTGTAGCAGACTGGGAGTTCTTTGTGAATGGGGAGGGAGTGTGGCATGGGAGCCGATTCAGAAAGGAAATTTGCAGTGGAGGGACTGATTAGCCCTGGCCTGGAGAAGGTTAAGCCTGCCACTTGAGGTGAGGGGGAAGTATGACAGACTTGATTCGTTTGCCAGGGAGGAAGAAGCAAGAAGATGCGTGGACACTGCCTAATGGCCTCTGGTTTCTCTGTGACGTGCGCTTCCTATGGGGAGTGCAGGGCGAAGTGATGGGGGTCTTTCTTTCTGACAGACATCAATATTGGAGTTGGCTAAGGGGATCATCTCATTGCTTGGGACACACGATAACTCTAACAATTTTCTTAAATATATAGTCCAACAGTGTGTGTGTGTGTGTGTGTGTGTGTGTGTGTGTGTGTGTGTTAGTGACCTTGATGTAACTCACAGATGGTTTTGCACGGTAGACACTGTGTGCATAGGGGTCAAGATGATCTCGTTTCCACTATTCCCACCCGGGTGCATCACGGCTCTCCTCTCCCTGACTTCATGCCTTGTGTTTTCTTAGGGAAACCGTTTGTTCTTTGCAAGTCCCATCACATTTTAATCTGGAAGGAATTTGTGTCGGAGGAAATAATCGAAACCCCACAAGAAATAGAAGCGATATGTTATTGTCCTTTCCCTTCATTATTAGGATTATTAAAGTTATCCCATATCTCTAAAAATTCATTAAAACTGGAAATTCAATTAATCACTGGATTTTTCTTTTAAATAGTATTTGTTGAGATTTTTGTTCGTAGTAGATTCTGTATCTGTAAGGAAAATTTCATAAGAATTTTTAGTTTGCCACCCACATTAATAGCCGTTATTACAGTCTGAGTTTTTGTGACTTAAATGTGATTGCTACGAGAGCTTATAAAGAGGAAGAGAGTTGTTTTTAATGCCTTTGGATTGTTTTAATGGGAATGTTGTGATTACTTTGATAGATGTGAGAATGCCAGGTTAAAGTGGACATTTGGCCTGTAACTTGGACTTTACACGTTTTCTGCATGCCCGTTCCTAACACAGGCACGCAACAGTGTGAGCTTCAGGAGGGAAGCTGAGAACAAGCCGTAGCTTTTGAATTTCCTGATTTTGGTTATTTCCTTCTGACCTATATGCTATTTATGTAAAACCAGTGCTCAGGGAGGGTTAGGATGCTATAGGAGTGCAGTGCCCTCTGTCTGTGATTTAAGAAATTGCATACCCAAAAGTATCATTTATTGTGTAGTTTTGAGATGAGACTCTGTTTATAACAGTACTCATATATTTCTTGGGCTGATAAAGATTTTTATAATTTCGTTACAGGGGAAACCTTATTAAATGGGAAGTGAATTTTAAAGTACTGAGCAGGGTGTTTGGGCTCTAATTAGCCTTAAGTCTTCCTCACTGTAGTCATAACTGTATACCAAAGGTTTTGTTGGAGGTGGGCAGGTCAGGCATGCGATTTTAATTCCTAAGGGATTAGGTTTTTTGTTGCTAAAAATGACACTAAGCATAGCATCAGGCAAGTGGAAACTTGTTTATGTAGTTTGATTTTTTTTTCCTAATTTGCGTTTGATCAAGAATTATCCATATCGATGTCTACTAATCATATTGCCCAAATAGTGGCCAAAAATCTACTTAGCATTCAACTAGCTGTCATCAGTGTATAATTTAAATTCTGTTTTCTTTACCAGTGCCTTTCAGAAGTAGTTCTTTTTTCTAAAGTTTTTCAGAGGGCTGGAAATTTGTACAATTGTGAAATAACCAGTCATAAGACCACACAAGCACACTACCTAGTGGGCATCCGTTGGTTGTGATTTCAAAAGTATCAGATAATCTTCCTCTTTAAAATGTATTTTGTCCCTAACAAAGGAATACTTTTTCTTTTCTTTAAAACTTCGCCTGCTGAAATTCAAGCAGATAAACCAGGAGATTCTAAATTAACGTTGTCTGCATTTTCTGTGGCCTCCGAATCAGCTGTACCCCAGGAGTAAAGCAAATGAGCACAGTGGACACTTGTCTTGCTCTTAACAGCGCGAAACCAGGACGCGCCTTAATCACTGGCTTTTGTTAGTATATCCATGTTTCACGGGTGCTGGGCAGGTGACTTTTATGGATTCTGAAACACATTCTTTGACGCCTGATCACAAGAATTTGCTGTTCCCCTGACGTGGGAGGTTTGGGACTGGGAGTGGTGTGGTGACGGTATGTGGAAGGGTGAGGAATTTCATTTTCTGAATGGTGTTTTTGCGCTGTTCTTGTTCTTGGTGGTGGTGTTGACCCTTCTTGCTAAGACGTCTTTCCTCTGTGGTCTGACATCAAGGTAAAGGGGTGATGTTTCTTGAAAGAATTTGGAGCCCTGTCTAATTACCTTTGTTTTTGGTTTTTTTGACATTGTTTTCTAGCATCCTCCAGGACAAACAGCAAGGAAATACAGCTCCTGCTCCACTATTTTCCTAGATGATAGCACAGTCAGTCAGCCAAACCTCAAGTATACAATTAAATGGTGGGTATATAGTTTTTTTTTTTTTTGCTTAACTGAATGTTTTGTCTGTTCCTTTACCTGTGAGGTCTCGGAGTGATAAGATTGGAGGGTAGGGGTGGGGGGGGGGCACTGACAATTCAAGAAATCTTTTATAAAAGTGATTTTTGGTAGTTAAAATATGGGGTATTCAAAATATTTATTGTTCCCTGACAGACTGGGCCATCCTAGCCTGTAGGGAAGCCTGGCCATGTGAGGGGGATGCCTAGGGAACCTATACCTTGGAAGACAATCAAAGAGGCACAGGCTTTGTTGTGCAAATTGACAGTAAGGTTGGCCATCTATACCCCTGCTTTTCAGGGGCCTGATAATGCAACTGTCACCAGCATGTGCAGTCAGCTCCTGCATGTGACATGGGACAAGTAGAAACTAAGCAGTACAGCTATGGTGACAAGTGCTGCAGAGACAGGGGAACCCAAAAAGAGACATTTATCTTGTGCTGCTTCACCCAAGGCGAGGGGAACATTTTCTTTCTCAATCAGAGATACTAATCACTACACTATAAACCCAGTATATGAAACATTTAATTTAAATCCGACATTAGATTAGAAAAGCAGTCATCACCACATGACTATTAAATGACTAAAACAGTAATTTCTCTCCTTTTCCCAGAGACAACATGGTAGAACAAAGGGCACAACACCATTATATAAGTCAGACATCCTGACAATCTGCTGTCTGTACCTGAAATTTTTGATTTTTAAAATAGAATCAGTTAACATCTACCATTTTCTCTTACAGAGCTATTAACGTGAAAACACTTTGCAAACCTTATTATTATTTTTTTTAATTTTGAAGCCCTTTCACTGCAGTTACAATTTCTTCATCAGCTTAGATGCTTTTCAAGATGTTAGGAGAAAAACGAAGAATTACCACTTATTTGCTCATGAGTGCTTTGAACTGAGCTGAAGTCATTTGAATGAAGCAATATGGAAAGAGAGAGGTTGGGAAGAATGTACGTTTTGTGATAAGGTGACATTAGCTACTGTCATGTGAAGTCACAGGGAAACATCTGAGCTCTTTGGAATCCAAGGGGCATGCCCACGGCTGCCAGCTGATGTGGCCGAGTGGGCGGAAATGTTTGGGCTGGGTTGTCTGTCTCCACGTTGGTGCCCTGGATGGCAGTTTCTGCGCTCTGAGAGAGTGAGAACACAGTCCGAGACAGCCAGTCGACTGTGTTCTTGGAAGCTTACAAAATAATTTTTGGCCTCCTCAATAAATTTTAATGTAAAACAAAAATAGTGCAAGGATCTAGACAGTTTTTAAAAGAGGAAAATTTTAAAAGTTGGCTTGTCAAACCGTGTGAACTTAGTAGGGATTAAAGAAACTCAGATTGAACAAAGGTAAACTTTTTTACCTATCCGGTCAGAGAACACTTTGTTAAAACATTTAAGGTCTTGGCGAGTGTGCGGTGAAACAGACACTGGTGGGGAAGTAAGCTGGTGTAGTCTTTCTGCAAAAATGTTTGGCAATATGTGTTGGGAGCCTTGCTGTTATTAATGACTTTAGATTAAATAATTACAATTACAGGATGTTTTCTTATGGAAATAAATATTTGTTCAACCTGTGACTATATTATCTGTGAAGATGTTCATTATGGTGTCAATTATAATTGCAAAATACTAGAAAACTTAAGTGTGCAATTGTAGGGAAATGGTTAAGTAAATTACTCAACAACGATATGATGAAATATATTCAGCCATTTAAAATCATGTTTTTGAATATTTTAATGATCAGAAAAAATGGTAACAATAGGGATAAAGTAGGATGCAGACCTCTTTGTTTACACACATAATTTATAGGTAGAAATAGATAGTTGTATATCTCAAGCTAATAACTGTCTTTGGGCAGAGGGATTATTTTTCTTTATACTTTCTATATTTTCCAAAATTTCTACAATGATACATGTTTTTATAGCCAGAAAAACATTATTTTAAAAAAGAAAAAAATTCAGGGAAAGAGAATGTAATTGTTCATTAAGTACAGATCTTTTAAAATGTAAAACAAAGAATTTAAGGTAGTGCTATAAATAAAAGTTACAGTACCACTTCAGCATGTGAATGAATAACTTAAGCAGATTACCAAGAGTTATTGATTTAAGAGAAAAAATAGCAAACTGTTGTGGGTGATGGTCACATTTTTTTGGCAGATACAAGGAAACCACTGATCTTCTAAACTAGTAGGTAATGAGTTGAAGATTTCTAAAGGTGTTTAATTTATACCACTTGTTTTTTGTATCATGCCTGTATTTTACAAGTGAGGAAAGCTTAAAATTTCTGAATAGAAAGAGCAGTTTGTCTCCGAATATCCCTTGAAGTTCTGTTGTTCCTAGAAAAGATTTAATCATTCCTGAGAGTGAATACCAGATTGATTTACTTTGAAGAGTACATTTGCTTGATCAACATTCTGAATGACATAGGGCTGTTCAGGTGGATTATTAGGCTTTTAATTATTTCTAAATATTTATGTTCAAACTGATGTCAGATAATGTATGAGATCTTGGATATGCTTACGAAACACTGAACTTCTGCATTTTATTTTACAGTGTAGCTCTTGCAATATATTATCACATCAAAAACAGGTATGTGGATGATTAATTTTATACTAAAAAATCACGCATTATCTTCTGTTTTTCCTATTTTTCTCCTAGTATGTTTTAGTTGCCTCAACCTTTGAACTTTATATTCTTAACTTATTATTTTCATAGAATTTCTAAAGGTAGTATAATTTACCAAAACTTCTCAGGTAAGTGCTGAACTGCTTCTGAATCAAAGGAAACCGAATAGGTGTTTGTGGCTGAAACCAGCAAAACAGAACAGAGCTCCTTAATGCTGTTCAGCTTCCTCATCATTCTTTATTTTCTGTATGACTTGTTTAAACATTCTATCTTTTATAAAGTATTATTTAAAAAGTTTGCTGTGTGCAATTTAACATGAAAAAAATGTTTATAGTTTGAATTTAGTAGAAGAAATATTAGGTCTGTAGGGAGGAGGAGGCATGACTGTCGCAGACCTTCGTGATGAATCACATGGGCAGATCTTTGGAACTGGTGATAGAAAGATCCTCAGTGGGGGTGGTGCTGCTCACCTGGGTTCTGTGGAAGTAAGGAAGCAATCTCCTTCCCAGAGGATTCTCCAGAATCCTTTTCCCAGAGTCATTTTAGCTCAAGTTCTTAATCCTCATTTATATTTTTAGCCTCTGTTCTCATTTTTAAAATTACTTCTGGTGAATATTTCTCTAGAGTGCCGGGTGGCTTTTCAGGGGCTCTCAGTTCCCAGGACTGAATAGGGCTCACCTGCCTGAGGAAAGAGGGTGCCGGGCCAGCCTCTGTGTCCCGTGCAGCATCGTGAGTGCCTTACAGGGGCTGTAAGTGAGGTCCGGACCAGCTGATTCTTCATAGCCAGGGTCACGATCAAAGCAAGTGTAACCAGGTGCACCCAGAAGGAGCTGTCCTTACGCTCCCACTGTGCCGTCAGGGCAAACCTTTCTTTCACTTGGGTTTATCTGTGCATTTGCTGTGTTCGTGGAGACAAGTGTAAATGAGCACAGGTGTGATACACAGCACTTTAAAAGCAATTTCTGTCGTGCAAATGTAGGAATGAAAATTGAGCTGTTTCGTTAAGCTCTTTCTTTCTCTTTTGTTTGTATGCAGACAATAAATTTATAAAACAGAAATTGTAGTGTTTGCCATGATGAGTGTGTGACAGGGACAGGTCTGTAGCCTTTGGATGTTCTGAAGCCTAACCATGGCAATTATATGTGGTTACCCAAAAGCAGTGGTTTCCAAATTTGGTTTTTAAAGAAAAAATTGTTGGTAAAACTCACTTTACATAAAACAGATGAAAGTAGAGCTGTCACTGGTGCAGATGGTTTCGGCAGCCGGAGCCACTGTATTTGCAGTGAAGGTCACCACGGTAAGTGGTTCTATGCACGGACCAGCCTGGTAACAGCTAGCCAGTCTTCTGTTGCCTCTTGTTTTTCAGTATAAAATTGTGAAACTCTTAATGAAATAGTCAAGTTGCATGTTGTATACATTTCCATCTGATCTCTGGGACATGGTGCATGTCGATTCTTACCCTCAGACTTCTTTCCTGTCAGCCACGCACAATATGGTGGTGATGGTTTAAGCCAATCTGTCAACCTTTGCTCAGAACTAAGATGTTAAAGAAATTTAAGTCATTGGCTTAGATTTGGTTCATGTGAAAACTCGGAGAATGGAATCAAGATTTTTTACTTAATTCAACTAAATGTGGTTTATCACCTTCATTTCCATGGTCTATTCAAACAAAAATGATTAAATACTGTACCCAAGAAGGACAGATCATCATTTGTGAATAACCAACAACAGCATCTCTTACATTTAGCACCAACTTATGGTTCTTGAAATACAGTTGAATCAAAATACATTTTTGTTTTACTTAGTGACACTCATTCTTACAGAAGGTAAACTCCATTTTCTGTTATTTTCCCGACCAGGGACCCAGATGGAAGGATGCTCTTAGATATTTTTGACGAAAACCTTCACCCTCTTTCGGTAATTCTCCTTCTTGTGTTTTATGGGATAATTTACTTATTTCTCTTTGGCTCCTGTCAGGTAACTAGTCATCTGAACCTATTTCCTTTCCTAGAAATCCGAAGTGCCACCAGATTATGACAAACACAACCCAGAGCAGAAGCAGATTTACCGGTTTGTTCGGACATTGTTCAGTGCTGCTCAGCTGACGGCTGAATGTGCCATTGTCACCCTGGTGAGTGCCTGCAGGAGGGCCACCCCCACTCTCACCCCACTCCGGGTGGCCCCGGGCCTGCTCCTGTAGTTCAGTGCAGTGGGGTGTGAGCAGGGATCCTCTATGTTGACCCTGTAGAAACTGTGGTGTGGCTTCGCTGTTGTCTTTCTTCTGGAAGAATAGAATATGGATATCCCAAAATACGTTCCACTGTCCCCACCTAAGGTCATTTGTGAAATCACGTTCAAAACTGATAAATGCTGAGATGCTAAATGCAGGTAAGTAAAACAGGCTGAGGGGGAGTAAGAAAGGCCAGAGTCACCCCCTGTGACTGTCCAGGCTTCCTGTTGTTGATTCCCTACAAAGATTTTAATAACACTAATAAGATATGATGAATACTTACATCCTGTAAGAATACCTGTCTAGGAAGGAGTGTGTGTATTGCTAGCTTCTGTTTTGTGATTTTTGGATGAATGCATCTGTAAGATATTGAAAGACTACATGGAAGTAATCTGCATTTTAAGACTCAAGAGAAAAAAATTAAAATCTATTCTTAGATTTCTTAAAACTTTATGGATGATCTAGGTCAAATCTCATTTGGGAAATAGATTTAACAATGGAACCCATTGTCATCTTTTACATCGTGTGTAACTCAGATAAGAAATTAAGCTTTGCCTGTGCATGAGCTATCCTGGTGATCAGAACACCATTCCCTGTTGTTTCTGAGAAGAGATGATTGTCTAATAAAAATGTTATGGGCGACCTAAGGACTGTTTGTATTTCTGCCACTCTTATTCATTCTGGGGGTGGTTGGGACCCTCCTGAAGTGGACGTTCCCAGATGCCAGCTGAGAGGCAGCCTCGGAAGCAGCCTTTCTAGGGACGGCAGCCTCAGACCTGCCGTGCCCACTCTTTTCTGCACACGGTGCTGTTCTGTTCTTTCTCTCCTGCATAATGTTTTTAGGTAGGTGATTGGGATCATTCCTGGGCTACAAAGGCCTACTCTCGTAGGGCAGAGAGGGTTGTTCCTAACAGCAGACTCTTAGTAAGTGTGTGTTTGTGCGTGTGTGTGCACGTGCATTCAGTAATGTTTGCAATTTACCTTGTGACCAGCCCTTGCCATGTAGAAATGTGGGACTGGGGTCTTCCATGTTCAAAGAGAAGCTGGAAACCCAGACTTACTTTGGAAAGCTCCTAGTTGTTTAATGTTAGCTCAGATTTTTGAAAAGAATCTCTGAGCCAAATAAAACCTGTCTATGTGCTAGATCTGGCCTGTGGACTGCTGGGTCTGCCTTAGGCAGTAGGGAGCCATCCAGGTTTTTAGACAGGTGTATCAGTTTCCTAGGGCAGCTGTAACAAAGTACCACAAAATGGCTTAAAAACCAAAAACTTACTGTCTCACAGTTCTGAAGGCCAGAAGCTCCAAATAATGGTGCTGGCAGGGTTGGTTCCCTCTGAGGGCTGCAAGGGAAGGATCTACTCAGACCTCTCTGTTTGGCTTGTAGATGCGCATCTTCATGCTCACGTGGGTGTTTGCCCCAAACTCCTGTCTGTCTCCAAGTTTCCCCTTTATATAAAGGCCCCAGTCGTCCTGGGTTAGGGCCCACCCTAATGACCTCATTTTAACTTGATTACCTCTGTAAAGACCCTGTCTCCAAATAAAGTCACATTCTGAGCTCCTGGGGTTAGGACTCCAACATACAAATTTCTAGAGGACACGATACAACCCTGTCAACAGGATATTGACAGAATCACACATGTATTTTATGAGGATCTCTCTAGAGAGACCAGTAAAGAGGTTTAGGTTGAAGATTATACTAATTTAGTAACTTATATTCATAATATAAATATATACTTCAGGCTATTGGAAAATCTTATAGCATCAGGTACTAAAAGAGTCCAAATGTGGAAGTTACAGAAATTTTATAAACAGAAATTTTATAATTATTCATGTAAAATAACTTTTGCCACTAAAGTGGCAATTCATGAAGCATCATTTAATACTGGGGTTTTGGGTAGCTATTCCATTCCCCAAAACAGTACGTGTACGAGATGGCTATCTGGAATCAGAGTGTAATTGAGAATGGAATGAAGCCACCAACTCTTCCCACAAAGTCTTGACCTTACAGTCTTGTCCTCAGCCCCGGAACATGCTCTAATGATATAAACCAAACAGCTCTAAGACAGCAGGATTAAAACCATAGCTTGTGTGGATTCAGACAATTAACTGACCTAGCATTACTCTTTAAAGTCAGGATGGAATAATCTTAGCATCATTGGGATTTTGTTTACATATATCCTTGATTCCTTGAGTTTGCATTTTATCCTCTTTTAAATGCCTTTGAACAGTTACGTGCAGTCAGCTGAACACTCTTTGCATGTCTGTAATTGCTCATTAGCCTGTATTTTCTAGAGACTTCTTAGGAGAGTCCTCATGCATTTAAATCTGAAAATTTAATTGAGCAAGAGTGACAAATTAGCAATGGTCTAGGGATTCTGTTTAGAAAAATCAATTGTATATTATTTTACTTGGCAGAGAATTAAAATACCTAAGTGGGAGTTTACAAAAGAAATTGCAGCTAACCCTTGAATATAGCTTTATTGGCAAGTTCTGCTAAATTACATGCTATTAAGTAGAGCTTATTATGAATGCCTTATCTCCCAACATAATAACTGCTTTCCCTCCGTTACGGGGTGTGTTGTAATGTCTGATTCCTTCAGTCAGCGCTAATGGAATATCACGCCTGACAGATGATTGTTAGTTTTTCCCCCAAATATTAAATATTATCTGGTATATTAACATCTATCAACTAAGGTAATTTGAGTCAGGAGAAAATTCTGTCACCTTTTTGCATGAAGCCAGTGAGAATCTGTTTCCATGGAGAGCTGGGAGAGGTTGCACAGCTCCTGTGTGTGAAGGAGCAGAGTCTTCAGGATCCGAATGAAGATTGCTTCATAGCTGGCTTTTTCTGTTGCTTTAAAGGTCTGGAGGCTTAGTTATGTCCAGCCTAAGCTTTCTGTGCCCTCAGTGCAGTTTTGTTGTACATTTTCTGATTCTCTCTTTGGTGGGGAGTGAGAAGCGTTAGTCGTCAGCATTTCTGAAATGCACAGTGTGGGGGCCCGAGGTCAGTGCCCAGCTGGGATTCCACTTGGCCCCTCACCTGGATCTTCAGTTGAAGAATTAGGATTTTCCCACAAAGAAAAATCGTGATCTAAAACATTAGCTACTTTTTCTGCTCAAATTTAATGTAATAAATGCCATTAAAAAAACCTAAAATCTCCAAAAATGGATAAGGTTATTGGGATTGGATTGAGTTGGTGCCATGGCTTGCTTCTATTTGCCAGTTACTGACATCTCAGTGCTGTTTCCTTGGAGCTCCAGACCTGCATGTTCACTGCCTGCATGGCGTCTTCTGGGACATCTCAGACGTAAAATGTCCTGAGTCAGCCTTGGGATCTCTCACCAACCTCTTCCTCCCTGGCACTCCATGTCCCAGAGGACAGTACCCGTCCAGCTGCCCAAGCAGGAAGCCTGGGCTCTTCCAAAGCAGCCCATCTTCTGTGGTTGCTGGGGTCACTGCCTCCAGGTCTCTGGAACAGGCCTTGCCAGTCCTCTCTGTTGTGCCCCAGTTCAAGTTCTGGTCCTCCCTGCCAGGACTGCACAGTCATCTCCTGACCGCCTGGGCCCATCACCAGTGCCCTGGCCGGCCTGTTCTCCACTCTGCAGCCAGAGCTGTCAGTGCTGCCCCTCCTGTGTGTTCAGACAGTAAATAATGAATTGAGTTCACTTGTTTGGATATCTCATTTATGCATTCTCATCCTGTGGTCTTTTGTTGTATAATTATTAGTATACTTTTGGTATTACCTTGTACTCCACCTTATGCCATTCACATTCTTTAAGACAGTGGTCTCCAATCTTTTTTGCACCAGGGACCAGTTTCATGGAAGATAATTTTTCCACGGACGTGGGAGGGGGATGGTTTTGGGATACTTCAAGTGCATTACGTTTATTGTGCAGTTAGACCTCTCTGCTAATGATAATTTGTATTTACAGCCACTCCCCAGTGCTAGCATCACCACCTCAGCTCCACCTCTGATCATCAGGCATTAGATTCCCATAAGGAATGTGTAACCGAGGTCCCTTGCAGGCACAGTTTACAGTAGGTTTTGAGCTCCTATGAGAATCTAATGCCACACCTGATCTGACAGGAGCGGAGCTCAGGTGGTGATGCAAGCGATGGGGAGCGGCTGTGAATACAGATGAAGTTTCACTTGCCTGCTGCTCACTTCCTGCTATGTGGTCTGGTTCCTAACTGGACCAGTGGGTGGCCTGGGGGTTGGGACTGCAGTTTTAAGAGACCTCTCCCAATCCATGTTAATTACCCACTTTCTCAAGGACTTCCGAAAGATCAGCCGGCCTCCTCCCTAAAGCTCTCTAATGAGGTAACAGGTGTGGAGTCTTCCCGTTTTTTGTTTAACCTCTCCCACCACGTTTAGGAGCTTTGGTATTATTTAGCTGAAAATAATCTGTATTTGTGTATTTAACATTTTCCCTTCCACCTGTGCCTTTTTTGGGGCATTTTGTAATATTTAAGACTTTACAGGCATTATATACTATGAGTAATTATAATACTATATATTAATAGATTTCATCTCTTTTAGGAAGCAAGTTCTTAAAGTATGGATGATGTCTGTTTAATTTTGTTTCTTTCTGAGGTAGTAGTTTCACTTTGCAAATGTATTTGATAAAAATTATAAAAATAATAACTTCCAGCACTCTGGGAGGTCGAGGCAGGAAGATTGCTTCAGGTCAGGAGTTTAGGACTAGCCTGAGCAAAATCAAGACCCCGTCTCTACTAAAAATAGAAAAAATTAGCTGGGCGTTGTGGCATAAGCCTGTAGTCTCTGCTACTTGGGAGGCTGAAGCAGGAAGATCGCTTGAGCCCAGGAATTGGAGGTTGCTGTGAGCTACGCTGATGCCACAGCACTCTAGCCCAGACACCAAAGTGAAAGCTCTGTCTCAAAAGATAATAATAATAACAAGAACAACTTCATGGTTCAGAGAAGTGTAAAACATACTAATAAATAGTCTTACCTGTGACCCAACTTAAGCCATGGGCTTTGTGGATGTTTCTAATGTCTATCTTCAAACTAAATTCTGCCAATTTAGAAGTCCTATGTCATTTGGATTTTATTTTCCAAGTTCAGTTGAAATGATTTCATTCTAACTATTTAAACTTCTTCAGTTTGGGAAGATGAATGAGTTCTGGACATGGCTGATAGTGGTGGTTGTGTAACAGTGTGAAGGTACCTAATGCCACTGAGCTGTACACTTAGAAATGGCTAAATGATAAATTTTATGTTGTGTATATTTTACCACAGTAATAAAAAATAGGTTTATCCACAACTGCATGTAAATCTATAGTTATTAACATCTCAAAATACATAGCTTAATTTTAAAAACAACCCCACAGACATATACAAAAGTTAGGCTTATTCTCTTCACATTGTTTGTTCTCTTTGTTGGAATATTTGTCAAATGTGTATTAATGTCATAGTCGCCAGAGTGAGAAATTGGCCTGTGGCTTCTGGAATTTGTTCCTGCCCAGAGTCTAAGGCCCAGCCACATCCACCCTGTCCATTACGGAGGGTGAGCTTCAGCCCATTTCTCATCAGACTCATCGTGCTGTTTTGGCTTTTTAAAAATAAATACGACCAGGTAATAAATCCCTGTTTAAAGGCTGGTGAAGTGGAATTAAACAAGTTTAGCACTTCCTTAAATATGCTAGCGTGTCAGAGAAAACAAGTCATTTAGCTGTGGCGTTGTCCTGTCTGCCCAGGTATACCTTGAAAGACTGTTAACATATGCAGAGATAGACATCTGTCCGGCCAACTGGAAGCGCATCGTGTTAGGGGCGATTTTGCTGGCCTCCAAGGTGTGGGACGACCAGGCCGTGTGGAATGTGGATTACTGCCAGATCCTGAAGGACATCACGGTGGAGGACATGTGAGTGGGGTCATCGCCCAGCATCTGTGGGGGAGCGAGGGGGACTGTTGGGAAGGAAGCCACAGCCCTTTTTGAATGGTCTGTGTGGTATGGAATGAATGAACTTGACTGAATGTCCATCGTGAGCTGGCACAGCAGGGGCATGGTTGCGAAATGCTGTGTGCAGAAGCCTGTATTTCTCTTCCTTGTGGATTGTGAACAGGTACTGGTAACACTTTGTGGTTTTGCGAAACTGCTTTACTGAAAATATTAACAGGCAGGCTCCCTTGCCTTTAATCAGAAAGGTGTGGGCCGGTGCTGGCACCAGCCTGGGAGGTTGGGATTCAGGCTCCATGTCACACTGCAGACTGATCACTGCGAGGCAGTCCCCACGCAGTCCTCTGTGGGCAACAGGCCTACCCAAAAAGCCTAAGAGCTGAAATATTACCTGTCTCTGTTTAGTTTCAGGGAGAAAATTTTCACTGTTCTGTCATGTTTTACAAGTTCATTTCTTAAAAATCAGCCTTGTGTCCCCGGGGCACTCATGTCATCATCATCAGGGTTGCGTGTCCTCCCCTAGCTCAGGGAAGTGGCATAAACCTGGGGGTTGCTGAGTGCTGTCCCCACCCTATAGATATCAGGGCAGTGTCAGGGTTTCTCAGCTCAGTCTTCGCATTTAGGTGAGGCGTATAGGAAGGAGATCTACCAACGGTTCTCTGGGGGCTATGGGAATGCAGGGAATGGGTTCAGAGCCTCTTAGGAAGGAGGAATCGTAGCAGCATTCAAACTGAACTACTCATGGTTCCTTATGGCTCATAGTCACTTCCGACATTGTTCTGGCTAAAATTTTTCTCATATTTTTTGTCTGGCGTATCTTGAGAAAGCTTCAGACTGTGTCCCAATACCCATCCATGTCCTTGCACCCAATAGTCCTTGGGGTGTGGGATCCTCACATGCCTGTGACTACCACTGGGGGGCGTCCCGGGCCGCAGACACATGGGCATGTGGCTCTGGATCCTCACCAGCCTGGGCCTTCCTTGCCTCTGCTCACTGACTTGCTGGGCATCTTTGTGATGCCCATTGAGGCATCCTTGTTCACGTGCTCTTAGGTGCAGAGCCTGTTCCTGCTGCAGATCTGTAGGAACTCCTGCCTGTGTCTATGTGAAGTAAGAAAAACATAAGTTTTTAATCAGAACTATATAGTAAGAAAAATAAAATTCTTGATCATACTTGAAGGTGAAAAGAGCTGCTAAAATAGTTGCCATTCAGACCATAAAGGAGGTCGACACTTGGGCGCCAGGTATGAGAAATTCTGGCCTGTTTTCTTTATTGGGGGTTATTCTTTAATCAGCTCCCTGATGTCATTTGGCACTGAACTGCATGTCTCGGGAATGACTTCCTGGCTGCCCCTTCCTGTTTGTGTAAATTAGGTGACACATGACCAGTGACTCGGCGTGGGTGGTCCTACCAGGCTCTGAGAGCGCGCAGGGGGGCCCTGCCGCGAGTACTTGTGTCTGCTTAAAGTCAAAAGAAAATACCTGATAAAGTCAGACTTAGTTAGATCTTAAATATTTTTAAAATTTATATCCTAGCTATTTCCAAAAAGAAATGAGATACAAAGGCAAGTAACAGATGCCACAGAAGCATGAAAACAAAAGGGATCAGAGAAGAGGGTGACGAGTATTAAAGGTGGGAAGGAGATGGCGTTTTGTGCTCTGATCCTTAATCCACCAGGTTTAACGTGCCAAAATGCCAGCAACCCTGAATCCCCATGTAACCTTAGGATCTATGGAAAATCCTTTCAGTTTATTGAAACTTTTGATGAACCGTGTACAAGATACTTGTCGGTAGTCAGCAGTGTCTACCAGATCTGGACGCTGAGGCCAGAGAGGTTACGTGGTGTTCCAACAAAATGTTTAATAACCAAGTGGGGAAATTTACTCACAGTTGATGAGGAAAGGGTCAACTTTCTTAATCCCAGTGACCATTCGTTGTGCGGTGGTCAGATGGGAAAACAATGGAAAATGAAGTGTGCTGGTCCCCAGGCCATCAGTGAAGATGTTTTAACTAAGTGTCTGAAATATCCGTTTTTTAATTTGTCCTTCTCTCCTTAAATAAAAAAGTAGGAGGGTAAAAATAACAGGTAATTTGGAATTCCAGGTTCTTGGGAGTCTTCCTCCTGCCAAAAGATGGAAGGAAGCAGGAGGATTCTTTCTAGGAGGGGATATTAGCCCAAAGGATGCTTTTGAACCATATTTGCAGTCCCTGGCTATACAAAGGTGTTCAGTCATGTTTACGTACCTGTTTGGCAGTATGCGCCGGTGGCCACAACAGCAGAGATGTTTACACATTTTGGCATGCCCGTCCCTAGAAGAATTTTGGAAAATTTTATATCCTCCATTTTTAGGTTGACATTTAAGATTTGTCATAAGTTTCAGTCATTGCAAAGGACATTATTTGCAGCATATTTTATATCACAGTATTTTAAAATTAAAAGTTTGTTTTGGAGACTGAGTATCATAGTAATATGATACCCACACCACAATTATCTATCTTCTTAGAGATGGAAATTTTATATTGTTCCTTTTTCTCCTTGAACTCATCATTTCCAGCTTCTTCCCACATTATTTTTTCCTCGAATTCTGTGTAACGAAAACGTACATGCAAGTTAAAATTGCCGTGTTATCTTCTGGACTACAGTGTTCTGACTTGTTAAAACCATCTTCAGGTCTGAGTCATCATTAGTACACAATTGATCAAAAGAATGTAAATAAATTACAAATTTCAATATAAATAGTACAACCTTATGGGAAATATGTCTCTTGTAATGAGATCAGATGTTTTTGTGTATGATTATTCCTGATAGAATGAAACAGAAGTTGGCATCAGTTTTTATTCCTAGTTTTCTTTTTTTTCTTTCTTCTTTAACATAAGAGGTGAGAAAGCATGTTCATATAAGTAGGTGAAATTGCAAGTTTTGTTATAACACCAGCAACTAGTGTTCACCCATCACAGGTTCGGCTTTGAACAACAAATGACGATTGGTGTGGATGGGAAAGGGATGTGGAAATTTAATTGTGCAGAATTCTGCAGGCAAAAATGCTGTAAAAAAAAAAAATTACACTTTGGGGTTTGTCTTTCTTTGGTTTTGTTTTGCAATAATCCTGTAAGAGTCATTTTCATATGTAGACAGAGGAATCCCAAAGATGGAGGAGCCAAGTGACTTGTCTGAGTGTGGCACGGCAGATACGGACACAGACTGAGGACCTCGGTCTCTCCACAGATACCTGGGGTCTGGTTTTGCTGTTGTTGTTGTTTTAAGAATTATGATTAAAATATAAATAGTATAGATTTTACCATCTTAACCATTTTTCAGTGTACAGTTCTGTGGCATTAAATACACTCACATTGTTGGGCAACCATCACCCACCTCCAGAACTCTTTCATTTTCCCGCACTGGAACTCTGTCCCCACTAAACACTAACTCCCCATTCCCCGTCCCCTGGCAGCCACCATCCTGCTTTCTGTCTCTGTAGATTTGATGATTTACACAAGTAGAATCATGCTGTATTTGTTTTTTTGTGACTGGCTTATTTCACATGTCCTCAAGGTTTATCCATGTTGTAGCATTTCATAATTTCCTTCCTTTTTAAGGCTTTTTAAATATTTCGATGTGTGTATATATCCATTTTGTTTATCCATTCTTCGATGGACGCATGGGTTGCCTCCACGTTGAGCTAGTGTGAATGGTGCTATTGTGAACAGGGCTGTGCAAACGTGTCTTCAGGACCCTCCTTTCAGTTCTCTTCCCAGGCAGGGAATTGCTGGATTGGTGCCTGGGTTTTGAAGTGAGCCCAGTTTTCTAGAAAAGCAGGCAGGATATTAGATGATGAAAACAACTCTCTCTTCTCCATTTTAGAGTCCTATTTTCAAGGTGCTAAATTGCACCAATTCAGTTAGATTTTGGTTCACTGTCGATCTAATGTAGCAAATACTTCTGAAATGTGTTCTTTGCTTACAGAGTTGAATGTGTTTCTTACAGAGCTTTATACCAGAGCTGTTTCCTCATAATTATCCAAATGAGGGAAGTAAATCCATCAAGCCCATTCTGTGCATCACCGTTAGCTTTCTGATCATTTATCATGTGGCAAGCTAGCTGTCAGATGTCCCTTTAAGATGTGCTGCTGCAGTTTGGAAATTCAAATTTTGGAAATTATTTTTCTTTTCTAAATCTTGCCTTTGTTTGAAAACATAACAGCTCTGGAATCCCTATTTCTCCCAAAGCTTAACCAGAAACGTTCAAGAAACTCAAGCATGACTATTGTCCAAGGGTCCCTGGGCTGCCACCTTGTTTAAAGGCAGATTTCTCTTGACTTTACTCACAGCGTATGTTTTCAGCTGGAGTCATTGGTGTCTGTGTACCATTTGGGACAGGATTATCAGACTGGTTAGCTTATAATACTAAAAGAAGATTTTCTTCTTAGCATTGAGAGAATGTGCTCTGCAGTGATGCCTTTTGGCCACCAGACGGCGATGTGTCCACAGGCAGCGCCACATTCGCCCAGGTTGCTCCTTCTGGCTGATTTAGCTGGGCACTTCTGGCCTTAGTGGTGTTTTTGACACTTGTTTTATTGAAATCAGTATTTAACAGGATGATCTCTTACTAAATCTCATTCAAATGAAGCATAAGTAAAAGTCATTTAAAGTAAAAATTATCCCAAATAAAAGTAATTTAAATTCTTTAAAAATATAAACTTTAGTACAATATATATTAAATACATTTGGAGCTAGATTGGGTAGAAACAACCAGCAAGTTACGCTGTTCATCTGATTAAAAGACCTGCATGTTACCTCACTCAGGCCTTTGTCAGCAAGTTGCAGAGTTTCATAGTTGTCACTTGCTCCCGTCCCAGCCTCCCACCCTGCGTCCTCGGTGCCCTGTCCCTCATGGCAGCATGGGGCTAGGGCCGAGTCCTCCTCCGTCTCCGGTAGCTCAGTGAAGTGACTCACCAGGAGCAGGTGATAACGGGACTCAGGACACCACCGGGGACAGGATGGTGCCACGTTGGTTTGAGGCCTGGAGAATCAGGGCGCATGCATGCCCAGGTCGGAACTGGGGCACTCAGTGTTCAGTGGCATTGGAGGCTCGGATGCAGAGGCTGGGGACAGATCAGGAGGGCTGGGCCCTGCCCTCGGGACCAGGCTTGTCAGTGCTCAGCCTCACTCATAGGAAACGGTGACCACTGTGTCCCCCCGTCGCAGGTGCAGGTGGTGGGAGTGGGCCCACTCTGCTGGACACCCCACCCTCAGCCCTTGTTCCTCTGCCAGAGCTCCACGCTTCCCTGAGCTCGGTTCAGCTCTCACTCCTGTGGGAGGCCTTCCAGCAGGTGCTGTGCTGGGGGCCTGGTGTGTAAAAGCAGATGTTGGAGTTCCTGGAGTGAGGAGACAAGCAGGAGGGACTGGGCTGAGCCAGCAGTCACAGCTCAGTGTGATAAAGGGCAGGGGAGAAGCCTGAGTGGGGCTGGGGCTGGGGCAGCACCGGCTGCTTCCTAGAGACGGTGGCTCTGAAGCTGAGTGCCCAGCCCAGGACTGGCACCCAACAAACAGTTCCATCACAGAGGGCCCTGCCCCCAGGTAGTAACTATCCAGAAATAAATGTAATTTGAAGGATAGTTGACACGGGTGGAGGTTCTCAAAGTAGAAGT
Source organism: Lemur catta (assembly GCF_020740605.2). Taxonomy (NCBI): domain Eukaryota; kingdom Metazoa; phylum Chordata; class Mammalia; order Primates; family Lemuridae; genus Lemur; species Lemur catta. Next base: position 137,933,288 of record NC_059128.1, on the reverse strand, counting down.
TGTAAACTTTATTCCGGCCACCCATCGTTCCTTTCCATCAGATGTAAGTGGGTTGGCGGGCTGGGATCCTAACACCTCCTCCGCTGACCTGCCCTCTGAGTGCGTAGTTCTCAAGAGTGGGGGCTGAGACCAGCAGCCCAGCCTGGCTGCCACCTGGGAACTCACTAGAAGTGCCACTTCTCAGGCCCCACCCAGACTGCTGAGCCTGCAAGCCTGAAGGAGGCACTGAAGGTGTGTTTGACAAGCCCTGCAGGTGATTCGGGGACACACTGCTGCTTCCATGTTGCAGAGTTGGCCGGTTCCCTTTTTACGGGATTGGGGCTGGAACTGGACAGCCCCCCATGCCTCCCTGCCCTTTGCCTAAGAGAGCCCCTAAACAGTTCCTCCTCTGTTCTCCCCGGAGCCAGGGAAGGTACCTTGAGGAAGCCGAGGTCCTTTAGGCCTGCAGATGCCGAGTTTTGCCTATGGGCATCTTGGCTCGAGGCCCTCACTAGGCTGCACTTGACAGCTCCTGACTGCTTCATCTGCCCTTTGGAGCGGACTGTCTGCGCTGAGAGTGGCAGCCGGAGCCTGCTGTGTGTGTGTATTAGGTCGCAGCGAAATGAATCTCCCTGAAGCACTTCCTGGGGATCATCCCAATTAATCCTTCTGGGCACCAGATCAAGTGGATTCTGCTTTTAATACCAATTTGGTGGTTAGACTGCAACTCTGGCATCCAACTAGGCAACTAATTAGATCACTTGTCTCCCTGGAGGATGCAGTTTTCTGGAGCCTGGTCTCCGGCACCTCGCCTTGGCAGCCCACGCGGCTGGTGCGGCAGCTAAGCTCGTGCTATTCTTGTCTTTGCTTTGCAGGAACGAGCTAGAGCGACAGTTCCTCGAATTGCTCCAGTTCAACATCAACGTTCCCTCCAGTGTCTATGCCAAGTATTATTTTGATCTCCGTTCTCTGGCAGAAGCAAACAACCTGAGCTTCCCCTTGGAGCCCCTGAGCAGGGAGAGGGCGCACAAGCTTGAGGTACGGGGCTTTGCAACATTGTTCGCAGCAGTGTTGCCTGGTGGGTTGTCGCATCACCTAAGTGCCACAGAACGTGTGATCTCCCGCTGTGTGTTACAAAATACGGACAGGCTACCCGGATTTAGTTCATTATAATTCGTACAACTTCATAGTTTTAATAATCTTAATGTCAGTTTGAGTTTATACTTAATGTGCATTGATTCTGTTTTAAAATCAAAGATTTTCTAAAACTGTTATCCTTATAGAAAGGCTTTTAAAAAATATATATATAAGCCCACCAAAAAATACTTCCCAGCATGCACTTTTCTAGGAAAAAGCTACTAGATGATATTAACAATTGGGAATCCAAAAATAATTTGATTCTGCTTTGATATTTTTTCCATGGCTCCTTTAGAGCTGGGGCTGCCCCATGGTCTTGGCAGGGGGTTAGGGCCTTCGTTGTTAAGCTGTGTGACTTGTGTGTGTCGTCACAGCAAGTTTGTATGCAGTTTCCTCTTCCCATCAGTTCTTCCCCTCTGATTTCTTAGCAGGAGGAGGAGGGCTGGGTGGGAGCTAAGCAGGATCACTGGTGAGATCCCTGCTCCAGCATGTGTGCTGAGGCCTTGGTCCCCTCCACCCTAGACCCCTGTCCCTGGGGCCATCTTGGTCTTGACCCATAGAGCCTTTTACCGTGTGGTGGACAGCACGGGCGTGGCCCCAGCTTGTGAGACCCAGGGTCCTCATGCTGCCCATGCTGCTGTGCATCCCAGGTGGGTGTTGGCCCCTTGGTGCAGGGCAGGATAGGCAGCATGGTGGCCTTACCTTGCAGTGGGGGAAGAGAGTTACGGGTTGCAGATTTCAGAAAGCAAAAACCCTAAATAAGATTTTTAAAAAGTAATATGTTAATCCCAAAAAGGACACTTAGTATGTTATGGCAAAGGGGCCCTCCCCGCCCTGGGCTTCTCTGTCCTTATCACCGGAATGTCGATTATGTTGCCCTCTCCTGTTTTCGTGATCCCTCCGAGGACCCTTCTTCAGCCATCATCTAGAGGTGACCTGAGCACTGACCCTCTGGTTAAAGGAAGACGGCAGCTGCTCACTCAGAGCCCCGCGTCACAGCAGCCCGGAGGGAGCTGCTGTTCTGACCTGCGTGCACATGAGGACGCCAGGGCACGTGCATGGGTCACAGCCCCTGTGGGGTGCTAGCGTGGACCCCAAGTCTGCCTGACCCCAAGGCCACACTGACCTACAGTTAATTATTTCACATTCTGAGATTCTTTTCTCAGTTAGACTGTTAGTTAGCACTTGGGAAACAGGGACCATGTCTACACTTCTTTCGTAGCCCCCTGCGGCCAGCAGAGACCTGGGCCATGGGCGTGCGCTGCAGAAGGGCAGGGACTCGAGGGTCTTCGGTGTCTGGAGCGGTGCTGGGTGGGTGTAGACGGCGCTTGCTCCAACGTCCGGCCCTCACCCAGCTTGTCTCTGTCGCCCCTCAGGCCATCTCTCGCCTCTGCGAGGACAAGTACAAGGACCTGAGGAGATCCACGAGGAAGCGCTCGGCCAGTGCTGACAACCTGACCCTGCCCCGGTGGTCCCCGGCCATCATCTCCTAACGCGGAGGCCCCCCTGGAGGCCACAGCCCCGCGGTTTCTCCTTTAGTTTAAGAAAAGACAGACTTGGGGTGGGTTTGTTTTTGTTTTTTCCTTTCCTTTCCTTTTTAAACTCATAGCTCCGCCGGGCTGCCTCCACGACCGCCTCCGCACGGCCGCGAGGGACGCCAGTCAGTATTCCGGGACCGCCGCGCCGTCTCGCGCCTCCCTCGGGAGGGAAGGACTCCGACCCAGGGGGGGAGCAGGGGCGGGGAGTCGCGGCCGGGCGGGGACGGGCCACCTGGCCCGGCCGTCCCGGTGCCCCTCCCGGTCAGTAGAGGAGCGCGACGGACACAGCGTAGGTGACAGAGTTGGACGTGCATTAAAGACAGTGCTGCCTTCCCACCCGGGTCAGTGTGTTCTGTGAGACTTCTTGCATTCCTTCCTGCTGCTTTTTTGGGATTCGGGGGATTTTTGTTGGTTGGTTTTTCTCCTGTTTTGGTCCCACAGAGCAGAGAACATAGTGTGTACCCACCACAGCACAGACATGCAAATACATAGTCGTGGTCGTTCCTCGCTGCGCCATCTCGCGAGCCGTCGTCTGAGCTTTCTTCCTCCCCGGTGGGATGTGCTTGTCGGGGCTCCGTACTCCTTTATTTTATAAAGTGTTCCTTCAACACTGGCAGGATTCACTTGACTGTAGTGCTGAACCAAAAGTATCCGCTCCCCCTTACTCCTCACCCCGAGAAAATTCTAGATTACATGGGTGCTTGTGCCTTCCGATTTTCTTGCTGTTTTGGGGTTTTTTGTTGTTGTTGTTTTTCTCCCCTTTCTCTGAGCTGAAGTTATAGTTACAAACTCAGACTTTGTGGGCTGAAGGAAACAAGGTGTGGCAAAGGGTCCTCCGCCCGGTTGGGAATTTTTCCAGAGTGCTGGGTGTTTGCCTGAAGTTATCTATTGAGTAGGAGCCATTTGTTTGTACTCCCTGCCTAATTCATTCCTCTACTTCCAATGTCCATTGTTGCAAGCAATATTCTTCTCAATTTTTATATGTTTACTTTAAATCAAAGTTAGTCTATTTGTATAAAATTTTTTAAAAATCTAAAATTACAAAAAAAAAAAAACAAAAAACCAAGGGTGGGTGGGTATTCTCGTGGGAAGATCATTCAAGGGAAAAATGTTACTATTTACTGAGGTATTTTTCACAGAATGATTGAATAAAAAAAATTCAACTTGCATTTTCATTGTGGGTGCTTAGAGAAGTTCTAAAAAATTCAAACTGTGAAGGTTTCTGCTTCATTAGTTATGACCATACTTTTTCATTCTGACTCTTCCTGATTTCCTTATGGGCTAGATAAGAATCTTTGACATCAAGCAAAATAAAAGGGTTAACGATAGAATATCAAATAGTAAATTTGATGTTAAGTCTTGAGAATCTGAGTCACTTGCACATACAATGCTTTGGGTTTTTGCGTATTTTCTTAGGTCACAGTGACAGAGGTTTCTGAGTGTTTTCCTTTTTCAAATCTCTGAGGTGAACGGCAGAATTGATCTGTGTTTCACCTTCCTCCCGTGTGAGCTTGGAACACTTTGGAATCTTATCTTAAATGAGTCTTGAGAACCCTAAAATCATGCACTTGGTCCCCAGACTTGCTTGCTCTTGATGAACCACACTTTGGAAACGGAAGGGACTCAGAATGTCAAAATCCCAAGAGCATCAAGCCAAAAGTGTTAGGTTTCAGTGAAATTGGTGTCATATATAAACATGATTGTTTGGGACAGAAATGTCACCACATTCTTTCTGGCCTAAACTTTCCCAAGCAAACAAGCAGAATATCAAAAGTTAATTATCTTTCCATTGTAATTGTGTTGATACACTCTGTATGAGTACCAAAATCAGCTTCTCCCTTCAAGAGTTGAATTTAGAACTTTAAATACAAATCTAAAAATGTAGAAAATATCATTTTATATTTCCCTAATCTATATAGCTTAAAAAGGGACATATTTTCTTAGCTGAATATGAATACCTCTTAAACATAAATTAGTTCCTCTCATGTAAATTATCTTATTTTACTGATCCATTTCAGGAAAGAGGTTCTGCTGCCTTTATAGCAGAAATCTTATTTTTATCCCTTTTATTTGAATGAGAGATTTGAAAATTGAATTATGTAAATATTTCAATGCATCTGCTATTATTTTGTGGAGTTTATTAAACTACTTTAAAAAATTGTATAGTCTATTTATTGTATGTATGTACATACAGTCTGATACCTAAAATTTAAAGTGGATTCCGTAAAACCTGACTCATTCTTGTTTAGACTTATTGAATATTGTTTTAGCCTTGTGCACTGGACTCTACCTCTGTATAGGAAAATTTTCCATATTCATTACTTAGTATTGATCTGTATTAATTGGTTATGTTTCTTGCACTAAGAATTTTTAAAACTCTGCTGTAAGTGTAGATTTTAGTTTTACTTTGGCAGTATGAATCACTTGACACGTAGGTAGATACTTTAGGTTCATTTCATTTTATTTTTCTACATGACGACGAATAGTTACGTTTGTTCTCTGATTTGTTCTAAGTTTGCCAAAACAAAACACAAAACCAGTTCAGTACCTATTGATAAATTGTAGTGACTGTAATTTGTTTGCAAGGTGATTCAATGCCCTACTATTAAAGCTGGACTGCTGTTTAGGAGCACATTGTCTTAGTGTAGTTTTTGATTGGAAAATTTTTGTCATTAATGAAGGATGAAGAAAAACCACACAATTTGTTGACTTTAGATTTGACTTAAACAACAAAGTCATTGGGACAATAAATACAGGTCCCAATGAATTTTTTTTTATTTGTTTTACTTTGTTTTAACTAGGAAAAGGGAAAGAAGTCAGGGCTTTAAAATCGAATTGGAGGGCAAGGTGAGAAATCTTGCCTGGAGCGGGATGTGCTCCCGCGACTTGGTGCACGGGCGGAGGCCAGGGGCCACCATCATGTCTTCTCTGGGCTGCTGTCCCGTGTTCCTTCTCTGAGCTTCGGCAGGGATGTCTTCATCTTGGCATTTCCCTTGGTCCTGGGGATTTTGATCCTCAGCTGAGCTGCAAAGCAGAATTTTAGGAGTGAATGATTTTGACATTTCCTGCTGCTTTTGGTAACTTCTCACCTGGGGCCATATTTTACAGATTTGAATTTTTAAAAAAATAAAATATGATTCCTGGTTATTGTAGGTATTTATTAATAATAAGTGTTAAATAAATAAATACATACATAGAACAAATAGTGCTTGCCTTCCTGCTGCTTTCTTTGAGTGATTATATTGAGATGAAATTCAACAGGTTTTATGGACGCTGAGGGAAGCAAGTCTTTGCAAGTGCAGTGGTAGAAAGTGGTCTTAGCCCTGTGCGTCTCGAGTGTCTCACCAAAGTCTGACAGCTACTTTGAAACCTCCAGTGACTGAAATGGTCGCACCATAGAGGCCTGAAAGAGCCCATCATGATACCCATTTTGTCTTAAATCACTTGATCTCCCTGATTTCATTGGATCAGCATCTTGGGTGGGTCTTACAGACATGGGTCATCTTCTGAAAGCCAACTGTGCCAAGCTCCTACCCTTGTGGAAAAAGAGAAGAAAATAGAAAACTTGCCCGTGAACTGAGGTGGGAAAGGGGTACTTGGGTTTTTTATCTTAATCTCCGTGGACTTCAAGGGAAATCCATCTAACGACTTCACTGAGATACTGACTTGCTGTTGCTGAATGCAGAGCCTCACTGGAGCTGTTGCACCTGGAACAAATGGTCCCCACAGGTGCCCAACAGGGAGTGCTTGCAGTCGCAGAAGTGATGGCATTTGCACTCCCAAGTCCACAGACTTCCCAGTTTTTCTGTTAGATTTTCTTACTACATTTGCATATTTGCAAGGGCTCAAGGTCCTCTGTGACACTTTCCAGTAGAAACTTTTCTCAGGAGTTCAGTGATCAGCACGGAAACCATCTGCATTCACTAACCTGCCAAGGGACAGAGTCACGGAGGCGGCTGTGTGCGCTGCTGCAGGTCTGAGTTGTGCATCAGCACCCAGGTAAGCATTTATCCTGGGAGCTGTGACTGACCAAGTTCTGCAGAAACTGTTACAGCAAGAAATGAGCTCAAAGATGGTGTCTGACAGGTCTCAATAAAGTCTGCTATATCCTTGAGTGACTTAGCTTGAGTAGGGGGCTTTATTCCTTTTAAGAATTTTTGTTTATATAAATAAGTTATTTCACATGTGGGATAAAAGGATGGCATTCCGAAATACAGTTGGGGACAAAAATATTAACTTACACATTATGTTAACACTGGTATTGATCTATGTTGTCATGAAAACTTGGGGTTTAGTCTCAGTCCAAAATTGCTGTGTGACCTTGGACAAATTACTTCACTTCTCTGGACCTTTCAGTGAACTTGGCTGTGAGATAGACTCTCTTAGTTGTTTTTGCCACTTCTAGTGTTTCTGAACACACCCTGCTCGGCCATTACATCACGATTATTAGACGTCCCCCTGCATAGATGTAGCGAGGCTGGACCTGGTAAAAAAACACGTCCAAGCCTGTGAGCTCCCTGAAGGGGAAATCAGTTTCCAGGGCCCCCTCCTAAAGAAGGGTGACCGTTTGTAGACACAGCGGGTCTCACACAGGGGCTTAGCTACCCACGTTTCACCTGCCGCCCACCCTTCTGCAGGTTGCTCCTGATACAGCCCAAGGTTCAGCTTGTCCTCTAGTCGGGCATTGCTGGACCTGGTTTGTGAGTTTTTGTCCACGTTGGTAGATGCCGAAAATCTCAGAGCAGTGAAGTTGGGTGTGTGAATCCACTCGCAGCGAATGTGTAAAAGGGCGCTGTATCGCTGATGCTCATCCCTCTGCAGACCAGAGCTCAGGAAGCCCAGCCTCGGAAGAGAAGGATTCTGATCCTTCTCTCATGTGGCACCTCCTGGCTGTCCAGGAGGATGGAGGACACAGCCGCTTGCAGCCTTCCCAGATCTCCCTCTTCTCACCAGCTCTTGGAGTCCACATACAAAGGACTTGCATTTGAGGGGACCAGTAGAGTTGGGGTCCACTCCAAGAAAAGACCAACCTTTGGTGGGCAGGTCATGGCCAATGCCAGGCCTCAGTGAAACACCTTGGACATGTGGTCTGGCAAGTCTTACGGCTTTGCTGGCTTTTGAGTTGCTTCATCTTTATTTTTTTTATGTTTTATTTTATTTTTTTCAGTGACAGGGTCTTGCTGTCACCCAGGCTGGAGTGCAGTGGCACGATCATAGCTCACTGTACCTTTGGGCTCCTGAGCTCAAGCCATCCTCCTACCTCAACATGCTCACCACCACCCCCAGCTAATTTTTTTTTTCTTTTTTGTAGAGATGGGGATTTGCTATGTTGCCCAGGCTGGTTTCCACCTCCTGGCCTTAAGCGATCCTCCTCCATCGGCCCCCCAGAGGGCTGGGATTACAGGTGTGAGCCACCGTGCCTGGCCTGTATTCATTTTGTAATGAGTAAATTTCAATAAAGGCTAAAGCTGACATAATTATTTCTTTTTTTTTTTTTTTTTTTTGAGACAGAGTCTCGCTTTGTTGCCCAGGCTAGAGTGAGTGCCGTGGCGTCAGACTAGCTCACAGCAACCTCAAACTCCTGGGCTTCAGCGATCCTACTGCCTCAGCCTCCCAGGTAGCTGGGACTACAGGCATGCGCCACCATGCCCGGCTAATTTTTTCTATATATATTTTAGTTGGCCAGATTATTTCTTTCTATTTTTAGTAGAGACGGGGTCTCGCTCTTGGTCAGGCTGGTCTCGAACTACTGACCTTGAGCAATCCACCCGCCTCGGCCTCCCAGAGTGCTAGGATTACAGGCATGAGCCACCGCGCCCGGCCTACATAATTATTTCATTCAATGAATATTTACTGAGTGTGGACTGTGCTGGACACCGTGTCTACTCGGTGTTGATACAGCGGGAATAGATGGAGGTCTTTGCTTTCCTGGGGGACATTCTAGCGGGGCAGACGGCCAGTGAACAAATTAGCATCTAGATAGGAACGTGGTAAGTGTCATGAAGAAAACTGGGTGGTGTGACAGTAACTAGGAGGGGCAGCTTGGTGGGCGTGGCAGGGGTCTCCATGGAAGAGCTGAGAGAGGAAGAGATGAAGGAAGGGATGGGGCTGGGGTGGAGCTGCCCACCTGGAGCCTCGCAGGCCTTGCCGAGGAACACAGACTTTAAGAGCAGCGGGAATCTGCTAGAGAGTCTGCACTGTGCCAAACGTGGTGGTTCCAGTGCGCGGGAACAGGAAGCACAGCTCCTGCCTCTCCGGCCTCAAGTTCAAGGGAGGGAAGAGCCACATGCCCTCCACAGGTTGGACATTGCAGAACACCTGGCACGTTCATGAGACCGTCTTCTCGAACGACATTTCTCCCTGCAGGCATTCATGGCTTCTGCAGTCATGCATTGAGTGTCATAGATCAGTAGTTTTTGAGTACCTTGAAACTAATGTGATTGCTATCAAGAAAATCTAGGAGAAACAATTGGAAAATGATTAGTAAGAATTCCGTAAGATGGCAGTTACAAGATCACTATACAAAAATGGACAGCTTTCCAATTCACCAGCAATAACCAATTAAGGAATATAATGGAGAAAAGATGCCATTCAAAATAGCAACACATTAAGCCAGGCATGGTAGCGCATGCCTGTAGTCCCAGCTACTCAGGAGGCTGAGGCAGGAGGATCACTTGAGCCCAGGAGTTTGAGGTTGCTGTGAGCTAGGCTGATGTCATGGCACTCTAGCCCGGGCAACAGAGCGAGACTGTCTCAAAAAAAAAAAAAAAAAAAAAGGAAAAAAAATTTGCTAAAAGAGTAGATTTCAAATGTTTTCACCACAAAAAAGAAAAATAAGTTTTTGAAGTGATGGATTTGTTCATTAGCTTGATTTAGTCATTCCACTTTGTAAAAAATGTATCAAAACATCGCATTGTGCCCCATAAATATCCACAGTTATTATTTGTCAATTAAAGATAAAAAAGTTGAGCCACGTGGTAGCAGAGATTGGGGTGTGTAGGTCCTGGATAAATGTTGTGGGTCAGTGTTAGGGAGAGATTGGTCTCCATAGAGATGTACGTAGCAGACATAGGAGACTCCAGAAGTCAACTAAGGAAGTTCGAACAGTGTCATTCAATCAACAAATACCTGCCTTAAACAACTTTTTTTTTTTTTTTCGGAAACAGTACTGACTTCTTATATTTCGAGACACTTGCAATTTTCAAAGCTTTCTTCTTACCTCCTTGGTAACTCCCTGGTGTAGGTGGAGCAGATGTTCTCCCCGCTGTCTTCCAGAGGCATCTGAAGTCCAGAAAGGCTAAGTGGCTTGGCACACGTGGCTTAGTCAGCAACTGACAGGTCTTCCAGCTAATCTACAGCTGCCCCTAAAACCACAGAGCGAGGCAAACTACACCTGTCACATGAATCTCCAAGTGTGTCACCCTTGGAGAAGAGACAGCTGCAGTACTTTTAGCTAAAAAAAAAAAAAACAAAAACCTTCACAAACAATGTACCTAAAAGCATGCATGGTGTATAGGGATTCTGTTATTTTTGTGGTTGCTAGATATAGAAACCACGCAGACAGCGGGTCTGGCCTAGCTGATGGCACTTTGCAGAAGTCTGGGACTTGCTATTTCGAGATTGCTGCTTGGCCTCTTCCCGTCAGGTTTAAGAGCTTCAGAGAATCTAGAAACCCAGGATTTCATGCCGATCCACCACCCATCCCCTCCCTGATGCCACGGCCCCCAACTTTGGCAGGTGTGGTCTCATTTTTAAGTTTGAGGTATTTTTTTTTTTTTTTTTTAGCTCAAAATCTGCCCATGAGCCAGGCGCGGTGGCTCATGCCTGTAATCCCAGCACTCTGGGAGGCCGAGGCAGGAGGATTGCTTGAGCCCAGGTGTTCCAGACCAGCCTGAGCTACATAGTGAGAGACCCCATCTCAACAAAAAAATCTTTAAAAATTAGCTGGGTGTGGTGGTGGGCATCCACAGTCCCAGCTACGTGGAGGCTGAGGCAGGAGGATCGCCTGAGCCCAGGAGTTTAAGGCTGCAGTGAGCTATGATGATGCCACTGCACTCCAGAGCCTGAGCAAGAACAACAACAAAAAATCTGCCCAGCTCGAGACTTCCATTGGCTGTCTTAGGATGGATTGATCTTCCTTGTTGTTCATGTCTCTGCTTTGTTTTTTTTTTTTTTTTTTTTTGAGACAGAGTCTCACTTTGTTACCCGGGCTAGAGTGAGTGCCGTGGCATCAGCCTAGCTCACAGCAACCTCAAACTCCTGGGCTTAAGCGATCCTACTGCCTCAGCCTCCCGAGTAGCTGGGACTACAGGCATGAGCCACCATGCCCGGCTAATTTTTTTGTATATATATTTTTAGTTGGCCAGATAATTTCTTTCTATTTTTAGTAGAGACGGGGTCTCACTCTTGCTCAGGCTGGTCTCGAACTCCTGACCTCGAGCGATCCACCCGCCTCGGCCTCCCAGAGCTAGGATTACAGGCGTGAGCCACCGCGCCCGGCCCATGTCTCTGCTTTGAAGTCATGTCTTCATTGGCCTTTTCCAGCCACCTCCTTTGGGGTCCCACTCAGGCTTGCTCAGAAGGCCCAACACTCTGCTTTCTACCCATTCTCCAAGCAAGCCAAGAGCGATGAGTGCACTCACGTGACAAAAAACACTTCTTAAAAAAAGAAAAAAGATCAGTGCTCACAATGACTCACACTCATCATGGTTAATTAAACCGGTAAAGCACCACTTAGGATGAGAAAGGAGCCACTCCTTGGGAAAAAAAATCATTCTAAAATATCTACTTTATATGCACACATTTAATCTTTTAAAATCCAGTCGTGTTGCCCAAGGAAATCGCCTGGAGATGGTGTTGGGATTTGAACGGATTACCTCAAACAAGCCCTTTCCATAAACCCAAGCTCCACTCACAGGAAGGGCTCTTTGATGGCCTGCCAGCTCTTGGCGCGAAAGATGAAAGTCGCTTCCCAGCAAACCTGCTGTAGTTCTCGGCACGTTCCAGAAAGGAAAAGCAGCTTCTCAAAAGATGCGTCTCTTCTAGTCTCGCCTGACAATGAGAGCTGCCCCAGGACGCTTCCCCTGGTTCCCCAGTTGCTCCCATCTTTGCGTAAAATGGGAAGAATATGGACTTTGGAGTCTAATACCCTGGGGTAAATTCCAGTCTCCCACTTACAGCCTGTGTGGTCTTGGGCAGTTGTGAAACCTCATGGGGACTCTCTTCATCCATAACCTACCTTGCCCACTTGTGTGCATATTATACAAATATTAGTTCTGTCCTGTGTGCTGTCCTTATACCTCTGTGATAGGCCTTGGCACTCACTATTGCTACACGACAACTGTGTCTTATGTCTTTGGGGATCTAGAAAGCTGGGTGCTGTCTTTACTGCGAGGAGCGAGAGGGGCTCCCTCCCTGCCACTCCTTGAGGGGAAAGGCTGTGTCTGACTCCCCTGTGTCCTCAGTCCCGGCACATTGTCAAGCACAGAGTGGACGCTCAGTGTGTTATTGTTGAATGACACCCTCATTCTTTTTCAGAAACACTCAACAAATTCTCCATTGCCTCCTTCTTCTTCGTTTGAGACAAGGTCTCGCTCTGTCACCTGGGCTACAGTGTGGTGGCATCATCACAGCTCACAGCAACCTCAAACTCCTGGGCTCAAGCGATCCTTCTGCCTCAGCCTACCGAGTAACTGGGACTACAGGTGTACACCACCATCCCCAGTGAATTTTTTTTTCTATTTTTTTGTAGAGCCGGTGTCTTGTTCTTGCTCAGGCTGGTCTTGAACTCCTGGCCTTAAGCGATCCTCCCGCCTCTGCCTCCCAAAATGCTGGGATTACAGGTGTGAGCCACCATGCCTGGCCTCCATTACCTTCTTTAGGCAAGAAAAAGACACAATGAAAACAAAACATAAAAACACCTTCAGTTTTTTCTTGGAGAGCCCTTGCAGAGTCAGTTGTCTTTTAAGCAGAGGCCATTACACTGCTGTGGGATGCAGGGTGAAGGCCCTGGGTTCGAGTCCCAGTGCCTCCACTCACTGGCTGGGTGGCCTCAAGCCATCAAATGCACAAGTGTGCATGCAATGACCAGGGTGGGCCTGGCCTGTGGGAGGGACCCAGATCACACTGTTGGACATAAAAGTGATCTTTTGCACAGCCGATGGCACCTGATCCAGCTCAGCTCTGTCACCCACTCTATCTTAAACCTTGATACCAACAGCACTGTGGCGAATGAAATGGGACGTTCCTTACCTTCCTGTCATTTTTTGTTCCTTAAGAGAAAATCTGAATTATAAAGCCCTCCCGAGGAGGTCCCCTGGCTCTCAGGTTGCTGGTGGACAGGGTGGGACTATAGCTCAGAGATGAATTAACCATCCCCTGTGGAACAGAGCCATCATTCCTACTAAACAGACTAATCACTTGTCCCTAACCAAAGTGGCTGTGAGTGGTTGGAGGGTTGGCGTCTAACAGTTGTGAGTTTTAAAATAGATGGAATTCTTTCATTCCCCCTTCTAGTATTTCATGGCGGACAGCAGGGAGAAACACACAAGGGGCGGGTACATGAACTGGCTCATCTCTTTTAAAGAGAGTCATTCATCTGACATTGAAGTCACTACCATTGTAGCTGCCCAAGGTCTTTGTTCCCTCCCTTCCTCCTTCTCCTCCTTCTCCCTTCTCTCCTTCCTACCTTCTTCCTTCCTTTCTTCCCTCTCCCTTCTCTCTCTCTCTTTTCTTTCTTCTTCCAGCGATTACCTAAAACATAAAAATAAATAAAAGGTGAATGTGAGGAACAACTAAACCCGAATATGGCCCTTGGTCTATGTGAAAGGGCTGAGCTCAGCAAAACTGGAATGTGAACTCACAGCCCCCTGAAAATTCTCATGGAACTAAATATGTCAGAGACTGATGCTGGCATATCGTTTCCAGAGAGCTTTAAAAAAAATTTCCTAAACACACTTTGTGTTTAAGATGCAATTTTAATTTTGGTCTTTTCCATCAAGGCTGAATGCAAGAGTTAACTAGCTCAAGTCTAATTAATTCTTTGCTGAGGCCAAAGATCAGTCCCTTGGGGTCTGCTCAGTGACTCCCATCTGGGTCAAGTCTACAATGCTGAGATCTTCATTCCTGGTTCCTAATAGTGCCGCTTTTATTTCCTAATTTTCTACTAACTTTGCCAAAATAATAAACCCAAAACATGAAATTCGGGAAGAATTTGGTGACTATCTCATAACTTGCCTTCAAATTCTAGCAAGTGGCTCCTTTTTCCCCCATAAAGTGCCTGTGAGTTGGGCACATAAAGCAGCACCCTGGCCCTTCCCTGTGCTGTACCCATTGTGCACCTGCTGTAACCGCTCATTTACTGCATTCCAAAAGCATCTGTCTCTCTGCTAATGAAGGGAACCTATTAACTCTACCTTGATTGCATTCCCAGAGTTCTCAGTAGGTGCTCCCTCTGCACAATTGCAGTGAATAAATCCTCACGACTCCAGGAAGAAGGAATCCTCTTTTCCAGTTTGTAGACAAGAAAACAAGCTCAGATGGGTTAATATTTGCTCAAGGGCAAACACTGTTTAGTGGCTGGAACCAGAACTGAACCCAGGCCCTCTAACCTTGAACTTTGTGCTGTTTCCCTCCAAATGATTTCTTTGACTGCCAGTGGCTACTTTGACGAATATTTTTTAATTGATTTGACTCTAAGAAATAAAAAATTCCCATCTGTGAAAGGAATAGGCGTGTTTGTGGCCGGCGCAGAGCCCCCTGCTGGACACCCGGGGTTACTTCCACGTCCCTGCCCTGCAGTGGGACTTCAGCTCCTGAGCTAGCTCTTAGGTGATGTTGCTGTGAAGCCGCATGCGGTAACTGGGTCCATGTGCACACCCTATAAAGCATCATTGGGCATTTTAGTAACTTTCAAAATGAGCTGCTTGGCCAGAGGTGCACGTGAACTAGAAGGAGGGAGGAATTGATGAGGGACGGCTCGTGGCTGTCTCACCCCCTTCAGTCTCCACTCAAATGTGTCCTTTCCATGGAGGCAGCTGCTGGCTACCCCCCTAGACCTTGGCATCCAGTAGCCTCCTTCTTTGCTTTATTCTTCTCCTTAGCACTTGTCACTGTCTAATCAATAACTCATTTTGCTGAAGATATTTATGTTATTTAGCGTCGGTCCTTCCTACTAGAATGCAAGTTCGTGAGGGCAGGGACGTTTATCCATTCCGTTCTCTGCCATTTCCCCAGTGCCAAGAACAGGGCCTGAGACATAATATTTGCTCAGTAAACACTTATTATATTAGCTGTGTCCCTCACACCATCAGTGAGATTTTGAAAGGTGTCCATGTGTCAAAGGGTGTTGATAGAAACAGTGACAAGCAAGAGAATGATTCCTTCCCATCTGGATAGTGAGAAAATGAATCGGGTTTGATTTCAATGAATATCACAGGAAGGGTGTTCTGGCATATTGCTCGGGACCCGTAAACAAAAAAGCAAGCTCGTGGTGGAGTCTTTGCTTTCTTCACAAAGAAAACCCAATTCCCAGTGACTACTGGGGACTTGTGCACCCTTCCTGCCTGCACGATCTTTCTGTTCAGTTTCCAAAGGGTACCTTAGAAAGATTTCCATGGAAGAGTTAAAATACTACAATTTCAAACACGTAAAGGGATAATATTGTGCTATCCAGATAATTGTATTTCTTTAACATCCTGGACAGTTGAAACATTTGTTTGTACTTAAGTTATGGATCAAAAATTCTCTGGCCAGGGCGGGGACATCAAGTGTCTTTGAAGCTGTGCACTGAGGCTGGAGGGTCTTGGCCACATGTTGATTTCACCCATAAGACTGGAAAGGTGAACTAAAGAGATTTTAAAGTGACTTCCACTTCCACATTTGTATGGGTCAGCTAGTCTGTGGAAAATGGAACTTTGGGGGTCCATGTGGACCCCCATTGGGGCCTTGTGGAATGTGATGTAGCGAATTGCTTAACAGCCTCAGGAGTAAGGTGATTATGGACCTGCATTCTTCACCTGACATGTTTGCATTTGACAGGAAGTTGTTTTACTTAATTGCTTCCCCGGCAAGATCTTGGTGGGGTCTTCTTTGGCAAACACAGCCTCCTGTGGCTTGGGGAGGAGGCACCATCTTGTCGTGACTGAGAAGATGGATTTGTGTCCTTCCAGTGTCTCTGAGAAGATGTCACCAAAGCTTATCCAAGGTGGGAACAGCACTTGGAAGTTCTTTACCTCCTTTGGGAGAGAAGCCACACATTTCTGGTTAGAAGAACCAGCACAACTGCCGCAAAGACAGATCCCAGAGGGCTCTCTGGTGCCATCTTGGTAGGGAGAAGACGTCAGGCTGCTGGGAAGTTGAGTTGAGCTGCAGTTGAACATGCAGTCCAACAAGGACAGCTTGGGGACCTTAGGAGAAGGAAAAGTCAGCTGAAGACAAGTTCATCCTCGTACCAGTTGCTAATTTTCAGCAATACATCTCCTGTGGGGGGTCTGTGGGTGTAGCTGGGGTGGGCTACACAGAGCTGGTTCACCCTGGAGTTTCTATGCCTGCGGGGAAACTAGACTGGCGGGAGAGTAATCGGTTAGAATCTGCTTTGTTGGTAGATTTACGTACGCAGATGGGACGCAACTGTGGGCCTGATGCATCTGCTGTGTGGGTGCAGATGTCAAACAATTGCTTCCTACCCACAGTCCTGAAACAGTCATGTAAATCCTGATAACAAGCAAAACATTCATTTCTCAAATTAGGTCATTAAGCTGTTCCTTAAACACACACATGCACACATACACCCCCCTCCAAAAAAAAAAAACGAAACAAAAGAGATGCCCTCATTTCCCAGCCTGGGGTCCCATTCTCTGGCCAGCTTTCTGGGCAGAAAGAAGAGGACCCTCTGGGGACAAGGCCACTCCAAGACCCCTTAACTTTCCCTGGCACGTCATTCTTGGCAGCTAGAAAGAATGAAAGCCCAGTTATTGGGGACACATTATTGGCCAGGCACAGCTATGTGTGCTGTAGGCATCTTCTGATTTATTCCTCACCATGGTTCTAGGGTTAGGCGCTGTGATTTTACAACGAGGAAACTGAGCTAAGTAGCTCCTCCAAGGTCACAGTCATGGAGCTGGAATTTTAATCCAGGCTGTCAGAACCCAGAGCTCATGTCCTTAACCTTGATATTAGGTTGTCTCTGTAATAATTTTTATCCAGAACAGATGTTTTCTAACATTTCTTTTTAGCTGCAGATTCCTTTATTCAAGGGGAGTCTTGGCCAAAGCATAAAAATCAACCCAGATAGCAGTGGAGGTGTCTGACCGAAGTAGGAGGGGCAGAGGGAGGGTCTGGGGCCTCGGACCCTCCTCTACTTTTTGTGACCCTTGAGTGCCTGGTGTTCCTAGGGACACATTTCTCTTCTGAATTGACCCTTCCTTGGACTCAGCTGCTCTTCTTTCTATTAATAGTAGATCCCTATTATTAAATGCAGCCAGGCCAGGCATGGTGGTTCACACCTGAAATCCCAGCATTTTGTGAGGTGAGGCCAAGGTGGGAGGATCGCTCGAGCCCAGGAGTTTGAGACCAGCCTTGGCAACATAGCAAGACCCGTCTCTACCAAAAAAAAAAAAAAAAAAAATTAGCCAGGTTCAGTGGTTCGTGCCCTGTAGCTTCCCAGCTACATGAGAAGCTGAGGCAGGAGGATCATTTGAGCCCAGAAGTTGGAGACCAGCCTGAGCAACATAACAAGACCCCATCTCTATACAAAAAAATTAAAAATTAGCCAGGGATGGTGGCATGCACCTGTAGTCCCAGCTACTTGGGAAACTGAGATGGGAGGTTCACTTGAGCCTGGGAGTTCGAGGTCACAGAGAGGTATGATCACACCACTGCACTCCCGCCTGGGCTAAACAGAGCAAGACCCTGTTTCAAAAAAAAAAAAAAAATGTTAAATGCAGTCACCCCTCATTATTCACAGATTTCGTGTTTGTAAATTCCCCTGCTTGCCAAAATTTATTTGTAACCCTGAAATCAACACTCCTAGTGTTTTGCTTTTGCAGTCATTTGCTGACATGTGCAGAAGCAGTGGGAAATTTGTGTCCCCTGACACTGCGTGGCCAGCAGAGGTGGGCGAGGTGACACTCCACCTTCCTGTTTATGCTCTCATATTGTAAAGGACTGTTTTTCCCCCACGGTGTATTTAGTGCTATGGCTTTTGCAGTTTTGTGCTTTTTGTTGGCGATTTCGGCATTTAAAATGGCCCCTTGCACGGTGCTGAGCTGCTGCCGTGCGTGCCTCAGCGCAGGAAGGAAGGCTGTGACGAGTCTTGCAGAGAAAGCACACGTGTTAGATGAGCTTCATTCAGGCATGAGTGATAGTGCTCTTGGCCATGAGTTAGGATATATTAAATATATATGAAATATATTAAATCAGGTGTCTTTGAACAGAAACGCACATAAAACATAGTTATGTATTAACTGGTTGACAAAAGTTGTCACCTAACCGTGTGTTTCCCTGAGAAGCCGCTAGTATTCACTAATTCAGTGTTTGTGGCAACTTTATAGCCGATAACTACCACAAATAATGAGAATTGACTAAAGTTATCATGTTTTGAGAGCCACTTATGGGCCAAATAATGTGCTAGAACCTTATTTAAGTGAACAGTAATTCTCCACTCTGTAAGTTAAATATCATTCTCCCCAACTTATAGATGGGAAAACTGAGGCCTGAATAATTTGTCAATGACACTAAGCTAGATTGAGGTGAGGCCAAGGCCGGATAGCATGTAGTTCTGTTGTTCTCTTTCCTGTTTGTGAACTGCTTGCATTTTGTGAACTAACCCCAGTTTGGCAAGTTGGACAATTCAGCCACATCCAGGCCCCCGAGTGAGGCTGGTGGGTGGAGCACAGAGGTCTCCCAGCCCGTCTCTCTGCTCCACAGAGAAGCACACAGGAACCTCCCCAAGGATGCTGGGCTGCTCTTGGGGACAGCCAGGTGTTCATGCTCCAGCCGCCTCTTCCTCTTCCTCCTCTCCTGTCCTGATCTGGCTTGTGGGAGCCACCGGGTTAGGATTTCTGGGTGAGGCAAAAAGTATCTCCTAACAGGAGAGAGAGAAAAAAAGAAGACAGAGGAAAAAGACAAGGAACAAGGATGGGTGGATTTAGAGGAGGAACAAACGTGACCAGGGTGGGGAGGGAGACAGGCAGCATTGGCTGTTCAGGGGATGCCCTTGAGCAAAAGGAAAGACACAGGTGGGCACCTCCAGGAGCAGACCCTGAGATGTACCCATCACTGACTCTTGGGTACCTCATTAAATCTTCAAATCATTTTCACCTCTCTGGTCTTGTTTTGCATCTCACAGCCCCTCTGACTAGGTGAAGGGCACATTCTTTCCTCTACTTTACTGATGAGAAAACCGAGGTATGAAAAACTCTAGTGAT
Source organism: Lemur catta (assembly GCF_020740605.2). Taxonomy (NCBI): domain Eukaryota; kingdom Metazoa; phylum Chordata; class Mammalia; order Primates; family Lemuridae; genus Lemur; species Lemur catta. The sequence goes on along the minus strand of NC_059128.1, from coordinate 137,914,207 downwards.
TTGCTCAAGGTCATGCAGTTCTAATTTATTCGATACTTGGGTTAGGCTATTCCTATCACACAGCACAATTCAGTAATCGCTCTCTTGGTATTTCAATTTTTTAAGCCAATATCATGAACAGTCTATTAGGAGACAAAGAGACTGTCCTTTATTTTTTACTTGCACCGTATGAGTATTTCAATATTTTTACTTAACTATAGTTTCTCAAATTTCATAGCCCACGTTGAAGCATTTGACTAAAATGCAGCAAGACGACCGTTCCTTTCAAGGGGGTCAAAATGTTTTCCGTGGATGGGAGTGTGTCATCGCAGTAAAGATGAAAGCAGCTTTGTTGCACTCCTCTTCTGGGAATCTTTCTAGGGATATTACGAAAGTCAAGAATAGATCAGAAATGAAGAAAAGATAGGAATATAAAGGAATAGCTTTCATGGAAAATTGAAATCATTCCTTTTAAAGTTCACAATTTCCACCCTGATGATAGATCCCCAACCTTGCAAGATGGGTTCTTCCCAGATATAAAGGTGGCCGTCACCATAGGATTTTGATGCAGCTGTGATTGATGTCGGCAGGTCCAGACGGTGATATTTTATTACAAATTTAACAGACATTTATTAAGTAGATTCAATGAGAGCAGCCCCGGGCTAGATAGGACTGGAAGATTCAAAAGGAAGCTGTAACCTAGGAAGACGGCACAGGCCAGTTGGGGACCGAAACCCCACTGATGTGAGTCACTGCACATCCTCTACACGCTAGGTGCTTGCATTTCATGCCATCTTTTCACATAAGCCTCCTACAAATGCCGACAGGAATGGTATGACTCCCTTTATTGCAAGATGAGGATATCTAGAGAGATCTAGTAACTTCCCCCGTGAGTGAGGGGCTACCCTGAGATTTGCACCCAGGCTTTTGCCTCCGAGTGAAAGCTCGCATCTCTAAGCCACACAAGAAGCAGGTGGGTAATAACCGAGTCACAGTCTAGAGTTGGGACACACAACAGTGGCGTGGATTTCTGCTTGCAGCGATGGCATAGCAATTCCGAGTAAAGGCAAGGTCCCTTCAGGTTAGTGTCACAGTGGGGTAGTGAGTCTTCCTAGAGAAGACAAAACACGAACACTGTAGGGCTTCTTGCACAAGTGGAGTGGTCGTGCAAACGCCTTTTTAACAGAGAAATTTGCTTGAGTGGTTAACAGAAGTTTTCTTTCTTGGGTTAAAAGTAGTCGCTTCTATTATACCCTGAAGCGTCTGGCTGTCCTGGTAGGGACATATGAGCGCTGCCACAATATCCTGAGAGGGTAAGAATAGCCCACAATGAGAGATGACTCGTGCTGTTCTGGTCGCTGCAGTTGTCAGGAATGCTTTGCCTCAGAGGCAAATGGCTTAGGGCCATCTCAACTTGGAGACACAAAAGCTCACCGGCTTCTGGGCTCAAATCTTTGCTTTAGTATCTCTGACTCTCAGCGTTAAGTCTTTTGTAGTTAAAATCCATTTATTCCTGCAAGGATCTCCCACCTCCTTTGGAGAACACAGGCCTCCAACAGTCTCTGGCAGCCTCAAGACTGTGACATTCCAGAAGCATGGAAAGCTGGGACTTTCTGGGGTTCCTCATCGTCACATTAAACTGCAACGTGACCATTGTGGGTGAGTATCGGGACAGCTTCCAAACTCCTGTTTTTGTTTTCATTGCCGTGTTTGAATCAAGTCCTTCTTAAAGGGTCAAGGTATTTCCTTGTCTTCAATTTGCCTGGCCCACCCCCTGTGTCTGGCTGGGAGAGAGAGAGCTGTGGCTTTAAGTTTCCTCTAATGTCCCCACGGTTGCTCCATCACGTAAGGAAGCCTTGGGTGTGAGCCTTGTCCCCCAACCCCAGGGTCTCTTGTCACTGACATGCGGGTGCAGAGGCTGAAGACTGAAGCAGGTGGAAGGGGGGTATTTTTGTGTAACCCTTCTGTGGCCACATTGCCAGGAAAAGGAGCAAAACAGTGAAATTTCCTAAGAAAGTCATGCCTGGATGACAGCTTTCTTCTCGTTCCTCTTTTTAGGTTTGATCCTTGAAGCTTAATTTGTAAAGGTTACTCATTTCTCAAATGCACTTTAAAACCAAATCTCTTTATCTTTTTAATAAAGAAAATAATCAAGATTTCTGTTTGATGCAGATGAGGCTAATTTTCAGAGAGACATGGGTGTTGCAGAAAAATGGATTGAAGACTAATACATGAGATGTGGTGATACTTCTCTTTTTCATTTTTTATTTTGTAGAATTTCAACAAAATTGACTTGGTGTTAAATGTCCAAGTCAATGATTTTTAACATGTAATGATATTATTCTTTGAGTCGGACAGCCTACATTTATAATAGAGTTTTGTTTTTCTGATGTCAGATGATGTTTTCTCTGTCTCATCACAAAACGCGATATTTACAATTTATTTTGGTTGTATTTTAAGCGTGTTCCAAAATAGTTGGCCCCTGACATGAAAATAGGGCTTTGAAGTTATTTTGGTTTCCTAGATTGGTCTCATTCATTCATGATACATTGAAGAAAGAAAAGCCTCATTAATTCATAGTAACTGGAAGACGGGGAATGGAATTCTGAATTATTAAAAAATCCAAAAAATTGAATGTTCTTAAAAAAATTCAATTTCAAGGACCAGAGGCCAACATTAAATAAAAGCCCTGCGATTAAACAGAGATCTTGGTGGGCCATTAACATAAAGTAAAGAAGACTAAATGAAATTAATAGCATGAATTGGCTCTACAATTATAGGAATATGCTAAAATCCTTTAAAAACCTTATTCTCCTAAGGAGAGGAAGATCTTATTTAAATCATTCATCTGCTCAGCCAAACTTTCTTTCTGGATCTTTCAGTCCAGGAGATATTACCAAAAGTCTGAACCAGTGGAGTCAGACTAAAACATTTTTAGTATGTTACGCTTTTGAAAAATCTGCTCATCTCTAAGCATTTTTATAAACAAGTAGGTTCAATATCACATAGTGTCATGTGATGTCAATAATCATTTTAATGTATGTTTTTGGCCACCCTCTGGATTTTCATTCAATTGAACGTTAATAATGAAGAAAAATGAACTTTCATGGTCTGTGGTCACATTTTATGATGTCTCCTTTCGTTTATGTATTTTTTTCTTGATTCCAAGAGAGCCCCAGGACTGCTCTTACAGTTACCCCAAATAAAGTTCTCACCAAAAAAAAAAAAAAAAAAAAACCAAAATAAAACAAAAAACCCCAAGTAGGTTCAGCGTTCAATAAATATTGGTCAAATGCATTAACTGGCTGGTTCTCTTGCTGGGACTAAATATGTACTAATTGACATCTCAGCTGTCCAATCTCAGTCCCAGTAAATACTTAAAAGCTGTCGCTGGGAGATACGTTGAGACGGTGGTGACAAGGCCATTCCCTCTGCTTCTTTCCTAGGAAAGATCTGGCTTATCCTGATGCTCTTGCTGAGGATGGCGGTGATCGTCTTGGCGGGGTACCCCATCTACCAGGACGAGCAGGAGAGGTTTGTCTGCAATACTCTGCAGCCGGGATGCGCCAACGTTTGCTACGACATCTTCTCCCCTGTGTCGCACCTGCGGTTCTGGGTGATCCAGAGCGTGTCTGTCCTGCTCCCCTACGCCGTGTTCAGCGTCTATGTCGTCCACCAAGGAGCTGTGCTCGCCGCCCGGGGGCCCTGCGGGTCGGATGAAGCGCTGGGGGGCCCGGACCCCCGTGACCCGGGCCCTGGGGAGGGGCGCAGCCCACGGCCCTGCAGGGAGCGGTGCCACCTGCGCGTGCCGGACTTCTCCTCCGGCTACATCGTCCACCTGCTCCTGCGGACCCTGCTGGAGGCAGCTTTTGGGGCCTTACATTACCTCCTCTTCGGATTCTTGGTCCCAAAGAGATTCTCTTGCACCCGCTCCCCTTGCACCAGCGTGGTGGATTGTTACGTGTCTCGGCCCACGGAAAAGTCCATCATGATGCTCTTCATCTGGGCGGTCAGCGCGCTGTCCTTCCTGCTCGGTGTCGCCGACCTGGTGTGCAGCGTGCGGCGCAGGACGCGCAGGGGCCGAGGCCCCAGCCGGGGGGCGAAGGGCCCCTCGGTCAGGGAGGAGTGTGGAGCCGGGTCACCTCCTCCCAGCCTCGCTTCGGGACGCCAGAAAGACGGGTGGGAGGAAGAACGGGCGACGGCTCACTCTGGCACGTGGTCCCCAGGGGAGGGTGTCAACGGCGACCCCGGTGCACCGGGGCGGATGCAGCTTCCAGATGAAGATGAGAATGAGGTGATGTCCTCAGCCAGCGACAAGCTGTCTCTGGCTTGCAAAGAGCCCGGGGGCACGCCCCACAGAGAGGCCACCCATGACTCTAGGGGCAAAGGCTCTGTCCCTGGGAGTGGCCTGGCGGGGCGCTACTCATGCAGCCAGCTCCAGCTCCTTCCCCGGCTGGCCAGCTCTGGCAGTGCCCCCCACTTGAGGACAAAAAAATCCGAGTGGGTGTAAAAAAGAGCGCCAAGCAACCCTGAATGTGCACAGCTGTCCTGTTGCAAATGGAAACGTGGGTGTAGACAGGACACACACTCACCTTAGGGGCACCTGTAAAATCACTCAACTAAGTTCCCGAGGACATTAACAGCCACAAAGGCCAGCTGGCCTGAGGACAAATGGACTTCACAGGAGAGACTCTGATACACTCTCCATGCGGATTTAATTTAGGTAACACTTTTTGTTGAAAAAAAGCATGTGACGTTCAAATGCTCCAGTGAATCTAAAACGATTAATTGGAGAGTGTCTGCTTACTGATCATGGTGAGGCTGTTCTATAGGCGACACTCTTGGTGGTTCTACTGTCATATTCTTTGTCATGTGCTTAGTGTAAAGTGTGGTGTCTTACATTCATAGAGCTCATTAATGTTTTCATATTTTCTGATGAATAATTATTATGAGGTTTTGTTTTTGTTTTTCTGCATGGATGAAAGAAACATCTGTTATGCATGCCATCAATGGAGAGCTATTACTTCTCTGAACCCCTTAATAAAATGAATGTTGATTGCATTGTAGTATCACACTTCATAGTTCATTCTGTCAGGGTTTGGGGGGGCATCTTCTATTGTCATTGTGTGGGTGTAAGGTGCATAGGATGTGGCTGGCTGAGTTGTCCCTTGTGTGTGTTTGCTGAGTGGCTGTACTCATGGTGTGCAGGGAGTATTTTTGCTGTTAATGAGTGGCCATAGATTTGCCACAAGTGTTTAGTCCAGGCTTTGTCTGTGTCCTTTAGAGAGTTACATGACTCAGATTGCCCTGACAGTCTTCACCTTCCAGTGGAGCAGACCAGAGACACTTTGAGTGTCGTGTTCATGCCTTTTGTGTGTACACTGGAAACAGAAAAATGCCCCAGATCTTGGGCTGGGCATCTCATCCGTGCCTCTCTGTACTTGGGGTCAATCTTGTTTGGATATAGAAGCTGCTGAAGCAAAGGCATGACTCTGAGTGAGACTTTGGTGCTGCCCTAGCTCGGGCAGGCGGGAGGGTACAGGATGGCAGAAAGACCTGCTACGGAGTGGGAGAAATCAGCTCACCTTCATCAAAAGAGGAGAAGGAGCCATCTGGGTATAGTTCTAGAATTGACGAATATCCTCTGGTCCCCAACACGGAATGGCTGAGAAAGAAGAACCACCCTTCCCTCCAGCAGATAAAAAAAAAAAAAAAGGGTGAAGCAACGCACTCATGAAAACGATGGACACTTTTAACTGTGCCAAAGGAGACCTTGACAATGACATATCTGCCAGGATGGAGAGTACCAGCCTGTTCGATATAGCTACAGGATTCAAAACAATTGATGAAAACTTCAAAAAATAAAAATCCAAAACTGGTTTTGGCATAAAGCTATTTGAATGAATGTGCCTATTTTTGTTGAGTAATGAGAGAAGATCAAATCAACATATATTGGTGGTTTGAGCTACGCAGGAGCCGGGACAATAGCTGGGAGGAGAAAGTGGCGGGCGGGGCTGGGGCTCCCTCTCGGCCGCGGCCCCAGAGGGAACAGAGCACAGCGAGGCTGTCCCTTCTACCACTGGGGTCTGCCCTCGACTTTAGGTTTACAAACCAGTGTGATATTATTCGAGTGGCCCTGGGAAGGGATACTCTGGCCTCTCTGCTGATGTTCAAATGCCACCACGAGAGAGTCAGAGTTTTGATGTTTGTTCCACGGAAAACTGCAAATGCTCCTCAAAGCAACGGGTGCTGGGAGAGGAGGGGAGAGTCACAAGCCAGGGGGAGATGTGGGTTCTTATCCCACGTCCACCAGTACTTGGCAGGTCACTTCTCTCCTCTGGGCCTCAGTTTCTTCCTCTGTGTGACGAGGCATGCTGGCTAGATGATTCCTTAATGCTCTGCAAGTGGAGGACTCTGTCGATGAGATGTGGGGGTGTCAGTCACCTGCCCCACAAAAGGCATTTAAGAAATCTAGTCACCTGGTCTCAGAGGAGGGGAAGCTAAGTGGAGCCATTGGTTCAGGTCCTTGGATGTATTAGGGCTGGAGAGAAGAAAAAAAAGGTGACAAGGATGATGAGAACCGACTGAATTGGGCCTAGAGCACAAATCTCATGTATTTCAGGACTGTTCTCTTAATTATAATCATTTTAAATAAAAAAGGATCTTAAGTGGTCTAAGTGTATGTGTGCACATGCTTTAGTTTAGCTCTTTGGACTTTGCATAGTACAAAAGGCTTGTTAGATACTGTCTAGGTCTAACTTTCCTGGGACTTGCATTCAGAAATCCCTCTCTCTTCTCTGCAGGTGGATTCTAAGGTGGTCCAGCGATGACGGAACCCACTGGTGGAATTCAAACTCTGACCCAACACGTATAGCTGGCTACCTGCAGAGAGAAAAAAATGCAAGAAAGATTATAAGGATCAATGAGATTATGCTTATAAAGCAGTTTGTGCTCAGCCAAGAGAAGTATTATTTATGGAATTAATAAATGAGGCTCTTTTTGGGTAGGATGTTGCAATGTGCTGTGAGAACCTATTTCAAATTCTCTGCATGTAATTTTGGTTTCAGGGAAGAGGCAATCAGGAGGGTGGTGCTTTATAGGCGAGGAGAGGGGACATCTGCGTTTCTCAGGCACAGACTTGCTGAAGATCTCCTGCAATGTACATGCCTCTCCCGCCAAGAACTTCGACATTCCAACTCTGGGGGTTGGGTGAGCAGCAGTCTGGTAAATCCTGCCAGCTGTATTTTGGCTGTGCTGTGGGACACATGTTTCCTAGAAACAAAACAAATCCCTTCTCTCCCACTGCCTTTTGGGTATACATATAGCTATGTTCTCTCCTTTGTGTCAGTCATAGAGCACATGTCTTCCTCGGGGAAATTTCTAGTAAGTTCCATCCCTGTACTGTGGCCCGAGAGACTAAATGTTCTCATTAGTTGAACCTGGATGGAGTACGTTTCATGGAGAATTCAAGAAATTAAAAGTTGAATGGAAAAATTAGATTTTGATAAAAAGAGTTTTCTCCCTCCCTGGAGTACATGATGCGTTTAAAAGATTGAGTGGGAGGCCAGTTGCGGTGGCTCACGCCTGTAATCCCAGCACTTTGGGAGGCCAAGGCAGGAGGATTGCTTGAGTCTGGGCGTTCAAGACCAGCCTGAGCAACATAGCAAGACCTGGTTTCTACCAAAAAAAAAAAAAAAAAAGTTGGGCGTGGTGGCTGCTGCCTGTGGTGGCTGCTGCTTGTAGTCTCAGCCACTGGAGTTTGAGGTTGCAGTGAGCTGTGATCACACCGCTGCACTCCAGCCTGGGCTACCAAGCAAGACCCTGTCTCAAAAAAAAAAAAAAAAAGAAAAGAAAAGAAAGAAACGTTGAGTGATTGTAAGGAGTGTGCCTACCTGGCATGACCCTGCCCCTAGAATTTAGTGTTTTGCTTTTGTTTCTTTTCTATGAAACTAAAAACAAACAAACGAACAAAAAACAAACCCACAAAAACTGACATATCACACAAGCAGCTGAGGCTGGAAGAGTTCCAGCTAAAGGTCCAGTGCCACTCAACACCCCCAACTCCTGTGAACCTTAATCTTCTCAGAACTGAAATTGGCACATCACGGCTGCCTTCCCTCATGGCCTTGCTGGGGAGCTCAGAAGAGATGGTGGATGTGGAAGTCCCCTGAGAGGGGTATGGCCATGTGTCACTCTGAGGTGCTTCCCAGGCTGCAAAATGATCAATGCTTGACAGATCACTGCAAACAGGTCTCTTCAGGCATCTGTGATGATTCAACACTTGCTTAAGGAGGACGATGTGCATGGTCCTAAGTCCTCCTGCACCCTGTCTTACCAGCAGGGGCCTCTCTTGGGCCATATTTAAGACGTGATGTTTACAAGCACTGAAGCAAAATGTTAATTGACTTCTGGTGGTACCCGTGACCATGTTCGTGAGTTATCACCCATTCTTTTCACTCTCCTCCTTTCTTGTTTATCTCTGGCCAGAAAAATCAGGATCTCAGAATTCTGGGCAGTAGATCTGGGAATTCTATGAGGTTACTTTAATAACAGAGAGGGTGAGAAATTAGGAGATAATGGAAGAATTGTGGGCAATCTGGCCTCCTGGGAAAGAGGTCATTTAACAAGACAATGATTCACCCCTGTGAGGGTTGGAGGTAGCCCCTTAATTGTAATTTATTTTCTTTAGTTTTGCCCACAGGTGTTTGCTTGTCGTTTCCCCTGATTTTTCACAGGATCAGCTGCAGGTTGCAAAGGTCTGGCTTGAGACAGAGCTGCAATAAAAGGCGACAGCTGAGACAGGCAGTGGCGGAGCTGGGTCGCTATGGCACACCCCACGGCGGGACAGCTCAGGGGGCTGCCTGGCGGAGATGGCAGCAGAGCACAGATGTCCCCTCTTCCGTCGTGTGGGATTCCTCCTTCCAGCTGTTTACTAAGCAGCTACAAAAACTCCCTCACAGTTGTAACTTGTCAAATAAAGCATCCGCAAAGGTGTTTAAGGCTTTTCCCCCCTGGTTTGTGAAATGACGTGTTATTTTACATCTAGGAATCTTTTCCCCTTTTCTTGTTGCTTTAGAAAGTTAAAGTGCTTTTCATCTCAGAAATGGTATTTGAGAAGCTAGTAAATGTCTACGAACTGGTCTCCCTCACCTGGGATAGAGGATCCAACAAAAGCCTCAGGTGTCATTTAAGTTTACGCTGAGCGTATCTAGTGCCATTTCCCGAAAATTCAGTCATTGGACAGAGATGGTTTGTGCGATTGGCCATTAGAAGGAAAAATTTTTAACAGTGTTATGCTAAAGAAAGTTCATCAAATTTTGTCATGCGCCCAAAGTGGTTCTTAAGGGAGAATTCAAGAGAATGACTAAGACTTGTACTCAGGGGACAGGGTCCCCCGTTAGCAGGGTCTCACAAGGACTCCGTGAACACAGCTCTTCTGTATGTATCTTTACTTCCTCATCTATCAAACAAAGGTGTCACCCCTTCTACCTAGAAATATGATGTGACAGTTACTGTCAGAGTGTGGATAAAGGGGTTTTCCCCCTCTGGAAGTAAACTTGATGTAAACATTGATGACATCTCATTCTGCGTATTTTTTGAGCATCTGTTCTATGTCTGGTGCTTGGGCAAAGAATGCCCAAGTTACAGGAGAATGATAAGGAAAGACCAGCTTCCATCTGAGGGTCTCTTTCGAAGAGATCAACGGGGACTGAATGAAGGCAGCATATAATAAAAAATAAAGTTTCATGGCTCAGGCTGGAATAGTTCATCATAAAATTTCTATTTATTATTATTATTTTTTTACAAGTATACCAACATTGAGTTGGACAGCAAAACTGCTTGCATGCAGTGAAGGGATTGGGCGGCCTCCATCACTTGGCCGGGGAATGGGAGAAGGCTGCGCATTTCGTGTTATCCTACTGCACCCCTGCAGTGGCCCTCGCTCCCTCTGGTGACACTTAAGCACTTGCCCTTTGCTGCCCCATCCACCCAGGGCCCCTAACCTAGACTGTGCCCCCAGGGAGCCTCCAGAGCCCATTCCCCACCATGGAATCTTCCATCTGCCAGGCACTTTAGTAACTTGACTTTAACCAGCTCATTTTACACCTGAAAAAAATGAAGATCTAGAAAGGTGATATAACTCCTCTAAAACAATCTGGTCTGTGGCTTAGCCATCTCATCTTAGCTGGTTTAGTCTCTTTCCATTGCTACAAATTGCCTTCTTGAAGGCAATCAGATAGAAGGAATTATTGATCACAACAGATTAGTATGTGTGATTTCTAGGAGCATTACCAAGTTCATCGAGGGTTCAATGGCCCAATGGAAGGCATCTTTAATGGTGGCATTTGGGGCAACATGAGAGATCTATAGGTCTATAGAATAAGAATGAAATTGGTGCTTGATTACAAAATAGATCGGCAAACATTTCTTGAAGTTAAAAATGTTGATAGAAATCTAAGAACACAAAAGTTTGGAAATAATGCCCCATCCTCCCTCAATAATGTTAACAGCATTGTCTGTTTATATTCTTCGCCTCTTAGGTGTTAACATTTATCATTGTATCTGTATTAGTTACATTCCACTTTTTTCGCTTGCTAATAAATCATACACATTGCTCATGGCTCTCCAGTCTTTGTTACTTAACCAATTTGAATGATTGCAGAATAGTCTAGCAGGTGATGGTACACTGGCCATCTCCCCAGCATCTGTTGTTGAGTATTTAGGTTATCACGGAACAAAATGCTTCTAGATTGTTGATATTAGAAGATAACATAGCAGGAGTACACAGGACTTGTCTTACTTTGGAATTATTTCCTTAGGATAGCTTTCCAGAAATTTTGTATTAAAGTATTCTCAACTGACTATTAATCTAGTTTCAATCACAGACTACCCTATGTGATGCTGCCATAATTTCATGGGTTGAGCTTAAAATGCTAACCTTGAAGATGCTGTTGCCTTCTTGGTGCTTTGTCTAGAACTTGGGCAACCTCTCACCAGGTAGACAGGTTATCTGAGCTGTCTCCATTAAACCTGCCAATGACATTCCCCACGGGTGTGTTTCACAGAGTCCTAGATGAAGCACATTAATTATGTTTTAGTAATTAACCAGTCATTAAAGTAGTTATATTAGAGACTAATGTTAGAGAATTTGAATTAAATAAGGATTGAAAAGGTTGGAAGATGTGAGATAAAGAGGGAATCAGTAACAGCATAGTTGTCAGAGTTGATAGAGGGTCCAACAGGGAACACGTGTGGGAGGACGGGCTTTGAGCAGAAGGGAGAAGTCTTCTTTGGAGACCAGAGGGAAGGAAGTAAGGGTGGGAGCAAATAAGGATGTTCCTGTGAGGGCGAGGGGGTTTCTAGAGGCCAGTGTGGTAGGAGAGAGGGCTGAGGCACCAAGGATGGTGGCTTGGGAAGGGCATGGAGTCTGGAATAGCTGCCGTAATGAATAGGGGAGGAAGCAGCCTGAGGACGTGTAAAAGAGATCACCTGGTGTCCCATGGTTGGAGGAGGAGGGCATTTACTGAGTGCCCACTGCATGCAAGAGCCCAGGTCAAGTCATTCCATCTCCTCTGTAGCCCCATGAGTACTATTTTACAGATAAGGAAACTGAGGCTCACTGGTGATTTTCTCATGGTCACATGGGGGAGGAGACGGGGGTGAGGATTTAGATCTAACCCTCCAAACCCATGTTCTTTCCCCACTGCCTCTTGCAAACTTTTGGCTCATTACAGGAGAAAAGCCCATCTTCCCACACCGGAATCAACTCTTGGCTTGTTCAGGGCTCTTTAATCGCTCCTTTTCTGGTCCAAGAACAGGGAGGATGCTTATGGTCACAGAGGTCCTATCTTTGCCAACTGCTGATTTTGTACTCAGAAGAGGATTTCCAGGCTGCTTGAGTAACTCACTCTACATACCTCTCTTGCCATCAGGTATGTAGATGTTTGTTTGCTTTTGGTCCTTTTTTCAGATACCCAGCATGCACAGACTGTGTCTGCTCTGGGCCTAAGTAACTTCAACCTTGAATTTTTATACAACTTAAATTTCAAAAGGGATGTAAAAGCTAATCCAACAGGTCATTAGGACAGAGGTGTGAAATTATATTTTTAGAACTCTTGGATTTTTTTTTTCTAGGTGGGTAGGGTCCACCTATGGTTGATATTTGAAATTACTCATCAACGACTGAGCTTTTGAATGAAGTCTTCAAGCTGGGAGTACCTTTGACCCTTCAAATGCCTTGGTGGGAGAGCCTCCCTGAATCAGTGAATTACATTGTGTCGAGCAGGGCAGATCAGAGAAATGATGGTGAGAAAAGGAGGAGGAGGAAGACGAAATGAGCACATGGCCTGGACTTCCTGGGGATGGAGGGGAGAAATGGTTGGCTCCAAAGAGGCAAGAGGGAGAAAAGGAGAAAAGATGGGAGTCACAGTGACCAACTTTGTGAAAGAGAGGCTGTGAGATAGAGGAGGGAGCCCAGGCAGGGAGCAGCAGGGCAGGCAGGTCCTGGTGCTCAGGAGGGCGAGAGGCAGAGTCACAGGGCCCCGAGTTTGGAATCACAGTAAGGCTAGGTCAGCAACATGAGGGCAGGGGCCAGAGTGGAATCTGGTGGCTTTGAATATCTGGGGAGTGGCAGCTTGCCTTTGTGTGCACATGGATCAGAGAGGGCTAAAGGGCCAGAGTCAGGACTAACTGATATGTCAGCAACTTCGTATCTCTCAATGGCACCACCAAAGTTTCAGCAAAACTCCTGTGAGTCCTGTGGGTCAGTCCAAGCTACAGCCTCCTTTGTAGCAGGACAAGTGCGGTGCTGGAAAACTCCTCTGTGTAGGTCTCTGTCCCCAGTGGACCTTGCCAATAACTCTGGCATTTCTGCCAGAGTATTTCTAACACCAACGTTTCTTAAAAAATTTTTATTTCTTAGGTACTGTTGGGCCAGAATGCATATTCTCCACATTATATTTTTTATACGTCACAGAAATCCTGATATGGACAGGATGTGTTCTCTTTTCTGTGTCCCTTCCTTTGGAGTCTTGATGGGATTGGTTAGCAAAGAGAGTAATAACACACTCTCTTTGTAAATAAGGAGATACAGAATAGAGCTTTAGTACCTGAGAAAGAAATGTGGAAGTCACCAAAGAGGAGACACAGAAAGAGGTCTTGGGTGACCCCAGAGACATGCCTCCCCTACTTTTCAAACTGGTTCCCATCCCCAGTTCAGGAGGGTGTCTCCAGATTAGGCTCTGATCTGATAGTAGATTTAGAGGCAAAATTTAGGTCTGGGGAATCCCATGAAATAGGGGTGGAATGGCATCCAGTTGTTTTGGTAGAGTCTTGGTTGTGCTAGCAAAATAACAGGGCTGATAATCCCAATGGAATTATCACCTTTTGTTGTTGACTTGACACTTCTCACAGGAGTTAAAGAACAGCTTACAGTAGTAAAGCTAAAGCAGTAACTTTAGGGGCCTAGAAAAATGGGTTATTGACTTGCTTCAGACCTACCCTTCCTTTATTGAATTTGGAAACATCTGTGTTAGTCTTGCACTAATTCTTCTTGAGTTGGCACAACATGACCATGCTGGCACGACACGATTGCATTGGAAAGATTCATGGAATTCACCACATTTATCCTTTCATTAGGCTAAACTTGGATTTAAAAGCTTCTGTGTGATTTGGAAAAATCCGATCTTTGGTCTCAGACTGCTAAATCCGTTGGGAATTCTGAAGTGCAAATATACAAAATCATAATACACGGTAAGGTTCTGTTAATCTTAAGAGTATGTGAGTCATTTTAAACATAGAGTATTTCAGACTTAGTCATTTCCTTCATACGAAGTCCAACTTTCCAGCACAAAAATTATGAAAATTTTTCCAGCATATAGAATTACACGTCTAAAATATGGAAACTGTGTATGGGTGAAATACTGCGAATGTGGCGACAGCATTTCTTTGTGACTCTAGTTTTGAACATTTTTTTGCCTCATCTGAAATTTTCTTCTCATAATCTTTCCTCTGTATTTTTTCTTGCTTCTCCACTCTTGCTGCTTAGTTTTACTGTGAGTTCACTTTCCCCATGGATCAGTTAATTTTGGATGAAGAAAGTGTCTACAGCTGAATCTGATATGCTTAGTTCCCTCCCAAATTATGGCGGTCAGAGGAGATGCTGCCTGTAGTCCCAGCTACTTGGGAGGCTGAGGTAGGAGGATTCCTTGAGCCCAGGAGTTTGAGGTTGCTGTGAGCTAGGCTGACGCCACGGCACTCTAGCCCAGGCAACAGAGTGAGACTCTGTCTCAAAAAAAAAAAAAAAAAAAAACATGTAATTCCCAGTTTTTTGTAGGTGCTCGACAAATACAAATGGATAGCTTTTTAGAATAGCTCACATTAAAAAAAAAACAATAGAAATTTTTGCTTTAAATGAACACTTATATTTTCATTTTTACAAATAAAGTGTCTACAGCTACACGTTATTCTTCTAATCCCAGTGTAGTAGGCAAAATATGCCCCACCCCCTCCAAAGATGTCCATATCCTAATCTCTAATCCCAGCAGTTTGTGACTATGCTCCCTTACATAGCAAAAGGGACCGTGCAGATGTGATTAAGTGCAGAGGGAAGGTGGTACAGGTCACCTGCTTATACCCTCATTTCCAAGGACAGATGTGGGGTTGGACGACCTGAATGGCTCTCAGTCCCACTGAGTCAGGACCTCTGGGGGTGGCAGTGGGAGACTGGCATCAGCATTTCATACATGGCAATTCTATTGGACAACCAGGATCAAAAACACCAACCTAGATGCACTCACAATTTCCTTCAGAAATGATATGATTCTGTGAAAATAACACCTTTTGTTTGATTCTACCAAACCACTTCTAATACTGACTTCAGAATTTGCACTAGCCACATTTGAATAAAGTCCAGCTACTTTAACATTTAAATAAATATTTTATGCTTCTTAAGAGTAGATAGATTTTAAGGTAATAATTATGGTCTCTAAGAGAAAATAAATGATCTGCATCAGTTGGTATTTATTAGGTAATGAGATACCATGGGCTCTCTGAAACTGGCTTTAGAGGTGGTGTAATACTCCTTCCCTGGGGTGAGAACACAGTCAGCATCCAAACCAGGATCATGCCCTGGGATTTATTCTCCTACAGAGAGCCATTTCTAAAGTGAAATGTTAGGCTTGGCCTGGATTCTGGGCAGGACCAATAATGACCTTTTTTCCTATATAGGCAGGTGTCCTGTATGAAGTAAGGTATCTGGAGTGTTATTAGAAAAGTCCCGGGAACACTTCAATATCTTTACCCCAAATCAATAGGCATGCGCAGTCTCTGCCATCTATGCCTTCTAAAAATGATCTGTTTATTTACTGTCACTACCAACTTGCCCATTTTTGCTTTAAAAATGCTCATGGAGAAGAAAACATTGGGGAGCAGTTTCATGATGTTGGATTATTTAAAGCACAGACAACCAAAGCACAAATAGACAAATGCAACTACATTAAACTTAAAAACTTTTGTGCATCAAAGGACACAATCAAAATTTTATAGAGTGAAAAGACAACCCACAGAATGGGAGAAATATTTGCAAATCATATATCTGATAAAGGGTTAATATCCAGAATATATAAAGAATTCCTACAACTCAATGACAAAAGAAAAGTCAAATAACTTGCTTAAAAAATGAACAAAGAACTTGAATAGGCATTTCTATACAGATGACATACGAATGGCCAAAAAGCATATGAAAAGATGTTCAACGTCACTAATCATCAGAGAAATAGACATCAAAACCACAATGAGATAGCACCTCACAACCATTAGGATGGCTACTATCAAAAAAATCCAGAAAATTCTTGGTCAAGTAAAAAATAGTGTTCATTATGAGATATTTTTTCAGAAGGATTAAGTTATTAGCTTCTTTTTGTTCCCACTGAGTATGGTCAAGAGATACTCTTTTGCGGTATCAAGCAAAGTTTGCATCCCTTTCTTGGGTTTGACTTATGATCCTTTATTCAGGCTTTTTCTTACAGAGGTAGGATGAGGTGTAACAGTTAAAATCTAGAATCATACCTGTTACATAGAGTCAGGAAAACCTCAGGGGTACTTGAGAAAGTGGATCTCACCTTCTGGGGCTTTGGCTAAGGACTTGTTACTTCTTTCATGGTACCCAGAGAAGGAGCAGATTTTTCTAGTTATCCTATCGTTATCCTATCATTCTGCCACTTCAGCAAAGTTGCTGCATTAGGTAAGATATCATCAGGTTCCTTTTAAAGAGAGTGAGGTGAAAATACACATGTCTACACACACTCAAGATCCTAGCCGACTCAGGTTCAGTCCCTGCTGCCTGGACCACAATATGACCTTGCACTTGGTCTTAGAAAGTCATGTCTGTCTTAGGTCCCTACAAGCTGAGCTTTCCTTTCCAGCTGAATGGGTCTCGGTAAATAAACATGTACTGAACAAAAAGAGGACATTTTAATATCTTTACTAAGATATCAACATAATTGATGCCTCCTAGGTTCACAGGTTGGGTTTAATTTCTAGTTAATAGAACCATATACGCTATGTACACAATTCTCCGTTATTTCTTTACAGGTGAAAGAGCAGGGCTATCTAAAACTGTGAAGTGAGATCTTTGATTCAGAACAAAGCATGAAGTTCTCCTTTTGGACCAGGTGAGGGCACTAGTGTCCTCTCCCAAATATTTAATATTTACGGTGCTCAAGGTGACAAGAAGGAAAAAATAACCACTTCTATTTAAAGTAGTTAAGTTGGTTGATGATGGTTGATGATGAAGTTGGTTTTGCTTAGCTAATTTCCCTTTATATATGTATATATTTTCACTTTATATCCCAACATCACATTCAGTTACATCCACTGGTTTTCAACCCTGGCGGTACATGAGAATTACCTGGGTAGTTTCAGAAAACTTTGAAATCTCAGAAGGCAGCCCCAGACATTGTGATTCCATTGGTCTGAGGTGCAGTGTTGGCATTGATAATTTTAAAAAACACCGGCGAGTGCTTCTAACACGTAGGCAGAGGTGACGGCTACTGTTAGGGTGTTAGTTAATTAGAAAAGGGTTTGTTAGGAAGGAAAATATTGGAAATTGGTCCTCTAAGTTAAATTAGTGTATGCTTCACCTGAGTGATAAATAAGGTAATAAGATGCTTTTGTCCTCTGTGAATAATGGTTGTCCCCCAGGCTTAATAAGCCTGTGTAGGTCACCACCAAACCACGGGGAGACTCCGCTATGATTCTGCAACCAGGTAAACACAGCCCTGGTAAGTTGCTGTTCCCACTATGAATGTGCATCGTGGCGGCCTTAGGGATTTGCACAGAGCAGCGGGACAGCTGTAAAAGCCCTACAGAGACAGGAGTAACAGGTAGGCTTGGTGGTTTTTAGGTCCAGCCATGCTCCTGACTGTGGTATCTGCAGCAAGTACAGTCATCTTGGACTTTGATTTCCTGACCTGCAAGATGAGAGACTGTACTCTAGACCTTCCTACATTTTACTGTGCACATGAAACTTGGAGATCTTGCTAAAATGCAGCTTCTGATTTGGTAGGAGAGATCTGAGATGCTGCATTTCCATAGCTGCTGGGTCGTGCCTCTGTTACTTGTCTATGGGACAGTAAGGTTCCCCGTGACTCTACAAATTCATGATCCTGGTAGGTGACCTCTAAGATCTTATTTGGTCCTTGGCTAGTGTCTCTTCCTTCCCTCCCACCCCTACTAGCCATTCTGGTCTTCAGGGACAAGACATCTTCATACATGGGTTTCACGAGGCTGTCTCTTCCTTCATCCTTCTTTGGAAGCCTGGACTTTCCACATCGCTGTGCTATGTGATCTTCCTCCAAAGCAGATGTTTCCCCCTTTCCTCCCTTTGGCTGACCATGTTTTCCAGTGAAGTTTCTATTCCTTGGTGTGTTTC
Source organism: Lemur catta (assembly GCF_020740605.2). Lineage (NCBI taxonomy): Eukaryota > Metazoa > Chordata > Mammalia > Primates > Lemuridae > Lemur > Lemur catta. The sequence continues at coordinate 137,896,296 of NC_059128.1, read as the reverse complement.
CACGAACACCTGGCTAGACAAGGTGGGGCAGCCTGCATCCTGCCCGCCCCAACAGCACTCGCAGGCAGCACTGGTCAGTGTCCCCTGGACTCAGCACATGGACTTCTCCGTGGGAAATTGTCAAGGAGCACATTAAGCAAGCCAACCACATTCTACCTCACAGTGTCCTTTATTATTCATTCTTTCTTCCATTAAAAGTTTTGGTGTGCTGGATCTTTGGCAAGCATCCCGTTCAAAGTCACTCAAAAGATAATTTTAAAAAAGATACGCCCTTGGATGTCAACACAGCTTAATTATATTTTTAGGATAACTGTTATATTGAGGATTTAATTCAATTGAGGTTAATAAAAGAAATCTTACTGTGTTGCAGGGATGTCTTGTGGGGCCTTAAGCTGATGACATTTTAGGGTCCTTAAGAGAAAGAAGTCAAAACTATGAGTACAAAATATACACAGGCTCTCTGGGTGGGGACTGTGCAAGTGACAGGGCCAGCACTCTGGTGCTCAGTGTCGTTGAATGAATGAGTTGAATGAACAAACCTGTGCAGACTCCTGGCTCTGGAACCTTGTGGTACTGCCAGGTGGCAGTATAGTACCAGATGTGGCAAGCTGACAGACAACATGATTTGTTTTGAGTCTCAACAGAATGTGTTTGCGCCTACACTTTCAATTGCATCCCGTGTGCTGCAACTGCTCCTGATTTTGCTTTGGGAAGAGAATCTGACTTCCTTTGCCCAACCTTTGAAATATTACAGGCACCTGCAAACGTGGTCAGCGCAGGTTAAGAAACTGCAATGTGACGTGGTTTGGTCCTTAAACTTTCTTACAAACTTCCCCCCCTTCTGTTTTATGGTACTTTCAAATTGCATTTATTATAAAGCAAAAAGAAAGTGTCTCACATAATGTCTCCCACAAGCAATTTTAATGTGCTTCGGCTTTACTGATGGTTTTCATTGTATTAGACTTTACATTGATCTTCTAGCCACACAGTAACCACATCAATCCCCCCACCCCAATAATGTGACAAGATTTTCAAAAACGAACACTTGTTTTATATAGTAATTAAAGACACATCTGTATAGCACGAATGGGCAGTGTTCATTTGTCTAATGCAAATGGCCACATGGAGATCCTTCTTTCCTTCCTCCACCCCTAAAATCAATTTTGGGTTTTTGATTCCATTAGTAGCTACCATTTGGGTATTGGTAAATTTGTGACTTGACTTTTAGCTTTAAAAGCAAAGAACCCACACTGTGTTTTTAATACCATGTTCTAAAATCAGTCTCTAGGGATTATGGGTGCAGGTCTTTTTACTGAAACCTGTTTTGTTTGTTTAATAAGCTCAGTTAGATTGAGCTTGCATATAGCCATCTTGGAAAAGTTATCAAATACAGCATTTTTATAAGGATATATTGAAGAATTAATGAGACAAAAAGCTTCAAGTTTGAACATTCTCCACTGTGTCACATAGTTGAAAATGTGTCCATAATGAGAATACTGCTACATTAGAAAACTATTATCCTAACTAGTGGCTTTTAGCTCTCTCCCCACCCCACATAATGTGGCAAAGATCTGCCCTCAAAATTCTACTTTATAACTGAATATGGAAAGTTTATGGCTGGCTTATGTGCACTCCATGAGCCCCCACATGGGTTAGTTGCAGGCCGCTTACTGCTACCACTAAGTTACAAAATAGTAATTCTTTATTGAATAAAACTGCTAGGGAGATGAAAAGTTTACAATGCCTCTGACTTTAAAAAATAAAATTGGCATGATAGCTAAAGCAGGTGTTCTTACTGCATGTCTAATTTAAAAAATCCAATTAACACCAAGAATGACTCTGGAAAGTATTTGCAAAATGTTACTACCCCAAACTCCTCTTAAAGGCTTCTTACATAAGAAGAACCAGTCCAGGAAATAGTGTCTGTCTCTTCTATGGAAAACAAAAAAATTTTTAACCACTAAAGGTATTAGGAAAAGTAAGGACGACAAACATTTTAGCAGGATGTGCAGAACAAGTACACTCCCAGCCCACAATGATTGATGCCCTGTCATTAGCAGGGTAGCTGCCCATTTCTTATCTTGATTGACAGCTTAATAAGGGACCTGGGGCTATCTTTTCAGGATGAACACACAATCTTACCAATTACTTTTAAATTATTGCTAATCTGTCAGAAAATAACAAGCATAAAGGAATAAAAATATCCCCAAAAGAGAAATGTCTGTTGAAGCAGTTTTTACTTCCGGTGCTTTTAAAAGGTTCAGTTCAGAAAACTTGCCAGAATTTAGTCAATAGAATTTAGGCACCGAGGGTTTTTTATTTTATTTTATTTTTTAAAGAAAAAACTTGTAGTTTATAATAGTTCATTGGTTCAATTAGGGGCGAAAAAGAAGGGAGTTTTGTAATGCAATTGTCCAGCAAAGGAAAACGCTTTAAATTGGGGGATTATGTGCACAGACCACCTGTAGGGCATTCAGAGCGCTTTTCTATAATGCTTCAACCCATGCCTAGCTGCCTGCAGGCTGGCTAACAATGCCAGGAAAAGCTGTTTAAAAGGCTGAGCGCACTTGGGCTTCTGGTCTTCACTAACTGTTACAAGTCTTCCTCTCCCTCGCTCTCTCTCCTTTTTAAAGTAAAAGTCCCACATCCCTTTAAAGGAAGAACTTTAAGGCTCCGCGGTGGCCAATTGGTCTGCACCAAGAGAAGCCGGGCCGCAGGGAAAGAAACTTCAGACTATACAGCACATTTGGAGAGGAGAAAAGATCAAAGTTTTGCAAACTCAAAAGACCAAGTTCCCTACAGATTAACCCTATTCATTTAGCCCCTCTTAAAGGAATGATGTGCTGAGCCACTAGGCAGACAGGTAAAAAGTTCAACAATTGCCAAAGCATTCTTCTGCTAATTCAACAGCCTTCTGCTCAAATAAATTAGCTTAGTCTTGACAGAGGAACAATAGCTTTTTCTCTAGGAAAAGAAGCACATTTGGTATACACAAGCACTGAAGGTTATTAAGATGTTAACCCGTTAGTTTAATCCATTAAAGAGCCCCTGCTCTACTACCAGATTGTCAACTGACTTATACTGTAAGGGCTGATCTGTGGTTTAAAACATCCACCTCTACCCTCCAGTGGTGTGTTCGGTCCCTGGAAACCCAGGTGCTTTGAAAATCACGGACGCGAGAAATTAATGTGGGGTTTTGAAACCTTTAGTGATATCATACAGGATAAATAACAAGGCCTAAGTAGGATTGCTGCCTTGCGAAAGTTCCATTTACATACACTAAGGTGAGAGTTGTTATCCATGGATCAGAAAGGAGCTACCAGGAGAGACACCGTCTTTTGGGAAGGTGCAAAAGCTCAGTTTTGATTTCAGTTCAACAATGATATTTACTTAGCGAACAACTTAAGAACTAGAGTTTAACAGGTCAGTTTCTCCATGCCTAAAGTCAGGGTACAGAATGACAAACCAGAAAAATGTCCATTCCCCCCCCCCCCATTTGTCCTAAACAAGCACTTCAAAGGTAACAGCTTAGAAGAGGAGGGGGAGAGGGCAATGTTTAAATCATTTATCAAAAGTCATTTTATTGACAAAATAGAATACTTATATCTGTTCTTACAGGGGGTAGCCTCTAAACTTTTTACAAAAAAATGTACACATTGTATATCTTTGGATATATACATATTTTACACATTTTTACAATTTAACAAATAATTATATAAATACATCCTCTAATGTAAGAAACCCGTATTTACTTGGGGTGTATAATTAAGACATTTCTTGTTTGTTTATTTAAGGCATTTGCCTGGTCATTAAGAATACCCAAACCATGCAATCCCATTAGGTCGCGGTCGTCCCTCCTCCAGGGTAAGTTAGGAGTAAGAGTGTACGTAGGAGAGTCGAGGGGGAAAAAGAGGTCCCTCGGGTGACATGTGTAGATCTGGCTGGAAGCTCAGCAAAGCGCAACCAGCTAGGGCTCCAAACCTCGGGTTCTGGAAACCACAAGAGTCCACCCCCTCTGGCCGACGGAAATTAACGCCTGGCGGGAGGAGCTCCCCGCGCATCAATGGAGGGAAGGGGCTGGGTCTGGGAGGCTTCAATGCCAGGTACTTTGTTCTAAGCAAGTCATTTAAGTCCCAGCTAATGGATACCATTAAGAGTTCATTATCATGCTAATAGCAATCAACACTGTGAAGGGGTGGGAACCTCAGCCCGTCAAGTGTCCCTTCGCTGCACTTGTCTCCTCGCCCCCTCCCCTCCGCTCAGACCTGGGACAATGGCATCTGCTTTGGATAAGACACGGAGCTGGCCGTGCCAGACCGCCACGTCAGGCCGGTGCTGACGTCGCTGTAGAGGGAGCCCCCGCCGCCGCCCGGCCCCCCGCCCCCGCCAGGCCCCGCGCCGCCCCCGCCCCCCGGCCCGCCGCCGCCCCCCGCGGCCGTGGCGCCCGCGCTCCCACCCACCGCGGCGCCCTTGCTGGCCCAGCAGCAGCGGGTGCACAGGGAGCGCCAGGACTCGAGCGTCTTGCCCGACCAGACCCACACGCCCGAGGTGATGCCCACCACGAGGCACATGAAGTACTTGAGCATGAAGACCGCGTAGTCGGGCCTGCGCGCCTGGTCGGGCTGCAGGTCCCGCAGGCACGGGCAGTTGTGCGTGGCCTCCCAGCGCGGGCGGTTGTGCTGCTCGTAGAAGAGGCAGGCGACCACGACAGCGGCGGGCACGGTGTAGAGCACCGTGAAGAGGCCCAGGCGGATCATGAGCTTCTCCAGCTTGTGCGTCTTGGTGGGGCCGCCCTGCTGCTTGATGACCGAGCGGATGCGGAAGAGCGACACGAAGCCGGCCAGCAGAAACATGGTGCCGATGAAGAGGTAGATGACGAGCGGTGCCAGCACGAAGCCGCGCAGGTTGTCGAGGCTCTGGTTGCCCACGTAGCAGATGCCCGCCACCGGGTCGCCGTCCACCGAGCTGAGCGCCAGTACGGCGATGGACTTGACGCTGGGCACGAGCCACGCGGCCAAGTGGAAGTACTGCGAGTAGCCAGCGATGGCCTCGTTGCCCCACTTCATGCCGGCCGCCAGGAACCACGTGAGCGACAGGATCACCCACCAGATGGAGCTGGCCATGCCGAAGAAGTAGACGAGCAGGAAGACGACCGTGCACAGCGCGGGGCCGGTGGTCTCGTAGCGCACGTGCTGCTCCACGGCGCCCAGCTCCTCGTACTCGCCGCGCCCCCCCGGGCCGCCCGCGCCCGCGCCCGCCGCGCCCGCGCCCGCCGCCGCCGCCGCGCCCCCCGCGCCCCCCGCGCCCCCGGCGCCCGGCGCGCCGCCGCTGCACGCCACCTTCTCGTGGCCCGCCACCAGGCGCACCAGGTAGCCGACCGACACGAAGAGGTAGCAGGCCGAGAGAAAGATGATGGGCCGCTCGGGGTACTTGAAGCGCTCCATGTCGATGAGGAACGTGGAGACGGTGGCGAAGGTGGACACGAAGCAGAGCACCGACCACAAGCCGATCCAGAAGACGGTGAAGGCGCGCTCGTCCTGGCTGAAGAAGGGGTTGTGGCAGGGCAGCGCGCAGTTGGCGATCTGGCCCGTCTTGACGCGGTTGTAGAGCGGGTGCCGCTCGCTGGACACGCTCACCATGGGCGCGCGGCACTGGCACCCCGGCTCGCAGGGAGCCGGGCCGCCGCCAGGGGGCCGCGCCTTCCCGCCGCCGCCGCCGCCGCCACGAGCTGGGGGCGCCGCCGCGTCCCCGCCGCCACCGCCCCTGCCGCCGCTGCCCCCGCCGCGGTGCGGGGGCCTGGCCCCCGGAGGGCGGCCGTGGCCGCTGCCAGAGGGCGGTTGCTCACCGGGCGGCGGCGGCGGCAGGCGGCGCGGAGGGCTGGGCGCGGCCGTGGTGAGGTCGGTGCGGTTGTAGTCCATGCACAGCGTGTCGGGGTTGCCCTGCTCGGGCAGCCGGTCGCAGCGCATGCGGTCGGGCCAGGCGAAGCCGTACTGGCGCATGAGCGGCGCGCAGCCGGCCTTGGCGCGCTCGCACACCGAGCGGCAGGGCGGCAGCGGCTTCTTGTAGTCCTCCAGGCAGATGGGCGTGTACATGCTGCACAGGAAGAACTTGAGGTCAGGCGAGCACTGGATCTCCACCAGCGGCCAGAACTGGTGCACCTCCAGGCCCGCCTCGTCCTGCGTGTCGTGGTTGAACTGGTTGGGCATGTAGGTGTAGTTGTAGCCGATGCCCTTGCACAGCGGCACGGTGATCTCTTGGCACGCCAGCTCCTTGGCCGAGGCGGCCGCCGCGCCGCTCGAGCGCTGCAGCAGCGCCAAGGCGGCCAGCAGCGAGGTCACTTCCAACAGGTAACCCCACTCCATGCTGCGCGCCTCGGACCCGTGCCCTCGCCCTGCAGGCGGCGCGCAGAGGGGCGCAGGGGGACCCAGCGACAGAGCCGGAGAGGAGGAGAGTGGGAACCTGCCGGGTCTCCCTCCTGCCTCTCCCGGGAATGGGGGGTTCTGCCGATAATCTAGCCCCTTCTCGGGGCGCGTCCGCAGCCCAGGCAGGGGCCTTCCGCACCTCCTTTCCGCCGCTCCAGGGATTTGAAGGTGGCTGCGGGCGCGCGCCACAGCCCCGGGGGGTCTGTTCTTCTCACTCCGGGGCGCGCTCAGCCCTCGCGGAGCGGAGTGGCCGGCCCTCGGCTCATCGTCCCGCACTCGCTCGCCTCCTCTCCCGCGCGCCCGGCCACTTCTCCGCGCAGCGCCCGGCGGCGGTGACTTTGCCGGGCACAGAGGGCGGCGGCGCAGCAAGTTTCCTCTCGGGCCGCGGTGCGCAGTCAAGATGGCTGGGCCGGGCTGCTGGCCGCGCCGGGTCAGCCCTGGCGGCCCCCTCTGTGGCCCCGGTGGCTCATACCCGCCCCCAAGGCCGCACGGCTGCTGCTGGAGTTCGGGACCCGCCTCTGCAGAGACCGCCGCCCTCGCTCTCCGATGTCTGTCCGTCAGTCCGTCCTCCGCCGGGACAGACGGACCCGCCTCCGGTGAAAGTCCGCGCCGTGCTCCGGCCGCAGTCGCACGCGGTGCAAGCAGTCCCCTTCTCGCTGGACACAGGCAGATCCAGGCTAGAAGGCGGAGCGGACACCTGAGTGGCGCGCCCCGCGCCCAGCTGCCGCCGCCTCCTCGGCGGGAGCAGCGCCCTTCGCCCAACTTCCCGGCTCCAGCCCCGCTGGCGCCTCGCGGCTGGCTCATGAATATTTATACAGCGCGGACTCGGTCTCCGCCCCCGGCGCCGCGCGCCAATCGCGGGGCAGCGGGGCGGGGTCTACGCGAGGTCCAGGCCCCGCCGTCCTTAAGGCCGTCCCCGAGCGTCCGCGCGGCCCAGCGCGCTTTCTGCGGATGGGGAGTTTGGGTAACCTTGGGATTGACCGCGGAGAAAGAGCATTTGCCACCGCGGTCCACGCGGCGCTCAGCGCGTCTGACGTCTCGGTTCCAGTTCCCCGAGTCCGCACTTGGGGGTTTCACGTAGCGCCACCTCCCCGGCCCGTGTCAAACCAGTCAGTCCCCTGCCTACTGCCTTCCACGAATGCGGGGTCCTACGGGCGTGGGGGTCCCGCGCATCTCCGCCGGTCAGGCGGCGCCGAGACCCCGCGGCAGGCGAATGCGCTGGGGTCTCGGAGCTGCGGGGGACCAGGGGAGGGGTGTCTTTCTTGGGGTTCTCAGAATGATAGTTTTTGAGGTTTGGAGATATGGGGCGGGGGGAGTGGAGCGACCGCAGCTCACCCTAAACGATGGGGATGGCCCGGGGGAGGTACTCGGGGGAGGTGCCCGGGAGCCCAGCCGCGGGCGCGCGGGGGCGCGGGGGACAAGTGGCCGCCCGGGACTCCCGCCCTCCCGCGCTGCGGGGCCCAAGGGAGCCTGTTTCCCTCCCTGGAGAGTGGGGCGATCAGAGCCCCGATCTCAAAGGGGGTTTTGACAATTAGTTGAGATGGCATTCCTATGTAAAGCGTTGGGACACAGTGCTTTCTTATGACACATCATTCCATTTCCCTTTCAAAAATCCAAACCAAACAAAAACTTAGAAATAGGACAGACTGCAAACTCTTGCTGTTGGATTCTCTCTCTTCGCCTCGTACTTTGAAAACATACGTTCATCGATCCGAAGTTCACATGCTTTTGCCAGAGCCTCCGTTCCCAGCGTGGGGGGCGGGCTGCGCCCTGGCGCGGACGGGGGACACGTATCCGAGCTCCGCACCGGGCTGCAGCCGGACCGCGCTGCCGCCAGCCCCGCTGGGGACGCGGCCCGCGAGCACCCCCCGCCCGCTCCGCAGCCTCCTGAACGGGGCCGGGGGGGCGCGGGCGGGCGAGGGCCGGCGGCCTGGCAGGTTCATTTACGCTTGTTAGGGCGTCCCAGGGGGTTGTCTTTCTCCTAGAATGGAGTGTTTATTTTTTAATTGATGTGCTGTTTCATTTAGCGCTTGTATGGAACTCATGCTGGGGCTGTAATTACTGTAATCTCGGGAACAAGCATTTCAGTTAGCCAGGAGGGTGGCAAAATACACTCTCTCTCTCCCCCTCCTCTCCCTCCTCCCCTCCCTTCCTCTCTCCTCCTCCTCTTCCTCCTCCTCTTCTCTCTCTCTCTATCACTGCTCTCCCTCCTTCCCCCCTTCTTCTCTCCTCCTCCTTCTCTTCTCTCTCTCTCACTGCTCTCCCTCCTTCCCCCTTCCTCTCTCCTCCTCCTCTTCCTCCTCTCTCTCTCACTGCTCTCCCTCTTCTCCTCCCTTCTCTCTCCTCCTCCTCTCTCTCCCTCCCCTCTCCCTGCTTCCCTCCCTTTCTCTCTCTCTCTCCCTCTCTTTTTTATTTTTTTTCAATATTTTTGCTATTTGTCAGGTCTCGTACTGGAACAAGTAGAGCAAGCTAGAGAACAGAAGTTGCTGGGGAAGTGGGGACAGAGAAAAAGAATTAAAGGTACATTTGAGGCCAGTTCAGGATTTGGAGGGGGGGAGGCTGCTGGTGGTGGTAGTTGGAGGTGATCTGTTTAAAAACAATTCTCACAAAACAAAAATAACTAGCAGTATTTGTATAATATACTGCTTGAGCCAGTAGGATCTCTGTCTTCCTCTCTCTGCTGTCTCCAGCTTAGTTTATCAACCTCGTTATGAACCACATTTCAGGTAGACAGGCAGAAACACCTCCACCCCGTTTGGGACAAGTTCTGTGTTTTTTGTGTTTATGTATCTAGGCACATCCACCAGGCTATAGTTGTACCTCACCATCTTCTTCTTTTTCTTCTTCTTCTTCTTTTTTTTTTTTTGAATTGACGTCTAGTTAGAACCTCTTTATATTGAAAAAGAAACAACACTTCCTTCCCACTTTTGTTTTGGAAAAACTAACTCCATGGGAATTCGAAAATCAAAGGCTTCAGAAATATTAGATGATTCAGCAGAAAATGGACTATTCAAAAATGCAGACTCGACCTTTCCTTGGTCTTTTTTTTTTTTTTTTTTTAATCGATTCCGTTCCCCTTTGCTGCAAATCGGAATTCTTGTCTGTGGTATGTTGAATGTAGAAAGTCACCTATCTCTTTAGTTGGTGCCTTGTTCATAGAGGGCTCTTCTAGAATATTAAGCTGCACATGATTCCCTGAGTTATTCTGATCTGAGCACAGAAAGCCCCTTTCAAGACCACCAGGGGCGCTGCATTGCCCAGACCACGGATGGGAGGAGCCAGTTTCCAAAAGCAACACAGATGGTGAAAAGTTTCTCCTGCCTTTCTTCCTAGGGGAAATGTCAAATAGTGAAGTTTAGAATTACACTATATAAATTTGCTAGAATTAGGTAAAAGCAAACTGACATTTGAACATTGAAGCTGAAAATAGTTGATTCTGGCTCTTAATTGGCTTAAATTTTTTTTTCTTTTTTTCTTTTGAGACAAGATGAAAGGTTTTATGATGTGGAATGTGGAAATTTTTGCTAAGTATATTAAGCTTGCATGAAAAAATAAGCAGACAAAAGTTCAGACTTTCAAAAATCATGTTATCAGCTATTTGGGAGATCTTACTGATTCGTGAGGTTAAAACCACTTACGTAAAAACCATGAAAAATTTACTTTTAACTGAGAGAATACAAGAATAGCATTTTACATTTACTATAAAATTAAATGGCTACTTAACAATCTTTCAATGTAGAAAGGAGAGATTTAGGAAGTCAATTAGTGTATTGGCAATGATGGGTTTGCTAAAAGAAACCAGAACCTTTTATTAACTTTGCTGGGTAAATAATGGTATTTTCATTGTATGTAAAGCAGCTGTTTTTAGGGGAGAGGTAGTTATCCTGACCTTTCACTTTTTCTTAATGGTAGGAAAGTCTCTTTTATGTGTCTCATTCATAAATTCAATAAATATTTATTTAGTACCAACTGTTGAGGTTCCCATTGATGCACAACAATGATCCCCACACTTAGTGCCTTGAAACAACCTTTTTTAATTTTGCTTGTGGGTTTGAGGATCAGAAATTTAGGAAGGGCTTGGCTAGGCTGATCTTGCTTGGATTTTGTTTGGGGGCTCTTGTGCGGTTGCAGCCAGATGTCCACAGGAATGTAGTCATTGAAAGTCTTGATGGGGCTGAACAACCAAGCTGGTGCACACTCTTGTGGCTGCCCATTGATGCTGGCTGTCAACTGTAGTGACTCCTTGCATGATGGGTCATTCCTCAAAGTGAGCATCTTAAGAGAACCAGCTGAAAATTTCATGATTGTCTTTATGACTTAGCCTCATATTCACACAGCATCTTTTTTTTTTTTTTTTTTAAAGAAAAGGAATCTTGCTCTGTCTCCCAGGCTGGAGTCCTGTGGTGTGATCATAGCTCACTGTAACCTCATACTCCTGGGCTCGAGTGATCCTCCTGCTTCAGCCTCCCAAGTTGCTGAGATTATAGGTGTGTTCCTAGCCTGGCCACACAGTATCACTTCTGCTGTACTCTACTTGTTGAAGCCGTACAAACCTGCTCAGACTCAAAGGCAGGAACATGGACTTACCTCAAAATGGAAGAAATGTCAGTTTGGGAGCTGTAGCTTGAAACTGGCACACCAACTAAGTGCCAGGCCCTATGTTAAGTGTTAGGGCTACAAAGACAGATAAGACATTGTCTCTTTTACAGGGAACTCATGTGGGACAGCCACAGATAAACAACTATAACACTGTTTGGTAGACATTTACAAAGCACACAGAAATCATGTTAGGGAGCAAGTAAATGTTCCTAAAATAGCTGGGAAAGGACTTCATGGACATTTTGAAGAATGAACAGGAGTTTGTTAATTTGAGGAGAGGAGGAGGGTTCTAGGCATGTGATAGAGCATTTACAAATCACAAAAGTGAACTTGCCTTTGGGTTTGCTGTTCTCGAGACAGCAAGCATTTTCCTAGAACAGAAACATTGTAATTTGTATTCAATCAGTTGATACAATTTGTACCTTTGAATAGGTTACATTTGGAATCTATAGAGTTCAGTATCTGTTGCAATGTTTTCAACTTGGAGTGCAAGGGTGTCTGCTCCAATGCAAGACTGTTTGCAGCACATGGCAAGAGACCAGCATCTGTTTGGGTCTAACTTCTGCTGTTCAAGGTCAGATGCTTTATAGTTTCATGGTCATTGAAGATTCTTACACTCTTTGTGTGTTAATTATCATCAAAACTTAAGTCTTTTCTCCTCCTCTTTTCCCCATAACCTCATGCAGGTGGGAGCTGTTAATAAGGTTCCAGTTTATTTTACTAGAGCAATGTGTTTTGCTTCAGAGTATATTTCTGCTTTAAGAAATCCAATTGCCTCTAGGGCCTCTAGGCAAGGCCAGGTTAGAGAATGGCTTTGTCTAGCAGAACAAGCTAGGTGGTTTGTAGTGTTTGCTCAAGTGCCTGCTTCCCACAAACTCCCTGCGGGGTAATTACTTGCAGGAACACCTTACTAAACAGTTAGGAAGCATAGCTATTAAGGACTGCCAGAGATGAAAATCTATTTCTCACCTGTGTGTTTTGTGGAACCTCATAGGGTTGAGTAATAAATAAGCTTCCAATAACCTACAGAGAACATAGAATTCAGGGGAATCTTACAGGGGTTTCAGTCTGTAGCTATGTCCAATTCCCTGCAGCTAATGCCTCCAAAAAAACCAGTGTCCAAGAATATGCCCTGTGAAGGTACAGTTTATTTGTTCTTTATATTTTCTCTAGCACTTTGTGTCCACTTTACTTTCTGTTTTTACATTATTCTCTGTTCTCAGGAAAATATCCGTGGCACAGTGAGCCATTTGTTTGAGCACTCTTTCTGTTTTGATCTTGGTAATTGTCTTTCTTCTGTAGATGTTAGTGTGGGAGGCTCTTTGCTTACTTGCCTACAAGCGTTGAGTAGAATGTGATTGCTGGACTTGTTCATACAGGATCTCCTACCACGAGATTCCCTTATCCTACCCAAGGCAAGCCAGATTCACCTAGGTGGCGTTTTACAATTACACATTTGATTCCACTCTCATTTGAGAGTCTCTGCCTTTGTAAGCAACTGTCACTCATGGTGGAGAATCTTTCCTTGGGTATGTTGGTGTTAAGACTTTCGGCTACTTGGGGGCTGAAAAGGAAGGATTCATGTTTTTCCTTGTTGGTCTGTTACCCTGTTGATTATTAAGTCATTATATTTTCCATTGAGATCCATGTGGTCTCTGGGTTCCTGTTTCAATCAATATGTCTATCTCTGTATGGACTGTGGCATTGTTTCTTCATTTTGTGATCTCATGGGTCTCATCCTCCAGGCTTAAAACTCAGAAGCCAGAAAGTTTCACCTGATGTTTTATCTGTCAAAAAATCTGAAAGGATTCATTTTCCATTAGCATTCTATTGGAGTCTGGTTGCCTCGTGGTAATAAAATACCAAGGTTTCTGCTGGAAGGTAATCTATTGGAATTATACATCCTGATTTTTTTTTTTGATTAGAGTAAAAAATGTAGGTATAACTAAACAGACTGAATCCTAACCTATAATTCATAATTGCAGAATGATGAATGTGAGCCTTGTTCCAAAATTCCCCAAGTGAGCAATAAAAACTGTACTTAGAAAAATGAAGTTTGGATTCTATGCTAATAGTAACTATAGGGAATAGTCACTTTGCTCAAGAATAAGAGTGACCAGAATAAGGATGGAAAGTAGTTTGATCTGTGTTACATTGTTAATGTATTGGAGGATAGTGAGAGCAAAGATGGGATGAGTAAGTTTGGAGTAGAATAATAATCTTAGCTACCACTTACAGTGTGTCTTTTATGTGCCAGGCTCTGGACTTGACCTTTTTTTTTTTTTTTTTTTTTTTAAATAATTTTGGATGTTTCAGCAACTAGTAACAGTTAACCCAACTCAAACTGGCTCTTACAAGATGGAAATTGTTAACTCATACAACAAGAAGTACAGAAGCAGGGTAGCTTCCCAGGTTGGTTGATGCAGATTTTCAAAAATATCATCAAGGGTTCAGGTTCTTTCTATTTCTCTGCCCTGCTCTCCTCAGGGGTGTTGGCAGTGGTGACCTCAGAGTCACAAGATGTGCTGTAGCATTCTGGCATCTCCCCAGAAGTCTCCTGGCAAATGTTATTGGCTGAATTAGGCTGAATTCCCACTCCTAAACCAACCACTTGCAAAAGGAATGGGATTACCACAATTGGCTTAAAGAAATCAGGTCACCCCATCCCTGGAGCTGGGAATTATTAATAGTTCATCTTGCTCTGAGGCACCTGACCATGGGGAAGAGGGTGAATACCTGAATGAAATTAAGGTTTATAAGAAAGAAAGAAGGGAAGTAGGGATGAACATTGGGTAGGCAACCAACACTCTGCCACATGGGTATATTCATTTCTGTCTCTATCTGCATCTCTCTCTCTCTCTCTCTGTGACAGAGTCTTGCTCTGCCACCCCAGCTAGAGTGCAGTCATCTCATCATAGCTCAGTGCAACCTCAAACTCGTGGGTTCAAGTGATCCTCCTGCCTCAGCCTCGTGAGTAGCTGGGACTACAGGTGCGCACCACCACACCAGGCTAATTTTTCTACTTTTTGTAGAAATGGGGTCCACTCTCGCTCAGGCTGGTCTCCAACTCCTGAGCTCAAGTGATTCTCCCACCTTGGCCTCCCAGAGTGCTAGAATTACAGGCATGAGCCACCACACTTACCAATTATTTTTAAATATTTTATAAGTGGTATTATGTCTCTCCTTTTATAGATAGCTTTATCAACTCAACAGCTTGCTTAATATTGATTTGGTTAAAATTTTTATACTGATTGTAGTATTCCATTGTATGATTATTATCTACTCCACTAGTGATGAGTAGTTTTGGTGGTTTCCACGTTTTCACTGGTACACTTAGTGCTGCAGTGAATATCTTTGATTGTATCCCCTTGGGTATGTGTTCTATAGCTTCTCTAAGGTAGCTATCTGGAAACTGAATAGTGATGTGTAGTCCATACTCATTTTCAAATATGCTAAGTATTGCCACATTGCTCTTCAAAGGGGCTGAACCAAGTTATGTGCTTACAGAAAACGTGCATGAGTTTCTGATTTCCAACAGCCTCACCAACACTTAGTAGATTAGACGCTACCTGTCAGATGAGTTCATGAAAGAAGCTCATTGTTTTAATCTGTGTTTCTGATTGCTAATGACGCTAAACACATTTTTATATGGTTTTGGACCAGCTGGATTAGCCTTTCCACAAGTTACCTCTTCTTATCCTTTGTTCATATTTTTCTCCTGGGTTGTTTTGTCTTTTGTGTTTTGATTTGGGTAAGTTCTAAAAATATCTTGGATATTTATCTATTTGCTTTGAAAATATTTCTCTGAGTTTGTGGCATATCATTTTATTTTATTTTATCTTTAGTAAAAATCTTTAAATTTTTAATGTGCTCAAATTTTCCTTTATGGGTTCTTTTTTTTTGGTCTTATTTAAGAAATCTTCCCCTCACATGTTGTAAAGGTATTCTGCAATATTTTTTTTTTCTAAAATTTTGGATTTAGAAAAATTTTCTTGTCATATTTAGGTTTTAAACCATACAGAATTTATTTCTGTGATTTGTGTGAAGTTGGTAGCTAATTTTATTTCTTCTCATATGTATTGCTAATTAAGAGACTAGCATAGTTATTGAATAGTCCATTCTTTCTCTTCATTTATAATGTCACCTCTAGATCTTACGTGTAGCTATATTTGTTTCTAGGGTCCATTCAGTTATACTTATTTATCTACTATTTCTGCACTATAACACATATTTTAATTACTAAGGTTTAGAAGTCTTAATTTCTGATAGAGGAGGACACCTTGATTTTCCTTGTCAAAATTATATCAGTCATTCTTATCCATTTCCCCTCCAAGAATTTCAGGACCACTTTGTCACAAGGTCTGTGAAAACTCTGTCATATCTATGGTTTTGTTTCCTTTCCTCATTACTTCTAATTATTTTCCTTGAATTACTTTGCCAGAAGTTTGTGTATTTTATCAGTCTTTTCAAGGAATATGTTTTTGGTTTCATTTAATCTTTCTGATTTTTCTTATAATTTCTGTATTGAACCATGAATTATTTAAATTCTAATTTTTATTGCATGTCCATCGGAGAACATGTTCCATATGATGTAGGTTTTTTTTTTTTTTGAGACTTGTTTAGTGGCATAGTCCATTGTCAGTTTTTGTAAATGTTCCACATGTGGTTGACAAGAATGCGACTTCTCTAACTATTGTGTATTCTATATGTGACCGTTGAGTCAATTATTGAGAAATGGAAGTTAAAATTCCCTACTAAAATTGCAAATTTCTAGGTTCTTTCCAGTAAATCTGTTTTTTGTTTGTTGGTTGGTTGGTTTTGTTTGTTGTTGATTTGAGGCTATGTTGCTAGGTACATAAAGATTCAAAATTGTTATATCTTCCTGGTGAATTGTCCCTTTTATTATTAGGCAGTCACCCTTTTTATCTTTAATAATTCCTTTCCTTCACCACTTAAAATTAATTTTGTTGATGGTTATATATTTATATGAGGTTGTGCTGTTGTTATTGTCAGTATTTTTCAGATATTTACCCCTATGTTATTTTACTTTAAATTTTTCTGTCATTCTGTTTAAGATGACTCTCTTGTTCACAACATATTCCTAGATTTTCAAAATACAATTTGTAAGTCTCTGTATTTTATTTGGGAAGTCTGGTTTCTTTATATTTATTATGATTACCTTATATTATATTTCATCAAATCTAAGATACCATTGATGCAAAATCATTTTTGGTATCACTAAGAAAGAAAAAAATGTCTATAATTAAACAGTGATATGATACTTACTTTGAACTTATTAAAAGGGATCTTTTAGAATCAATTAGAAATATTTAAAAAATCATGTATTGATTGACCTTATGAATATATATAAGTGAAATAAATTTATTAATTTATTTCTAAAACCTGTCACATTGAGAGTCTAACTCTTCTGAATCAGTTTTTGATTCAGGGTTACCAATATTCATGCTTTTCCAGGCCCTACCACTTTCTTTACCATCAAGAGCATTGGTGATGGGGCACTTCTCAAAAAAACTAAAGGCCATTAGGATTGGCTCTTAAGCTAGCTTTAAAGTGATGTAGAATAGACTTCTTTTTGAGTCCAACTTTGGGAATGTTGTTAAACCTGTTTGATTCATCACCTTCTCACTCCCTCCCCACCACTGTTTGGTTCTTAAGAGTTAAAATACCGCTCCGCTGTTGTTTTCAGGGTTTTCTTCTGAGATATCAACTCTCATTATGTAGGTTTTTACGCTGGCACTTTTGATGTTTGTGTGTGCATCGTCCCTGACATCCACTCCACAAATACTGCAGGGCTGACAGCAATGCTGATATACCATCCATCAAAACATGTATTGTGATTTCAGAGATGTTAAAATGTGAACAAATGTGCACCTTAGAATTGATGAAATATTTTATGCTTTATTTACAGATAAAAATATAAAAGTTATTTTAATGCTTTATTCTGCTTTCTCTTTGAAATACCTTTTTTTTTTTTTGAATATTTCCTCCTCCTTTCTTGCTTTTTATTAGATGAATCAGTTTTCTTTTTTTTTTTCCTTTCTTTTTTTTTTTTTTGAGACAGAGTCTCACTTTGTTGCCCTGGCTAGAGTGAGTGCCGTGGCATCAGCCTAGCTCACAGCAACCTCAAACTCCTGGGCTTAAGTGATCCTACTGCCTCAGCCTCCCGAGTAGCTGGGACTACAGGCCTGTGCCACCATGCCCGGCTAATTTTTCTATATATATTTTTAGTTGGCCAGATAATTTTTATTTCTATTTTTAGTAGAGATGGGGTCTCACTCAGGCTGGTCTCGAACTCCTGACCTCGAGCGATCCACCCGCCTCGGCCTCCCAGAGTGCTAAGATTACAGGCGTGAGCCACCGCGCCTGGCCTGATTCAGTTTTCTTTAGTCTCTTTTACTGGACTGGAAACTACACATTTTATTTTTACTCTTTTTCAATAACCTTTAAGTTTTTAACATCCATATTTGACTTGACAAAGTCTAATCAATATCTTTACATGCATGCAGGGGCCTCATCTGAAGGTTTGCCAGCCTTTGGCAGGTACATACCTGAGGTATCAGAAGCTACCCTGCACGGTAGGCTCTGGGCTGTCACCTCCCAGGGTAGCTGATGTGCCTGCCAAGGCACTTCTCCAAGCTGCTGGTTTGCAGCTTCAGACAGGCTAGACAAGAAAAGGTGGTCAGGAAAGGGCAGAGTAGTTAATCATTATGTAGAAACAGGAGAGAACCTTTTTTTGTTTTGTTTTTATATATTTGTTGGCTGGTTATATATTTTTTTCACATGAAAGGGAAATTACCTGATGATTTTTCGATGACATGATATCAAGGAAATAAAAAATGAGTATAAAATGGTATAGCTAATTTGACTCTCTTTCTTTTAATAGTTAGCTTTTGCTGTGTAATAGACCACTCCAAAATCTAGTAGTTTAGAGACAATAAACACTTATTATTTCTTGCATCTTTGTGAATTTAGTGGGCAATTCTTCTGGTCTGGGCTGGCTCAGCTGAGGCTGGGTGGTCTGGGATGGCTTTATTCACTTGTCTGGCAGTTTGGCAGGCTGGTTGGTTTGCACGGGGGCAGGGGTCTCAGCTGGAATCTTGTCTCTGCTCCATGTGGGCTCCCAGCCTCCCATACGCTAGTTCAGGCTTCTTCATGCAGCGATCTCAGCTTTCCAAAGAGCAGCAAGAGAAGGCAAGCAATGCACCAGCGCTTTTCAGGCCTCTGCTTGTAGTATGTTTGTTAATGTCCCATGGGCCAAAGCAGGTTACATGGCAAAGCCCAGAAGACTGCTTTTCTTGTTGGGAGGAGATGAAAGTCGCATTGCAAAGAGTATGCATGCAGGAATGGAGATAATTTTTTGGACATTGTTGTCATCTACCATAATATATTAATAACATAAATACTTTTTTTGATGGCTATGTTAGAGGGTGACTTGCATGTGTGACATATTGTATATTGGATGTATACAAGGATGTTTATCTCCGTGTCTCTTTTTACAATAGAAGAAAATTGGAAACTACTGTAATGTATATTAGTTGGAGAACGGTAACACAAAAAAATCGTGCTATTGAATACCATAAAGCAGTTTAAGAGACTGTGATAGATTTATGTATATTGCCCTAAAAAGACATATTTTTCAATGAAAAAAATCAGTTGCTGAACCACACACTACCTTATAACTCTCCATACCTACACAAAAACTAAATTTCTACAGGTACATGAACATTAAGTCCTGCATATGCATAACAAAATACTCAGAAGTGCACACACTAGGTTGATAACAAAAGCTACCTCTGTGGAGGGGCATGGGTTGGAATGATGCCCAATAGGGAATTTTGTTCCGAGTTTTTGGGTGTCATTTGTATTTTTTATAAAAATACATACATTTTTATAAGAATGCATACTTATTTAAAAATGTATAAGATTTAACTTTAAATTTTAAAAAGGGGAGAACTTGGTATGATTCTTGTGCATTGGGTTCCAGTCTTGCCATTCACTTGCTGTGGAGATGGCATTGTGTTTGTGCATGGAGACGTTCTCTCCTCTGCTGCTCCCTTGCAGTCATAGTGTGCTGCTTGGTCAGAGTGTTTCAAGGCTAGGACACTAGATCCAAGGAAGGGTAAACTTCTGGAATTCATCCTGTTCAAAATACAGCGTTTAGCCCAGTCATTATGGCGCCCATGGAACCAACTGACATAATTCCTGTTTGTGTAGTTTCAGGGTCCTTTCTGCAAATACCATGCAAAATGTTATGGTATCATCTTTCCTGAACCATTTCAACATAGTCTGAAGGTAGTTGGTAATTACTCTTTTGTGAAACATTCAGAATCTTAATGAATTATAATTTTGAGGCTGACACAAACACAGATTAAGATTTTGCCATTTCCTGTTCATTCCAGTCAAAATCTTTATCTTATAAAATCTCTGATGTTTCTGTAGCGTAGTATATAAAGTTAGTCCACCATCTACAGGGACTGACAGACCATTTAATTATCTGTCTGTACCAATGTTTTGTGGCTCTGTGGCAAAGGAGTAATGCCAGACAAAATACCAAAGTTATCTCTTTCTGGCATGCCTGTGTAGTTTACAGAAAGCAGGGCAAGAAACACTTCATTTTATTGACCAATTAGAATAGAAACAAACAGAAATGAAGAATAAAAATTCATACCAGTTATAACTATTTATTTCATAAACCACTGAATATTAGTAATAAATATGTGATATTATTTTCTGTTGTTGATTCTTTATATTTGTGTGTAATAATCTGCTTACATAAAGTATCAATTTGTTATTTTGAAGGGAAAATTTAGAACCACTGTAACAAAATATATACAAAGTTTTATGTAAAAACTTTTGAAGCTTATGAACATGTAGTTTTTCACGAAAGTGTCAACTTGAAAGTTGTAACATTTTTGCTCTTTTTCTCTCCTACTCTGTTTTTAATGTGTCTATAAATGTGCAGTTTTACTGGAGAACAAATACACACACACACACCCTGATATTCATTAGATCTCTAAGAAGGACTGATTTTCCCACAAGGATAAAACAGGTGTGTGCCACTCTTTTACACTTTCACTCATATCATTGTTTTACATTTATTTTCAGGAACTGCTCCTCTCTGAGGAAACGTTAGCCTCTTAGTTTTGTAGTTTGGCATCATGATGGTATTGTTGGTAGAAACTGCATATGGTGCACGTATGAATTAGTTACAAGACTACAAGTTATGTAGTCCTTCCATAGGACTACATAAAATATGGATGTGGGCATGCGGTGATTTCCATAAATATTCTTGATTCAGGGATGTGTGTGGGTTCTTATTTAGATTATATTTTTAAGGGTATCGTGTGCCCTTTCTGAATGCTGGCATACTAATAATTGGGTGAAATCACATTGCAACCGATGCAGCTGTGAAATATTTTGGTGTTAACATTTAAACTTTTCTTCGAATTTAGTGGATAATGCAGTACCTTGGATGAAACAGTTGGCTAAAAGTCAGAAAACTATTAAAGTGTATTTCACAAACTAATTATAAGATGACTATTAGCTATTGGCAGCAGCTGAAAGCAAAGCAATGGGTCTGACAAAAAAAAAAAAAAAAAAAAACCCATCCTGGACAAGTAAAGTCAAGAAGGTGTAATTTGTCAAAATGTTTCCCACCTGTCAGTGAGATATTATTATATACATAAAATTTTCCTTACTAATAAATCCATTTATTGTTAAATATTTGGATGTTACAGTGAAACTTCTACATATGTTTAGCTTTGAGTTCCCCCAGTTTTCCTGAAAGTGAATGAGATTATTCCATAGCCACGTTTTTAGTGCAAATAAATGAACACAGTTTAATGTTTATGTCAACTCTATCTCTAAAAGTTTCAATTAATTGTGACGTATTTGTTTTTGAGAGGAAAAAGAGGTGCAAGTTTCCATTGAGCAAAGGTGGTTTATCTGTGTGATTTTGGTAGACACAGATTTCATACCTAGAAGCCCGTTTCATCAAATAATATGACATTAAAAGAGTAGAGACCCACACATGTAGGAAATATTGATTCTGACTTTCTTCTCCGAACCCCTTTCATTATCTTATATACTGTATTATTGACACACAGCTGTTGTGTGTGATAACTCTCTCGAATTCTCTTCTATTTACCCTCTCCTGGGTTTATTTACATTCTACATTGCTGCTAATTAGCTTCCCGAAGGGCAGAGGGAGATTTCTATACATCCTCTTGGTTGTGGCCCCATGAAGGAGATGGTCCCCAAACCTGGAAGAGCTTCATCTTCTGCTCATTACCTTCAGTCAACACAGCCTGTCCATTCAGTGACCCACTGCTGTGTTCACAGCTTCTAGTGAGGAATTGAGCAATTTGCCAAATTAATTTTCTCCCCTTCAAGGTAGTTCTCGGTGGGTGATGCCTATGTCTGTGCACTTTTAACAGAATGATTTCTTTAAAACATGCTTTCCAAGATGGAAAAGTTGAAGATGAGAAAGGGCCATCTCTCCTGCCCCACGTGACTGATTTTTATAGCTTCTATAGCTTACTAAAAATGGTGTTCTTGTGGTTACATCGTGGAAATGCTTTTTAAGATCTTTTGGCTAATTTCGAATTCATTGAAAAAAGATGTGTTGATTTGTTTACCCTCGAGAGAGCTCATCTGGTCACCTGATTGTAACAAGGGTGATGATAGATTCTGAGAATGTTCTTTCATAGGTGTTTCTGGAAGGACTGGCCTTAGTGGCCACTAAGTGATGTTATCCCTCAAGTCCTTTGAATGCCTTGTTGTCTAGACGGAGCACCCGTAGTCACAGCATGAAGACATTCCCAGTTGATTCTTTTCTTCCCCCAGCAGAAGCCATGATGACTTTGTTTCGAAGTCGGCGTGGAGGAGGTGAGATTTAATGTCTACATGAGCTTCCTGCAAAGGCTAACACATTCTTGTTCTTGAAATCTCTCTAGGGCAGACACAGGAATTTTTACTGAGACTTCCTTCCACACACAACATCAATAAATATGGAAATTAAGGCTTCAAATCTCACTTGCTATGAAACAATATGCTGTCTAAATTCAGTTAATTGTAAGGTACTTAGTGTTGAAAGACAAAGATATGCTAATCTTATTAAAATATGCCTGGTTAAATTTAGCTATAAATTCCATTCAGGGACTCGTGCTTTCTACATTGTTCCAAGCCAGAATGTCTGGAAAGAAAACCACCCACTGTGCAGGATATAGAGTTAGTAATTTGGAAAGGTGAAAAGTTTAATTATGAGTCTATCTTCTGGGGAAAAAGTAAAACAAGGCTGAATTCTTAATATTTTTTTTTTGTTTGTTTAGATTAAACCAACTGAAGGGCTCTTTCCCATGCTTACATTTATATAACTCTGACAGTAAGAAAAGCTTTTAACGTTTTCTCTGTTTCATTTGAATTGAAGTTGTTTTTAATATATACAAGTGAGGGAAAGAGTATTAACTAAAGGTAGAGTTCAACGCTGTTTAGACTGACTCAACCAATTTTTAATTTTCCAGATAATTAAAGAGTATAGCACTTTGAATTTGTGGCTAAGGGCCTGACTAGGGATTTAGATACTGAGAGTTTCAATCCTGACTTTTTTTGCTCATGTTGCTGTGTAACTTTTTACTCTTTACCAAGCCTCTCAATACCTCACTTTCTTAATATGTAATCTGTGGTAAAACAATCTTTTCTTTTCTTTCCTTTTCTTTTCTTTTCTTTTCTTTTCTTTTCTTTTCTTTTCTTTTCTTTTCTTTTCGTTTCTTTTCTTGAGATAGGGTCTTGCTCTCTTGCCCAGGCTGGAGTGCAGTGGTGCAATCATAGCTCACTGCAGCCTTAAACTCCCAGGCTCAAGTGATCCCCCTGCCTCAGCCTCCTCAGTAGCTGGGACTACAGGTGCATGCCCCCACACTTGGCTAATTTTTTTTTATACATTTTGTAAAGACAAGGTCTTGCTATGTTGCCCCAGCTAATCTCAAACTCCTGGCCTCAGGTGATCCTCCCACCTCGGCCTCCCAAAGTGCTGGAATTACAAGCATGAGCCACTTCACCCAGCCACAATGATGTACTTTAAAAAGAGCTTTTATTCTTGTTTATTCTTATAGAATGATATATCTATGATTTATAGAATAATTATAAGCATCCAGATATAACGTTTATAAAATGTTGATACTTACACATATATGTATTTATGTGCATACATAATACATACATAATAATACTGCATACACAGTCATCCATAGTCCAACCACTCAGCGATAACCTCATTTTGGTTAGATTCGTAGTTACTCCGCCATCCATCTGTGCACACCTGCACGTACACATGCATGTAACCACCCATTAACAAATACTAGATTATATCCTGGATATCTTGATAGAATATTATATTCAAAAGTCTGTTAAATAAACATAAGCATTATAATGTGTTATCCAATCAATGTGGATTAAATACATTTCAAACACTAGGGGTGAGGGCATAGCCCCTGCGTGTGTCAGGTGCACCATCGTCACAGTCCCATTCTGTTCCAGCTGCTCCTGCAGGGACTTATTTTGTGGAGGCTCCAACCAGTTTTGTGCAGGTGGAATCTGACAGTGTTGTCACCTGAGTTCACGACAAGCTTCTATCCCTCTCTGTCTTGGAGCTTCTCTGGGTGGGATGCCCAACTATGGGAACTGACTCAATGCTCAAGCATAAGTTAGCAGAGAGAGAGAGAGAGAGAGAGAGAGAGAGAGAGAGAGAGAGAGGGAGAGAGAGACTCTGTGTGTGTGTGTAGGGGGAAGTTAATTGGAAGTTATTGCCTGAGGAGTCACCCTTGACCAACAGGGGCAAAAGCCAATGAATAAATGTCTTCGCTTTCCTGCTCCCAGGCAGGCAGTTCTGACTCGCATCTCAATAAGGCTCCTTAGAAGGTCCTGGTGGGAACTAGCACCGGTTGCCTGCAGCGGTGGCCAATTCAATGACACATCCCTACAGCACCTGTCCCCTGGCCTCGTTTCATCCTCCCTAATCCTTCCCTGCCGCACCCTGGGATCACTTCCCAATTAAGCTACCTGCACACTAGCCTTTGTCCCAGGCTCTGCTTTCAGGGACCTCCGGGCTCACAAGGGCTGCTACAGTTTCAGGTTTGAAACCGGTAGGAGGTCTCACACACTGAGATTCCAAAAAAAAAAAAAAAACAAAAAAACAAAAAAACTACAGTTTTCAATAAGAATGGGAGTGTTTTAAAAAAATCATCAGAATTTAGTTGTAATGTGTTATTTCTCCCTTTTGGAAGACATGAAATTGATGGAGTTTTAATAATGCCTACAGAAAAAAAAAAAGAATTCTTTTTTCAAGCCTCTAGATACTTTACAGATCTGTTTACCAACAGGGTCCTGTTCATGTCTTTACTTGGTTTTATTAGATAACCATGCATTGATGCTCTCATACTTGTGGTAAATACACCTGTCCTTTTCTAAGGGGTTGTTGTTTATTTTGGAAAAGTCTTATGTTGACTATATTGATTAATTCTCATGCAAATCTTTTGATTAAAAAGGGAGTGTTAATTAAGTTATTCAAAATTTTAAAAATGGCGATGAATCTCGGTGCAGTGATGTTGCTAAGAATCCATCCACACATTCAACCCAGTGGATTGTTCTACGGCAGGCACTGTCCCAGGTGCTCAGGTTACAGTGGAAATAAGATGTGACTCCTGCTGTCAGGGCACTGCCATGTTGTAGAGAGACCTCCGGGGAAGAAGCAAGAGTCATGTAGTCTTGCTGCTGCTGTGCCAGGAACCGGGGACTACGTGCAAGAGGGAGCGGCTGATTTTACAACCTTTACAACTTTTCTTTTCTGATAGGCAGAACCATAAACAGACATTCTCTGGAGTACAAGAGCCATAGGGAGAGGCTCGAACTCCCCCTGATGAAGTAGAACTAGCAAAGCTTCATTTTAAACTCCTATTTTTGTCTCCCACTTAGCCTATAAGAGAGAAACTAGTTACCCATCAGTAGAAACGAGAGAAATCTTCTCTTCAGTGGTCTCCGACTTGCTTAACATAAAGAGGTAATGATTCCTACATCATAGTTTCAACCTCTCCTTGAACACTTTGTGTAGAAAAAGTTGTTACTCAAGAGGTTCCTAAATACAACCAGCCATTTTTTAAAAAGTAGCACCTGTATTAAAAGGGGAACAGTCTTAACTTTCTGATTTAATATGCCTAGGTGTAGTGAGTGGTTTTTTTTTTTTTTTTTTTCCCTTTTCATTTATGTTGCTTTAGAGTTCTCTGAGCTTCCTGACTCTGGTTTGCTGTTTGGCATTAATTTTGGGGGAATTCTCAGTCATTGTTGCTTTAACTATTGCTCCTGGTTCTTTCTCAAGTTCTTCTCCTTCTGGTATTCCCTTTGTGTGCGTGTTATTCCTCTTGTAGTTGTCTCACAGGTTATAGATACTGTGTCCTGGTTTGCTTGTTTGTTTGTTTCAGTCATTTTTTTCTCTTTGCTTTTCAGTTTAGAGATTTTCCTTTATATCTTCACATGGAGAGGTCTTTTCTCAGCTGTGTCCAATCTACAGCCCGTCAAAGGCGTTCTTCATTTCTCTTATAGTGTTGTTGATCTCTAGCATTTCTTTTTGATAGAATTTCCATCACTCTGTTTACATTATCTGGGTCTGCTCTTGGATGTGGTCTATTTTTCCCATTAGAGTCCTCACCATATTAATCATAGTTTTATAAAATTCCTGGTCTGATAATTCCATCATCCATATCTGATTCTGGTACTGATGCTTTTTTTAGTCTCTCTCTTCAAACTATGTGTCTTGTCTTTTTGTATGCCTTGTAATTTTTTGTTGAAAGGCAGACATTATGTACTGGCTAAAAGGAACTGTGATAACTAAATCTTTAGTAATGTGGTAGTAAGGTGTGGGGCAATAGTCCTGTGATTAGGTTTCAGTCTTTGGTCAACCTACACCTTTAGACTGTAAGCTTCACCAGGGCTTTCCAACCCTTTTCCCCTTTATCTGGGACAGGATGGCAGGAGAGTGCTGGAGTTGGGTACTTCTGTAGGTTAGACTCTAGGGAAACTCCAGCAAGTTAGGCTTTGGTAAAATGGTTTCTCCTGAGGGCAGGACTTTTAAAGAGGAACAATGCTCTGGCATAGTTCAAAATCATTCCTCGTCATCTCTCCCTGCTGGAAACAGGAGGAGATTTTTTTTCTTGGTATTTACCATGAGGACCTGGCAGAAATTCTGGAGGTAAAACTCACAAGAGATTTCCCCACATGACTGGGTCCCTCTGCAGTTTCAGTCCCTGAGACTTGTCCAAACTGAGCCTTGTCAATGACAGTTTGGATTTTTCCTACCCAACACTTGCTCCCGGGGAGGATTTTGCTCACAGATTTTTCCTCTGGTGAACTGTGACTCTCTTCCTCTGCCTTGCTGACTCTCCAATTTTGGGGGCAGTATTTTGCCCTGTGACTTCACGTCTCCGAGGGAATCTAAGAAGTGACAATTTTCAGTTGGTTTGGCTTTTACTGGCTGTCAGGGCAGAGTGGAGACTTCGCAGCTCCTGCAGTGCCAGACTGGAAACCGGAAGTCTCCCCTGTGATTTCATTCTTGGAGAGTTTATTTTAAAAAGCAGTTAACGTACATTGTGAACATATCTGTATATAAAAACAAATGTACAAAATATAAACCTGAATAAAAGTATACATTGCACTGAGGTGGGGAGGAAGCCAAGGGACCATTTCAAGAACATGTAACAACAGGTACTAGAGCTGACATTTGATTCCATTATGGGGCATTTAGCGAAGTATGGATTCACTTATATATGACACAAGCATTCTGATTTTATATATTTTGGGGTTGAAAAAGCTTTGGCTGGTGGCAGCACGTCTGTGCATTGATATTTATTTAAATTTTGAAATTAATTTCACAAATGAAATGGGTTCACTACAAATTTTTTAAGGAAAAAACATGTGTGTCACTGAAGTACTTTAAAATTCCATGAGTATGTTACCTAAAAGGAGTCTAAATGACTTCAGGAGTAATTAATGTTAATTTAAAAATTCTAAAATTATTTCCATCTTCTTTGGGTATGGCTACAAATCTCTTCTGAAACATTATTTTGAATATGAAGTATGATGGAATTGACTAATGACAGATGTATAAATTAACTGATTAAAACCTCCAGAGTTTGAGAAGGTGGCTGACTAATTCACGTGGGTGTGTTTGTCATGTTATTTAGTATGTTGTTCAGGAACAAAAAAATTCCTATGTTCCTTAGTAGAAGAATTGCTGCTCTTGACAGGGAAGGACTTTCAAAAGAGTTAAAGCTTTTACTCTTTGTCACATATACTTGTTATTAAAAAATTCAAAACAGCACATTAATGTGTAGCAGAGAAATTAATAGGTTGTTGTGTTGTTTTCTGACCACCGTCATTCCTTCATGATAGCTACTGTTAACTTATATATATTCTCCCAGATTTTCTCATGTATGTGGTAATAGTTATAATTATAATTATTATTGATACATCTTAGTACATCATAAACATTTTGGCTCTTTTTTGTTTATGATAACTTGTGTTTCTTTTTTGGTTGTCTATAAAGATAATAGATAAGAAGCTCATTAAAAATATATTGCATATTATTTCATTGTTTATGTTACCAGTTTAGCATAGTTTATATTACCAATTGTTTATGGTTGAATATCTGTGTTGTGTCTAAGTTTTTCACTAAAGAGTGAAAATTCTTTCAAGGAAACAATGATGAAAAGAATATCTTTGTGCATTCAGAAAGCATTTCCTTGGAAAAAATTCTATAAGTAGAATGGCTGATTTAGAGAATATGCATGTTTTCATTTTTAATAGCTAGTGACACATGACCCTCCAAAAGGCTCACACCAATTTAAACTTCTGCTTACCCATTTGTTGGACAAACCTAGTTATTGTCTATCTTCTTAAATCAATTTGATGGGTTAAAAAAATCTTATTTTTAAGCTGTCCGTATTGGTATTATAATAATATATATTACATAAATGAAATATAATATTGTTAGTGAGGCTGAGGATTTTTATATGCTTGTTTTAATTAAAACAAATATTTTAGTGCATGCAATTTCTAGTTAGTTTAATACTTCACTGTCTTGCTAGTTTAAACATGATTTTATAGTTAACCTGTTTCTTAAATACTTCTTTACTTTAAAGAAGTAAAGCTAATTGACTTTTAAAATTAACCAGATAAAGCGATGTATTTGGTTTTGTTCTGGGTTTTGGTAGACACCATTTTGTAAATGCCTGGGGTTAGTGAGCGTAGCTGCAAATCATAACTTCACAAAGCTTAATTTACTTGACAATTGACATGACACCCAACATGACAGCCCCAAAGTTATAAAATCGATAATTCTGATGGTGTTGACAGTATGCTAAACATCTGGATGAAAAGTGAAAATTTATTTTGACAATCTTTATACTACCACAAAAAACCCCTAGATATTTGGCTTTAAATAGTTTTATCACTTCTCTTTTAAAAATAATTTTTTCCTCTTTCTGTACTTACTTGTTCCTAATTGTTGCACTTCCCTATGTGTGTGGCAGGAAAAAATATAAAATCAGCCCACCATATCCATGGGTTTCATGTGCCTGGATTTAACCAACTGAGGCTAGAAAATAATCAGAAAAAAATTTGCATCCATGTTAAACATTTATAGGCTTTTTTCTTGTCATTATTCCCTAAACAATGCAGGATAACAGCTATTCACATAACACTTACATTGTATTAGGTATTATAAGTAACTGAGAGATGATTTAAGGTCTGTGGGAGGAGGTGTGTAGGTTACATGTAAATACTAGGCCATTTTGTATCAGGAACTTGAGCACCTGCAAAGTTTGGGATTCGCATGGGGTCTTGGAACTGATCCCCCACGGACATGGAGGGACAACTGTATGCAGTTTGTCTTTCCCGTTTTTCATTGAAATACCTTTAAATTTCAGATTTAAGATTATTATTTCCTGACCAGATTGAATAACTATTTATATATGAGTGTTTTGAGAGAAAACTGAGGTAGACTATTGTCTTAGCTAACCTGTACTTTAGTTTCTTATGAATAATTTAGTTCTGGCATTGATAACAGCTGCAGTTGTTTGAAAACTCATTGAATCTGATCAAAGTCCCCGTGTATATAGGGGTCTATGTTCCTCTGCCCCAAAGAGCTAAGGGAGTGTGTTCTACCCTCCCCTGTGTGCTCCTGTTCAAGTTCACTGGCAGCTGTGCACTCCTCCATCTCCATGTTCATGGTGTCAGCCTCCTTCAGGCTATGTGTGTTTTTGGAAGAAGAAACCTCCTCCTTTGGGTTCGCCTTCCTTTGTCTTTCTTCACTTCATCCGTTCTTTTTTTTTTTTTTTTTTTTTGAGACAGGGCCTTCCTCTGCTGTCTCCCAGGCTGGAGTGCAGTGGCATGATCATAGCTCACTGCAGCCTTGAACTCATGGGCTCACGATCCTCCTGCCTCAGCCTCCCGAGTAGCTGGGACTACAGGCACGTGCCATGATGCTTGGCAAATTTTTTTATGTTTAGCAGAGACAGGGTCTTGCTTTTGCTCAGGGTGGTCTTGAACTCCTGGGCTCAAACAATCCTCCCCCCTTGGCCTCCCAAAGTGCTAGGATTACAGGCGTGAGCCACTGTGCCCAGCCCACCTTGTCTGTTCTTAACTTAGATACTAAGCTACACAGTCTCCTTGGATGTTTGCATTGGCCACTTCCTGTATTTCTGTATCATTACCCAAACTCTTTGCTCTAAATCCCAACCTTGGTTCTTTCACCTCCCCTCTCCCCACTCCCGACTGTCCAGCTAATTCATTTCCTTGGTGGTTTCCTCCTTGCGATGGCTCTTGTACTTCTGCAGTTGCAGAGGGAGCCCTCTCTGCCCTTAAAGTCTTTCATGAGCCCCTCTGCTTGAAGCATAGTCTAACAAATGAGAGAAGAGGAAGACTCTGGGTCTTGTCTTAGGCTATATCCTTAGGCTTAAACTTCTCCACATCTGTTCCCAAACTACTCTGCATGCTAAATCATTCTCACTTCTTACCTACTTGTTCACTCTGATGACCTTTTTCTACGTTGATCCATTTGTTCATGGATTCATTTATTCCTAAGATATTTATTAAGCTCCACCAGGTACATGAGGCCCTGCTAAGTGCCCTGGGGGTGGAGGGCATTAGTAGAAGGAGGGGAAGAAGTTATCTCCTCTTCCCTCAAGGAATGTGCAGCCTAGACGGAGATCCAGGCATTTATTCATACAAAAGTTGATACCACACATGATTAAGTGACAAATGTTAGGTACAAGTTGGTACAAGCAATATGTGCCTTGGGGTGTCAGAAGAGAGAAAAATTTCCTTTGATGGGAGGATGAGGTTGGGAGGTAGGTGTGTGAAGGAGCTGGCCTTGAAGCCTGGATAAGATTTGCCAGGCAGGGGAGGGTGAGACGATTCCACCAGGCAGGAAGGAGATACTGCAGGTAGACGAGTGGAGAGGCCACTCCTCCTAGAGCCCTGACAGTCATTTGTTTAAAGAGCACCAGGGCATCACTCATTTTGGCTGTCCTTTCACTTTCCGTAGCAAGATTTCTAATGGAAACAAAGACACGGAGACTTTCTCATCTGCCTTCTGATACATGTTAAGAAATGTCACGTGTGTATGTCGGTGCTTCTCAGGGGCTCCACAGAGCTGTTTAAGCCTCCACAAACATTCTGTCCTCTCTGTGGGGGTTTGTCTGTCTTGAAACAGGCCCTGTAGGTTTTCCATACTTGTGACTACTCCCACTCTCTCACACAGCTGGAAATGTTTCGTTTATATGTGTATGATGTCTTCTGACTTGTCCCTGAAAAGATGACATTCTTTTCACCCTTCCTTCCATGCCAGATTAATATCCAAAGTACAGTCTTGTTTTGTTTTTTTGAGACAGACTCTTTCTCTGTCACTCAGGCTAGAGTGCTGTGGCATGAGCCTCACTGACAGCAACCTCAAACTCCTGGGTTCAAGCGAACCTCCTGCCTCAGCCTCCTGAGCAGCTGGGACTACAGGCATGTGCCACCATGCCTGGCTAACTTTTTTCTCTTTTTAGTAGAGACGGGGTCTCGATCTTGCTCAGGCTGGTCTTGAATTCCTGAACTCAAGTGATCCTCCCACCTTGGCCTCCCAGAGTGCTAGGATCACAGGCGTGAGCCACCACACCCGGCCCAAAGTACAATTCTGAGGTGAGTTGAGGTTTGAAGAAGATTCAATCTGTTCCATTAGGAACTTGATCCTAATTTCTATCTATGTGTCTGTCGGGCTAGTTACCCTCTTTCTGTTTCTCACTCCCTCTTTCTCTTAATCTCTCAATCTCTCTTTGTAGCTATCATCTCTCTATCTGCCATCTCTCTATCCTCTAGCCACATTTATGTATGTAAATATATAAAAAATACCCTTATTTTTAGTGAAAATTGGATTAAAATAGTACTTTTTAATCAGACTGTCAATAAAGTAATCGTAACAGAAATGCATGAGAACAAGTCACCATCTGCAAAGAAAACCAAGACCAGCAAATTTAACAAAAAGTTTTAGAATAATTGCAATTTAAAATGTCCTGGAATTATTTCCACACCGAAAATCATTTTTTTTCCATTTGAAAAGATTTGGCAGAGGGAAAATTATTCCTTTCTCCCTGCCGTATAGTCAAAGAGCTAACCCCTCTCTGGTCATTTGCAATTCTTCCACGAATCTTGGCAAATGAGCCATGGATTCTAAGGAATATCAAATTCCATGAGTTGAGGAGTAGCAATGCAAATGGAAATTTTGCTTACATTGGGCAAAATAGTATCTATGTGGGGGAATTAGACTATAAGAATACTCTTATAGTGTGTTTCCATGTACAATCATGCTGGTTTGTCATTGGGTTTTTTTGTCCTATTCATAGCATTGATTTTATGTTCATTCTGTTTCCTAAGTTTTTCCTACATCTGCATTATATATGTTTCTTTGCAGCCGCCATGATTTCTCCGTGAAAGCTGAGTTCCCAAGTCCTTTGTTCCCTCTTTCTCTCTTTCCCCCTTACCTTCACCCCCTGGGCCTAATTATGAAACAACTTCAAATAAATACAAAAATTTTTAAACACAAAACATTCTGCTTCCTGTGAACAATTGACTAGTTTTTTCCCCTCTTCTTTTCTCTTGGAGAGTTCTAATTCGCTTGGAGTGCTGTGCAGTTGGCCAGGCCTGAGATTTCTGGGAGCTGTAATTGTGTCTCATTAATTCTTACAGTAATGTAGGGTAACTATAAGGAACATGCAATTAGTGGTTTGGTCTATGAACAGAGCAGTTAACCAGCAGACAAAGGATGCGGCTCAGGACCCATTAGGCTGAAAGGAAGTGTTAGGGCCGTCCCAGGCTCCAGGAATGTCCCGGGACATGCCTGCCTATTGGACAGGCCCAGAAGACTGTGTTTGTCTTTTTGCTAAACCAGCTTTTTTTTTTTTTTTTTAATTGGCATGGTATGTGTTTATTCAAACACTTGAGAGATTCCTGAGTATCTTGCAATACTATACCATGCCTTTTTCTCACCTCATGGTAGCTGACATGGGCTTTTTCTCCCCCCCACTGTGCAAATAAACCCCAAATACACACACAACAAAAAAGCAAAAACAAGCCAAAAACCAACCAACCAACCCTCCACAATAAAAAAAGAAGAAGAAAAGCACAATAGTGCTTTACTGAAGCGTATTAAAGATAAAAGTGCTTAGCTGATTCCTTGTCATCAGAAAATAAATGAGTGTGGAGACCAACGATGTTTAAATAAGCCTTTGTATTGTCACTCAGTCATACCCTCCGTAGCCATCTCTATAAAGTGGACCTTTATACTTCTGAATGGAGGTGCTTTAAATACATGCAAATGTATGCAGATAAGCATATGAGTTTTAAAATGTTGCAGGCCTTATAGCTACAAGTAACCTCAATTGTGTGTTCTCTGTGAGAAAGTCTTGTCACATCACTTTGGAACTTCGAATACAAAAGTTAACCCAAAAGAATAAGGTTGCTTTTTCTGGGCAACATGCACTGTAGTGCCCTTGTGCTAGGAAAATCATGTGAAGTTTACAGATGGAATCCTATGAAATGTTGTAAATGTGAAGCAATGATTATACAAGAAAATGGATTTATCAATAATACATTGCCCTGGGGTAATTCCAAGCTCAAGCAAACAGTTCTTCAAATAGCTTGACATCTCCACTCCCAAGTAAAGCATACATTTGGAAGAAAGAAAGCATGATTACATTGACTTTTTAAAAATGAAACTAGCTTAATTATTAACTTATTTCCTGAGTCAAGTGCAGGGCTGGAAATAAAGGTAGGGTTTTTCTTTTCTTTTTTGTCCTTTCTCCAAACCTGTCTGCTGTTTTATCTTCTTGGGATTCACATTGGAAACAAAGAAAAAAAAAATGAAGTCTCTTAGGCATTCTATCAGAGATTCAGCTGTTTTTGAATAATTAGCTTCATTTGCTAAATATTTGAAACATCTTTTTTTTTTATCCTGAGATAAAGAATAACATAGTGGAAGATGTGAAGTACAAATGATATACATCTTTCAGAAGATTCCTTCTTATCAATTAATAAGGAGTAAGCCCGTGCTACCTCCTTTTTCACTTATTTGGGTTTTCTTCTCTAAGGAAATACTATTTTTTATTTAAAACATTGTAAAGTTTCCTTCAGTGACATGCTATGCATTGTTTCAGAAATTGGAAGACTGCCAGAGGTGGGGAAGGTGGTTTTAGTCTTGGCTCTACACTAACTAGCTAGGGAGGGCCAAGGGAGCTAGCCTTGGAGTCTCAGTTTCCTCATCTATAAAATAGGGATTTTTTTTTAAATCAAAGTGATATTCAAAGTTTCTTTTAACTGTGCTCTTTTGTGACTCTGTGGACCAACAGTGAGACCATCTTAAGTGTTGTTTAAACACAGGATTTGTGGGCAAGCTATCCGTTGCAAACCACGGTTTGAGTTTGCTGCTGCTGCCGTGGGCTGTAGCTTCATTAAAGTCTGGTACCAACATCAAATTAGTCGTGAAAGGGTTTTCTCTCTAATCATTTTTTCCTCTTTGTCCTGATTTGTCTGATTGCTAAATATCTCCCTTGTTTCCTGGTGAATAACACTCCTTCATGTTTCAGGCGATTGTTTTAATTACCTTGGTTTTCGGCAGTGTGTCGTGTGCCTGCTTGTGTCTGTGAGTGGTCTCTGCCAGTCTAGTGTTTAATGTAGTGCATTGTAAGTCTCAACAACAGAGTGACTTCAAAACCTTCTGTAAGAATGAGACCTTTTTTTTTTTTTTGGCTGCACATTGCTTTAAGAGGTAATGTGCTTATGGATTACAGCAAAGAAACCACAAACATGGCAAGTTTCTCATCAGGAATGGGAATGGTTTGGTTTCACTGCGATCCCTTAGTCCATCCAGGAAAAGAGTTATTCACATACAGATTAGAGACTTACCAGGCCCGTCCATACCCCTCCTTGCTGGAATTCCCGGTGCTACTCAGCCCTTGTGGTCCAATCTGTGCTTTCAGTTTCCTTGTCTTAGGTGACCACTCCCCTTCCCCCTAGATTTTACCTTTAACAACCTTTAGCATTTTTAGAGATCCTTTCTTCTCATTAGATTTCAATGGGCAAAAAGTCTTTCTATTTTTTTTTTTTTTCCCCTGCCAACATTTTCTTCAGGATCAGTGTGACCTTTAAAGAATACAGAATAGCTGTAATCCCAGCACTCTAGGAGGCCGAGGCAGGAGGATTGCATGAGGTCAGGAGTTCGAGACCAGCCTGGGCAATAGCAAGACCCCATCTCTGCAAAAAATTAAAAAAATTAGCTGGGTGCGGTGGTGCATGCCTGTAGTCCCAGCCACTTGGGAGGCTGAGGCAGGAGGATTGTTTGAGCTCAGGAGTTTGAGGTTGCAGTGAGCTGTTATGATGCCACTGTACTCTAGCCTGGGTGACAGCACAAGACCTTGTCTCCAAAACAGAACCAAAAAACCCACAACAACCAAAAAAACCTTAATGGGTACAATGTACATAATCCAGGCGATGGATACCCTAAAACTCTGACTTATCATGAATGTAATCTATGCATGTGACAAAATTGCAGTTGTACCCCATAAATTTATACAAACAAAGGAATGAATGAATAAAGCATACTGAATTATCCATAAATGATAAATATATTTATTCCTTGTTCACAGCTCAGGATCAGAAAGTCTCATGCCAACATGGGTCAGGCAGATAATGTAGGAGTTCAGTGAGCCAGACAGAAAGATCTTAGAAAGTGGCGTGTGTTGGTGGAGCCCTCAAGAGTCTAGACCTCTGCTAAAGAGAGCAGCCTGTGCTCAGTCCGGCTGATTATTGCCACATGGGAGTGTGACCTGATATTGTCAGAGCTTCTGATTTTTAAAAACAAATTGGAAATGTAGATTTTTATGTGAACTCTCCAAATGCTTAAATATTTGTTCATAGAAATCTACACACTGTCCAGGCCAAATAAATTACATTTCTGCCCAGATCAGTCCTTGGGCTGCCAGCTGGTGACATTGGCACCAGGCCATAGCAGGGGCACGTCCCCCTGTTAAGGAATCTATGGGGAAGATGTATTATCTAGAAATCTCTCTTGTCCTTTCAGATTCAGATACTTAAGATACATTTATGTCTGTTTTACTGATTAAATAAACTGATTCGATTGAATTCTTGTGAAGTTTGAACACTCCACTTTGGAGGGAACAGACTTCCTCATCCATTTCCCTGGGGATTTCGTCTTTACTGTGAACATTCCCTCATGGTCACCTGACTTCATGGCAAACACCAGGGCAGATGACAGCAGGTGTGATTTTTAGAGAGACCTCCAAACTGATGCCTTTCAACTCCATTCTCCTAGATCTCATTGCCTGTTCTATGCTGAGCACTCTCCAGGATGTGGGAGAGGATTATTTGATTCATAGGTGTTTGTTTTGAAATGAATTTGAATGACATTTTTTTTTCTTTTTGTGATCTATTATTTGGCTGTAGGTGCAATGATGAAAAATCTTCTGTTATGATCTCACTCATAGGTGGACACTAAAAAAAGTTGATCTCATGGAAGTAGAGAGTACAAGAGTGATTATAGAGACTGGGGAGGAGAGGTGGGAGGGGAGGATGGGGAGGAGGCTGGTCAGTGAGTACAAAGTTACAATTAGAAAGGAGAAACAAGTTAACAACAGAGGTGGATACAGTCAACAATAATGTATTGTATATTTCAAAATAGCTACAAGAGGGGTTTTTGAATGTTCTGGCCACAAGGAAATGATAAATGCAAAGAGGGGATGGATATGCTAATTACCCTGACTTGACCATTATACAATGTATACATGTGTACCCAAAACAGCAACTTTGTATCCCATAAATAAATACAATTATAACGTGTCTAAAAAAAATCTTCAGTTACATCATTAAGTCCTAGAGAAAAAAGTGCTTGCAGATGTCATCAGTTATTCTCTTTTTGGTAATAAATATTAAAGGACCACTGATTATATTATGATCTTTCTGCTTTAAGATTTTGGTTGAGGAAGAGGCAGAAATCCAATTCTGACATTATTTCTCAGAAAGGTTGTTCATCAGGGTTACTCTTTCTATGACGTTCTCATTCAGCTGACTTGAAAGTTACCAAATGGAAAAGAATTGTGTGTCTTAGAGAGGATGGCTTTGTGACCAGCATGACAGTCCGAAAGTTGCTGAGGTGTCAAAGGGTGCAGGGGCAAGTTACTCTGGAGAAGCTCTCATGGTGGCTTGGGGGTTCACGCCAGTGGTGTGCCAGACGCCCCCCAAGGCTGGAGTGGAGTCAGCATTATCTGATCGTTGGTGAAAAGGGGAGTGCTGTTGAAGGATATATTGTGTCCTTTTCATTTGTGTTGGGAGACCTGTGAAATCTGGAACTCTGAACTGAGCCGGGAGAAGGAGAATTTCAGGGTTAATTTAGCTCCAGGGGAAGAAAGGAACTGATGGTTTTTGGATGCCGTACTCACACCTTGGCCATCAGGAGCAGGGTGCTCTAGCTTGGGTGCACCATCCTCAAAAGTGGCCACCTCCTCTTTTTCCACTCCTGCTGCATGTCCTAAAATTCTTTCATGGGCTCCAGGCTCTGCATCATGATGGGACGATTAATACCAAAAATTCATAAAACTGTCTTTTTTTTTTTTTTTTTAAAGTTCCTTGTGCAAGGAGTTTTTGTTTTGAAAGGGTAAGCTAAATGCAAAAAAAAGATCTTCAGTTTTGTGAAGACTCAAATTGGCTTGCTTATTTCTTTGATTCCGAGGAGTTGGGTGAGGCAACTGTATGCACTGCCCGTAGAACACGCAAAGAGAGTGAGGGCGATATTTAATTACATCTGGAGTCGCCAGGCCACCAGGTGGGTACATGTCAGGTGGTTTTTCTCCTTTAATCCTCACCACCCTGTGATGGGCTCACATTTAACTCATATGGGAACTAAAACTTGTCACGGAATTAGTAAGTGCTGGGGCCTGGGCCAAGCACAAAGGGACATGCGTGGAACGGTCCCTGCCAGGGGACTGGTCCAGCATCTGGAATTTTCTCCACCCTGACATTCCAGGTCCCATGCTAGATAATTATCCTCAGGATAACACAGAAGTTACTTTCTATTTTCAAAGAATAAAATTTTAAGACCGTGAAGCTTGGTTAGACATTTGGTTGAATACCTTGGAGTAAGCGTAGACAGTTCCTTCATAGTATTCCTGAGGGAGATCTTTTCCCCCGAAGGTCTCAAAGAACAGAAAGCAGCAGGCAGGACTTACTGTTTCAGCTGGCTGAGTGGTCGCACACCTCGTATGATTTAGTGTGGATTGTCAAGGGGCTCCTGCTGCCACCAAAATAATTCCATCCTCACACTGCCACGCTCTTAGCCATTCCCACCATGAGACATCCAACCCTCTGGCTTTAAAATGATCTGTAGAAATCTCTTGATGACCTACGAGTGGTAGGAGAGTGGCTGAAATAACACATTATGACTGTAGCCTGAATGATTTGATAATATTAGCAAAACCTTGAAATAATAGGCAATAAGACAGTTAAATTACAATGGATGTAAAAGTTTTTAATGGTGCCTAAATAGTCAAGCTCTGTTCAATGAGTGAAAACAAGGGATGGGAGAGGGGAAGGTAGGAGAAGCAGGAGGAAGGTGTGGACGTGGTGGTGGCTGGATAGGACAGGTGACATCAGACAGGGGCTGGGATGTGAAGACAGGGAGGCTGAGACAGATGGCACCTGCCGCGTAGGTGAGATTCAGCTCTGTGCCCTGGCTGGAGTGCCCTTCTCCTTTTTATGACAGTAGAAATCAGGCAGAAATATGCCTGTGATTTCACTGTCACAGGCACTGTCTGGTTCCATGGTCTTAGGATGCACAAAGCTTTACTTTACTTTGGCTATTTAAACATATACTTTCACCCAAAATGATTACAAACTTAAGGAAATTAAAGAAAGAAAAATACGTGTGACACTAAAAACAAAAATGCAAAACTCCTTTGTAGGTAAAACCTGAAAGCCATACGCCCATAAACCCAAATTCTGGTAAAAATCAACTACAATGGGTTATTCAGACAGTGTGAAATTTATGTGCACCTCAAGCAGGGGATTATTTAGCTTCCTGTATTTCCTGCTTCCACACACTGCTCTAAATTAAAAACGGTGAAAAGGCTAAATGATCCGACACTGGAAACTTCTTTGCCATTTTATTTATGATCGAGAACTACTGTTTGCATTTGTGTTACAGAGCTACTATAGAAATAGACCAAATGTCGACAGACAAAAGGCACGTGCGCCGTGACAAGAGCCAAAGCAAACACGAGGGAACCAGTGAGGAGGAAGCGTTAGAAGGAACAAAGGATACAGACATGCAGAACCGTGAGAGCCTTATTCCTTGCAAAATGTGCCACTACAGCGCTGGACATGTAGTAGATTAATGAGCATAATTAATGAAAATGGGGCAAAGTTTTCCTGTGCCTGGTGCAGGCTCTGATCCAATCTGGGCCCGTTACAGATTAAAGCGGATACCAGCTTTCCAGAGAGTGATGCACCGAGCTCGGGTCTTAGATAGGCTTCTGGGGGCCTGGGAGCGGTGGTGCCACACCCTTCTCCCACCTCCCTTTCAGGTGCACACTTCTCACCTGAAATGCTTTCTATTTACAGACTTTTCAGGAAGTGAGTTTACATGGTGGGAGAGGAGCGAATAAAGGCCAGCCCTGAATTGTTGATTCAGGATGCACAGTTATGTGGGGCTAAAGCCCTGCAGATCCACCCTTTCATTCCATAAGGCTTTTAGTTGGTTGCCACAATGGGGAACAAATGTAAAGTGAAGAGAGAGTGAAAGAGGAAGACTATTCCCTTTCCCATGGAGAACTGGCAGACACGTAGGGAACTCCAGGCAATCTAGAGTCAAGGCAAAATGACATATGTCCAGATCCCAGTCTTCCCAATGCAATCCACATTTAGAATAAAAAATGCGTGCCTCGGTCCTGTTGGGTTTGTTCCTAAAGTGTAAGGGCTGTAACAATAAGTTGGCATCTCAGAATTTGTTTTTTGATCGACTAGATTGCAAATTGCAGGAAGAGAGGAGGCATAAAACCCAATTACCCCACATTTGAGCCAGATGACAAAATGTCACCCCCCAACTTTGCAAGGCAAGATTGAAGAATGCAGGTGTGTGTATCAGGTGAAGGGTCCTTTTTTCATCCTCAGGAGGGACCCACACAGTTTGCCTCTTCCCTGAGCTTCAGGGACTGGCCACCATCACAAATGTACACTGGGTGTCTAATGACACTCAGCTGCATGGGTTTTATGAGAGGCTTCAGGATTTGTAAATCCATGATTGGGGTTGGAGACTTTCAGGAACCACCACCCTAACGGAACAGGGAAGGGAACTGATACAGCTCTGTGTGCCTACTTTTCCTTTTAATGAGTGGCTCCGACAGACAACCGGGCTGCTAAACAATTTATTTTTCAGATAATACCAGGAAGGGACTGGAAATACATTCAGAAGGAAAACACAGTAATTAATTTGTCACTGAAACCTGAGGGGTCCGGCTCCACTTATAGGTGATAATGAATGTTTTGCATGTAATTAGCAAGAATAATTAGCACATTCCCGGTAACAAATAGACTGACTGGTACTCCGCAAACAAAATTAATTGTTGTGCTAACGGAGGCAATTGTGTCTCTTTATTGTCTGACAATGTCCCTTATTTGCACTAATACCTACTTTAGACCTCTGCAGCTTTGTGCAGATAGGAAGGGGAATCTATAAAATTGTACCTTTTCTATCTGCTTCTCAGAAATTTCAAGACCACCAGGAGACTTGTTTGTTAAAACTTGTTAAGCAATTTGTAATCTTTAACATGTGTTTTACTGTATTAATGGATGAAGAACCGTTCAAATCAACCTACCGGTTAAGCTGAGAAAGCCACTCTAATCAATCAAATGGTGACATTTTAAACTCTGGGAACTTTTTTTTTTTTTCAAACCTTCTCTGGAAAAGGAGTATATAAAAATATTGAACTAGAAGTGAGATGGGAAAACTTCTTAAGTTCCACTGATGCACATTGAGTTTTTTTCTGTCGTCTTGTCTGGGCTTGGAAGACTGCTTGGGTTTGCAGGCTTGCAACTGAGCTGCTAAGAAACCCAGTGGTATCCATTTTATAGTCCTTGCAATGATTTTAAGCAGCCTGTAAAATTTCTACGCACAGTAGGCTTCTTTCTCCCTAACTTTGAAAACTATTCTTTGAGCTTCTAAAGCTTACAATACAGGAAAACACTTTTAGTGAGCATGAATATTCTAGTAATTCTTAGGATAATTTGGAGAAGCTGAGAATACTGTGATAGACTTCATTTACTTATTTACTTATTTTTTGAGATGGAGTCTCACTCTTTTGCCCTGGGTAGAAGTGCAGTGGCATCATGATAGCTCACAGCAAACTCAAACTCCTGGGCTCAAGCGATCCTCCTGCCTCAACATCTGGAGTAGCTGGAACTACAGAGTTACATGCACAGTGCTTGGCTAAGTTTTCTATTTTTAATAGAGATGGGGTCTTGCTGTTGCTCAGGCTGGTCTCAAACTCCTGAGCTCAAACGATCCACCCGCCTCAGCCTCCCAGAGTGCTAGGATTACAGGCATGAACCACCGCGCCCAGCCTCCTTTTTGGGTTTTGTCTTTTGCTTTTCCAGATGTTGGAAGCACTGGAGG
This sequence comes from Lemur catta, assembly GCF_020740605.2. Taxonomy (NCBI): domain Eukaryota; kingdom Metazoa; phylum Chordata; class Mammalia; order Primates; family Lemuridae; genus Lemur; species Lemur catta. Next base: position 137,854,992 of record NC_059128.1, on the reverse strand, counting down.
AAGGATTTGAACACATCTAAGGTTGTGTATCCAGCAAAGCAAGGGTCCCGCGTAAGAAAATAAACAGATGCTCTCTCCTTGGCTGGAAGATTTCCCAGTGCTCGCCTTTGGAGAGTGGCGAGGTGTGAAAATAGCCACAGATGAGAGGATACAGGTTCTAGTCTAGTCCTTTCCTGCTGCTGACTAGCTGTGTGACTCCGGGAAACCTGCTTGGCCTCTCTGAGACTTGCTTTCTCACCTGCAAGATCCATTCATTTATTTATTTATTCAACAGATATTCATTGGGCTCCTACTGTAAGAATTTTGACTAGGGAATTCTCTGAACCTACAAATGTTTTTTTCTTTGGTACTCATATAACATTTTTGTTCATACTGATTTATATCACTTTGTCCTAAAATTAGTTCCATATCCATCTTTCTTCTCAGATAGTAAAGTCTGTGATGGAAGGGCCCACCTTCAATTATCCGTATCTTTCCCGCACCTAGCAAAGGGCCCTCAGACTATGTTTTTTGAATGAACAGTCATGCAGAAAGGGTTAGGGCCAGTGTTTTGGAGTGATTTAAGTGTAGTCACAAAAGGACAATTATTAATATTTTGCTTTGTATCTCCTTACAGGAACCTGCATTTTTGAGCTCTCACTTTTGGGAGGTGAAACAAATAATATTTTGTGGAAATTTCCTGCTTTGGTAAATTGATCAATGACTTTAACCAGAATAAGTTCCAGCTAATTTTCTGACCCTTAAGCATTTCTCTTATGTGAAATCACTCTATGAATTTTGCAGGTGGGTTTGTTTGATGGTGACTGCTCCTTTCATAGATTTCACACCTATCCCTAGGATTCCCCTTAATCACATGCAGTTTGGGTGAAAATAGATTGAAATGGAGTCTATGTTCTTCAGCAGTGGGTCAGGAGGAGGAAGACTGCTCTAAAACGTAAAAAGTTATATAAGCCAAAACTTCAACAAGTGGCCAGATTATTCTAAGATCTTCTTTGTATTGTAGACAAACTGATTTTAGCTTCCAACTGGGTCTTTAACTTCAGGAACGGTAGTGACTTGCTTCCTAACACAGCTGCAATTTGCATGTCCTGTCTCCTCCCGTTCTAATTTATAATCCTTTATAACTGAGGCATGTGGCAGTTTATATTCATAAAATAAATATGGAGATTTTATTAGGCTAAAAGTTACTTTGAATTATTATACTTTGTTTAGTGTTCAGTTACAGTGAGTGACTCGACAAAGTTCTCTTCTTTCTTCCTGGGAATAATCTCAAATTGGGCTTCCACTGGAAGTTCTGGAAAAGAAAATAAATATTTGGTTAGAGGTGTTTGTGTGTGTGTGTGTGTGTGTGTGTGTGTAAGCAACAGGAATTACAAGTGTTTTGAATACATAGAGTATATCAGAATTCAGCATTTCCATACACTTGGGCAAAACCATAAGTTTCGGAATGCTTGCAATTTAACTTTTCACCACCATTTCTGTGTGACACAGCTTCAGGTTTGGACCTTTTCCTACTTCTTTATGTAGCCACTCTTGTCAGTTCTATATTGTGTGCAAGGCACAACAAGACAGCATTCATAGCCAACTCTGATTGCTATGAGTTGCTGGGGGCAGCTAAGGGGCTGTTTTCTAGCTAGCCCTTTTGCACAAGTACAGCAACAGTCCCTTCCATATGCCCGGCAGAAATGGAATATTATATTTTGTGGGCATTAAGACACGATGGAATTCGGTCAGTTGAGAGGAGTCTATCAAGGGGTGTGTGAGTCCTGCCCTTTGAAATTCCGAAACATCCTTAAGGCAGGCGTTTCTGAAAGTATGTGGAATTCACTGGGCCATCCTGAATCTGAGTGTTATTTTGCTTTTCCACTTGTATGCAGACTTTGACTAAAAGAACAGTAGATGGGGATGACAGGGTAAAGAAATCAGGGGGGAAATATTTTTACCTTTCATATGCATTTGAAATAAAGGACAGAAGTTGGTTCTGTTCTGCATATCTATTCCTTCTAGAGAATGTTCCTTTAGATCTAAGCAATTAAGTCTCAGATGTTAGCAATAGTAGTTGGCTTAAATTAGAATCAGAGAAGCTGCTATCTTAATATTAAAATCCCTGCCCCACTAAGAAATTGTTCATGGCAAAATTTTAGATGACTTTACCATCACTCAGGACATTTTCAATCTCTCGTATCTCTGATTCCCGGAACACATAGAGGATCCTTCATTCTTCCCATCTGAGTTATATGCTAACTTGTCTTTTCAGTACGTAAAACTTCTTGCAATAGTGTAACAGGGCAAGTGGGCTCTTGGGTTAAAATCTTAGTCATGGGCTCCTCCCTGCTTGCCCCCCGGCCTCCCTCGGCACCCCCTCTCTCCCCCCCCCAGCCCAAATAGTGTCTTGAACTTAACATACTAGTTTGACTTTCCCTGAACCACAGCAATGAACTCATAGAATGATTTTAAGGTTGAGTAATTATGTCTCCAGGTGTTTGACATTTAAACCTTGAAGCTGAAACAGGAGTCTAGCCTTGCTGTATCCACTTATGATAAATGTCCTTGAAATATTCCACTCAAATACTCAGCTGTAGTCAGTTTGCACTTCGACTGTGGACATCATTAGAAAATGGAAAAAAGGAGTCTTTCTTCATTAATAGTTGGGAAGGCAGCCAGTCACCGGAAGCAGAAAGGCTTTCTTTTGAGCTGGAATGGTCTGATTTTTCCCCATTCCATTTTCTCCAGGTCAGAGTAGAAACTGGGGAACCCAGCAGTTCTGACTTTCTTTGTTTAAGTTGTCCATAATGCTGACTGATACTTGGCAACTGAGTGTTTTAAAACATTTATATGCCATCATAGTAAATAAGTTTCCAGGACTAGACCTGTGTGAGACTTCTCTATAATCCAAAAGGGTATATTAAATTTCCTGGAGTCTTAGAATACAAGTGTGTGTGCAGTCAAAGACCTAAATAATTTTTGAGCAAGATTGAAATGATTATTATAGCAGTAACAAAGCTGTTGCTAAAAAGTAATCATTTCCTTTGCTTCTGAAAGCCTCAAGGGAATGATACTATTTGCTCTATCTGGTGGGTTTCGCTGCTTAATTTGATAACTGTTTAATTGGATAAATTTTCCAATACACTGCAAACTTCTTTTCTTATTGTTGTACTAATTCTCTTCTGAGGGAGAAACATGTGTTGCCTCAAGGATGTCAAATACATTCTAGGTGAGTTTGATTCATATCCTGTATGAATGTCTAGATTTGTATGTGTCAAGAACGGGACTTTGCATGAGAGTGAACCATTTACGCAGTGTGACCTGCTGGCCAGTTACTTGAAGGGTGGGGACAAAACTGGAAGGAGGAACTGAAACTACACCAAAAGAAATTTAGAAGAAAAGTACTAGGTTAGGTATAGAGAAGCCCACAGCATCGGCACCAAGCCTGACAGTTACCAGGGTTGTAAGAGCCTCAATTGTTTTGCATCTGTGTACCCCTAGGGAGTCTTTCTGATTGCATTGGTTTCACAGGTGAATTTGAGCTCACTGATTAAGCGCTTAGCCTGCTTACATGAAAGACATCCCACTTTGAGCCTTAAAGCATTTTTCAAAGTCTCTTCTTTGCCCCCTACTTTGCAGCCATGCGCTAGGAATAGTACATGCACAGCAACGCTGGCACTCGCATAGCACCATACGGCTCACTGCAGTGCCTGCAGCACCCAGTGCTAACTTCTGTCCCTGCGCTGTGCCCACGGGCTCCTGCTGCTCCTCCCTGGGCACTGGTCCCCTCCACAGTCGCCCTGGGCTGAGGCATAGTGATTGGCACCTGCTGGATGCCGAAGATATATTTTGATTTGATTGTCACAACAATCCTGAGATAAACAGAGCAGAGATGAGGAAACCCGGATCCCAAGAGAGGGCATGCTTGGCTCACTGCCTCTGTGGTGCGTGATGGACCCAGAACTTGAAACTGTGCCTTCTGATGTCTGATGCAGGGCTCACGTCATGCCACCACTGCTGATGAGGAGTCACCCTTATTATTAATCATTTAAATAGTTGGTTAAACAGAGCTACAGCATGTTCCTGGAAAGTCCCTAAATCTTATTTTGCTGTTTTGCCACCTATCTGCAGTTGACTGTGGAGTGAAGTCATACCATACCCGACGGAGGGCTTACCATGGACCACGCTCTGGGTGAGTGGGCTCCACCCATGGTCTTGTTCATTCTCACGGCAATCCTAGGAAAGACCTATGATCATTGTCCTCACATGACCGATGAGGAAATGGAGGCACAGAGGGGTGAGATAACTCATCCAAATTTCCTTCGTTAGTAAGCAGCAGAGCTGAGATGCAATCCCAGGCCATGTGCCTTGGAACCCACGAGCTCGTGCCACAGCACTGACTTCTGTAGTATGATGTGTGATGCCTCGGTAAAACCATTCCTACCAGCAGACTTAACACCTGAGGTTAAGGTTTTCTGCAGGAATCCAGACCTGGTAAGAAGTTCTCTATCAGGATGTCCCTGTCCCCTCCTCGGAACCAATAACCAGCACCCGCCACCATCAGTGCATGGATTTATGCCCCAGCCTCTCCCCTCTAAGGAAGGTGCACAGTGGAATTGACTTCTCTACACTTCGAGAGTGAAATCAGATTCCTTCTGCTTTCTATATCCAGGTGAAAAAACAACATCTTAATTTTTTCCTTTTCTTTCTTTTTAAAATTGATACATCATAACTGCACATATTTTGGGGGTACATGGGCTATTTTGACACCTGTAAACAATGTGTAATGATCAAAGCAGGGTAATTGGGATATCCATCACCTCAGACATTTATCTTTTCTTTGTGTTGGGAACATTCCAAATCTTCTCTTCTAGCTCTTTTGAGATACGCAATAAACCGTTGCTAACTATAATTTCCCTACTGTGCCGCCGAACTCTAGAACTCATTCCTTCTACCTGACCATCCTGTGATTTCTCTCTGAAGCCCTATTTTCTGTGTCTTTGGTAAGTTCAGTCTTCTCCAATTCCTCATTTATGTCTTTGTATTTTTCTTAAAATATGGAGACAAAAATTGGACACAATATCTTTGATGGTTGATCAGCCTATGGCAGTCAGAGCTCCGGGTGTATTCTCCTGCCCTTGCATATCATCCCTGTACAGTTACTGCAACCCAGCTTCATGCTAACTTTTTAGTGACAGCAGTGGCTTGTGTTCAGCATGTGCACATGGTCACTTCCTGCGTCTTGCCAGTCATAAAAGGGGATTTCTTGAAGGTATTTTTTTTTTAACCTCAAAGTATGATGACTTACGTTAAACCTTGGACTTCATTCTGTTTTTGTTGAGCCATTTCTCTTTTCTCATAACATTTTAGATTTATTGATTCAATATAGACCCCTTTTCTTTGAAAGGCTTTTGACCAAAGATACAATCTCATATGCACTTTATAAATTATATTAGTGTAGAAACCTAAATGCAAATTGCCAAGACTGTACACTTCTTTGAGCTAGCTGACTGATTGGATTACCCACTTCCCATCGCACACACACGAACACACACATACACACTCCTCGCACACATGCCAACACACACCCACACACTCTGACAAACACCCACACCCCAACACACACATCCAACACATACCATCTTCCAACACCCCCAACATACCCCTCAACACACACATACCCCAACACAGAAAAACATGAACACCAACAACCCCCGAAACACACACAAACATATTAACATACATGCCAACACACACATGCATACCACACACCAACAGCACACACATTGGCACGCACACATACCCCTAACACAGCCCCTGATACCCCCAACACACACAGACCAACACACACTCCAAAACACACCCCCAATGTACAAACACACACCAGCACACACACATGCACTCACACCAACACACATATGCACACACACGTCAGCACACCCCAATGCACACATGGACATGCATACCCTAAAACATACACACACACACACACACACATCAACATACACCTACACCCACCCCCCTACACACACCTCCAAATCTCACACACAAGAATTTTTGAGCAAGTTTTTTCCCACAAAGTTCCCAGAGTAACTTATTTATTTATTTATTTTTTATTTCAGCTCATCATGGGGGTACATAAGTTTAGGTCATATACATTGTCCATGTCCTGCCCATCCCCCCGAGTCAGAGTCCCAAGCGCGTCCGTTCTCATTCTCCAGACAGTGCACCTGGCACTCATCATGTAGTCATACCTCCATCCCCTCCCTCCCTCACCTCCCCGGGTCTGCACCTTCAAGCATGACCATTCCCCGAGGGTGTGCAACGCACTCGTCATGTACGCATACACCCATCCCTTCCCCCCACCCCCCATCCCAGTCTGATATCCAATTGGTATCCTTCCCTGATGTACATTTAGGTGATGATCAGGGAAACCAGTTTTCTGGTGAGTACATGTGATGTTTGTTTTTCCATTCTTTGGATACTTCACTTAGTATAATGGGTTCCAGCTCTCTCCAGGAGAACCAAAGAGATGTCGTATCATCGTTATTTCTTATGGCTGAATAGTACTCCATGGTATACATATACCACAGTTTACTAATCCATTCGTGGATTGATGGGCACTTGGGTTGTTTCCACATCTTTGCGATTGTGAATTGTGCTGCTATAAACATTCGGGTACAGGTGTCTTTGTTAAAGAATGACTTTTGTTCTTCTGGGTATATGCCCAATAATGGGATTGCTGGATCAAATGGTAGGTCTACTTGAATCTGTTTAAGGTATCTCCATATTGCTTTCCATAGGGGTTGCACTAGTTTGCATTCCCACCAGCAGTGTATGAGTGTTCCTGTCTCTCCGAATCCACGCCAACATGTGTTGTTTTGGGATTTTTTGATAAAGGCCATTCTCACCGGAGTTAAGTGGTATCTCATTGTGGTTTTGATTTGCATTTCCCTGATGATTAGGGATGTTGAGCATTTTTTGATACGTTTTTTGGCCATTCTTATGTCTTCTTTTGAAAAATTTCTATTCATGTCCTTTGCCCATTTTTTGATAGGATTGTTTGATTTTTTCTTGCTGATTTTCCTGAGTTCTAAATAGATTCTTGTTATCAGTCTTTTATCTGATGTGTAGTATGTGAAAATTGTTTCCCATTCTGTAGGCTGTCTGTTTATTTTCGTGACTGTTTCTTTGGCTGTGCAGAAGCTTTTTAATTTAATCAGGTCCCATTCGTTTATTTTTGTTGTTGCTGCGATTGCCTTAGGGGTTTTCTTCATAAATTCTTTGCCTAGACCAATGTCTGTAAGAGTCTTTCCTACATTTTCTTCTAGAATTCTAATCGTTTCCCATTTAAGGTTTAAATCTGTTATCCACCGTGATTTGATTTTTGTGAGAGGTGAAATCTGTGGGTCCTGTTTCAGTCTTCTACATGTGGCTATCCAGTTTTCCCAGCACCATTTATTGAATAGGGACTCTTGTCCCCAGAGTATGTTTTGGTCTATTTTGTCAAAGATTAGATGGTTATATGAGGATGGTTTTATATTTGGGTTTTCTATTCTGTTCCACTGGTCTGTGTCCCTGCCCTTGTGCCAATACCAGGCAGTTTTAAGAACCACAGCTTTGTAGTATAGTTTGAAGTCTGGCAAATCAATACCTCCCATTTTGTTTTTATTGCTTAAGATTGCTTTTGCTATACGGGGTCTTCTCTGATTCCATACAAAGTGTATAATTATTTTTTCTAAATCTGTGAAAAATGATGTTGGTAATTTAATAGGAATTGCATTGAATCTATAGATTACTTTGGGTAGTATAGACATTTTAATGATGTTAATTCTTCCAATCCATGAGCATGGTATGGATTTCCACTTATTTACGTGTTCTGCAATTTCCTTCCTTAGCGTTTCATAATTCTCTTTATAGAGGTCCTTTACCTCTTTAGTTAAATATATTCCTAGATATTTTATTTTCTTTGTTGCTATTTTGAAAGGTATTGAGTCCTTAATTTGGTTCTCCGATTGAATGGTGTTGGCATATATGAATGCCTCTGATTTGTGTGTATTGACTTTGTAACCTGAGACATTACTGAATTCGTTAATTAATTCCAGGAGTCTCTTGGTTGAGTCCTTGGGGTTTTCCAGATACAACATCATGTCATCAGCGAAGAGTGAGAGTTTGATCTCTTCTGTCCCTATTTGGACACCTTTGATTCTGCTCTCTTGTCTGATAGCTCTCGCAAGGACTTCCAATACAATGTTGAAAAGTAATGGGGACAGTGGGCAGCCTTGTCTGGTTCCAGTTCTGAGTGGGAATGCTTTCAATTTTTCCCCATTCAGTATGATGCTGGCTGTGGGTTTGTCATATATGACTTGTATTATTTTTAGGTAGGTCCCATTTATGCCTATGTTGTTAAGTGTTTTTATCATAAATGGTGTTGAATTTTGTCAAATGCTTTTTCTGCATCTATTGAGAGGATCATATGGTCTTTATTTTTGCTTCTATTTATGTGGTTAATTACATTTATAGATTTTCGTATGTTGAACCACCCCTGCATCTCTGGGATGAAGCCTACTTGGTCGTGATGAATTATTTTTTTAATCAGCACTTGGATACGATTTGCTAGGATTTTATTGAGAATTTTTGCATCTACGTTCATGAGAGAAATTGGTCTGTAGTTTTCTTTTTTGTTGCATCCTTTCCTGGTTTTGGTATCAATGTTATATTGGCTTGGTAGAATGTGTTGGGGAGAATTCCATCCTTCTCAATATTGAAGAATAGTTTATGTAGGATGGGCACCAGTTCATCTTTGTATGTATGGTAAAATTCAGGTGTGAACCCATCTGGACCAGGGCTTTTCTTTTTGGGAAGGTTTTTTATTGCTGTTTCAATTTCAGTTCTTGATATTGGTCTATTCAGGAATTCTATTTCTTCCTGATTGAGCTTGGGAAGGCTGTGTGTTTCTAAAAATTTGTCCATATCCTCCTCATTTTCCAATTTGTGTGCATAAAGATTTTTGTAATATTCATAGATAATGTCATGTATCTCTGTGGCTTCGGTTGTGATTTCTCCTTTCATGTTCCTGATGGAAGTTATTAAAGATTTTTCTTTTCTGCTCTTGGTTAGTCTAGCCAGTGGTGTGTCTATTTTATTTATCTTTTCAAAGAACCAACTTTTTGTTTTATTAATTTCCCTTATAGTATTTTTGTTGTCTTTTTCATTTAATTCTGATTTGATCTTAATAATTTCTCGCCTTCTGCTGGGTTTGGGGTCAGTCTGTTCTTCTTTCTCCAGCTCTTTGAGTCTATTCATTAAGTTGTCTATTTGTAAGTTGTCTGTCTTTTTGAAATAGGCATTTATGGAAATGAATTTTCCTCTCAGGACTGCTTTAGCTGCATCCCATAGATTGTGATAAGTTGTGTCACCTTTGTCATTTAATTCAAAGAATGTTTTGATTTCTGACTTAATTTCTTCCTTTACAAAATTGTTATTCAGAAGAAGGTTGTTTAGCTTCCATGACTTTGAGTAGGAATGAGAGTTCCTGTTAGGGTTCATTATTACTTTTATTCCATTGTGATCTGAGAAGATGCAGGGTATGATTTCTATTTTTTTAATTTTTTTAAGACTTGCTTTATGACCTAGGATATGGTCAATCTTAGAGAATATCCCGTGAGCCGATGAGAAGAATGTATATTTAGTGGATTTCGGGTAGAATGTCCTGTAGATGTCAGTCAGGCCCATTTGTTCTAGCATTCTGTTTAAGTCTACTATGTCTTTGCTTATTTTCTGCTTGGAGGATCTGTCCTGTGCTGTCAGTGGGGTGTTAAAGTCTCCAACTATTAAAGTGTTATTGTCTATCATTTGGTTTAGATCGAGTAGGATTTGCTTTATGAATCTGGGTGCGCCTAGATTGGGTGCATATATATTAAGTATGGTTATGTCTTCTTGTTGAATTGTGCCTTTCACCAGTATGTAGTAACCATCTTTGTCTTTTATTACTTTTGTTGGTTTAAAGACTAAGTTATTGGAAATTAAAACTGCCACACCAGCTTTCTTTTGGCTACCATTTGCTTGAAATATCAAGTTCCATCCTTTTATTTTCAGTCTAAATGCATCTTTGCCAGTTAAGTGAGTTTCCTGAAGGCAGTAGATACTTGGTTTGTGTTTTTTTATCCATTGGCCCAGTCTATGTCTCTTGAGTGGGGAATTCAGGCCATTGACATTTAGTGAGAGAACTGATAATTGGGACAGATTTCTGTTTATCTTATTGGGTAGAACTTCATTGCTATGTTTTCTCTCTTGAGCCATTGTGGTGGCTAGAATTTGATCTTTAGCTCTTGGGTGGTTTTACATTCGTGGGTCTTTGTTGTGATGATCCGTGTGTAACTCTCTTTTGAGTACTTCTTGGAGGGGTGGTCTTGTCTTGGTGAATTCCCTCAGTCCTTGTTTATCTGAGAATGTCTTAATTTCTCCTTCATATAGAAAGCTTAGCTTAGCTGGGTACAAGATTCTAGGCTGGGCATTATTCTGTTTCAGAAGAGTGAGAATGGGGCCCCAACTTCTTCTTGCTTGTAAAGTTTCATTTGAGAAATCTGGCGTAATTCTAATGGGTCTCCCTTTGTATGTTACTTGTTTCTTTCTCCTTACAGCTCGAAGAAGGGTCTCTTTAGTGGATATTTTGGTCAGTCTGACGACTACGTGGCGTGGTGTTTTCCTATTTGCT